>NW_027466986.1:5000-1205000 GCF_046128005.1 Genypterus blacodes
CGGGCAATCCTCTTTCCACCAGACTCTGGAGACACAAATACAATGTCCGGAGCCTGATGGAGACCAGGACCCCATTAGTGCAACACCTAAAACTGCACGGATGGGATTCAGTGCATGTTTCAGTATTACAGCAGAATCCCCATTGGACCGCCTCACAGAGAAGGAGACAGGAGAGGATCTGGATTTCCAGATTATCAACATTATGGCCTACAGGCCTCAATGAGAAGTGAGTGTTGGTTTGGGCCTTTGGCATTGATGGAGTGTGCACTGGGTTGCCAAGAGACTATGTCTCTACCGCAACCCGAACCCCAACCCAAACCTAACCCTGCCGGATCCTCGTGCCGCTTTGAGGGCCCGGACCAGCCGCTCACTCTTCTACTTAAATAGTGATTTAAAATCATCTCTCCTCCTAAATTCACCTTAACCTTAAAAAACCCTTTAACTTCACAAACAAGCTAAATACTGGTCTGCCTTAATTAACCTTAACCTTCATCTTTACTAACCTTAACAACCCCTTCTGGTTCTTGCGATTAGAAATACACGCCTAAACTTAACCACTAACCCTAGTGGTTTAAAGTACACGTCTAATCTTAAAACCCTAGTGAGGACAGTATACATCTAACCCTAACCACAGAATTTAACCCTAAAGAAACACAGGTTTTGTATCCATGTAAGAAAATGGTAATAAACATACAAACCTGTTTATTGAAAATTTATGTTGTGGTGGACAGAGGTTTTATTCAACAATTTCTAATAAGAATACAAAAAAATATAACCAAACAGGGTGTTGAAGGAATAGAACATAATACATGGTGTTTTATTAGGAGATTTAGTTATTAAAAAAGTTATTAAAATAGGAGAAAAACACCATAACAATAGTATGGATGGTCATAGATCACAGTAGAGCAGGAGGCAGTTTTCATTTCAGGAGTTGTCCAGCAGAGGGCCTCTAAGAAAGCAGGACAGCGGACAGCTCCCAGGCCGGGCTGAACAACAACAAACCATCCAGGATCGGGACAGCGGATGGCTCCCAGATCGGGCTGAGTGCAGCGCGCCATCTTGGATCAACATGGCGACCAGCTCCTCACCTTACCCGGATGTTACCTTTAAAAATTGTGACCTCCTATTTCCTGTTTGATTGTTTCAACTTGACCTCCATTGCTAACGGATGTTTAGTTAACAAGCTTAACCTGACGAAGAATCAAAAAGATTTGAAACGCGTTGTTATACTTGCTTGTTGTATAACCACCTTTACCACAGGAGACCTACACACCCTAGACTCCGAAAAAAGTAAGTACAGTTCACACTTTTAACTTGGTTGTTGAATTGTGCTTACTGACCGATAGCGAAATGTATGCTAACGAGGCTAACGAGGCGCAGTGGACACTTGTCACGCGCAGGCGGGGCCGTAACAGATACAGGCCCGTGCAAAATTATACACCACATTTGGTGGACGCTCACTGGCACCACCAGTGGTCAGGTGAGCATCCACCCGGCGAATTCGCGTTGAGTTATGGTGGCCGAGGCGGAGCCAACCCCGGGACCGCTCGGCTGCAACCGCTCATGCGATCGCAACATGTGGGACATTCCTCCTTCTCGCACCCCGAATACCGGCCCAGGCCCGGTCGGAGATGCACAAGAGAAGGAGGTGAGGAGTCGTTTGGGCGTCCGTCATACGCGTTTGTGCTGAGAAACGGCCGGAGAGTGGAGGCTTCGCGCAGGCACTCTTCTCCGTGTCCGGCCAGGCAGACGCGCCGGACGGAGCGGCCAACTCCTCGCCCACTTTATCGGTTCGAGCCCGATGTGGGACGCCGAGGATGGAGAGAGGAGTCGGACGAGCGTGCGTCGTACGGATCTACATTGAGATACGACCGTAGAGTGGACGTCACGCGCAGGCATTCACCTCCGCGGCCGCTCATGGAGATACGCCGGACGAGGCTGCCGACTCCTCGCCCACGATATCGGTATGAGCCCGATGTGGATTACAGACGGAGCTCTGTCGGACGTAGTGAGCCGGCACGCCGGAGGGCTGCCGGCCGCTACCATGACAGCGACTGCGGGCACACACCTCAACCCCGCCGCGATACGCGGCCCCGTGCCCGCAGATCGTCAGCTCAAAGACGGCCGGTGAGGTATGTGAAGAAAAACACACACCAGTCTGGGAAGCACGGGGGACAGGGCAGGCCCCGGGATAACAGAGGGACAGCTAGGGCCACCACCACAGAACGATCTGACGACCCGGACTTCACAATAAAAGTCCGTTCTATTTACACGCTAATTAAACTGACCCACCATCAAAATAATGTATTGGCAGAGGAGGCACCGGTCACGATTGAGAAGATCAAAGCACACCTCTCCAATATCATTAAGCCATCATCTCCCAGGGAAGAAACACAGGCTAAATTAGAGGGTAATGCTCTGAACTGGGCCCACACAACCATGGTAATCTTAAGGGAGCATTATGAAGATTGCCTGATGATGGAAACAGCTAAATTAGCTAGCCTCCGCTTCCCCCATGATTGGCAGGAACCCTGGGTCATAGCACTGAAATGGGCCAGACGCAGCTTAGGCAAAAGACTGCTGTCAGACACATTGGATCAGGTGGAGGGGCTCCTCCACCAGACCCTGAGAACCCCCCAGGATGCTCCTACAGCAGAGGAGGTCCCAGACTCACAGCCCAGCACCAGCCATACACAGCCCGGGTCCCAATCACACCATCATAGTCCTACACCTCAGGTGGATGAGGAGGAGGAATATGATGGTAGTGAGGAGGATGAGGATGAGGAGGAAGAAGAAGAGTCTGATTATTCTAGTGATGTGGATAATGCTAACGAAGAATTTTTTCAGGCCACACCTCCCTCTCCAGCCCCCCACCTCTCGCCCAAACCGAGGCGAGAGAAGCTGTCGTCTCCCATCTCCCCTTCCACTCTCACCCCTACTCAGACCCCAGACCTTCAGGTGCCGGAAACCCAGGCTGAGGACATGGAGGAGACGACAGGTCTCCCATTAAGGGGAGACGAAGAGGATGTCGTGACCCCCACCCCCTCTTCCTCTCCAACCAGAGAGGAAAGTACACTTACCTTGGTCACCCCTGAGAAGAGAACCACCAGAAAAAAGTGTCTGGTGAGGACCAAACAGTCTCTTCTGGATGAGACCCTTGCCCGTGAGACAACCGCTGAGCCTACTGAGGATGTGACCACGCGGAAACCCACACGCCACATCAGAACCAATAGGAAGACCGCAGACTGGTCCCTGACGGTGAGTAGAAAGTGGCTTATCATAGGTGATTCAAACTTATCCACAATATCCTCTTTCAAAAACAACAACATCCAAATAGATGCCTATCCAGGTGCTACATTCAGGCATGCGGAGAGCATTGTCTCTAAGGCAACAGTCTCACTGACAGTAACCAAAGTGATCTTATCATTTGGAATAAATCATCGCTCACAAGCGACGGCGATAACGCCAATCAAAGAAATGCAGGCAGCTCTGAGAGCTACAAAAAGCAAATTTCCCAACGCAGAGATCTGGGTCCCGGAGATCAACTTCTCCGCGGCACTCCCTGCTAGAGAAAAAGAACAGTTGACACACTTAAACACACACATAATTAAAAATGTGAAATACTTACCTGCATTACCTGGATCCAAATTTGACACGGAGACCAGGGACAAAATACACTGGACCAAGGAAACAGCAACAGAAATGCTGAAGCACTGGTGCAGCTGTTTAAATTAGACATCCCCATAAGCCTGCCTACACAGGAGGGGATAAGAAATGTGATGAATCTGAGTGAGGACATAGTACTTACCTCTGATCAGCTTAGCCTACTGAGCAAAGGCCTCACATTCATCCCAGTTCTTAAATTGGATAATAAAAATCAAAAATTACAAAGTAGGTGGGATTTACAAAATTATCATAGGAGAATAAAACTCACCTCCTATTTTGAAAATGATAAAACTTCTGCTCCCCTCCCATTTATTAAAAAATCCAGCTGGACACCCCCCAAGGCGGCACTGTCCCCGGATGTGGTGTCACTGATAGAGAAGGACACCAAGGCCTTTAGCAGACATTTTGTCTCACGCTCTGAATCCCCTAACATCACAGAGGGAGAAAGAGAGGCCTTATTGGAGCTCCAGAATAACAAACAGATAGTTCTCAAACCTGCAGATAAGGGCAGTGCAGTTGTTATTCTGGATAGACAGCAATATTTGTGGGAGGGCTATAGACAATTGAATGATAAAAATTATTATCTAAAATTAAATAACCCCATCTACATAGAAACCATCCCTCTGATGATCAAAATTATCCAAAAACTTTATGAGAAGAAATTTATCAACGCCAAGCAAAGAGCTTATCTCATCGGCGACTCAGAACCGAGACCCAGACGGTTCTATTTGTTACCAAAAATCCATAAAGACCCGGCTAAATGGAGCTTACCTCACCGTATACCTCCAGGCAGACCAATCGTTTCAGACTGTGGCAGTGAAACATACTACACAGCTGAATATTTGGACCATTTTCTTAATCCTCTGTCCATAAGACACCCCTCCTATGTAAAAGATACATATGATTTTGTCCAAAAAGTTAAATCCATAACAGTTCCACAGCAGGCAATTTTGTTCACTATGGACGTAGACAGCCTGTACACTAATATTGATATTAAGGAGGGCTTACAAGCCATAAAAAATGTATTTAGTAAGAACCCAGACAAACATAGGCCTGACAAAGAACTGCTCCAACTATTAGAAATCAATTTAACCAGGAATGACTTTGAATTTAATGGAGAGTTCTTTTTACAAATTAAGGGAACTGCTATGGGCAAAAAATTCGCTCCAGCCTATGCGGACCTTTTTATGGCAGAGTGGGAAGCCTCCGCATTGGCCAGTTGCCAAAAGAGGCCCACCCACTATTATAGATATCTGGACGACATTTGGGGGATCTGGACTTATCCAGAGGAGGATTTTAAGGAATTTCTGACCACTTTGAACAACCACAATGCCTCAATCAAACTCAAATCCGTCATCAATTCGGACAGAATAGACTTTCTGGACACTACTACCTATAAAGGTACACATTTTGCCTTAACCAACACATTGGACATTAAAGTGTTCTTTAAGGAAACAGACACACACGCTCTGTTACACAAATCCAGCTTCCACCCTAAACATACGTACGCTGGATTAGTGAAATCTCAATTACTTAGATTCCACCGAATTTGTACACAGAAAAGTGATTTTGAGGAGGCTACCCAAATTCTTTTCAGGGCACTCAGAGACAGAGGATACACCAGAACTTTCCTGAGGAGGTCTTATAAGACTTTCTTACAAAGCAGACCTCCATCTGATCTCGACCTTTTGCCCTTGATTACTACATTCTCCACACCCTCTAGGGCGTTAATCAGAGTGGTCAAAAATAACTTTCAAGATTTTGTGAAGAAGGGACAAACTTTGCAGTCACATAGGGTCATTGCAGCTTTTAGAAAAAATCCAAATTTACAAGATTTGTTAATTAGAGCCGCAATCAAACCCCTAGAAAACAAAACAAACAAAAAGGAACAAATATACAAACGGTTAAATTGGGTTAAAAATAAACACACACAAGAAGTGTACAAGACATGCCCATATGGCAGTCTAAAATCCAAAAATTGTGTATATTTACTTACCTGTAATCTATGTGGCTCTCTATACATTGGCGAAACGGGCAATCCTCTTTCCACCAGACTCTGGAGACACAAATACAATGTCCGGAGCCTGATGGAGACCAGGACCCCATTAGTGCAACACCTAAAACTGCACGGATGGGATTCAGTGCATGTTTCAGTATTACAGCAGAATCCCCATTGGACCGCCTCACAGAGAAGGAGACAGGAGAGGATCTGGATTTCCAGATTATCAACATTATGGCCTACAGGCCTCAATGAGAAGTGAGTGTTGGTTTGGGCCTTTGGCATTGATGGAGTGTGCACTGGGTTGCCAAGAGACTATGTCTCTACCGCAACCCGAACCCCAACCCAAACCTAACCCTGCCGGATCCTCGTGCCGCTTTGAGGGCCCGGACCAGCCGCTCACTCTTCTACTTAAATAGTGATTTAAAATCATCTCTCCTCCTAAATTCACCTTAACCTTAAAAAACCCTTTAACTTCACAAACAAGCTAAATACTGGTCTGCCTTAATTAACCTTAACCTTCATCTTTACTAACCTTAACAACCCCTTCTGGTTCTTGCGATTAGAAATACACGCCTAAACTTAACCACTAACCCTAGTGGTTTAAAGTACACGTCTAATCTTAAAACCCTAGTGAGGACAGTATACATCTAACCCTAACCACAGAATTTAACCCTAAAGAAACACAGGTTTTGTATCCATGTAAGAAAATGGTAATAAACATACAAACCTGTTTATTGAAAATTTATGTTGTGGTGGACAGAGGTTTTATTCAACAATTTCTAATAAGAATACAAAAAAATATAACCAAACAGGGTGTTGAAGGAATAGAACATAATACATGGTGTTTTATTAGGAGATTTAGTTATTAAAAAAGTTATTAAAATAGGAGAAAAACACCATAACAATAGTATGGATGGTCATAGATCACAGTAGAGCAGGAGGCAGTTTTCATTTCAGGAGTTGTCCAGCAGAGGGCCTCTAAGAAAGCAGGACAGCGGACAGCTCCCAGGCCGGGCTGAACAACAACAAACCATCCAGGATCGGGACAGCGGATGGCTCCCAGATCGGGCTGAGTGCAGCGCGCCATCTTGGATCAACATGGCGACCAGCTCCTCACCTTACCCGGATGTTACCTTTAAAAATTGTGACCTCCTATTTCCTGTTTGATTGTTTCAACTTGACCTCCATTGCTAACGGATGTTTAGTTAACAAGCTTAACCTGACGAAGAATCAAAAAGATTTGAAACGCGTTGTTATACTTGCTTGTTGTATAACCACCTTTACCACAGGAGACCTACACACCCTAGACTCCGAAAAAAGTAAGTACAGTTCACACTTTTAACTTGGTTGTTGAATTGTGCTTACTGACCGATAGCGAAATGTATGCTAACGAGGCTAACGAGGCGCAGTGGACACTTGTCACGCGCAGGCGGGGCCGTAACAGATACAGGCCCGTGCAAAATTATACACCACATTTGGTGGACGCTCACTGGCACCACCAGTGGTCAGGTGAGCATCCACCCGGCGAATTCGCGTTGAGTTATGGTGGCCGAGGCGGAGCCAACCCCGGGACCGCTCGGCTGCAACCGCTCATGCGATCGCAACATGTGGGACATTCCTCCTTCTCGCACCCCGAATACCGGCCCAGGCCCGGTCGGAGATGCACAAGAGAAGGAGGTGAGGAGTCGTTTGGGCGTCCGTCATACGCGTTTGTGCTGAGAAACGGCCGGAGAGTGGAGGCTTCGCGCAGGCACTCTTCTCCGTGTCCGGCCAGGCAGACGCGCCGGACGGAGCGGCCAACTCCTCGCCCACTTTATCGGTTCGAGCCCGATGTGGGACGCCGAGGATGGAGAGAGGAGTCGGACGAGCGTGCGTCGTACGGATCTACATTGAGATACGACCGTAGAGTGGACGTCACGCGCAGGCATTCACCTCCGCGGCCGCTCATGGAGATACGCCGGACGAGGCTGCCGACTCCTCGCCCACGATATCGGTATGAGCCCGATGTGGATTACAGACGGAGCTCTGTCGGACGTAGTGAGCCGGCACGCCGGAGGGCTGCCGGCCGCTACCATGACAGCGACTGCGGGCACACACCTCAACCCCGCCGCGATACGCGGCCCCGTGCCCGCAGATCGTCAGCTCAAAGACGGCCGGTGAGGTATGTGAAGAAAAACACACACCAGTCTGGGAAGCACGGGGGACAGGGCAGGCCCCGGGATAACAGAGGGACAGCTAGGGCCACCACCACAGAACGATCTGACGACCCGGACTTCACAATAAAAGTCCGTTCTATTTACACGCTAATTAAACTGACCCACCATCAAAATAATGTATTGGCAGAGGAGGCACCGGTCACGATTGAGAAGATCAAAGCACACCTCTCCAATATCATTAAGCCATCATCTCCCAGGGAAGAAACACAGGCTAAATTAGAGGGTAATGCTCTGAACTGGGCCCACACAACCATGGTAATCTTAAGGGAGCATTATGAAGATTGCCTGATGATGGAAACAGCTAAATTAGCTAGCCTCCGCTTCCCCCATGATTGGCAGGAACCCTGGGTCATAGCACTGAAATGGGCCAGACGCAGCTTAGGCAAAAGACTGCTGTCAGACACATTGGATCAGGTGGAGGGGCTCCTCCACCAGACCCTGAGAACCCCCCAGGATGCTCCTACAGCAGAGGAGGTCCCAGACTCACAGCCCAGCACCAGCCATACACAGCCCGGGTCCCAATCACACCATCATAGTCCTACACCTCAGGTGGATGAGGAGGAGGAATATGATGGTAGTGAGGAGGATGAGGATGAGGAGGAAGAAGAAGAGTCTGATTATTCTAGTGATGTGGATAATGCTAACGAAGAATTTTTTCAGGCCACACCTCCCTCTCCAGCCCCCCACCTCTCGCCCAAACCGAGGCGAGAGAAGCTGTCGTCTCCCATCTCCCCTTCCACTCTCACCCCTACTCAGACCCCAGACCTTCAGGTGCCGGAAACCCAGGCTGAGGACATGGAGGAGACGACAGGTCTCCCATTAAGGGGAGACGAAGAGGATGTCGTGACCCCCACCCCCTCTTCCTCTCCAACCAGAGAGGAAAGTACACTTACCTTGGTCACCCCTGAGAAGAGAACCACCAGAAAAAAGTGTCTGGTGAGGACCAAACAGTCTCTTCTGGATGAGACCCTTGCCCGTGAGACAACCGCTGAGCCTACTGAGGATGTGACCACGCGGAAACCCACACGCCACATCAGAACCAATAGGAAGACCGCAGACTGGTCCCTGACGGTGAGTAGAAAGTGGCTTATCATAGGTGATTCAAACTTATCCACAATATCCTCTTTCAAAAACAACAACATCCAAATAGATGCCTATCCAGGTGCTACATTCAGGCATGCGGAGAGCATTGTCTCTAAGGCAACAGTCTCACTGACAGTAACCAAAGTGATCTTATCATTTGGAATAAATCATCGCTCACAAGCGACGGCGATAACGCCAATCAAAGAAATGCAGGCAGCTCTGAGAGCTACAAAAAGCAAATTTCCCAACGCAGAGATCTGGGTCCCGGAGATCAACTTCTCCGCGGCACTCCCTGCTAGAGAAAAAGAACAGTTGACACACTTAAACACACACATAATTAAAAATGTGAAATACTTACCTGCATTACCTGGATCCAAATTTGACACGGAGACCAGGGACAAAATACACTGGACCAAGGAAACAGCAACAGAAATGCTGAAGCACTGGTGCAGCTGTTTAAATTAGACATCCCCATAAGCCTGCCTACACAGGAGGGGATAAGAAATGTGATGAATCTGAGTGAGGACATAGTACTTACCTCTGATCAGCTTAGCCTACTGAGCAAAGGCCTCACATTCATCCCAGTTCTTAAATTGGATAATAAAAATCAAAAATTACAAAGTAGGTGGGATTTACAAAATTATCATAGGAGAATAAAACTCACCTCCTATTTTGAAAATGATAAAACTTCTGCTCCCCTCCCATTTATTAAAAAATCCAGCTGGACACCCCCCAAGGCGGCACTGTCCCCGGATGTGGTGTCACTGATAGAGAAGGACACCAAGGCCTTTAGCAGACATTTTGTCTCACGCTCTGAATCCCCTAACATCACAGAGGGAGAAAGAGAGGCCTTATTGGAGCTCCAGAATAACAAACAGATAGTTCTCAAACCTGCAGATAAGGGCAGTGCAGTTGTTATTCTGGATAGACAGCAATATTTGTGGGAGGGCTATAGACAATTGAATGATAAAAATTATTATCTAAAATTAAATAACCCCATCTACATAGAAACCATCCCTCTGATGATCAAAATTATCCAAAAACTTTATGAGAAGAAATTTATCAACGCCAAGCAAAGAGCTTATCTCATCGGCGACTCAGAACCGAGACCCAGACGGTTCTATTTGTTACCAAAAATCCATAAAGACCCGGCTAAATGGAGCTTACCTCACCGTATACCTCCAGGCAGACCAATCGTTTCAGACTGTGGCAGTGAAACATACTACACAGCTGAATATTTGGACCATTTTCTTAATCCTCTGTCCATAAGACACCCCTCCTATGTAAAAGATACATATGATTTTGTCCAAAAAGTTAAATCCATAACAGTTCCACAGCAGGCAATTTTGTTCACTATGGACGTAGACAGCCTGTACACTAATATTGATATTAAGGAGGGCTTACAAGCCATAAAAAATGTATTTAGTAAGAACCCAGACAAACATAGGCCTGACAAAGAACTGCTCCAACTATTAGAAATCAATTTAACCAGGAATGACTTTGAATTTAATGGAGAGTTCTTTTTACAAATTAAGGGAACTGCTATGGGCAAAAAATTCGCTCCAGCCTATGCGGACCTTTTTATGGCAGAGTGGGAAGCCTCCGCATTGGCCAGTTGCCAAAAGAGGCCCACCCACTATTATAGATATCTGGACGACATTTGGGGGATCTGGACTTATCCAGAGGAGGATTTTAAGGAATTTCTGACCACTTTGAACAACCACAATGCCTCAATCAAACTCAAATCCGTCATCAATTCGGACAGAATAGACTTTCTGGACACTACTACCTATAAAGGTACACATTTTGCCTTAACCAACACATTGGACATTAAAGTGTTCTTTAAGGAAACAGACACACACGCTCTGTTACACAAATCCAGCTTCCACCCTAAACATACGTACGCTGGATTAGTGAAATCTCAATTACTTAGATACATTGGCGAAACGGGCAATCCTCTTTCCACCAGACTCTGGAGACACAAATACAATGTCCGGAGCCTGATGGAGACCAGGACCCCATTAGTGCAACACCTAAAACTGCACGGATGGGATTCAGTGCATGTTTCAGTATTACAGCAGAATCCCCATTGGACCGCCTCACAGAGAAGGAGACAGGAGAGGATCTGGATTTCCAGATTATCAACATTATGGCCTACAGGCCTCAATGAGAAGTGAGTGTTGGTTTGGGCCTTTGGCATTGATGGAGTGTGCACTGGGTTGCCAAGAGACTATGTCTCTACCGCAACCCGAACCCCAACCCAAACCTAACCCTAACCCTAACCCTAACCCTAGCCCACGCGCACAGTCACAAGCAGACACACACACACGTCCCCTTAATAAACGTCCAAAAAAGACACAACCCCGAGTAGACAAACCAAATGAGGCTCGTAGAGAGCCAGATAGACGTGACAGTGTCACCGAGCGATCAGCTGACCCCGATTTCCCCCACAAAGTACGATCGATTTTTAGGATAATCAAATTAGTACATCACCAAAATAATGTTGGCTCACAGGAGCATCCTGTTACTATTAATAGGATCCAGGATCACCTCTCCACAATTATCAAACCGGCCTCCCCCACAGCTGACACTCAGTTATTGATCCATGGGAACGCACAGAACTGGGCCACTACCACCATGATCATACTGCGGGATCACTATGAGGACAGCTTAGCTGTAGAGATGGCCAAGCTCAACAGCATGTCCCCAGGTGACTGGTCAGCGCCCTGGTTAGTGGCGGTCAAATGGGCCAGACGCTGTCTGGGGAAAAGATTGCTCCCGATGACACTTGATGCGGCAGAAGGGATGCTCCACTTCCAGCTGGGAGCCACCCAGGATGCCCCTGTGTCACAGGTAATCCCCCCCACGGACCCCCCCTCCACATCAGCAGCAGCAGCAGTAAGTATGAGCATCACTACTGCAAAAATCCAACATCCACCTCTCAGTGAATCCCAACCAGGATCACTGACACCACCCGGTGGTGAAACAGAGGATAGCTCCTCTGAGACTGATGAGGATAGTGATGGAGATGATCTGCGGCCAGCATTCCCCCCTCCCCTGGCACTTAGTTCCTCGCCCAAACCGCGGCGAGAAGGGCCCAGATCAAGAAGATCCCACCCCCCTCATCATCCCCCTATCCCATCACAAGATACAGTACTCGCTGTATCAGAAACACAATTAGAGAGTGAGGCAGAAACAGGTGACCTCATGTCAATGGTGGATGACACTGAGGGAGAGCTGGAGAACACCATCCCCCCTCCTCTCTCCTCACCACAGCTGGAGAGTGACACAGAGGAAACCCACCTCATGTCAATGGAACGGGAGATTGAGGACACGGAGGCTGAGACAGAGCCAGGAATATTAGACATTATGTCCATGGAGGAGGAAACATACACTGCCCCCTTAACACCTACTCTGACCCCGACACCTGCCTCATCACCACCACAGGACCCAGAGCCAAGCGCTGGGGCACCGCAACAGGTGAGATTGACTAGACTAAAAACAGCTACTCAGTCTTGTTTGCAGATGACTCCTGTTGTTAGAGATGCTGGTGAGGGCCCTTCCCGGCCACCTAGGCGCCAAATCCAGGCCACCACACAGCTAATGGAACTGGTTGCCATGACAGCGGAGGAGAATCCAACTCGCAGGCCCACCAGACACATTAACACCTCCAGGAAGATGCTCGACTGGTCTCTCACGGTAAGCAAACCCTGGCTCATTATTGGGGATTCAAATCTCTCTATGATCCCTTCATTTCAAAACCCAAAGATCCAAATAGATAGCTACCCAGGAGCCACATTTAGACATGCGGAAAACATAATATTAAAAGCTAAAGGAGGGATCACGGTGGACAAGGTCGTTCTCTCATTTGGGATCAATCAGCGCTCTCAGCTCACGGACGTCACCTCAGTCAAACAATTACAGTTGGCTATTAGAGCTACTAAATCTAGATTCCCGACGGCCGAAATTTGGGTTCCAGAGATAAACTTCTCGACCAGGCTCCCTGCCCAGGAGCAACAACGATTAGAACAACTTAATCAATATATTAGGGGCAATGTAGGTTACATTCCCGCTCTCCCTCATGACAAGTTTGAGACGGACGGGAAGCATATTCATTGGACGTCAGACACAGCCACTGAAATGCTGCAACATTGGTGCCAGTGTTTAAATTAGATATCCCCACAAGCCTGCATATTCAGGAGGGGACATCAAATGTAATGAACTTAACTAAAGAGTTCATACTGACCACTGATCAGTTCAATTTACTTAACCGTGGTCTCACTTTTATTCCTGTCTTAAACAGAGATGCTAAAAAACAAAAAATGCAAAGCAGGTTTGATTTACAAGAATACCACAGGAGGCTCAAACTAACCTCTTACTTTGAGAATGATAGAGTCTCTGTGCCCACTCCATTCACGGCCAAATCAGACTGGAGTCCCCCAGCAGGCTCTTTGCCACCAGAGGTTGTTGAATTAATTGGTTCCGACCTTAAAGCATTTAATAGGCACCATAGATGTCATGCTGAAACTCCCAACCTAAGTGAAGATGAGAGAAAAGCATTATTGGAATTACAGGGTAACCGACATATCGTTCTCAAACCTGCAGACAAAGGCAGTGTGGTTGTCATCCAGGATAGAGATCAATATCTGTGGGAGGGCTATAGACAATTAAATGACACTAAATATTACCAAAAATTAGACAAACCAATTTATATGGAAACAACGTCATTAATTGCTAAAATTACTCAAACACTCTATGTAAAGAAATTTATTAACGCAAAACAGAGAAATTATTTAGTTGGCAGTGCTGAACCAAGGGCACGTCGTTTCTATTTGTTGCCCAAGATCCACAAGGAGCGTTCAAAATGGAGCCTGCCATACTCTATCCCTCCAGGAAGGCCCATTGTTTCAGACTGTGGAAGTGAAACTTACTGCACAGCTGAATATTTGGACTATTTCCTCAATCCTCTCTCTATCAAACACCCCTCATATGTCAAAGATACATATGATTTTGTTCAAAAAATTAAAACCATAACAGTCCCAAAACAGGCTATTTTGTTTACAATGGATGTAGATAGTTTATACACTAATATAGACATAAAAGAGGGCATACAAGCCATTAAAACTATCTTTAGTAAGAATCCTAATAAACATAGGCCTGATAAAGAACTTCTCCAACTCTTAGAAATTAACTTAACTAGAAATGATTTTGAGTTTAATGGAGAATTCTTCTTACAAATTAAAGGGACTGCCATGGGAAAGAGATTTGCCCCCTCTTATGCCAATCTTTTTATGGCGGAGTGGGAAGCTACGGCCCTGGCTGCATGCCACAAAAAACCAGATCATTATTATAGATACTTGGACGATATCTGGGGAATTTGGACACACACAAAAGAGGAATTTGAGGAATTTTTGACCAACCTGAACAATCACAACACTTCAATCACACTCAAAGCAGTGACCAATTTGGAAAGAATAGATTTTCTGGACACAACCACATACAAGGGACCAGATTTCACTCAAACTAACAAATTGGACATCAAAGTGTTTTTTAAGGAGACGGATACTCACGCTCTCCTCCACAAGACCAGCTTTCATCCAAAACACACCTACGCTGGCATAGTCAAATCTCAATTATTGAGATTTCATAGAATCTGTACACAAAAATGTGACTTTGAAGAAGCTAAAAGAATCTTGTTTAAAACATTGAAGAGCAGAGGATACAACAGGACATTCCTGAGGAGTGTATATAAGACTTTCTTACAAAGCAAACCTCCTTCTGACCTCTGCATCTTACCATACATAGTAACATACTCCACAGCTTCAGTTAAGATGGTCAGGTTGGTCAAAAAGAATTTTCTTAAGATAATAACCGAAAAACAAGCCCTTCAATCACACAGAGTAATAGCAGCCTTTAGAAAAAACCCAAGCCTGGAAAATTTATTAATAAGAGCCACGGTTAAACCATTACAGGATAAAATAAACAAAAAAGATCAAATGTACAAATATTTGACCTTTATTAAGAGCAAACACACACAACAAATATATAAAACATGCCCATATGGCAGCCTAAAATCAAAAAACTGTGTGTATTTGCTCACCTGTAAGCAGTGTCACTTACAATATGTGGGAGAGACGGGCAACCCCCTCTTCACTAGACTCTGGAGGCACAAATACAATGCCCAGAGCAAAAATGATACAGAGAATCCATTAACCCTCCACCTGCGGTCGCATGGTTGGAGTTCTGCCTGTGTTTCTGTGTTGCAGCAAAACCCAAACTGGTCCACGCAACAGAGAAGACGCCAGGAGAGACTCTGGATCATCCAACTCAACACAATGTGGCCCAGCGGTCTTAATGGGAGGTAAGATGATGATTGGGACCTGTGACACAGATGGCCAGTGTTCTGGTTCACAGTGGGACTTTGGTCTCACTGTGAACCCCACCCTAACCCAACCCTAACCCTAACCCTAACTCTAACCCTAACCCTAACCCTAACCCTAACCCTAACCCTTAGCCTACTGAGCAAAGGCCTCACATTCATCCCAGTTCTGAAATTGGATAATAAAAATCAAAAATTACAAAGTAGGTGGGATTTACAAAATTATCATAGGAGAATAAAACTCACCTCCTATTTTGAAAATGATAAAACTTCTGCTCCCCTCCCATTTATTAAAAAATCCAGCTGGACACCCCCCAAGGCGGCACTGTCCCCGGATGTGGTGTCACTGATAGAGAAGGACACCAAGGCCTTTAGCAGACATTTTGTCTCACGCTCTGAATCCCCTAACATCACGGAGGGAGAAAGAGAGGCCTTATTGGAGCTCCAGAATAACAAACAGATAGTTCTCAAACCTGCAGATAAGGGCAGTGTAGTTGTTATTCTGGATAGACAGCAATATTTGTGGGAGGGCTATAGACAATTGAATGATAAAAATTATTATCTAAAATTAAATAACCCCATCTACATAGAAACCATCCCTCTGATGATCAAAATTATCCAAAAACTTTATGAGAAGAAATTTATCAACGCCAAGCAAAGAGCTTATCTCATCGGCGACTCAGAACCGAGACCCAGACGGTTCTATTTGTTACCAAAAATCCACAAAGACCCGGCTAAATGGAGCTTACCTCACCGTATACCTCCAGGCAGACCAATCGTTTCAGACTGTGGCAGTGAAACATACTACACAGCTGAATATTTGGACCATTTTCTTAATCCTCTGTCCATAAGACACCCCTCCTATGTAAAAGATACATATGATTTTGTCCAAAAAGTTAAATCCATAACAGTTCCACAGCAGGCAATTTTGTTCACTATGGACGTAGACAGCCTGTACACTAATATTGATATTAAGGAGGGCTTACAAGCCATAAAAATGTATTTAGTAAGAACCCAGACAAACATAGGCCTGACAAAGAACTGCTCCAACTATTAGAAATCAATTTAACCAGGAATGACTTTGAATTTAATGGAGAGTTCTTTTTACAAATTAAGGGAACTGCTATGGGCAAAAAATTCGCTCCAGCCTACGCGGACCTTTTTATGGCAGAGTGGGAAGCCTCCGCATTGGCCAGTTGCCAAAAGAGGCCCACCCACTATTATAGATATCTGGACGACATTTGGGGGATCTGGACTTATCCAGAGGAGGATTTTAAGGAATTTCTGACCACTTTGAACAACCACAATGCCTCAATCAAACTCAAATCCGTCATCAATTCGGACAGAATAGACTTTCTGGACACTACTACCTATAAAGGTACACATTTTGCCTTAACCAACACATTGGACATTAAAGTGTTCTTTAAGGAAACAGACACACACGCTCTGTTACACAAATCCAGCTTCCACCCTAAACATACGTACGCTGGATTAGTGAAATCTCAATTACTTAGATTCCACCGAATTTGTACACAGAAAAGTGATTTTGAGGAGGCTACCCAAATTCTTTTCAGGGCACTCAGAGACAGAGGATACACCAGAACCTTCCTGAGGAGGTCTTATAAGACTTTCTTACAAAGCAGACCTCCATCTGATCTCGACCTTTTGCCCTTGATTACTACATTCTCCACACCCTCTAGGGCGTTAATCAGAGTGGTCAAAAATAACTTTCAAGATTTTGTGAAGAAGGGACAAACTTTGCAGTCACATAGGGTCATTGCAGCTTTTAGAAAAAATCCAAATTTACAAGATTTGTTAATTAGAGCCGCAATCAAACCCCTAGAAAACAAAACAAACAAAAAGGAACAAATATACAAACGGTTAAATTGGGTTAAAAATAAACACACACAAGAGGTGTACAAGACATGCCCATATGGCAGTCTAAAATCCAAAAATTTTGTATATTTACTTACCTGTAATCTATGTGGCTCTCTATACATTGGCAAAACGGGCAATCCTCTTTCCACCAGACTCTGGAGACACAAATACAATGTCCGGAGCCTGATGGAGACCAGGACCCCATTAGTGCAACACCTAAAACTGCACGGATGGGATTCAGTGCATGTTTCAGTATTACAGCAGAATCCCCATTGGACCGCCTCACAGAGAAGGAGACAGGAGAGGATCTGGATTTCCAGATTATCAACATTATGGCCTACAGGCCTCAATGAGAAGTGAGTGTTGGTTTGGGCCTTTGGCATTGATGGAGTGTGCACTGGGTTGCCAAGAGACTATGTCTCTACCGCAACCCGAACCCCAACCCAAACCTAACCCTAACCCTAACCCTAACTCTAACCCTAACCCTAACCCTAACCCTCTAACCCTAACCCAAACCCTGTTAGATGGGTTAGTCGGTTAGTTTGGCAATGCGTAGCCATCAATGCGATTGGTAAAGCATCCACCCATGTGAGCTTATTGTTGCTGTCGGCAGGAATTTTAGCTATCTTAGCTTTCAAAATACCATTGGCTCGTTCCACCGAGCCTTGTGATTGTGGATGGTAGACACAGCCAAATTTCTGCTTGATGCCCAGTCTGCAGAACATCTCCTTTATCACCCGTGCTATAAAGTGTAGTCCACTGTCAGATGAGATGGTGTCTGGTATTCCAAACCTAGGGAAAATCTCCGTACACAGAAACTTTGCAACTACTCTATGGTCATTTCTAGCGGTTGCACAAGCTTCAACCCACCTACTAAATCGACACACAACCACAAATAGGTATCTCTTTCCCTGTACTCTGTCAATCATGTCCACAAAATCCATCATCAGGTGTTTAAACGGACCTTCAGGCACTGGAATATGTGCCAATGGATGAGTAAACATTTTCCTGACATTATATTTTGGACAATGTGGGCACAGGGAGAGTTCTCTGTCTATCATAGCAGCCATGTATGGAGACCACCATACAGCCTGTAACTTTCTCAGTACTTGAGCTCTGGAACAGTAGTCAGGTTCATGCACCGTTTTGATTGCAATTACCAATAATGATAAGGGTAACACAAAATGCCCATGGCTACTTCTCCACAGCCCATTATGTGGAGTGGCCGTTCGTATGGCCCCCCTTTGGATCCATAACCGCTGTTCTGCTTCAGAGACCTTGTTCTGTGCCTGTATTAATGATGTCATATTGGTTATGGGGGCACAATCCTGCTCAAACAGCATGGGCCCCTGGGTAGCCTGTCCTGTTGTTGCTTTTGCTGCAGCATCTGCAAGATTATTGCCTTTAGCTACTAGTGAAGCATTCTGTTGGTGCGCCGCGCATTTAACTATAGCCAATTGCGTAGGAAGCTGCATAGCCTGTATCAATTCTGTCACTGCTTGTCCATGTGCCACTGGAGTACCATCTGCACGAACAAACCCTCTTTGTTTCCAAATGCTGGCATTAATATGGCATACACCATAACCAAAGGCACTATCTGTGTAAATGGTGGCTCGTTTTCCTGATGTCAGTTTACATGCTGCTGTTAATGCTTTAATCTCTGCTAGTTGAGCAGAACATGGTTGGTCGAGGCTTACCGATTGCACTTGGGTAAAAGTGTCGTCTAAGTTGAGCTGAACTATGCCATAGCCAGCTTTTGTTCCTGTGTCTCCTCGTACACAAGATCCATCTACAAACAAAACTATGTCCGATGGAATCGGGTGATTGTACAGGTTGTCGCGTACTTGCATAAAATTATCTGTCTCTTTAAGACACTCATGAGGCATCCCTTCAGTAGGCAAAACCATTCTTGTGGCTGGATTTACTGTGGTGCATCGCTGTATTGTTAGCTCTGACCCCGACAGCAGGACCTCATAGCCTGTTCGTCTGGCTTGAGTTATTACAAAGCGTGGGCCAGTAAGCAGTGCATGCAGTTGGTGAGATGTATTATTATTATTATTGTACAGTATTACAGGATGTCCCATTGTTAATACTGATGCCTTCTTGTAGGCAAAAGCAGCTGCCGCTAATCCCTGGTAGCAGGGTGGCAGTCCTTCTTCTACCCTATCTAATGTGGTGCTATAGTAAGCTATAGGTTGCTTACCCGTAGGGGACACCTGCATCAATACCGCACATGCATGTCCCTGTTTTTCAGCTACGTACAGATGAAATGGTTTGCGATAGTCAAGATTGGCTAAAACTGGGGCAGTCTGCATGTCCTTTTTAAGGAGTTGGAACGCTCCTTCTGCCTCATCAGTCCATTGGAGCTGCGCTGATTGGGGGGTCTGTCCAGCTGCTCGTATCAAAGCTCTTAGTGGAGCTGTTTTAATGGCATAGTCACATATCCAGGGTCTGCTGTATCCTGTCATCCCCAGGAATGATAACATCTGGCCTACTGTTTGAGGCTTTGGGGCTTGACTTATGGCTTTTAGCTGGGAGGGGGCAATGTGCCTTCCTTCTCCACTCAACTGTCTGCCCAAATATTCTACAGATGTTTGACAGAACTGTAATTTACTTTTGCTCACTTTATGTCCTCCTTCAGCTAAAACTGTTAGGACTGTGATTGAATCTTTTTCACACTGTTCTTTGCTGTTAGAGCATATCAAGATGTCATCCACATACATTAGAGTGGTAGACTGTATGTCCAGATGGCTGAGATCGTTCGCCAAGACTCGGTTAAATATAGATGGGGAGTGAACAAAACCCTGAGGGAGACGTGTATAAGTATACTGTTTCCCCTCATAGGTAAATGCAAATAGGAATTGTGACTGCGGATGGACTGGAACACTGAAGAAGGCGGAGCACAAATCAATCACCGTATATCACTTTGCTTCTGGAGGTATGTTGGATAGCAAGGTATGTGGGTCTGGTACAACAGGTATTTCTTCTGCAACAATAGCATTAACGGCCCTTAAATCATGCACTAATCTATAGTCATTTACACTCTGCTTTCGTATTGGAAAAATTGGTGTGTTGCATGCACTGTTAGTTTTCACTAAAACTCCTGCCTCTACCAATCCTGAGATGATGGGCCTTATCCCTTCAACAGCTTCTTGTTTTGAAGGGTACTGTTTTTGATTTGGTAACCTAACTCCTGGTTTTGTGTGGACGTGTAGGGGCTCCGCTGATTTTATTAGGCCTACATCTGTCTTGTGTGCCGACCACACCTGTGGTGGAACTTGCTCCAACAAGGCTTCATGTTCTTTTGCAACTATCATCTGTTTCTTATCATCTCTTGGTAACTGCACCTCTTCCGCTATTGCCTCATCTGCTTTTGTAAGGCTGATCTTGAGGAACAGTCCGTCAGGGGAAACACAAATGGCTTGACAGTCTGTAGGTGTCCAGTCTTGTACCAGTTGTGCCTTCTTCATCATTGGTCCCAAATCATGTGATTCAAAGTTTTCTGCTATCAGCAAGGTGATGTGGGGTGATGATCCAGGTACTTGGAACCAATCTTTCACCTCATCCGTGCTTTTCACCTTAGCAGCTGCTCCTTGGGGTCCCACAATGATGTCATCATACTGGAGGACTGTCGTATGGTTATTAATTGCTTCAACCCAGCAGGTCTCATAGTCATCTTGGTCTTGATCTCCGTCATATAGCATCGTACAGTGTAGGGGAAGAGTTGGCTCCCGTGCCTTCTCGAACTGATGGATTATCAATGGCTTCCAGGTTTCCCATGCATGCGACAGAAACGAGTCTGTTGAGGTGAGTCTGGTCCAAAACACACGTGCTTCTCTTCCCTGTTCTGTGTTTTGTGGAGAGTCTGTAGTTGCTATTTGGGACATCATGGGGCTTGTGTGAGGGCTGACATCATTTGGGACGTCAAAGTATATGCCATCTGGTGAACACATTATTGTGGCGTTTAGATGGCACAGTATGTCTCGTCCTAGCAGATTGATTGGTGTGTCCGCTAAATATAGCATGGGTGCACAGATCACTTTATCTCCTATTTTCATTGGAACCGGTTCAGTCAGGGGTATTAATTTGTGTCTTCCCAGAGAAACCAATTGTTCGTATTTTCGATGCCGAGAGGGGAAGTCCGGCTCCATCTTTGCCTATGCATGAGTATGTGGCACCTGTATCTACCATAAATTTATGCTGACGATTCTGTATTGTGACGTTTATGGTAGGCTCACTTTGTGGCTGTTGCGTGAGTACTGGTGTCATTACCTCCCCCTCTTGTTTCTCTGGGCTCCCCTATTGCCACTGGGCCGCGGGTCCCATCCAAGGGCCCTGATTTGATGCTCCAGGCCATGGGTTGGTAGGACAGTCTCTCTGTACGTGTCCTGTCACTCCACATCCCCAGCACTGCAGCTGTTGTCGGCCTACCGGTGCTGGTGGACCATTTTGGGAGTATTGTGGCTGTTGTTGGTAGTGCAACGTCTGGTCAGGTCCTCGTTGGTATTGTGCTGGCGGGCTCCATCTTCCACGCTGGGGCGGTCCTCCATTCTGCATTGGCCTCCCTTTTCCAGGCGGCGGATAGTTGCCGTGTCCCCCCGGATTGAGGTGCACATGAATTGGAGGGGCCTGTTGTGTGGGTGCTTGGACAGGCTGTTGTACTGGAGGATAACCCGATGGGTTGATGGGGGATACTTGTTGTCCTTGGGCGGGGGCCACTGTTGCTGTATACACTGGAGCTTGTGTCACCAGTACTTCCGTCTGTTTTTCTGTAGTCCCCTCAGGCTTGAATTCAGGAGCAGCCACCGTCACTGGCGCCTGGTTTTTCGCCTTTTCACGGTCCTTCTTTTGTTTTGTCAGTTCTCCTATTTGCAGCTGGGTTAGCTTACCAGCCAGCATTCTGTTCTGCTCCTCTGCAGCCCGCTTCTCATTTCTGTAGATATCCACGTAGTCTACGAGGTGTTCAGTAAACACAGGCCAGTCCAACTTCATCAGCCCAACAACTCCGTTCAGCTTATGTTGTACCTCCTTTGGCATGGCATTCTTCACATACAACCTAAACAGAGCTTTTGATGATTCATTTACATTCCATTCACTGCCTGTCTCTGTTTTCCATTTTCGTTGGAACTTATGCAGGAACTGTAGAGGGCTGTCTTCATCCTTCAAGCTTTCCCTTTCTAATTTTGAAGGATCCATTTTAGAAGGATATTTGTCTCTCAAGGTTTTCCCTACCTGTGTCCGAATGGTGTTAAAAGGGGTGTGGTCAAAATTATGGCTCTTTGTCAGTCCTACCACCCCTGCTTCCTCGAAGATCTCTCCAGACACATGTTGCCCCGTGATTTTCATCAATAGTGCCTTGATGTCTCCAGCAGCCAGTTTTATTCCACCTGTGTTGTCTTCAAATGCTGCTATCCATCTATCAGCTCCTTCTGTCTGTGCAGGAAGACGGTTTATTAATCCCGCAATGTCCATAAATCCCCATGGCACATACCTCTCTATGTTACCGGGTCCCTTGACCAGCAGTGGACACATGACACGTCCGTCGTCCTCGTCATCATCCCCTATTTCATCCTCTGATTGGCATTCTGCTGCAGGTGCTTTTCTTTTGGTCTTATTGCGTGTATAGGGTACTGTTCCGCTCCTCAGGTCCATTCCCCCTGTTCCAGTTGCTTCTTCAGATAACTCTATATCCACTGCAAACTGTTGTTCAATTATTCCGCTTTTCTCTTTGTCATTATATTCATCATGACAGTCCATGCGACGTGATTCATTGAGCTCACGTGTTTTGTTGATCTCATTCACTACTTCTCTTTCCACCTCGTCCAGCCTCCTCTGCAGTTCTCTTTTCTTTTGTGCCGTATCTCCTGCATATATCATGTCTGATGGCTCCCAGGCTCTGTCGTGTGTCTGTTCCCTTTGTGCCTGGCACTTGTCTTGTTTTCTCACCACCTGTCCAGCCCTGCGCTTTTCCACATCCCTTGCCAGGTTGTTAACATCTCTGGCAAACTGCTGTTCCATATTCTCCCATTCTATTATCAAGTCCTGACTTCTCCTGTCTAATTGCTGCCGTGACCTGTCTCCTGCTTCCTGGCTTTGCCTATAGGCTATCTCCTCTGGCAGACTCCTCCTTCTGGTTGTCCTAGGTTGTATCCCTTGGGGTGTCAGGTATGTTCTTGACTCTCTGTTCCTTGCCCCTCTTGAGGATGCTCCTCCTATCGAGCTATCTCTTCCTTGTGGCAACTGCATCTCAGATACAGCATGACTCATGCCATGCGGTATTGGCTCTGGATCTGGCTCTTTATTGGAGTTCATGTCTGGCAGCAGGTTGCTTAATTTCAGCTCCTCACTGGACCCTGAGTCACTAGACTCCGAGTTCGCTGACATGTTGTCTTGCTCTTCTGATTCTTCATTAAAACTTGATTCCTTTTCTATATAAATAGATAAATGCTTTTTTACTTATTCCTCCTTGTCACTTCTTATTCTCATTTGTCTCACTCATGTTTCATTCACATAATCATACTCACTCATATTCATGCTCCTTCTTACTGTCTGGGTGTTGACTGATTCTTTTGTCAGTTTCTCTGCATATTTCACGAACGCATAGATCATACCACCCCCACAGACCAATGACATGCAAATCCACATACAGATTAAACCATTAAATATCACTCTTTGACATTGATCCATCATCCCACCATGCTAGAACATTCATTCTTAGTCTTGGATCTGACGACAGTTGTCAACTCTTGTCTGTTAGTCAATACTTATCTTATTAATTCTAAATCTAGGTCTTTTTGGGAGAGGTGACAATACCTTGTGACCGTGGGATCAGACAAAGGCCAGGGACGCCACCCAATAAATTTGGAGAAAAAAAAGGAAATTGTTTCTCACCTTTCTGGTGGATTTTTGGGCCCTTGGGTTGGTCCCGCCTCCTCTGACGACCCCACTGGTCCCTCGGCCTGCACCGTCCCTCCTGGCTGTTAGCTCGCCAAATGACGTGGCAATAATACGTCAAAACTTTACTTCAAATCAATCTTCAAGGTTCTGGCTAGTAAATAACTTCACTTCAGTTACAATCTGTATAACGTTATGGACCCTCTTAATAGAGTTTAAGAAAAGTTGAGGAAACCGGTCTTCTGATCCAAGTAAATTGTTTATTCGCAACAAGTACAAATTACATTACATTACATTACATTACGAGCATTTGGCAGACGCTTTTATCCAAAGCGACTTACATTACATTACCACCCTACGCAGAGGGGGGAGCAATTGAGGGTTCGGTGCCTTGCTCAGGGGCACCTCGGCAGGGGCTCGAACCGGCAACCCTGCGGTTCCCAAGCGGAAGCACTACCCACTGAGCCACTGCCTCCCTTAGAACCTCCCTCACAACAAATGAAACAAAGTGAGAGGGAACCCCGGGGTTGCTCTGAATTGTATCTCTCCGTCCCCTCTTTATATACTATTTTGGGCTTGGGGTTTCCACGCCCCAAGCCCTTCCCTTTGCCCTACATTTTTTGGGCACTTACCACTATTATAATTAGCCTCTTAGTTCTAATAGTGTATTGCTACCTTGCAGATTTTAAAAATAGTAATAATATCAAAACCCCTCCCATAAACAGGGTTTCACCTCCTTCAGGACACCTCCTATTGTGCTGAGTCTAGTGAATCCCTAAGCTATACCTTATCTCTTGTCATTGGTCATTATGCCAATTAGTGAATTCCTAAACTGTCCATTATCTCTTATCTTTTGGTCAGCATGCCAATTCCACATTCCTTTCAGCATCTCATTAGAAGAGGGAGAGAGGGCACTTCTGAGACATCCATGCAAGGTATTCCTCAATGTACAAGAAGATATATAGAGTTACAGCTTTATACACTCAGGGTTGGATCAATCATCGGAATATACTGTGCTCATATCAATTATTCTCAACACTATCACCCAGAGGCTCAGCAGTTTGCTCCGTCTGAAACATAGAGTGTGTGGCTGCTCCCAGCCTAGTTAATGTGTCTTCAGGATTTGGTGGAGGCATTGATTCCACCCTCTGGGGTGATAAAACAGAGGGGGTGACATCTAACTCATCTCCCAATAACCGGAGATCTACTGTCTCTGCAACTCCCTCAGTCTGTGTCTCAAACATCTACATTTTAAGTGAGGAGGAGGGGAGGAGGGAGGAGAGACGTTCTTGACCTCTCCCGCCACTTTTTGGGCAGGAGAGTAGGAGGAGGAGTTGTGGAGAATATAGCATCATGATCGTCCATCTCCATGTTCAGTTCCTGAGTCTGGCCACCGGAGGGCGACAGTGATCTGGATTGAGATTCACCATCAGTGGCTGTGTGGATCTGCACACTTGTGCTTATAACTGTGCCATCTAACGGCGTTGGGGGACTATTTTGGATCTCTTGTGATGCAATGGCATCCTGTGGATCTCTCAGACTTGTGTGGAGGAGCCCCTCCCCATGATCTAACGTGTCTGAGAGCAGTCTTTTTCCAAGACTGCGACGTGCCCATTTCAGCGCAATCAGCCATGGATCTACCCAGTCATAGGAGGATAAAACAAATTCATTTAGCGAGTTCTATTGCCAAACTAGACTCATAATGGTCTCTCAAAATGAGCATTGTGGTGTACGCCCAGTTACCAGCGTTACCTTTAAGGAGAGACTCTGTGTCTTCTGTAGGGTATGCAGGTTTAATGATGGTAGAGAGATGATTCTGTATTTTAAGAATTGTGTTTGATTCCTCCTCTAGGCGACACATTATTTTGGTGGTGGGTCAATTTGATGATCTTATAAATAGATCGGACTTAACGCTACAAATCTAAATGAGTCTTCTTCAGTCTAAGCTTGTTGAAAAGATGTCTGCTGTTTTTCCAGGTCAAAGTGTGAAAGGCTGTAGAGTTGACTATGCTGTGATCTCAGGTCACATCCGGCATCATGTGTGTGGGGTGGGCCTGTCAGGTCCCCATCCCTACACTGCAGGCCAACCCATGGTTGCCATCTTGGTCCGTCAGGAACCACTCAGATACACATAAATTACATCAGATGCCACTCTGTGACCTCCGACCCAGCGAAGGTGACAAAACATCTTTTTTTTTTCATAATATAAATGATGAAACCTGCTAATAAAAATGCAATGTAGTCTGCTGAGATAATAAATAACCCTTATATTGAGCATTTGTATCAATTCCTCCTATTTTGGAACAAGGTTTCGGTTAACCATACATTCATCCTTCAATATTAAGACTTGTTTGCATGCTACACATTTTGTAACATTTTAAACAAGTCCACACACATCAAGTGCATTATATTTATCCCCGGGGCTATGAATTCTATTTCTTACTCATTCCATTTTTAAATACTGAGTGTGTTAATTATTATAGAGATTAGGGTTATAGGTTACAAAATTAGATGAATGTTTAGGGGTCAACCTAGGGGTTACTTTTAGGATTGAGCTTAGGGTTAGAGATCATCTTTGCTTTGGGTTTGGAGTTTGACTTTTGACCTGAGATGTTCAGTTTAGGTCAAAAGGAAAGGGGAAAAAAAGCTATTTTTTTACTGTGCTGTTTCAATTTTCAGACTTGTTTGCATAATATACATTTTGTCACATTTTCAACAAGTCCACACACATCAAGTGCATTACATTGATCCCCAAAGCTATGGATTCTGTTTCTTATTCATTAAAATCCCTTTTTAAATACAGAATGTGTTTCTTACAAAAGAGATTAGGTTTATGAATTATATAATAAGATATATGTTTAAAAGCCCCCCTAGGGGTCAGGGTTAGAATAAAGGTAAGGGTCAAAGGTGATCTTTACTTAGGGTTTGAAATTTTGACCTTTCACCTGAGATGTTAAGGTTGGATTCCTCACTGAAGAGGAGGAAGTCGTGATGTCCAAGTCATGTCCCAGATGGAAAAGGTCATCTAATGTGCTATCACCCAGAGGCTCAGCAGTTTGCTCCGTCTGAAACATAGAGTGTGTGGCTGCTCCCAGCCTAATTAATGTGTCTTCAGGATTTGTTGGAGGCATTTATTCCACCCTCTGGGGTGATAAAACAGAGGGGGTGACATCTAACTCATCTCCCAATAACAGGAGATCTACTGTCTCTGCAACTCCCTCAGTCTGTGTCTCTGGTACACAAACATCTACCATTTAAGTGAGGAGGAGGGGAGGAGGGAGGAGAGACGTTCTTGACCTCTCCTGCCACTTTTTGGGCAGGAGAGTAGGAGGAGGAGTGGTGGAGAATATAGCATCATGCTCATCCATCTCCATGTTCAGTTCCTGAGTCTGGCCACCGGAGGGCGACAGTGATCTGGATTGAGATTCACCATCAGCGGCTGTGTGGATCTGCACACTTGTGCTTATAACTGTGCCATCTAACGGCGTTGGGGGACTATTTTGGATCTCTTGTGATGCAATGGCATCCTGTGGATCTCTCAGACTTGTGTGGAGGAGCCCCTCCCCATGATCTAACGTGTCTGAGAGCAGACTTTTTCCAAGACTGCGACGTGCCCATTTCAGCGCAATCAGCCATGGATCTACCCAGTCATAGGAGGATAAAACACATTCATTTAGCGTGTTCTATTGCCAAACTAGACTCATAATGGTCTCTCAAAATGAGCATTGTGGTGTACGCCCAGTTACCAGCGTTACCTTTAAGGAGAGACTCTGTGTCTTCTGTAGGGTATGCAGGTTTAATGATGGTAGAGAGATGATTCTGTATTTTAAGAATTGTGTTTGATTCCTCCTCTAGGCGACACATTATTTTGGTGGTGGGTCAATTTGATGATCTTATAAATAGATCGGACTTAACGCTACAAATCTAAATGAGTCTTCTTCAAGTCTAAGCTTGTTGAAAAGATGTCTGCTGTTTTTCCAGGTCAAAGTGTGAAAGGCTGTAGAGTTGACTATGCTGAGATCTCAGGTCACATCCGGCATCATGTGTGTGGGGTGGGCCTGTCAGGTCCCCATCCCTACACTGCAGGCCAACCCATGGTTGCCATCTTGGTCCGTCAGGAACCACTCAGATACACATAAATTACATCAGATGCCACTCTGTGACCTCCGACCCAGCGAAGGTGACAAAACATCTTTTTTTTTCATAATGTAAATGATGAAACCTGCTAATAAAAATGCAACGTAGTCTGCTGAGATAATAAATAACCCTTATATTGAGCATTTGTATCAATTCCTCCTATTTTGGAACAAGGTTTCGGTTAACCATACATTCATCCTTCAATATTAAGACTTGTTTGCATGCTACACATTTTGTAACATTTTAAACAAGTCCACACACATCAAGTGCATTATATTTATCCCCGGGGCTATGAATTCTATTTCTTACTCATTCCATTTTTAAATACTGAGTGTGTTAATTATTATAGAGATTAGGGTTATAGGTTACAAAATTAGATGAATGTTTAGGGGTCAACCTAGGGGTTACTTTTAGGATTGAGCTTAGGGTTAGAGATCATCTTTGCTTTGGGTTTGGAGTTTGACTTTTGACCTGAGATGTTCAGTTTAGGTCAAAAGGAAAGGGGAAAAAAAGCTATTTTTTTACTGTGCTGTTTCAATTTTCAGACTTGTTTGCATAATATACATTTTGTCACATTTTCAACAAGTCCACACACATCAAGTGCATTACATTGATCCCCAAAGCTATGGATTCTGTTTCTTATTCATTAAAATCCCTTTTTAAATACAGAATGTGTTTCTTACAAAAGAGATTAGGTTTATGAATTATATAATAAGATATATGTTTAAAAGCCCCCCTAGGGGTCAGGGTTAGAATAAAGGTAAGGGTCAAAGGTGATCTTTACTTAGGGTTTGAAATTTTGACCTTTCACCTGAGATGTTAAGGTTGGATTCCTCACTGAAGAGGAGGAAGTCGTGATGTCCAAGTCATGTCCCAGATGGAAAAGGTCATCTAATGTGCTATCACCCAGAGGCTCAGCAGTTTGCTCCGTCTGAAACATAGAGTGTGTGGCTGCTCCCAGCCTAATTAATGTGTCTTCAGGATTTGTTGGAGGCATTTATTCCACCCTCTGGGGTGATAAAACAGAGGGGGTGACATCTAACTCATCTCCCAATAACAGGAGATCTACTGTCTCTGCAACTCCCTCAGTCTGTGTCTCTGGTACACAAACATCTACCATTTAAGTGAGGAGGAGGGGAGGAGGGAGGAGAGACGTTCTTGACCTCTCCCGCCACTTTTTGGGCAGGAGAGTAGGAGGAGGAGTGGTGGAGAATATAGCATCATGCTCATCCATCTCCATGTTCAGTTCCTGAGTCTGGCCACCGGAGGGCGACAGTGATCTGGATTGAGATTCACCATCAGCGGCTGTGTGGATCTGCACACTTGTGCTTATAACTGTGCCATCTAACGGCGTTGGGGGACTATTTTGGATCTCTTGTGATGCAATGGCATCCTGTGGATCTCTCAGACTTGTGTGGAGGAGCCCCTCCCCATGATCTAACGTGTCTGAGAGCAGACTTTTTCCAAGACTGCGACGTGCCCATTTCAGCGCAATCAGCCATGGATCTACCCAGTCATAGGAGGATAAAACACATTCATTTAGCGTGTTCTATTGCCAAACTAGACTCATAATGGTCTCTCAAAATGAGCATTGTGGTGTACGCCCAGTTACCAGCGTTACCTTTAAGGAGAGACTCTGTGTCTTCTGTAGGGTATGCAGGTTTAATGATGGTAGAGAGATGATTCTGTATTTTAAGAATTGTGTTTGATTCCTCCTCTAGGCGACACATTATTTTGGTGGTGGGTCAATTTGATGATCTTATAAATAGATCGGACTTAACGCTACAAATCTAAATGAGTCTTCTTCAAGTCTAAGCTTGTTGAAAAGATGTCTGCTGTTTTTCCAGGTCAAAGTGTGAAAGGCTGTAGAGTTGACTATGCTGTGATCTCAGGTCACATCCAGCATCATGTGTGTGGGGTGGGCCTGTCAGGTCCCCATCCCTACACTGCAGGCCAACCCATGGTTGCCATCTTGGTCCGTCAGGAACCACTCAGATACACATAAATTACATCAGATGCCACTCTGTGACCTCCGACCCAGCGAAGGTGACAAAACATCTTTTTTTTTCATAATATAAATGATGAAACCTGCTAATAAAAATGCAATGTAGTCTGCTGAGATAATAAATAACCCTTATATTGAGCATTTGTATCAATTCCTCCTATTTTGGAACAAGGTTTCGGTTAACCATACATTCATCCTTCAATATTAAGACTTGTTTGCATGCTACACATTTTGTAACATTTTAAACAAGTCCACACACATCAAGTGCATTATATTTATCCCCGGGGCTATGAATTCTATTTCTTACTCATTCCATTTTTAAATACTGAGTGTGTTAATTATTATAGAGATTAGGGTTATAGGTTACAAAATTAGATGAATGTTTAGGGGTCAACCTAGGGGTTACTTTTAGGATTGAGTTTAGGGTTAGAGATCATCTTTGCTTTGGGTTTGGAGTTTGACTTTTGACCTGAGATGTTCAGTTTAGGTCAAAAGGAAAGGGAAAAACAAGCAATTTTTTTACTGTGCTGTTTCAATATTCAGACTTGTTTGCATAGTATACATTTTATCACATTTTCAACAAGTCCACACACATCAAGTGCATTACATTGATCCCCAAAGCTATGGATTCTGTTTCTTATTCATTAAAATCCCTTTTTAAATACAGAATGTGTTTCTTACAAAAGAGATTAGGTTTATGAATTATATAATAAGATATACGTTTAAAAGCCCCCCTAGGGGTCAGGGTTAGAATAAAGGTAAGGGTCAAAGGTGATCTTTACTTAGGGTTTGAAATTTTGACCTTTCACCTGAGATGTTAAGGTTGGATTCCTCACTGAAGAGGAGGAAGTCGTGATGTCCAAGTCATGTCCCAGATGGAAAAGGTCATCTAATGTGCTATCACCCAGAGGCTCAGCAGTTTGCTCCGTCTGAAACATAGAGTGTGTGGCTGCTCCCAGCCTAATTAATGTGTCTTCAGGATTTGTTGGAGGCATTTATTCCACCCTCTGGGGTGATAAAACAGAGGGGGTGACATCTAACTCATCTCCCAATAACAGGAGATCTACTGTCTCTGCAACTCCCTCAGTCTGTGTCTCTGGTACACAAACATCTACCATTTAAGTGAGGAGGAGGGGAGGAGGGAGGAGAGACGTTCTTGACGTCTCCCGCCACTTTTTGGGCAGGAGAGTAGGAGGAGGAGTGGTGGAGAATATAGCATCATGCTCATCCATCTCCATGTTCAGTTCCTGAGTCTGGCCACCGGAGGGCGACAGTGATCTGGATTGAGATTCACCATCAGCGGCTGTGTGGATCTGCACACTTGTGCTTATAACTGTGCCATCTAACGGCGTTGGGGGACTATTTTGGATCTTTTGTGATGCAATGGCATCCTGTGGATCTCTCAGACTTGTGTGGAGGAGCCCCTCCCCATGATCTAACGTGTCTGAGAGCAGTCTTTTTCCAAGACTGCGACGTGCCCATTTCAGCGCAATCAGCCATGGATCTACCCAGTCATAGGAGGATAAAACACATTCATTTAGCGAGTTCTATTGCCAAACTAGACTCATAATGGTCTCTCAAAATGAGCATTGTGGTGTACGCCCAGTTACCAGCGTTACCTTTAAGGAGAGACTCTGTGTCTTCTGTAGGGTATGCAGGTTTAATGATGGTAGAGAGATGATTCTGTATTTAAAGAATTGTGTTTGATTCCTTCTCTAGGCGACACATTATTTTGGTGGTGGGTCAATTTGATGATCTTATAAATAGATCGGACTTAACGCTACAAATCTAAATGAGTCTTCTTCAGTCTAAGCTTGTTGAAAAGATGTCTGCTGTTTGTCCAGGTCAAAGTGTGAAAGGCTGTAGAGTTGACTATGCTGTGATCTCAGGTCACATCCGGCATCATGTGTGTGGGGTGGGCCTGTCAGGTCCCCATCCCTACACTGCAGGCCAACCCATGGTTGCCATCTTGGTCCGTCAGGAACCACTCAGATACACATAAATTACATCAGATGCCACTCTGTGACCTCCGACCCAGCAAAGGTGACAAAACATCTTTTTTTTTCATAATATAAATGATGAAACCTGCTAATAAAAATGCAATGTAGTCTGCTGAGATAATAAATAACCCTTATATTGAGCATTTGTATCAATTCCTCCTATTTTGGAACAAGGTTTCGGTTAACCATACATTCATCCTTCAATATTAAGACTTGTTTGCATGCTACACATTTTGTAACATTTTAAACAAGTCCACACACATCAAGTGCATTATATTTATCCCCGGGGCTATGAATTCTATTTCTTACTCATTCCATTTTTAAATACTGAGTGTGTTAATTATTATAGAGATTAGGGTTATAGGTTACAAAATTAGATGAATGTTTAGGGGTCAACCTAGGGGTTACTTTTAGGATTGAGCTTAGGGTTAGAGATCATCTTTGCTTTGGGTTTGGAGTTTGACTTTTGACCTGAGATGTTCAGTTTAGGTCAAAAGGAAAGGGAAAAACAAGCTATTTTTTTACTGTGCTGTTTCAATATTCAGACTTGTTTGCATAGTATACATTTTATCACATTTTCAACAAGTCCACACACATCAAGTGCATTACATTGATCCCCAAAGCTATGGATTCTGTTTCTTATTCATTAAAATCCCTTTTTAAATACAGAATGTGTTTCTTACAAAAGAGATTAGGTTTATGAATTATATAATAAGATATACGTTTAAAAGCCCCCCTAGGGGTCAGGGTTAGAATAAAGGTAAGGGTCAAAGGTGATCTTTACTTAGGGTTTGAAATTTTGACCTTTCACCTGAGATGTTAAGGTTGGATTCCTCACTGAAGAGGAGGAAGTCGTGATGTCCAAGTCATGTCCCAGATGGAAAAGGTCATCTAATGTGCTATCACCCAGAGGCTCAGCAGTTTGCTCCGTCTGAAACATAGAGTGTGTGGCTGCTCCCAGCCTAATTAATGTGTCTTCAGGATTTGTTGGAGGCATTTATTCCACCCTCTGGGGTGATAAAACAGAGGGGGTGACATCTAACTCATCTCCCAATAACAGGAGATCTACTGTCTCTGCAACTCCCTCAGTCTGTGTCTCTGGTACACAAACATCTACCATTTAAGTGAGGAGGAGGGGAGGAGGGAGGAGAGACGTTCTTGACCTCTCCCGCCACTTTTTGGGCAGGAGAGTAGGAGGAGGAGTGGTGGAGAATATAGCATCATGCTCATCCATCTCCATGTTCAGTTCCTGAGTCTGGCCACCGGAGGGCGACAGTGATCTGGATTGAGATTCACCATCAGCGGCTGTGTGGATCTGCACACTTGTGCTTATAACTGTGCCATCTAACGGCGTTGGGGGACTATTTTGGAACTTTTGTGATGCAATGGCATCCTGTGGATCTCTCAGACTTGTGTGGAGGAGCCCCTCCCCATGATCTAACGTGTCTGAGAGCAGTCTTTTTCCAAGACTGCGACGTGCCCATTTCAGCGCAATCAGCCATGGATCTACCCAGTCATAGGAGGATAAAACACATTCATTTAGCGAGTTCTATTGCCAAACTAGACTCATAATGGTCTCTCAAAATGAGCATTGTGGTGTACGCCCAGTTACCAGCGTTACCTTTAAGGAGAGACTCTGTGTCTTCTGTAGGGTATGCAGGTTTAATGATGGTAGAGAGATGATTCTGTATTTAAAGAATTGTGTTTGATTCCTTCTCTAGGCGACACATTATTTTGGTGGTGGGTCAATTTGATGATCTTATAAATAGATCGGACTTAACGCTACAAATCTAAATGAGTCTTCTTCAAGTCTAAGCTTGTTGAAAAGATGTCTGCTGTTTGTCCAGGTCAAAGTGTGAAAGGCTGTAGAGTTGACTATGCTGTGATCTCAGGTCACATCCGGCATCATGTGTGTGGGGTGGGCCTGTCAGGTCCCCATCCCTACACTGCAGGCCAACCCATGGTTGCCATCTTGGTCTGTCAGGAACCACTCAGATACACATAAATTACATCAGATGCCACTCTGTGACCTCCGACCCAGCAAAGGTGACAAAACATCTTTTTTTTTCATAATATAAATGATGAAACCTGCTAATAAAAATGCAATGTAGTCTGCTGAGATAATAAATAACCCTTATATTGAGCATTTGTATCAATTCCTCCTATTTTGGAACAAGGTTTCGGTTAACCATACATTCATCCTTCAATATTAAGACTTGTTTGCATGCTACACATTTTGTAACATTTTAAACAAGTCCACACACATCAAGTGCATTATATTTATCCCCGGGGCTATGAATTCTATTTCTTACTCATTCCATTTTTAAATACTGAGTGTGTTAATTATTATAGAGATTAGGGTTATAGGTTACAAAATTAGATGAATGTTTAGGGGTCAACCTAGGGGTTACTTTTAGGATTGAGTTTAGGGTTAGAGATCATCTTTGCTTTGGGTTTGGAGTTTGACTTTTGACCTGAGATGTTCAGTTTAGGTCAAAAGGAAAGGGAAAAACAAGCTATTTTTTTACTGTGCTGTTTCAATATTCAGACTTGTTTGCATAATATACATTTTATCACATTTTCAACAAGTCCACACACATCAAGTGCATTACATTGATCCCCAAAGCTATGGATTCTGTTTCTTATTCATTAAAATCCCTTTTTAAATACAGAATGTGTTTCTTACAAAAGAGATTAGGTTTATGAATTATATAATAAGATATACGTTTAAAAGCCCCCCTAGGGGTCAGGGTTAGAATAAAGGTAAGGGTCAAAGGTGATCTTTACTTAGGGTTTGAAATTTTGACCTTTCACCTGAGATGTTAAGGTTGGATTCCTCACTGAAGAGGAGGAAGTCGTGATGTCCAAGTCATGTCCCAGATGGAAAAGGTCATCTAATGTGCTATCACCCAGAGGCTCAGCAGTTTGCTCCGTCTGAAACATAGAGTGTGTGGCTGCTCCCAGCCTAATTAATGTGTCTTCAGGATTTGTTGGAGGCATTTATTCCACCCTCTGGGGTGATAAAACAGAGGGGGTGACATCTAACTCATCTCCCAATAACAGGAGATCTACTGTCTCTGCAACTCCCTCAGTCTGTGTCTCTGGTACACAAACATCTACCATTTAAGTGAGGAGGAGGGGAGGAGGGAGGAGAGACATTCTTGACCTCTCCCGCCACTTTTTGGGCAGGAGAGTAGGAGGAGGAGTGGTGGAGAATATAGCATCATGCTCGTCCATCTCCATGTTCAGTTCCTGAGTCTGGCCACCGGAGGGCGACAGTGATCTGGATTGAGATTCACCATCAGCGGCTGTGTGGATCTGCACACTTGTGCTTATAACTGTGCCATCTAACGGCGTTGGGGGACTATTTTGGATCTCTTGTGATGCAATGGCATCCTGTGGATCTCTCAGACTTGTGTGGAGGAGCCCCTCCCCATGATCTAACGTGTCTGAGAGCAGTCTTTTTCCAAGACTGCGACGTGCCCATTTCAGCGCAATCAGCCATGGATCTACCCAGTCATAGGAGGATAAAACACATTCATTTAGCGAGTTGTATTGCCAAACTAGACTCATAATGGTCTCTCAAAATGAGCATTGTGGTGTACGCCCAGTTACCAGCGTTACCTTTAAGGAGAGACTCTGTGTCTTCTGTAGGGTATGCAGGTTTAATGATGGTAGAGAGATGATTCTGTATTTTAAGAATTGTGTTTGATTCCTCCTCTAGGTGACACATTATTTTGGTGGTGGGTCAATTTGATGATCTTATAAATAGATCGGACTTAACGCTACAAATCTAAATGAGTCTTCTTCAGTCTAAGCTTGTTGAAAAGATGTCTGCTGTTTGTCCAGGTCAAAGTGTGAAAGGCTGTAGAGTTGACTATGCTGTGATCTCAGGTCACATCCGGCATCATGTGTGTGGGGTGGGCCTGTCAGGTCCCCATCCCTACACTGCAGGCCAACCCATGGTTGCCATCTTGGTCCGTCAGGAACCACTCAGATACACATAAATTACATCAGATGCCACTCTGTGACCTCCGACCCAGCGAAGGTGACAAAACATTTTTTTTTTTCATAATATAAATGATGAAACCTGCTCATAAAAATGCAATGTAGTCTGCTGAGATAATAAATAACCCTTATATTGAGCATTTGTATCAATTCCTCCTATTTTGGAACAAGGTTTCGGTTAACCATACATTCATCCTTCAATATTAAGACTTGTTTGCATGCTACACATTTTGTAACATTTTAAACAAGTCCACACACATCAAGTGCATTATATTTATCCCCGGGGCTATGAATTCTATTTCTTACTCATTCCATTTTTAAATACTGAGTGTGTTAATTATTATAGAGATTAGGGTTATAGGTTACAAAATTAGATGAATGTTTAGGGGTCAACCTAGGGGTTACTTTTAGGATTGAGGTTAGGGTTAGAGATCATCTTTGCTTTGGGTTTGGAGTTTGACTTTTGACCTGAGATGTTCAGTTTAGGTCAAAAGGAAAGGGAAAAACAAGCTATTTTTTTACTGTGCTGTTTCAATATTCAGACTTGTTTGCATAATATACATTTTATCACATTTTCAACAAGTCCACACACATCAAGTGCATTACATTGATCCCCACGGCTATGGATTCTGTTCCTTATTCATTAAAATCCCTTTTTAAATACAGAATGTGTTTCTTACAAAAGAGATTAGGTTTATGAATTATATAATAAGATATACGTTTAAAAGCCCCCCTAGGGGTCAGGGTTAGAATAAAGGTAAGGGTCAAAGGTGATCTTTACTTAGGGTTTGAAATTTTGACCTTTCACCTGAGATGTTAAGGTTGGATTCCTCACTGAAGAGGAGGAAGTCGTGATGTCCAAGTCGTGTCCCAGATGGAAAAGGTCATCTAATGTGCTATCACCCAGAGGCTCAGCAGTTTGCTCCGTCTGAAACATAGAGTGTGTGGCTGCTCCCAGCCTAATTAATGTGTCTTCAGGATTTGTTGGAGGCATTTATTCCACCCTCTGCGGTGATAAAACAGAGGGGGTGACATCTAACTCATCTCCCAATAACAGGAGATCTACTGTCTCTGCAACTCCCTCAGTCTGTGTCTCTGGTACACAAACATCTACCATTTAAGTGAGGAGGAGGGGAGGAGGGAGGAGAGACGTTCTTGACCTCTCCCGCCACTTTTTGGGCAGGAGAGTAGGAGGAGGAGTGGTGGAGAATATAGCATCATGCTCGTCCATCTCCATGTTCAGTTCCTGAGTCTGGCCACCGGAGGGCGACAGTGATCTGGATTGAGATTCACCATCAGCGGCTGTGTGGATCTGCACACTTGTGCTTATAACTGTGCCATCTAACGGCGTTGGGGGACTATTTTGGATCTCTTGTGATGCAATGGCATCCTGTGGATCTCTCAGACTTGTGTGGAGGAGCCCCTCCCCATGATCTAACGTGTCTGAGAGCAGTCTTTTTCCAAGACTGCGACGTGCCCATTTCAGCGCAATCAGCCATGGATCTACCCAGTCATAGGAGGATAAAACACATTCATTTAGCGAGTTCTATTGCCAAACTAGACTCATAATGGTCTCTCAAAATGAGCATTGTGGTGTACGCCCAGTTACCAGCGTTACCTTTAAGGAGAGACTCTGTGTCTTCTGTAGGGTATGCAGGTTTAATGATGGTAGAGAGATGATTCTGTATTTTAAGAATTGTGTTTGATTCCTCCTCTAGGCGACACATTATTTTGGTGGTGGGTCAATTTGATGATCTTATAAATAGATCGGACTTAACGCTACAAATCTAAATGAGTCTTCTTCAGTCTAAGCTTGTTGAAAAGATGTCTGCTGTTTTTCCAGGTCAAAGTGTGAAAGGCTGTAGAGTTGACTATGCTGTGATCTCAGGTCACATCCGGCATCATGTGTGTGGGGTGGGCCTGTCAGGTCCCCATCCCTACACTGCAGGCCAACCCATGGTTGCCATCTTGGTCCGTCAGGAACCACTCAGATACACATAAATTACATCAGATGCCACTCTGTGACCTCCGACCCAGCGAAGGTGACAAAACATCTTTTTTTTTTCATAATATAAATGATGAAACCTGCTAATAAAAATGCAATGTAGTCTGCTGAGATAATAAATAACCCTTATATTGAGCATTTGTATCAATTCCTCCTATTTTGGAACAAGGTTTCGGTTAACCATACATTCATCCTTCAATATTAAGACTTGTTTGCATGCTACACATTTTGTAACATTTTAAACAAGTCCACACACATCAAGTGCATTATATTTATCCCCGGGGCTATGAATTCTATTTCTTACTCATTCCATTTTTAAATACTGAGTGTGTTAATTATCATAGAGATTAGGGTTATAGGTTACAAAATTAGATGAATGTTTAGGGGTCAACCTAGGGGTTACTTTTAGGATTGCGGTTAGGGTTAGAGATCATCTTTGCTTTGGGTTTGGAGTTTGACTTTTGACCTGAGATGTTCAGTTTAGGTCAAAAGGAAAGGGAAAAACAAGCTATTTTTTTACTGTGCTGTTTCAATATTCAGACTTTTTTGCATAATATACATTTTATCACATTTTCAACAAGTCCACACACATCAAGTGCATTACATTGATCCCCAAAGCTATGGATTCTGTTTCTTATTCATTAAAATCCCTTTTTAAATACAGAATGTGTTTCTTACAAAAGAGATTAGGTTTATGAATTATATAATAAGATATACGTTTAAAAGCCCCCCTAGGGGTCAGGGTTAGAATAAAGGTAAGGGTCAAAGGTGATCTTTACTTAGGGTTTGAAATTTTGACCTTTCACCTGAGATGTTAAGGTTGGATTCCTCACTGAAGAGGAGGAAGTCGTGATGTCCAAGTCATGTCCCAGATGGAAAAGGTCATCTAATGTGCTATCACCCAGAGGCTCAGCAGTTTGCTCCGTCTGAAACATAGAGTGTGTGGCTGCTCCCAGCCTAATTAATGTGTCTTCAGGATTTGTTGGAGGCATTTATTCCACCCTCTGGGGTGATAAAACAGAGGGGGTGACATCTAACTCATCTCCCAATAACAGGAGATCTACTGTCTCTGCAACTCCCTCAGTCTGTGTCTCTGGTACACAAACATCTACCATTTAAGTGAGGAGGAGGGGAGGAGGGAGGAGAGACGTTCTTGACCTCTCCCGCCACTTTTTGGGCAGGAGAGTAGGAGGAGGAGTGGTGGAGAATATAGCATCATGCTCATCCATCTCCATGTTCAGTTCCTGAGTCTGGCCACCGGAGGGCGACAGTGATCTGGATTGAGATTCACCATCAGCGGCTGTGTGGATCTGCACACTTGTGCTTATAACTGTGCCATCTAACGGCGTTGGGGGACTATTTTGGATCTCTTGTGATGCAATGGCATCCTGTGGATCTCTCAGACTTGTGTGGAGGAGCCCCTCCCCATGATCTAACGTGTCTGAGAGCAGACTTTTTCCAAGACTGCGACGTGCCCATTTCAGCGCAATCAGCCATGGATCTACCCAGTCATAGGAGGATAAAACACATTCATTTAGCGTGTTCTATTGCCAAACTAGACTCATAATGGTCTCTCAAAATGAGCATTGTGGTGTACGCCCAGTTACCAGCGTTACCTTTAAGGAGAGACTCTGTGTCTTCTGTAGGGTATGCAGGTTTAATGATGGTAGAGAGATGATTCTGTATTTTAAGAATTGTGTTTGATTCCTCCTCTAGGCGACACATTATTTTGGTGGTGGGTCAATTTGATGATCTTATAAATAGATCGGACTTAACGCTACAAATCTAAATGAGTCTTCTTCAAGTCTAAGCTTGTTGAAAAGATGTCTGCTGTTTTTCCAGGTCAAAGTGTGAAAGGCTGTAGAGTTGACTATGCTGTGATCTCAGGTCACATCCAGCATCATGTGTGTGGGGTGGGCCTGTCAGGTCCCCATCCCTACACTGCAGGCCAACCCATGGTTGCCATCTTGGTCCGTCAGGAACCACTCAGATACACATAAATTACATCAGATGCCACTCTGTGACCTCCGACCCAGCGAAGGTGACAAAACATCTTTTTTTTTCATAATATAAATGATGAAACCTGCTGATAAAAATGCAATGTAGTCTGCTGAGATAATAAATAACCCTTATATTGAGCATTTGTATCAATTCCTCCTATTTTGGAACAAGGTTTCGGTTAACCATACATTCATCCTTCAATATTAAGACTTGTTTGCATGCTACACATTTTGTAACATTTTAAACAAGTCCACACACATCAAGTGCATTATATTTATCCCCGGGGCTATGAATTCTATTTCTTACTCATTCCATTTTTAAATACTGAGTGTGTTAATTATTATAGAGATTAGGGTTATAGGTTACAAAATTAGATGAATGTTTAGGGGTCAACCTAGGGGTTACTTTTAGGATTGAGCTTAGGGTTAGAGATCATCTTTGCTTTGGGTTTGGAGTTTGACTTTTGACCTGAGATGTTCAGTTTAGGTCAAAAGGAAAGGGAAAAACAAGCTATTTTTTTACTGTGCTGTTTCAATATTCAGACTTGTTTGCATAGTATACATTTTATCACATTTTCAACAAGTCCACACACATCAAGTGCATTACATTGATCCCCAAAGCTATGGATTCTGTTTCTTATTCATTAAAATCCCTTTTTAAATACAGAATGTGTTTCTTACAAAAGAGATTAGGTTTATGAATTATATAATAAGATATACGTTTAAAAGCCCCCCTAGGGGTCAGGGTTAGAATAAAGGTAAGGGTCAAAGGTGATCTTTACTTAGGGTTTGAAATTTTGACCTTTCACCTGAGATGTTAAGGTTGGATTCCTCACTGAAGAGGAGGAAGTCGTGATGTCCAAGTCATGTCCCAGATGGAAAAGGTCATCTAATGTGCTATCACCCAGAGGCTCAGCAGTTTGCTCCGTCTGAAACATAGAGTGTGTGGCTGCTCCCAGCCTAATTAATGTGTCTTCAGGATTTGTTGGAGGCATTTATTCCACCCTCTGGGGTGATAAAACAGAGGGGGTGACATCTAACTCATCTCCCAATAACAGGAGATCTACTGTCTCTGCAACTCCCTCAGTCTGTGTCTCTGGTACACAAACATCTACCATTTAAGTGAGGAGGAGGGGAGGAGGGAGGAGAGACGTTCTTGACCTCTCCCGCCACTTTTTGGGCAGGAGAGTAGGAGGAGGAGTGGTGGAGAATATAGCATCATGCTCATCCATCTCCATGTTCAGTTCCTGAGTCTGGCCACCGGAGGGCGACAGTGATCTGGATTGAGATTCACCATCAGCGGCTGTGTGGATCTGCACACTTGTGCTTATAACTGTGCCATCTAACGGCGTTGGGGGACTATTTTGGATCTTTTGTGATGCAATGGCATCCTGTGGATCTCTCAGACTTGTGTGGAGGAGCCCCTCCCCATGATCTAACGTGTCTGAGAGCAGTCTTTTTCCAAGACTGCGACGTGCCCATTTCAGCGCAATCAGCCATGGATCTACCCAGTCATAGGAGGATAAAACACATTCATTTAGCGAGTTCTATTGCCAAACTAGACTCATAATGGTCTCTCAAAATGAGCATTGTGGTGTACGCCCAGTTACCAGCGTTACCTTTAAGGAGAGACTCTGTGTCTTCTGTAGGGTATGCAGGTTTAATGATGGTAGAGAGATGATTCTGTATTTAAAGAATTGTGTTTGATTCCTTCTCTAGGCGACACATTATTTTGGTGGTGGGTCAATTTGATGATCTTATAAATAGATCGGACTTAACGCTACAAATCTAAATGAGTCTTCTTCAAGTCTAAGCTTGTTGAAAAGATGTCTGCTGTTTGTCCAGGTCAAAGTGTGAAAGGCTGTAGAGTTGACTATGCTGTGATCTCAGGTCACATCCGGCATCATGTGTGTGGGGTGGGCCTGTCAGGTCCCCATCCCTACACTGCAGGCCAACCCATGGTTGCCATCTTGGTCCGTCAGGAACCACTCAGATACACATAAATTACATCAGATGCCACTCTGTGACCTCCGACCCAGCAAAGGTGACAAAACATCTTTTTTTTTCATAATATAAATGATGAAACCTGCTAATAAAAATGCAATGTAGTCTGCTGAGATAATAAATAACCCTTATATTGAGCATTTGTATCAATTCCTCCTATTTTGGAACAAGGTTTCGGTTAACCATACATTCATCCTTCAATATTAAGACTTGTTTGCATGCTACACATTTTGTAACATTTTAAACAAGTCCACACACATCAAGTGCATTATATTTATCCCCGGGGCTATGAATTCTATTTCTTACTCATTCCATTTTTAAATACTGAGTGTGTTAATTATTATAGAGATTAGGGTTATAGGTTACAAAATTAGATGAATGTTTAGGGGTCAACCTAGGGGTTACTTTTAGGATTGAGCTTAGGGTTAGAGATCATCTTTGCTTTGGGTTTGGACTTTGACTTTTGACCTGAGATGTTCAGTTTAGGTCAAAAGGAAAGGGAAAAACAAGCTATTTTTTTACTGTGCTGTTTCAATATTCAGACTTGTTTGCATAGTATACATTTTATCACATTTTCAACAAGTCCACACACATCAAGTGCATTACATTGATCCCCAAAGCTATGGATTCTGTTTCTTATTCATTAAAATCCCTTTTTAAATACAGAATGTGTTTCTTACAAAAGAGATTAGGTTTATGAATTATATAATAAGATATACGTTTAAAAGCCCCCCTAGGGGTCAGGGTTAGAATAAAGGTAAGGGTCAAAGGTGATCTTTACTTAGGGTTTGAAATTTTGACCTTTCACCTGAGATGTTAAGGTTGGATTCCTCACTGAAGAGGAGGAAGTCGTGATGTCCAAGTCATGTCCCAGATGGAAAAGGTCATCTAATGTGCTATCACCCAGAGGCTCAGCAGTTTGCTCCGTCTGAAACATAGAGTGTGTGGCTGCTCCCAGCCTAATTAATGTGTCTTCAGGATTTGTTGGAGGCATTTATTCCACCCTCTGGGGTGATAAAACAGAGGGGGTGACATCTAACTCATCTCCCAATAACAGGAGATCTACTGTCTCTGCAACTCCCTCAGTCTGTGTCTCTGGTACACAAACATCTACCATTTAAGTGAGGAGGAGGGGAGGAGGGAGGAGAGACGTTCTTGACCTCTCCCGCCACTTTTTGGGCAGGAGAGTAGGAGGAGGAGTGGTGGAGAATATAGCATCATGCTCATCCATCTCCATGTTCAGTTCCTGTGTCTGGCCACCGGAGGGCGACAGTGATCTGGATTGAGATTCACCATCAGCGGCTGTGTGGATCTGCACACTTGTGCTTATAACTGTGCCATCTAACGGCGTTGGGGGACTATTTTGGATCTTTTGTGATGCAATGGCATCCTGTGGATCTCTCAGACTTGTGTGGAGGAGCCCCTCCCCATGATCTAACGTGTCTGAGAGCAGTCTTTTTCCAAGACTGCGACGTGCCCATTTCAGCGCAATCAGCCATGGATCTACCCAGTCATAGGAGGATAAAACACATTCATTTAGCGAGTTCTATTGCCAAACTAGACTCATAATGGTCTCTCAAAATGAGCATTGTGGTGTACGCCCAGTTACCAGCGTTACCTTTAAGGAGAGACTCTGTGTCTTCTGTAGGGTATGCAGGTTTAATGATGGTAGAGAGATGATTCTGTATTTAAAGAATTGTGTTTGATTCCTTCTCTAGGCGACACATTATTTTGGTGGTGGGTCAATTTGATGATCTTATAAATAGATCGGACTTAACGCTACAAATCTAAATGAGTCTTCTTCAGTCTAAGCTTGTTGAAAAGATGTCTGCTGTTTGTCCAGGTCAAAGTGTGAAAGGCTGTAGAGTTGACTATGCTGTGATCTCAGGTCACATCCGGCATCATGTGTTTGGGGTGGGCCTGTCAGGTCCCCATCCCTACACTGCAGGCCAACCCATGGTTGCCATCTTGGTCCGTCAGGAACCACTCAGATACACATAAATTACATCAGATGCCACTCTGTGACCTCCGACCCAGCGAAGGTGACAAAACATCTTTTTTTTTCATAATATAAATGATGAAACCTGCTAATAAAAATGCAATGTAGTCTGCTGAGATAATAAATAACCCTTATATTGAGCATTTGTATCAATTCCTCCTATTTTGGAACAAGGTTTCAATTAACCATACATTCATCCCTCAATATTAAGACTTGTTTGCATGCTACACATTTTGTAACATTTTAAACAAGTCCACACACATCAAGTGCATTATATTTATCCCCGGGGCTATGAATTCTATTTCTTACTCATTCCATTTTTAAATACTGAGTGTGTTAATTATTATAGAGATTAGGGTTATAGGTTACAAAATTAGATGAATGTTTAGGGGTCAACCTAGGGGTTACTTTTAGGATTGAGGTTAGGGTTAGAGATCATCTTTGCTTTGGGTTTGGAGTTTGACTTTTGACCTGAGATGTTCAGTTTAGGTCAAAAGGAAAGGGAAAAACAAGCTATTTTTTTACTGTGCTGTTTCAATATTCAGACTTGTTTGCATAATATACATTTTATCACATTTTCAACAAGTCCACACACATCAAGTGCATTACATTGATCCCCAAAGCTATGGATTCTGTTTCTTATTCATTAAAATCCCTTTTTAAATACAGAATGTGATTCTTACAAAAGAGATTAGGTTTATGAATTATATAATAAGATATACGTTTAAAAGCCCCCCTAGGGGTCAGGGTTAGAATAAAGGTAAGGGTCAAAGGTGATCTTTACTTAGGGTTTGAAATTTTGACCTTTCACCTGAGATGTTAAGGTTGGATTCCTCACTGAAGAGGAGGAAGTCGTAATGTCCAAGTCATGTCCCAGATGGAAAAGGTCATCTAATGTGCTATCACCCAGAGGCTCAGCAGTTTGCTCCGTCTGAAACATAGAGTGTGTGGCTGCTCCCAGCCTAATTAATGTGTCTTCAGGATTTGTTGGAGGCATTTATTCCACCCTCTGGGGTGATGAAACAGAGGGGGTGACATCTAACTCATCTCCCAATAACAGGAGATCTACTGTCTCTGCAACTCCCTCAGTCTGTGTCTCTGGTAAACAAACATCTACATTTTAAGTGAGGAGGAGGGGAGGAGGGAGGAGAGACGTTCTTGACCTCTCCCGACACTTTTGGGGCAGGAGAGTAGGAGGAGGAGTGGTGGAGAATATAGCATCATGCTCGTCCATCTCCATGTTCAGTTCCTGAGTCTGGCCACCGGAGGGCGACAGTGATCTGGATTGAGATTCACCATCAGTGGCTGTGTGGATCTGCACACTTGTGCTTATAACTGTGCCATCTAACGGCGTTGGGGGACTATTTTGGATCTCTTGTGATGCAATGGCATCCTGTGGATCTCTCAGACTTGTGTGGAGGAGCCCCTCCCCATGATCTAACGTGTCTGAGAGCAGTCTTTTTCCAAGACTGCGACGTGCCCATTTCAGCGCAATCAGCCATGGATCTACCCAGTCATAGGAGGATAAAACACATTCATTTAGCGAGTTCTATTGCCAAACTAGACTCATAATGGTCTCTCAAAATGAGCATTGTGGTGTACGCCCAGTTACCAGCGTTACCTTTAAGGAGAGACTCTGTGTCTTCTGTAGGGTATGCAGGTTTAATGATGGTAGAGGGATGATTCTGTATTTTAAGAATTGTGTTTGATTCCTCCTCTAGGCGACACATTATTTTGGTGGTGGGTCAATTTGATGATCTTATAAATAGATCGGACTTAACGCTACAAATCTAAATGAGTCTTCTTCAGTCTAAGCTTGTTGAAAAGATGTCTGCTGTTTGTCCAGGTCAAAGTGTGAAAGGCTGTAGAGTTGACTATGCTGTGATCTCAGGTCACATCCGGCATCATGTGTGTGGGGTGGGCCTGTCAGGTCCCCATCCCTACACTGCAGGCCAACCCATGGTTGCCATCTTGGTCCGTCAGGAACCACTCAGATACACATAAATTACATCAGATGCCACTCTGTGACCTCCGACCCAGCGAAGGTGACAAAACATCTTTTTTTTTCATAATATAAATGATGAAACCTGCTAATAAAAATGCAATGTAGTCTGCTGAGATAATAAATAACCCTTATATTGAGCATTTGTATCAATTCCTCCTATTTTGGAACAAGGTTTCGGTTAACCATACATTCATCCTTCAATATTAAGACTTGTTTGCATGCTACACATTTTGTAACATTTTAAACAAGTCCACACACATCAAGTGCATTATATTTATCCCCGGGGCTATGAATTCTATTTCTTACTCATTCCATTTTTAAATACTGAGTGTGTTAATTATTATAGAGATTAGGGTTATAGGTTACAAAATTAGATGAATGTTTAGGGGTCAACCTAGGGGTTACTTTTAGGATTGAGGTTAGGGTTAGAGATCATCTTTGCTTTGGGTTTGGAGTTTGACTTTTGACCTGAGATGTTCAGTTTAGGTTAAAAAGAAAGGGAAAAACAAGCTATTTTTTTACTGTGCTGTTTCAATATTCAGACTTGTTTGCATAATATACATTTTATCACATTTTCAACAAGTCCACACACATCAAGTGCATTACATTGATCCCCACGGCTATGGATTCTGTTTCTTATTCATTAAAATCCCTTTTTAAATACAGAATGTGTTTCTTACAAAAGAGATTAGGTTTATGAATTATATAATAAGATATACGTTTAAAAGCCCCCCTAGGGGTCAGGGTTAGAATAAAGGTAAGGGTCAAAGGTGATCTTTACTTAGGGTTTGAAATTTTGACCTTTCACCTGAGATGTTAAGGTTGGATTCCTCACTGAAGAGGAGGAAGTCGTGATGTCCAAGTCATGTCCCAGATGGAAAAGGTCATCTAATGTGCTATCACCCAGAGGCTCAGCAGTTTGCTCCGTCTGAAACATAGAGTGTGTGGCTGCTCCCAGCCTAATTAATGTGTCTTCAGGATTTGTTGGAGGCATTTATTCCACCCTCTGCGGTGATAAAACAGAGGGGGTGACATCTAACTCATCTCCCAATAACAGGAGATCTACTGTCTCTGCAACTCCCTCAGTCTGTGTCTCTGGTACACAAACATCTACCATTTAAGTGAGGAGGAGGGGAGGAGGGAGGAGAGACATTCTTGACCTCTCCCGCCACTTTTTGGGCAGGAGAGTAGGAGGAGGAGTGGTGGAGAATATAGCATCATGCTCGTCCATCTCCATGTTCAGTTCCTGAGTCTGGCCACCGGAGGGCGACAGTGATCTGGATTGAGATTCACCATCAGCGGCTGTGTGGATCTGCACACTTGTGCTTATAACTGTGCCATCTAACGGCGTTGGGGGACTATTTTGGATCTCTTGTGATGCAATGGCATCCTGTGGATCTCTCAGACTTGTGTGGAGGAGCCCCTCCCCATGATCTAACGTGTCTGAGAGCAGTCTTTTTCCAAGACTGCGACGTGCCCATTTCAGCGCAATCAGCCATGGATCTACCCAGTCATAGGAGGATAAAACACATTCATTTAGCGAGTTGTATTGCCAAACTAGACTCATAATGGTCTCTCAAAATGAGCATTGTGGTGTACGCCCAGTTACCAGCGTTACCTTTAAGGAGAGACTCTGTGTCTTCTGTAGGGTATGCAGGTTTAATGATGGTAGAGAGATGATTCTGTATTTTAAGAATTGTGTTTGATTCCTCCTCTAGGCGACACATTATTTTGGTGGTGGGTCAATTTGATGATCTTATAAATAGATCGGACTTAACGCTACAAATCTAAATGAGTCTTCTTCAGTCTAAGCTTGTTGAAAAGATGTCTGCTGTTTGTCCAGGTCAAAGTGTGAAAGGCTGTAGAGTTGACTATGCTGTGATCTCAGGTCACATCCGGCATCATGTGTGTGGGGTGGGCCTGTCAGGTCCCCATCCCTACACTGCAGGCCAACCCATGGTTGCCATCTTGGTCCGTCAGGAACCACTCAGATACACATAAATTACATCAGATGCCACTCTGTGACCTCCGACCCAGCGAAGGTGACAAAACATTTTTTTTTTTCATAATATAAATGATGAAACCTGCTCATAAAAATGCAATGTAGTCTGCTGAGATAATAAATAACCCTTATATTGAGCATTTGTATCAATTCCTCCTATTTTGGAACAAGGTTTCGGTTAACCATACATTCATCCTTCAATATTAAGACTTGTTTGCATGCTACACATTTTGTAACATTTTAAACAAGTCCACACACATCAAGTGCATTATATTTATCCCCGGGGCTATGAATTCTATTTCTTACTCATTCCATTTTTAAATACTGAGTGTGTTAATTATTATAGAGATTAGGGTTATAGGTTACAAAATTAGATGAATGTTTAGGGGTCAACCTAGGGGTTACTTTTAGGATTGAGGTTAGGGTTAGAGATCATCTTTGCTTTGGGTTTGGAGTTTGACTTTTGACCTGAGATGTTCAGTTTAGGTCAAAAGGAAAGGGAAAAACAAGCTATTTTTTTACTGTGCTGTTTCAATATTCAGACTTGTTTGCATAATATACATTTTATCACATTTTCAACAAGTCCACACACATCAAGTGCATTACATTGATCCCCACGGCTATGGATTCTGTTCCTTATTCATTAAAATCCCTTTTTAAATACAGAATGTGTTTCTTACAAAAGAGATTAGGTTTATGAATTATATAATAAGATATACGTTTAAAAGCCCCCCTAGGGGTCAGGGTTAGAATAAAGGTAAGGGTCAAAGGTGATCTTTACTTAGGGTTTGAAATTTTGACCTTTCACCTGAGATGTTAAGGTTGGATTCCTCACTGAAGAGGAGGAAGTCGTGATGTCCAAGTCGTGTCCCAGATGGAAAAGGTCATCTAATGTGCTATCACCCAGAGGCTCAGCAGTTTGCTCCGTCTGAAACATAGAGTGTGTGGCTGCTCCCAGCCTAATTAATGTGTCTTCAGGATTTGTTGGAGGCATTTATTCCACCCTCTGCGGTGATAAAACAGAGGGGGTGACATCTAACTCATCTCCCAATAACAGGAGATCTACTGTCTCTGCAACTCCCTCAGTCTGTGTCTCTGGTACACAAACATCTACCATTTAAGTGAGGAGGAGGGAGGAGAGACGTTCTTGACCTCTCCCGCCACTTTTTGGGCAGGAGAGTAGGAGGAGGAGTGGTGGAGAATATAGCATCATGCTCGTCCATCTCCATGTTCAGTTCCTGAGTCTGGCCACCGGAGGGCGACAGTGATCTGGATTGAGATTCACCATCAGCGGCTGTGTGGATCTGCACACTTGTGCTTATAACTGTGCCATCTAACGGCGTTGGGGGACTATTTTGGATCTCTTGTGATGCAATGGCATCCTGTGGATCTCTCAGACTTGTGTGGAGGAGCCCCTCCCCATGATCTAACGTGTCTGAGAGCAGTCTTTTTCCAAGACTGCGACGTGCCCATTTCAGCGCAATCAGCCATGGATCTACCCAGTCATAGGAGGATAAAACACATTCATTTAGCGAGTTCTATTGCCAAACTAGACTCATAATGGTCTCTCAAAATGAGCATTGTGGTGTACGCCCAGTTACCAGCGTTACCTTTAAGGAGAGACTCTGTGTCTTCTGTAGGGTATGCAGGTTTAATGATGGTAGAGAGATGATTCTGTATTTTAAGAATTGTGTTTGATTCCTCCTCTAGGCGACACATTATTTTGGTGGTGGGTCAATTTGATGATCTTATAAATAGATCGGACTTAACGCTACAAATCTAAATGAGTCTTCTTCAGTCTAAGCTTGTTGAAAAGATGTCTGCTGTTTTTCCAGGTCAAAGTGTGAAAGGCTGTAGAGTTGACTATGCTGTGATCTCAGGTCACATCCGGCATCATGTGTGTGGGGTGGGCCTGTCAGGTCCCCATCCCTACACTGCAGGCCAACCCATGGTTGCCATCTTGGTCCGTCAGGAACCACTCAGATACACATAAATTACATCAGATGCCACTCTGTGACCTCCGACCCAGCGAAGGTGACAAAACATCTTTTTTTTTTCATAATATAAATGATGAAACCTGCTAATAAAAATGCAATGTAGTCTGCTGAGATAATAAATAACCCTTATATTGAGCATTTGTATCAATTCCTCCTATTTTGGAACAAGGTTTCGGTTAACCATACATTCATCCTTCAATATTAAGACTTGTTTGCATGCTACACATTTTGTAACATTTTAAACAAGTCCACACACATCAAGTGCATTATATTTATCCCCGGGGCTATGAATTCTATTTCTTACTCATTCCATTTTTAAATACTGAGTGTGTTAATTATCATAGAGATTAGGGTTATAGGTTACAAAATTAGATGAATGTTTAGGGGTCAACCTAGGGGTTACTTTTAGGATTGCGGTTAGGGTTAGAGATCATCTTTGCTTTGGGTTTGGAGTTTGACTTTTGACCTGAGATGTTCAGTTGAGGTCAAAAGGAAAGGGAAAAACAAGCTATTTTTTTACTGTGCTGTTTCAATATTCAGACTTTTTTGCATAATATACATTTTATCACATTTTCAACAAGTCCACACACATCAAGTGCATTACATTGATCCCCAAAGCTATGGATTCTGTTTCTTATTCATTAAAATCCCTTTTTAAATACAGAATGTGTTTCTTACAAAAGAGATTAGGTTTATGAATTATATAATAAGATATACGTTTAAAAGCCCCCCTAGGGGTCAGGGTTAGAATAAAGGTAAGGGTCAAAGGTGATCTTTACTTAGGGTTTGAAATTTTGACCTTTCACCTGAGATGTTAAGGTTGGATTCCTCACTGAAGAGGAGGAAGTCGTGATGTCCAAGTCATGTCCCAGATGGAAAAGGTCATCTAATGTGCTATCACCCAGAGGCTCAGCAGTTTGCTCCGTCTGAAACATAGAGTGTGTGGCTGCTCCCAGCCTAATTAATGTGTCTTCAGGATTTGTTGGAGGCATTTATTCCACCCTCTGGGGTGATAAAACAGAGGGGGTGACATCTAACTCATCTCCCAATAACAGGAGATCTACTGTCTCTGCAACTCCCTCAGTCTGTGTCTCTGGTACACAAACATCTACCATTTAAGTGAGGAGGAGGGGAGGAGGGCGGAGAGACGTTCTTGACCTCTCCCGCCACTTTTTGGGCAGGAGAGTAGGAGGAGGAGTGGTGGAGAATATAGCATCATGCTCGTCCATCTCCATGTTCAGTTCCTGAGTCTGGCCACCGGAGGGCGACAGTGATCTGGATTGAGATTCACCATCAGCGGCTGTGTGGATCTGCACACTTGTGCTTATAACTGTGCCATCTAACGGCGTTGGGGGACTATTTTGGATCTCTTGTGATGCAATGGCATCCTGTGGATCTCTCAGACTTGTGTGGAGGAGCCCCTCCCCATGATCTAACGTGTCTGAGAGCAGTCTTTTTCCAAGACTGCGACGTGCCCATTTCAGCGCAATCAGCCATGGATCTACCCAGTCATAGCAGGATAAAACACATTCATTTAGCGAGTTCTATTGCCAAGCTAGACTCATAATGGTCTCTCAAAATGAGCATTGTGGTGTACGCCCAGTTACCAGCGTTACCTTTAAGGAGAGACTCTGTGTCTTCTGTAGGGTATGCAGGTTTAATGATGGTAGAGAGATGATTCTGTATTTTAAGAATTGTGTTTGATTCCTCCTCTAGGCGACACATTATTTTGGTGGTGGGTCAATTTGATGATCTTATAAATAGATCGGACTTAACGCTACAAATCTAAATGAGTCTTCTTCAGTCTAAGCTTGTTGAAAAGATGTCTGCTGTTTTTCCAGGTCAAAGTGTGAAAGGCTGTAGAGTTGACTATGCTGTGATCTCAGGTCACATCCGGCATCATGTGTGTGGGGTGGGCCTGTCAGGTCCCCATCCCTACACTGCAGGCCAACCCATGGTTGCCATCTTGGTCCGTCAGGAACCACTCAGATACACATAAATTACATCAGATGCCACTCTGTGACCTCCGACCCAGCGAAGGTGACAAAACATCTTTTTTTTTTCATAATATAAATGATGAAACCTGCTAATAAAAATGCAATGTAGTCTGCTGAGATAATAAATAACCCTTATATTGAGCATTTGTATCAATTCCTCCTATTTTGGAACAAGGTTTCGGTTAACCATACATTCATCCTTCAATATTAAGACTTGTTTGCATGCTACACATTTTGTAACATTTTAAACAAGTCCACACACATCAAGTGCATTATATTTATCCCCGGGGCTATGAATTCTATTTCTTACTCATTCCATTTTTAAATACTGAGTGTGTTAATTATTATAGAGATTAGGGTTATAGGTTACAAAATTAGATGAATGTTTAGGGGTCAACCTAGGGGTTACTGTTAGGATTGAGGTTAGGGTTAGAGATCATCTTTGCTTTGGGTTTGGAGTTTGACTTTTGACCTGAGATGTTCAGTTTAGGTCAAAAGGAAAGGGAAAAACAAGCTATTTTTTTACTGTGCTGTTTCAATATTCAGACTTGTTTGCATAATATACATTTTATCACATTTTCAACAAGTCCACACACATCAAGTGCATTACATTGATCCCCAAAGCTATGGATTCTGTTTCTTATTCATTAAAATCCCTTTTTAAATACAGAATGTGTTTCTTACAAAAGAGATTAGGTTTATGAATAATATAATAAGATATACGTTTAAAAGCCCCCCTAGGGGTCAGGGTTAGAATAAAGGTAAGGGTCAAAGGTGATCTTTACTTAGGGTTTGAAATTTTGACCTTTCACCTGAGATGTTGAGGTTGGATTCCTCACTGAAGAGGAGGAAGTCGTGATGTCCAAGTCATGTCCCAGATGGAAAAGGTCATCTAATGTGCTATCACCCAGAGGCTCAGCAGTTTGCTCCGTCTGAAACATAGAGTGTGTGGCTGCTCCCAGCCTAATTAATGTGTCTTCAGGATTTGTTGGAGGCATTTATTCCACCCTCTGGGGTGATAAAACAGAGGGGGTGACATCTAACTCATCTCCCAATAACAGGAGATCTACTGTCTCTGCAACTCCCTCAGTCTGTGTCTCTGGTACACAAACATCTACCATTTAAGTGAGGAGGAGGGGAGGAGGGAGGAGAGACGTTCTTGACCTCTCCCGCCACTTTTTTGGCAGGAGAGTAGGAGGAGGAGTGGTGGAGAATATAGCATCATGCTCGTCCATCTCCCTGTTCAGTTCCTGAGTCTGGCCACCGGAGGGCGACAGTGATCTGGATTGAGATTCACCATCAGCGGCTGTGTGGATCTGCACACTTGTGCTTATAACTGTGCCATCTAATGGCGTTGGGGGACTATTTTGGATCTTTTGTGATGCAATGGCATCCTGTGGATCTCTCAGACTTGTGTGGAGGAGCCCCTCCCCATGATCTAACGTGTCTGAGAGCAGTCTTTTTCCAAGACTGCGACGTGCCCATTTCAGCGCAATCAGCCATGGATCTACCCAGTCATAGGAGGATAAAACACATTCATTTAGCGAGTTCTATTGCCAAACTAGACTCATAATGGTCTCTCAAAATGAGCATTGTGGTGTACGCCCAGTTACCAGCGTTACCTTTAAGGAGAGACTCTGTGTCTTCTGTAGGGTATGCAGGTTTAATGATGGTAGAGAGATGATTCTGTATTTTAAGAATTGTGTTTGATTCCTCCTCTAGGCGACACATTATTTTGGTGGTGGGTCAATTTGATGATCTTATAAATAGATCGGACTTAACGCTACAAATCTAAATGAGTCTTCTTCAGTCTAAGCTTGTTGAAAAGATGTCTGCTGTTTTTCCAGGTCAAAGTGTGAAAGGCTGTAGAGTTGACTATGCTGTGATCTCAGGTCACATCCGGCATCATGTGTGTGGGGTGGGCCTGTCAGGTCCCCATCCCTACACTGCAGGCCAACCCATGGTTGCCATCTTGGTCCGTCAGGAACCACTCAGATACACATAAATTACATCAGATGCCACTCTGTGACCTCCGACCCAGCGAAGGTGACAAAACATCTTTTTTTTTTCATAATATAAATGATTAAACCTGCTAATAAAAATGCAATGTAGTCTGCTGAGATAATAAATAACCCTTATATTGAGCATTTGTATCAATTCCTCCTATTTTGGAACGAGGTTTCGGTTAACCATACATTCATCCTTCAATATTAAGACTTGTTTGCATGCTACACATTTTGTAACATTTTAAACAAGTCCACACACATCAAGTGCATTATATTTATCCCCGGGGCTATGAATTCTATTTCTTACTCATTCCATTTTTAAATACTGAGTGTGTTAATTATTATAGAGATTAGGGTTATAGGTTACAAAATTAGATGAATGTTTAGGGGTCAACCTAGGGGTTACTTTTAGGATTGAGTTTAGGGTTAGAGATCATCTTTGCTTTGGGTTTGGAGTTTGACTTTTGACCTGAGATGTTCAGTTTAGGTCAAAAGGAAAGGGAAAAACAAGCTATTTTTTTACTGTGCTGTTTCAATATTCAGACTTGTTTGCATAATATACATTTTATCACATTTTCAACAAGTCCACACACATCAAGTGCATTACATTGATCCCCAAAGCTATTGATTCTGTTTCTTATTCATTAAAATCCCTTTTTAAATACAGAATGTGTTTCTTACAAAAGAGATTAGGTTTATGAATTATATAATAAGATATACGTTTAAAAGCCCCCCTAGGGGTCAGGGTTAGAATAAAGGTAAGGGTCAAAGGTGATCTTTACTTAGGGTTTGAAATTTTGACCTTTCACCTGAGATGTTAAGGTTGGATTCCTCACTGAAGAGGAGGAAGTCGTGATGTCCAAGTCATGTCCCAGATGGAAAAGGTCATCTAATGTGCTATCACCCAGAGGCTCAGCAGTTTGCTCCGTCTGAAACATAGAGTGTGTGGCTGCTCCCATCCTAGTTAATGTGTCTTGAGGATTTGTTGGAGGCATTTATTCCACCCTCTGGGGTGATAAAACAGAGGGGGTGACATCTAACTCATCTCCCAATAACAGGAGATCTACTGTCTCTGCAACTCCCTCAGTCTGTGTCTCTGGTACACAAACATCTACATTTTAAGTGAGGAGGAGGGGAGGAGGGAGGAGAGACGTTCTTGACCTCTCCCGACACTTTTTGGGCAGGAGAGTAGGAGGAGGAGTGGTGGAGAATATAGCATCATGCTCGTCCATCTCCATGTTCAGTTCCTGAGTCTGGCCACCGGAGGGCGACAGTGATCTGGATTGAGATTCACCATCAGTGGCTGTGTGGATCTGCACACTTGTGCTTATAACTGTGCCATCTAACGGCGTTGGGGGACTATTTTGGATCTCTTGTGATGCAATGGCATCCTGTGGATCTCTCAGACTTGTGTGGAGGAGCCCCTCCCCATGATCTAACGTGTCTGAGAGCAGTCTTTTTCCAAGACTGCGACGTGCCCATTTCAGCGCAATCAGCCATGGATCTACCCAGTCATAGGAGGACAAAACACATTCATTTAGCGAGTTCTATTGCCAAACTAGACTCATAATGGTCTCTCAAAATGAGCATTGTGGTGTACGCCCAGTTACCAGCGTTACCTTTAAGGAGAGACTCTGTGTCTTCTGTAGGGTATGCAGGTTTAATGATGGTAGAGAGATGATTCTGTATTTTAAGAATTGTGTTTGATTCCTCCTCTAGGCGACACATTATTTTGGTGGTGGGTCAATTTGATGATCTTATAAATAGATCGGACTTAACGCTACAAATCTAAATGAGTCTTCTTCAGTCTAAGCTTGTTGAAAAGATGTCTGCTGTTTTTCCAGGTCAAAGTGTGAAAGGCTGTAGAGTTGACTATGCTGTGATCTCAGGTCACATCCGGCATCATGTGTGTGGGGTGGGCCTGTCAGGTCCCCATCCCTACACTGCAGGCCAACCCATGGTTGCCATCTTGGTCCGTCAGGAACCACTCAGATACACATAAATTACATCAGATGCCACTCTGTGACCTCCGACCCAGCGAAGGTGACAAAACATCTTTTTTTTTCATAATATAAATGAGGAAACCTGCTAATAAAAATGCAATGTAGTCTGCTGAGATAATAAATAACCCTTATATTGAGCATTTGTATCAATTCCTCCTATTTTGGAACAAGGTTTCGGTTAACCATACATTCATCCTTCAATATTAAGACTTGTTTGCATGCTACACATTTTGTAACATTTTAAACAAGTCCACACACATCAAGTGCATTATATTTATCCCCGGGGCTATGAGTTCTATTTCTTACTCATTCCATTTTTAAATACTGAGTGTGTTAATTATTATAGAGATTACGGTTATAGGTTACAAAATTAGATGAATGTTTAGGGGTCAACCTAGGGGTTACTTTTAGGATTGAGGTTAGGGTTAGAGATCATCTTTGCTTTGGGTTTGGAGTTTGACTTTTGACCTGAGATGTTCAGTTTAGGTCAAAAGGAAAGGGAAAAACAAGCTATTTTTTTACTGTGCTGTTTCAATATTCAGACTTGTTTGCATAATATACATTTTATCACATTTTCAACAAGTCCACACACATCAAGTGCATTACATTGATCCCCAAAGCTATGGATTCTGTTTCTTATTCATTAAAATCCCTTTTTAAATACAGAATGTGTTTCTTACAAAAGAGATTAGGTTTATGAATTATATAATAAGATATACGTTTAAAAGCCCCCCTAGGGGTCAGGGTTAGAATAAAGGTAAGGGTCAAAGGTAATCTTTACTTAGGGTTTGAAATTTTGACCTTTCACCTGAGATGTTAAGGTTGGATTCCTCACTGAAGAGGAGGAAGTCGTGATGTCCAAGTCATGTCCCAGATGGAAAAGGTCATCTAATGTGCTATCACCCAGAGGCTCAGCAGTTTGCTCCGTCTGAAACATAGAGTGTGTGGCTGCTCCCAGCCTAATTAATGTGTCTTCAGGATTTGTTGGAGGCATTTATTCCACCCTCTGGGGTGATAAAACAGAGGGGGTGACATCTAACTCATCTCCCAATAACAGGAGATCTACTGTCTCTGCAACTCCCTCAGTCTGTGTCTCTGGTACACAAACATCTACCATTTAAGTGAGGAGGAGGGGAGGAGGGAGGAGAGACGTTCTTGACCTCTCCCGCCACTTTTTGGGCAGGAGAGTAGGAGGAGGAGTGGTGGAGAATATAGCATCATGCTCGTCCATCTCCATGTTCAGTTCCTGAGTCTGGCCACCGGAGGGCGACAGTGATCTGGATTGAGATTCACCATCAGTGGCTGTGTGGATCTGCACACTTGTGCTTATAACTGTGCCATCTAACGGCTTTGGGGGACTATTTTGGATCTCTTGTGATGCAATGGCATCCTGTGGATCTCTCAGACTTGTGTGGAGGAGCCCCTCCCCATGATCTAACGTGTCTGAGAGCAGTCTTTTTCCAAGACTGCGACGTGCCCATTTCAGCGCAATCAGCCATGGATCTACCCAGTCATAGGAGGACAAAACACATTCATTTAGCAAGTTCTATTGCCAAACTAGACTCATAATGGTCTCTCAAAATGAGCATTGTGGTGTACGCCCAGTTACCAGCGTTACCTTTAAGGAGAGACTCTGTGTCTTCTGTAGGGTATGCAGGTTTAATGATGGTAGAGAGATGATTCTGTATTTTAAGAATTGTGTTTGATTCCTCCTCTAGGCGACACATTATTTTGGTGGTGGGTCAATTTGATGATCTTATAAATAGATCGGACTTAACGCTACAAATCTAAATGAGTCTTCTTCAGTCTAAGCTTGTTGAAAAGATGTCTGCTGTTTTTCCAGGTCAAAGTGTGAAAGGCTGTAGAGTTGACTATGCTGTGATCTCAGGTCACATCCGGCATCATGTGTGTGGGGTGGGCCTGTCAGGTCCCCATCCCTACACTGCAGGCCAACCCATGGTTGCCATCTTGGTCCGTCAGGAACCACTCAGATACACATAAATTACATCAGATGCCACTCTGTGACCTCCGACCCAGCGAAGGTGACAAAACATCTTTTTTTTTCATAATATAAATGAGGAAACCTGCTAATAAAAATGCAATGTAGTCTGCTGAGATAATAAATAACCCTTATATTGAGCATTTGTATCAATTCCTCCTATTTTGGAACAAGGTTTCGGTTAACCATACATTCATCCTTCAATATTAAGACTTGTTTGCATGCTACACATTTTGTAACATTTTAAACAAGTCCACACACATCAAGTGCATTATATTTATCCCCGGGGCTATGAATTCTATTTCTTACTCATTCCATTTTTAAATACTGAGTGTGTTAATTATTATAGAGATTAGGGTTATAGGTTACAAAATTAGATGAATGTTTAGGGGTCAACCTAGGGGTTACTTTTAGGATTGAGGTTAGGGTTAGAGATCATCTTTGCTTTGGGTTTGGAGTTTGACTTTTGACCTGAGATGTTCAGTTTAGGTCAAAAGGAAAGGGAAAAACAAGCTATTTTTTTACTGTGCTGTTTCAATATTCAGACTTGTTTGCATAATATACATTTTATCACATTTTCAACAAGTCCACACACATCAAGTGCATTACATTGATCCCCAAAGCTATGGATTCTGTTTCTTATTCATTAAAATCCCTTTTTAAATACAGAATGTGTTTCTTACAAAAGAGATTAGGTTTATGAATTATATAATAAGATATACGTTTAAAAGCCCCCCTAGGGGTCAGGGTTAGAATAAAGGTAAGGGTCAAAGGTGATCTTTACTTAGGGTTTGAAATTTTGACCTTTCACCTGAGATGTTAAGGTTGGATTCCTCACTGAAGAGGAGGAAGTCGTGATGTCCAAGTCATGTCCCAGATGGAAAAGGTCATCTAATGTGCTATCACCCAGAGGCTCAGCAGTTTGCTCCGTCTGAAACATAGAGTGTGTGGCTGCTCCCAGCCTAATTAATGTGTCTTCAGGATTTGTTGGAGGCATTTATTCCACCCTCTGGGGTGATAAAACAGAGGGGGTGACATCTAACTCATCTCCCAATAACAGGAGATCTACTGTCTCTGCAACTCCCTCAGTCTGTGTCTCTGGTACACAAACATCTACCATTTAAGTGAGGAGGAGGGGAGGAGGGAGGAGAGACGTTCTCGACCTTTCCCGCCACTTTTTGGGCAGGAGAGTAGGAGGAGGAGTGGTGGAGAATATAGCATCATGCTCGTCCATCTCCATGTTCAGTTCCTGAGTCTGGCCACCGGAGGGCGACAGTGATCTGGATTGAGATTCACCATCAGCGGCTGTGTGGATCTGCACACTTGTGCTTATAACTGTGCCATCTAACGGTGTTGGGGGACTATTTTGGATCTCTTGTGATGCAATGGCATCCCGTGGATCTCTCAGACTTGTGTGGAGGAGCCCCTCCCCATGATCTAACGTGTCTGAGAGCAGTCTTTTTCCAAGACTGCGACGTGCCCATTTCAGCGCAATCAGCCATGGATCTACCCAGTCATAGCAGGATAAAACACATTCATTTAGCGAGTTCTATTGCCAAGCTAGACTCATAATGGTCTCTCAAAATGAGCATTGTGGTGTACGCCCAGTTACCAGCGTTACCTTTAAGGAGAGACTCTGTGTCTTCTGTAGGGTATGCAGGTTTAATGATGGTAGAGAGATGATTCTGTATTTTAAGAATTGTGTTTGATTCCTCCTCTAGGCGACACATTATTTTGGTGGTGGGTCAATTTGATGATCTTATAAATAGATCGGACTTAACGCTACAAATCTAAATGAGTCTTCTTCAGTCTAAGCTTGTTGAAAAGATGTCTGCTGTTTTTCCAGGTCAAAGTGTGAAAGGCTGTAGAGTTGACTATGCTGTGATCTCAGGTCACATCCGGCATCATGTGTGTGGGGTGGGCCTGTCAGGTCCCCATCCCTACACTGCAGGCCAACCCATGGTTGCCATCTTGGTCCGTCAGGAACCACTCAGATACACATAAATTACATCAGATGCCACTCTGTGACCTCCGACCCAGCGAAGGTGACAAAACATCTTTTTTTTTTCATAATATAAATGATGAAACCTGCTAATAAAAATGCAATGTAGTCTGCTGAGATAATAAATAACCCTTATATTGAGCATTTGTATCAATTCCTCCTATTTTGGAACAAGGTTTCGGTTAACCATACATTCATCCTTCAATATTAAGACTTGTTTGCATGCTACACATTTTGTAACATTTTAAACAAGTCCACACACATCAAGTGCATTATATTTATCCCCGGGGCTATGAATTCTATTTCTTACTCATTCCATTTTTAAATACTGAGTGTGTTAATTATTATAGAGATTAGGGTTATAGGTTACAAAATTAGATGAATGTTTAGGGGTCAACCTAGGGGTTACTTTTAGGATTGAGCTTAGGGTTAGAGATCATCTTTGCTTTGGGTTTGGAGTTTGACTTTTGACCTGAGATGTTCAGTTTAGGTCAAAAGGAAAGGGAAAAACAAGCTATTTTTTTACTGTGCTGTTTCAATATTCAGACTTGTTTGCATAATATACATTTTATCACATTTTCAACAAGTCCACACACATCAAGTGCATTACATTGATCCCCAAAGCTATGGATTCTGTTTCTTATTCATTAAAATCCCTTTTTGAATACAGAATGTGTTTCTTACAAAAGAGATTAGGTTTATGAATTATATAATAAGATATGCGTTTAAAAGCCCCCCTAGGGGTCAGGGTTAGAATAAAGGTAAGGGTCAAAGGTGATCTTTACTTAGGGTTTGAAATTTTGACCTTTCACCTGAGATGTTAAGGTTGGATTCCTCACTGAAGAGGAGGAAGTCGTGATGTCCAAGTCATGTCCCAGATGGAAAAGGTCATCTAATGTGCTATCACCCAGAGGCTCAGCAGTTTGCTCCGTCTGAAACATAGAGTGTGTGGCTGCTCCCAGCCTAATTAATGTGTCTTCAGGATTTGTTGGAGGCATTTATTCCACCCTCTGGGGTGATAAAACAGAGGGGGTGACATCTAACTCATCTCCCAATAACAGGAGATCTACTGTCTCTGCAACTCCCTCAGTCTGTGTCTCTGGTACACAAACATCTACATTTTAAGTGAGGAGGAGGGGAGGAGGGAGGAGAGACGTTCTTGACCTCTCCCGCCACTTTTTGGGCAGGAGAGTAGGAGGAGGAGTGGTGGAGAATATAGCATCATGCTCTTCCATCTCCATGTTCAGTTCCTGAGTCTGGCCACCGGAGGGCGACAGTGATCTGGATTGAGATTCACCATCAGCGGCTGTGTGGATCTGCACACTTGTGCTTATAACTGTGCCATCTAACGGCGTTGGGGGACTATTTTGGATCTCTTGTGATGCAATGGCATCCTGTGGATCTCTCAGACTTGTGTGGAGGAGCCCCTCCCCATGATCTAACGTGTCTGAGAGCAGTCTTTTTCCAAGACTGCGACGTGCCCATTTCAGCGCAATCAGCCATGGATCTACCCAGTCATAGGAGGATAAAACACATTCATTTAGCGAGTTCTATTGCCAAACTAGACTCATAATGGTCTCTCAAAATGAGCATTGTGGTGTACGCCCAGTTACCAGCGTTACCTTTAAGGAGAGACTCTGTGTCTTCTGTAGGGTATGCAGGTTTAATGATGGTAGAGAGATGATTCTGTATTTTCAGAATTGTGTTTGATTCCTCCTCTAGGCGACACATTATTTTGGTGGTGGGTCAATTTGATGAGTTTATAAATAGATCGGACTTAACGCTACAAATCTAAATGAGTCTTCTTCAGTCTAAGCTTGTTGAAAAGATGTCTGCTGTTTTTCCAGGTCAAAGTGTGAAAGGCTGTAGAGTTGACTATGCTGTGATCTCAGGTCACATCCGGCATCATGTGTGTGGGGTGGGCCTGTCAGGTCCCCATCCCTACACTGCAGGCCAACCCATGGTTGCCATCTTGGTCCGTCAGGAACCACTCAGATACACATAAATTACATCAGATGCCACTCTGTGACCTCCGACCCAGCGAAGGTGACAAAACATCTTTTTTTTTCATAATATAAATGATGAAACCTGCTAATAAAAATGCAATGTAGTCTGCTGAGATAATAAATAACCCTTATATTGAGCATTTGTATCAATTCCTCCTATTTTGGAACAAGGTTTCGGTTAACCATACATTCATCCTTCAATATTAAGACTTGTTTGCATGCTACACATTTTGTAACATTTTAAACAAGTCCACACACATCAAGTGCATTATATTTATCCCCGGGGCTATGAATTCTATTTCTTACTCATTCCATTTTTAAATACTGAGTGTGTTAATTATTATAGAGATTAGGGTTATAGGTTACAAAATTAGATGAATGTTTAGGGGTCAACCTAGGGGTTACTTTTAGGATTGAGGTTAGGGTTAGAGATCATCTTTGCTTTGGGTTTGGAGTTTGACTTTTGACCTGAGATGTTCAGTTTAGGTCAAAAGGAAAGGGAAAAACAAGCTATTTTTTTACTGTGCTGTTTCAATATTCAGACTTGTTTGCATAATTTACATTTTATCACATTTTCAACAAGTCCACACACATCAAGTGCATTGCATTGATCCTCAAAGCTATGGATTCTGTTTCTTATTCATTAAAATCCCTTTTTAAATACAGAATGTGTTTCTTACAAAAGAGATTAGGTTTATGAATTATATAATAAGATATACGTTTAAAAGCCCCCCTAGGGGTCAGGGTTAGAATAAAGGTAAGGGTCAAAGGTGATCTTTACTTAGGGTTTGAAATTTTGACCTTTCACCTGAGATGTTAAGGTTGGATTCCTCACTGAAGAGGAGGAAGTCGTGATGTCCAAGTCATGTCCCAGATGGAAAAGGTCATCTAATGTGCTATCACCCAGAGGCTCAGCAGTTTGCTCCGTCTGAAACATAGAGTGTGTGGCTGCTCCCAGCCTAATTAATGTGTGTTCAGGATTTGTTGGAGGCATTTATTCCACCCTCTGGGGTGATAAAACAGAGGGGGTGACATCTAACTCATCTCCCAATAACAGGAGATCTACTGTCTCTGCAACTCCCTCAGTCTGTGTCTCTGGTACACAAACATCTACCATTAAAGTGAGGAGGAGGGGAGGAGGGAGGAGAGACGTTCTTGACCTCTCCCGCCACTTTTTGGGCAGGAGAGTAGGAGGAGGAGTGGTGGAGAATATAGCATCATGCTCGTCCATCTCCATGTTCAGTTCCTGAGTCTGGCCACCGGAGGGCGACAGTGATCTGGATTGAGATTCACCATCAGCGGCTGTGTGGATCTGCACACTTGTGCTTATAACTGTGCCATCTAACGGCGTTGGGGGACTATTTTGGATCTCTTGTGATGCAATGGCATCCTGTGGATCTCTCAGACTTGTGTGGAGGAGCCCCTCCCCATGATCTAACGTGTCTGAGAGCAGTCTTTTTCCAAGACTGCGACGTGCCCATTTCAGCGCAATCAGCCATGGATCTACCCAGTCATAGCAGGATAAAACACATTCATTTAGCGAGTTCTATTGCCAAGCTAGACTCATAATGGTCTCTCAAAATGAGCATTGTGGTGTACGCCCAGTTACCAGCGTTACCTTTAAGGAGAGACTCTGTGTCTTCTGTAGGGTATGCAGGTTTAATGATGGTAGAGAGATGATTCTGTATTTTAAGAATTGTGTTTGATTCCTCCTCTAGGCGACACATTATTTTGGTGGTGGGTCAATTTGATGATCTGATAAATAGATCGGACTTAACGCTACAAATCTAAATGAGTCTTCTTCAAGTCTAAGCTTGTTGAAAAGATGTCTGCTGTTTGTCCAGGTCAAAGTGTGAAAGGCTGTAGAGTTGACTATGCTGTGATCTCAGGTCACATCCGGCATCATGTGTGTGGGGTGGGCCTGTCAGGTCCCCATCCCTACACTGCAGGCCAACCCATGGTTGCCATCTTGGTCCGTCAGGAACCACTCAGATACACATAAATTACATCAGATGCCACTCTGTGACCTCCGACCCAGCGAAGGTGACAAAACATCTTTTTTTTTTCATAATATAAATGATGAAACCTGCTAATAAAAATGCAATGTAGTCTGCTGAGATAATAAATAACCCTTATATTGAGCATTTGTATCAATTCCTCCTATTTTGGAACAAGGTTTCGGTTAACCATACATTCATCCTTCAATATTAAGACTTGTTTGCATGCTACACATTTTGTAACATTTTAAACAAGTCCACACACATCAAGTGCATTATATTTATCCCCGGGGCTATGAATTCTATTTCTTACTCATTCCATTTTTAAATACTGAGTGTGTTAATTATTATAGAGATTAGGGTTATAGGTTACAAAATTAGATGAATGTTTAGGGGTCAACCTAGGGGTTACTTTTAGGATTGAGGTTAGGGTTAGAGATCATCTTTGCTTTGGGTTTGGAGTTTGACTTTTGACCTGAGATGTTCTGTTTAGGTCAAAAGGAAAGGGAAAAACAAGCTATTTTTTTACTGTGCTGTTTCAATATTCAGACTTGTTTGCATAATATACATTTTATCACATTTTCAACAAGTCCACACACATCAAGTGCATTACATTGATCCCCAAAGCTATGGATTCTGTTTCTTATTCATTAAAATCCCTTTTTAAATACAGAATGTGTTTCTTACAAAAGAGATGAGGTTTATGAATTATATAATAAGATATACGTTTAAAAGCCCCCCTAGGGGTCAGGGTTAGAATAAAGGTAAGGGTCAAAGGTGATCTTTACTTAGGGTTTGAAATTTTGACCTTTCACCTGAGATGTTAAGGTTGGATTCCTCACTGAAGAGGAGGAAGTCGTGATGTCCAAGTCATGTCCCAGATGGAAAAGGTCATCTAATGTGCTATCACCCAGAGGCTCAGCAGTTTGCTCCGTCTGAAACATAGAGTGTGTGGCTGCTCCCATCCTAGTTAATGTGTCTTGAGGATTTGTTGGAGGCATTTATTCCACCCTCTGGGGTGATAAAACAGAGGGGGTGACATCTAACTCATCTCCCAATAACAGGAGATCTACTGTCTCTGCAACTCCCTCAGTCTGTGTCTCTGGTACACAAACATCTACATTTTAAGTGACGGGGAGGGGAGGAGGGAGGAGAGACGTTCTTGACCTCTCCCGACACTTTTTGGGCAGGAGAGTAGGAGGAGGAGTGGTGGAGAATATAGCATCATGCTCGTCCATCTCCATGTTCAGTTCCTGAGTCTGGCCACCGGAGGGCGACAGTGATCTGGATTGAGATTCACCATCAGTGGCTGTGTGGATCTGCACACTTGTGCTTATAACTGTGCCATCTAACGGCGTTGGGGGACTATTTTGGATCTCTTGTGATGCAATGGCATCCTGTGGATCTCTCAGACTTGTGTGGAGGAGCCCCTCCCCATGATCTAACGTGTCTGAGAGCAGTCTTTTTCCAAGACTGCGACGTGCCCATTTCAGCGCAATCAGCCATGGATCTACCCAGTCATAGCAGGATAAAACACATTCATTTAGCGAGTTCTATTGCCAAGCTAGACTCATAATGGTCTCTCAAAATGAGCATTGTGGTGTACGCCCAGTTACCAGCGTTACCTTAAAGGAGAGACTCTGTGTCTTCTGTAGGGTATGCAGGTTTAATGATGGTAGAGAGATGATTCTGTATTTTAAGAATTGTGTTTGATTCCTCCTCTAGGCGACACATTATTTTGGTGGTGGGTCAATTTGATGATCTTATAAATAGATCGGACTTAACGCTACAAATCTAAATGAGTCTTCTTCAGTCTAAGCTTGTTGAAAAGATGTCTGCTGTTTGTCCAGGTCAAAGTGTGAAAGGCTGTAGAGTTGACTATGCTGTGATCTCAGGTCACATCCGGCATCATGTGTGTGGGGTGGGCCTGTCAGGTCCCCATCCCTACACTGCAGGCCAACCCATGGTTGCCATCTTGGTCCGTCAGGAACCACTCAGATACACATAAATTACATCAGATGCCACTCTGTGACCTCCGACCCAGCGAAGGTGACTTGTTTGCATGCTACACATTTTGTAACATTTTAAACAAGTCCACACACATCAAGTGCATTATATTTATCCCCGGGGCTATGAATTCTATTTCTTACTCATTCCATTTTTAAATACTGAGTGTGTTAATTATTATAGAGATTAGGGTTATAGGTTACAAAGTTAGATGAATGTTTAGGGGTCAACCTAGGGGTTACTTTTAGGATTGAGGTTAGGGTTAGAGATCATCTTTGCTTTGGGTTTGGAGTTTGACTTTTGACCTGAGATGTTCAGTTTAGGTCAAAAGGAAAGGGAAAAACAAGCTATTTTTTTACTGTGCTGTTTCAATATTCAGACTTGTTTGCATAATATACATTTTATCACATTTTCAACAAGTCCACACACATCAAGTGCATTACATTGATCCCCAAAGCTATGGATTCTGTTTCTTATTCATTAAAATCCCTTTTTAAATACAGAATGTGTTTCTTACAAAAGAGATTAGGTTTATGGATTATATAATAAGATATACGTTTAAAAGCCCCCCTAGGGGTCAGGGTTAGAATAAAGGTAAGGGTCAAAGGTGATCTTTACTTAGGGTTTGAAATTTTGACCTTTCACCTGAGATGTTGAGGTTGGATTCCTCACTGAAGAGGAGGAAGTCGTGATGTCCAAGTCATGTCCCAGATGGAAAAGGTCATCTAATGTGCTATCACCCAGAGGCTCAGCAGTTTGCTCCGTCTGAAACATAGAGTGTGTGGCTGCTCCCAGCCTAATTAATGTGTCTTCAGGATTTGTTGGAGGCATTTATTCCACCCTCTGGGGTGATAAAACAGAGGGGGTGACATCTAACTCATCTCCCAATAACAGGAGATCTACTGTCTCTGCAACTCCCTCAGTCTGTGTCTCTGGTACACAAACATCTACCATTTAAGTGAGGAGGAGGGGAGGAGGGAGGAGAGACGTTCTTGACCTCTCCCGCCACTTTTTGGGCAGGAGAGTAGGAGGAGGAGTGGTGGAGAATATAGCATCATGCTCGTCCATCTCCATGTTCAGTTCCTGAGTCTGGCCACCGGAGGGCGACAGTGATCTGGATTGAGATTCACCATCAGCGGCTGTGTGGATCTGCACACTTGTGCTTATAACTGTGCCATCTAACGGCGTTGGGGGACTATTTTGGATCTCTTGTGATGCAATGGCATCCTGTGGATCTCTCAGACTTGTGTGGAGGAGCCCCTCCCCATGATCTAACGTGTCTGAGAGCAGTCTTTTTCCAAGACTGCGACGTGCCCATTTCAGCGCAATCAGCCATGGATCTACCCAGTCATAGGAGGATAAAACACATTCATTTAGCGAGTTCTATTGCCAAACTAGACTCATAATGGTCTCTCAAAATGAGCATTGTGGTGTACGCCCAGTTACCAGCGTTACCTTTAAGGAGAGACTCTGTGTCTTCTGTAGGGTATGCAGGTTTAATGATGGTAGAGAGATGATTCTGTATTTTAAGAATTGTGTTTGATTCCTCCTCTAGGCGACACATTATTTTGGTGGTGGGTCAATTTGATGATCTTATAAATAGATCGGACTTAACGCTACAAATCTAAATGAGTCTTCTTCAGTCTAAGCTTGTTGAAAAGATGTCTGCTGTTTTTCCAGGTCAAAGTGTGAAAGGCTGTAGAGTTGACTATGCTGTGATCTCAGGTCACATCCGGCATCATGTGTGTGGGGTGGGCCTGTCAGGTCCCCATCCCTACACTGCAGGCCAACCCATGGTTGCCATCTTGGTCCGTCAGGAACCACTCAGATACACATAAATTACATCAGATGCCACTCTGTGACCTCCGACCCAGCGAAGGTGACAAAACATCTTTTTTTTTTCATAATATAAATGATGAAACCTGCTAATAAAAATGCAATGTAGTCTGCTGAGATAATAAATAACCCTTATATTGAGCATTTGTATCAATTCCCCCTATTTTGGAACAAGGTTTCGGTTAACCATACATTCATCCTTCAATATTAAGACTTGTTTGCATGCTACACATTTTGTAACATTTTAAACAAGTCCACACACATCAAGTGCATTATATTTATCCCCGGGGCTATGAATTCTATTTCTTACTCATTCCATTTTTAAATACTGAGTGTGTTAATTATTATAGAGATTAGGGTTATAGGTTACAAAATTAGATGAATGTTTAGGGGTCAACCTAGGGGTTACTTTTAGGATTGAGCTTAGGGTTAGAGATCATCTTTGCTTTGGGTTTGGAGTTTGACTTTTGACCTGAGATGTTCAGTTTAGGTCAAAAGGAAAGGGAAAAACAAGCTATTTTTTTACTGTGCTGTTTCAATATTCAGACTTGTTTGCATAATATACATTTTATCACATTTTCAACAAGTCCACACACATCAAGTGCATTACATTGATCCCTAAAGCTATGGATTCTGTTTCTTATTCATTAAAATCCCTTTTTAAATACAGAATGTGTTTCTTACAAAAGAGATTAGGTTAATGAATTATATAATAAGATATACGTTTAAAAGCCCCCCTAGGGGTCAGGGTTAGAATAAAGGTAAGGGTCAAAGGTAATCTTTACTTAGGGTTTGAAATTTTGACCTTTCACCTGAGATGTTAAGGTTGGATTCCTCACTGAAGAGGAGGAAGTCGTGATGTCCAAGTCATGTCCCAGATGGAAAAGGTCATCTAATGTGCTATCACCCAGAGGCTCAGCAGTTTGCTCCGTCTGAAACATAGAGTGTGTGGCTGCTCCCAGCCTAATTAATGTGTCTTCAGGATTTGTTGGAGGCATTTATTCCACCCTCTGGGGTGATAAAACAGAGGGGGTGACATCTAACTCATCTCCCAATAACAGGAGATCTACTGTCTCTGCAACTCCCTCAGTCTGTGTCTCTGGTACACAAACATCTACCATTTTAAGTGAGGAGGAGGGGAGGAGGGAGGAGAGACGTTCTTGACCTCTCCCGCCACTTTTTGGGCAGGAGAGTAGGAGGAGGAGTGGTGGAGAATATAGCATCATGCTCGTCCATCTCCATGTTCAGTTCCTGAGTCTGGCCACCGGAGTCTGGCCACCGGAGGGCGACAGTGATCTGGATTGAGATTCACCATCAGCGGCTGTGTGGATCTGCACACTTGTGCTTATAACTGTGCCATCTAACGTCGTTGGGGGACTATTTTGGATCTCTTGTGATGCAATGGCATCCTGTGGATCTCTCAGACTTGTGTGGAGGAGCCCCTCCCCATGATCTAACGTGTCTGAGAGCAGTCTTTTTCCAAGACTGCGACGTGCCCATTTCAGCGCAATCAGCCATGGATCTACCCAGTCATAGGAGGATAAAACACATTCATTTAGCGAGTTCTATTGCCAAACTAGACTCATAATGGTCTCTCAAAATGAGCATTGTGGTGTACGCCCAGTTACCAGCGTTACCTTTAAGGAGAGACTCTGTGTCTTCTGTAGGGTATGCAGGTTTAATGATGGTAGAGAGATGATTCTGTATTTTAAGAATTGTGTTTGATTCCTCCTCTAGGCGACACATTATTTTGGTGGTGGGTCAATTTGATGATCTTATAAATAGATCGGACTTAACGCTACAAATCTAAATGAGTCTTCTTCAAGTCTAAGCTTGTTGAAAAGATGTCTGCTGTTTGTCCAGGTCAAAGTGTGAAAGGCTGTAGAGTTGACTATGCTGTGATCTCAGGTCACATCCGGCATCATGTGTGTGGGGTGGGCCTGTCAGGTCCCCATCCCTACACTGCAGGCCAACCCATGGTTGCCATCTTGGTCCGTCAGGAACCACTCAGATACACATAAATTACATCAGATGCCACTCTGTGACCTCCGACCCAGCGAAGGTGACAAAACATCTTTTTTTTTCATAATATAAATGATGAAACCTGCTAATAAAAATGCAACGTAGTCTGCTGAGATAATAAATAACCCTTATATTGAGCATTTGTATCAATTCCTCCTATTTTGGAACAAGGTTTCGGTTTACCATACATTCATCCTTCAATATTAAGACTTGTTTGCATGCTACACATTTTGTAACATTTTAAACAAGTCCACACACATCAAGTGCATTATATTTATCCCCGGGGCTATGAATTCTATTTCTTACTCATTCCATTTTTAAATACTGAGTGTGTTAATTATTATAGAGATTAGGGTTATAGGTTACAAAATTAGATGAATGTTTAGGGGTCAACCTAGGGGTTACTTTTAGGATTGAGGTAAGGGTTAAAGATCATCTTTGCTTTAGGTTTGGAGTTTGACTTTTGACCTGAGATGTTCAGTTTAGGTCAAAAGGAAAGGGAAAAACAAGCTATTTTTTTACTGTGCTGTTTCAATATTCAGACTTGTTTGCATAATATACATTTTATCACATTTTCAACAAGTCCACACACATCAAGTGCATTACATTGATCCCCAAAGCTATGGATTCTGTTTCTTATTCATTAAAATCCCTTTTTAAATACAGAATGTGTTTCTTACAAAAGAGATTAGGTTTATGAATTATATAATAAGATATACGTTTAAAAGCCCCCCTAGGGGTCAGGGTTAGAATAAAGGTAAGGGTCAAAGGTGATCTTAACTTAGGGTTTGAAATTTTGACCTTTCACCTGAGATGTTAAGGTTGGATTCCTCACTGAAGAGGAGGAAGTCGTGATGTCCAAGTCATGTCCCAGATGGAAAAGGTCATCTAATGTGCTATCACCCAGAGGCTCAGCAGTTTGCTCCGTCTGAAACATAGAGTGTGTGGCTGCTCCCAGCCTAATTAATGTGTCTTCAGGATTTGTTGGAGGCATTTATTCCACCCTCTGGGGTGATGAAACAGAGGGGGTGACATCTAACTCATCTCCCAATAACAGGAGATCTACTGTCTCTGCAACTCCCTCAGTCTGTGTCTCTGGTACACAAACATCTACATTTTAAGTGAGGAGGAGGGGAGGAGGGAGGAGAGACGTTCTTGACCTCTCCCGCCACTTTTTGGGCAGGAGAGTAGGAGGAGGAGTGGTGGATAATATAGCATCATGCTCGTCCATCTCCATGTTCAGTTCCTGAGTCTGGCCACCGGAGGGCGACAGTGATCTGGATTGAGATTCACCATCAGTGGCTGTGTGGATCTGACACTTGTGCTTATAACTGTGCCATCTAACGGCGTTGGGGGACTATTTTGGATCTCTTGTGATGCAATGGCATCCTGTGGATCTCTCAGACTTGTGTGGAGGAGCCCCTCCCCATGATCTAACGTGTCTGAGAGCAGTCTTTTTCCAAGACTGCGACGTGCCCATTTCAGCGCAATCAGCCATGGATCTACCCAGTCATAGGAGGATAAAACACATTCATTTAGCGAGTTCTATTGCCAAACTAGACTCATAATGGTCTCTCAAAATGAGCATTGTGGTGTACGTCCAGTTACCAGCGTTACCTTTAAGGAGAGACTCTGTGTCTTCTGTAGGGTATGCAGGTTTAATGATGGTAGAGAGATGATTCTGTATTTTAAGAATTGTGTTTGATTCCTCCTCTAGGCGACACATTATTTTGGTGGTGGGTCAATTTGATGATCTTATAAATAGATCGGACTTAACGCTACAAATCTAAATGAGTCTTCTTCAGTCTAAGCTTGTTGAAAAGATGTCTGCTGTTTGTCCAGGTCAAAGTGTGAAAGGCTGTAGAGTTGACTATGCTGTGATCTCAGGTCACATCCGGCATCATGTGTGTGGGGTGGGCCTGTCAGGTCCCCATTCCTACACTGCAGGCCAACCCATGGTTGCCATCTTGGTCCGTCAGGAACCACTCAGATACACATAAATTACATCAGATGCCACTCTGTGACCTCCGACCCAGTGAAGGTGACAAAACATCTTTTTTTTTATAATATAAATGATGAAACCTGCTAATAAAAATGCAATGTAGTCTGCTGAGATAATAAATAACCCTTATATTGAGCATCTGTATCAATTCCTCCTATTTTGGAACAAGGTTTCGGTTAACCATACATTCATCCTTCAATATTAAGACTTGTTTGCATGCTACACATTTTGTAACATTTTAAACAAGTCCACACACATCAAGTGCATTATATTTATCCCCGGGGCTATGAATTCTATTTCTTACTCATTCCATTTTTAAATACTGAGTGTGTTAATTATTATAGAGATTAGGGTTATAGGTTACAAAATTAGATGAATGTTTAGGGGTCAACCTAGGGGTTACTTTTAGGATTGAGGTTAGGGTTAGAGATCATCTTTGCTTTGGGTTTGGAGTTTGACTTTTGACCTGAGATGTTCAGTTTAGGTTAAAAGGAAAGGGAAAAACAAGCTATTTTTTTACTGTGCTGTTTCAATATTCAGACTTGTTTGCATAATATACATTTTATCACATTTTCAACAAGTCCACACACATCAAGTGCATTACATTGATCCCCACGGCTATGGATTCTGTTCCTTATTCATTAAAATCCCTTTTTAAATACAGAATGTGTTTCTTACAAAAGAGATTAGGTTTATGAATTATATAATAAGATATACGTTTAAAAGCCCCCCTAGGGGTCAGGGTTAGAATAAAGGTAAGGGTCAAAGGTGATCTTTACTTAGGGTTTGAAATTTTGACCTTTCACCTGAGATGTTAAGGTTGGATTCCTCACTGAAGAGGAGGAAGTCGTGATGTCCAAGTCATGTCCCAGATGGAAAAGGTCATCTAATGTGCTATCACCCAGAGGCTCAGCAGTTTGCTCCGTCTGAAACATAGAGTGTGTGGCTGCTCCCAGCCTAATTAATGTGTCTTCAGGATTTGTTGGAGGCATTTATTCCACCCTCTGGGGTGATAAAACAGAGGGGGTGACATCTAACTCATCTCCCAATAACAGGAGATCTACTGTCTCTGCAACTCCCTCAGTCTGTGTCTCTGGTACACAAACATCTACCATTTAAGTGAGGAGGAGGGGAGGAGGGAGGAGAGACGTTCTTGACCTCTCCCGCCACTTTTTGGGCAGGAGAGTAGGAGGAGGAGTGGTGGAGAATATAGCATCATGCTTGTCCATCTCCATGTTCAGTTCCTGAGTCTGGCCACCGGAGGGCGACAGTGATCTGGATTGAGATTTACCATCAGTGGCTGTGTGGATCTGCACACTTGTGCTTATAACTGTGCCATCTAACGGCGTTGGGGGACTATTTTGGATCTCTTGTGATGCAATGGCATCCTGTGGATCTCTCAGACTTGTGTGGAGGAGCCCCTCCCCATGATCTAACGTGTCTGAGAGCAGTCTTTTTCCAAGACTGCGACGTGCCCATTTCAGCGCAATCAGCCATGGATCTACCCAGTCATAGGAGGATAAAACACATTCATATATTGAGTTCTATTGCCAAACTAGACTCATAATGGTCTCTCAAAATGAGCATTGTGGTGTACGCCCAGTTACCAGCGTTACCTTTAAGGAGAGACTCTGTGTCTTCTGTAGGGTATGCAGGTTTAATGATGGTAGAGAGATGATTCTGTATTTTAAGAATTGTGTTTGATTCCTCCTCTAGGCGACACATTATTTTGGTGGTGGGTCAATTTGATGATCTTATAAATAGATCGGACTTAACGCTACAAATCTAAATGAGTCTTCTTCAGTCTAAGCTTGTTGAAAAGATGTCTGCTGTTTGTCCAGGTCAAAGTGTGAAAGGCTGTAGAGTTGACTATGCTGTGATCTCAGGTCACATCCGGCATCATGTGTGTGGGGTGGGCCTGTCAGGTCCCCATCCCTACACTGCAGGCCAACCCATGGTTGCCATCTTGGTCCGTCAGGAACCACTCAGATACACATAAATTACATCAGATGCCACTCTGTGACCTCCGACCCAGCGAAGGTGACAAAACATCTTTTTTTTTCATAATATAAATGATGAAACCTGCTAATAAAAATGCAATGTATTCTGCTGAGATAATAAATAACCCTTATATTGAGCATTTGTATCAATTCCTCCTATTTTGGAACAAGGTTTCGGTTAACCATACATTCATCCTTCAATATTAAGACTTGTTTGCATGCTACACATTTTGTAACATTTTAAACAAGTCCACACACATCAAGTGCATTATATTTATCCCCGGGGCTATGAATTCTATTTCTTACTCATTCCATTTTTAAATACAAAGTGTGTTAATTATTATAGAGATTAGGGTTATAGGTTACAAAATTAGATGAATGTTTAGGGGTCAACCTAGGGGTTACTTTTAGGATTGAGGTTAGGGCTAAAGATTATCTTTTCTTTGGGTTTGGAGTTTGACTTTTGACCTGAGATGTTCAGTTTAGGTCAAAAGGAAAGGGAAAAACAAGCTATTTTTTTACTGTGCTGTTTCAATATTCAGACTTGTTTGCATAATATACATTTTATCACATTTTCAACAAGTCCACACACATCAAGTGCATTACATTGATCCCCAAAGCTATGGATTCTGTTTCTTATTCATTAAAATCCCTTTTTAAATACAGAATGTGTTTCTTACAAAAGAGATTAGGTTTATGAATTATATAATAAGATATACGTTTAAAAGCCCCCCTAGGGGTCAGGGTTAGAATAAAGGTAAGGGTCAAAAGTGATCTTTACTTAGGGTTTGAAATTTTGACCTTTCACCTGAGATGTTAAGGTTGGATTCCTCACTGAAGAGGAGGAAGTCGTGATGTCCAAGTCGTGTCCCAGATGGAAAAGGTCATCTAATGTGCTATCACCCAGAGGCTCAGCAGTTTGCTCCGTCTGAAACATAGAGTGTGTGGCTGCTCCCAGCCTAATTAATGTGTCTTCAGGATTTGTTGGAGGCATTTATTCCACCCTCTGGGTTGATAAAACAGAGGGGGTGACATCTAACTCATCTCCCAATAACAGGAGATCTACTGTCTCTGCAACTCCCTCAGTCTGTGTCTCTGGAACACAAACATCTACATTTTAAATGAGGAGGAGGGGAGGAGGGAGGAGAGACGTTCTTGACCTCTCCCGACACTTTTTGGGCAGGAGAGTAGGAGGAGGAGTGGTGGAGAATATAGCATCATGCTCGTCCATCTCCATGTTCAGTTCCTGAGTCTGGCCACCGGAGGGCGACAGTGATCTGGATTGAGATTCACCATCAGTGGCTGTGTGGATCTGCACACTTGTGCTTATAACTGTGCCATCTAACGGCGTTGGGGGACTATTTTGGATCTCTTGTGATGCAATGGCATCCTGTGGATCTCTCAGACTTGTGTGGAGGAGCCCCTCCCCATGATCTAACGTGTCTGAGAGCAGTCTTTTTCCAAGACTGCGACGTGCCCATTTCAGCGCAATCAGCCATGGATCTACCCAGTCATAGGAGGATAAAACACATTCATTTAGCGAGTTCTATTGCCAAACTAGACTCATAATGGTCTCTCAAAATGAGCATTGTGGTGTACGTCCAGTTACCAGCGTTACCTTTAAGGAGAGACTCTGTGTCTTCTGTAGGGTATGCAGGTTTAATGATGGTAGAGAGATGATTCTGTATTTTAAGAATTGTGTTTGATTCCTCCTCTAGGCGACACATTATTTTGGTGGTGGGTCAATTTGATGATCTTATAAATAGATCGGACTTAACGCTACAAATCTAAATGAGTCTTCTTCAGTCTAAGCTTGTTGAAAAGATGTCTGCTGTTTTTCCAGGTCAAAGTGTGAAAGGCTGTAGAGTTGACTATGCTGTGATCTCAGGTCACATCCGGCATCATGTGTGTGGGGTGGGCCTGTCAGGTCCCCATCCCTACACTGCAGGCCAACCCATGGTTGCCATCTTGGTCCGTCAGGAACCACTCAGATACACATAAATTACATCAGATGCCACTCTGTGACCTCCGACCCAGCGAAGGTGACAAAACATCTTTTTTTTTTCATAATATAAATGATGAAACCTGCTTATAAAAATGCAATGTAGTCTGCTGAGATAATAAATAACCCTTATATTGAGCATTTGTATCAATTCCTCCTATTTTGGAACAAGGTTTCAGTTAACCATACATTCATCCTTCAATATTAAGACTTGTTTGCATGCTACACATTTTGTAACATTTTAAACAAGTCCACACACATCAAGTGCATTATATTTATCCCCGGGGCTATGAATTCTATTTCTTACTCATTCCATTTTTAAATACTGAGTGTGTTAATTATTATAGAGATTAGGGTTATAGGTTACAAAATTAGATGAATGTTTAGGGGTCAACCTAGGGGTTACTTTTAGGATTGAGCTTAGGGTTAGAGATCATCTTTGCTTTGGGTTTGGAGTTTGACTTTTGACCTGAGATGTTCAGTTTAGGTCAAAAGGAAAGGGAAAAACAAGCTATTTTTTTACTGTGCTGTTTCAATATTCAGACTTGTTTGCATAATATACATTTTATCACATTTTCAACAAGTCCACACACATCAAGTGCATTACATTGATCCCCAAAGCTATGGATTCTGTTTCTTATTCATTAAAATCCCTTTTTAAATACAGAATGTGTTTCTTACAAAAGAGATTAGGTTTATGAATTATATAATAAGATATACGTTTAAAAGCCCCCCTAGGGGTCAGGGTTAGAATAAAGGTAAGGGTCAAAGGTGATCTTTACTTAGGGTTTGAAATTTTGACCTTTCACCTGAGATGTTGAGGTTGGATTCCTCACTGAAGAGGAGGAAGTCGTGATGTCCAAGTCATGTCCCAGATGGAAAAGGTCATCTAATGTGCTATCACCCAGAGGCTCAGCAGTTTGCTCCGTCTGAAACATAGAGTGTGTGGCTGCTCCCAGCCTAATTAATGTGTCTTCAGGATTTGTTGGAGGCATTTATTCCACCCTCTGGGTTGATAAAACAGAGGGGGTGACATCTAACTCATCTCCCAATAACAGGAGATCTACTGTCTCTGCAACTCCCTCAGTCTGTGTCTCTGGTACACAAACATCTACCATTTAAGTGAGGAGGAGGGAGGAGAGACGTTCTTGACCTCTCCCGCCACTTTTTGGGCAGGAGAGTAGGAGGAGGAGTGGTGGAGAATATAGCATCATGCTCGTCCATCTCCATGTTCAGTTCCTGAGTCTGGCCACCGGAGGGCGACAGTGATCTGGATTGAGATTCACCATCAGCGGCTGTGTGGATCTGCACACTTGTGCTTATAACTGTGCCATCTAACGGCGTTGGGGGACTATTTTGGATCTCTTGTGATGCAATGGCATCCTGTGGATCTCTCAGACTTGTGTGGAGGAGCCCCTCCCCATGATCTAACGTGTCTGAGAGCAGTCTTTTTCCAAGACTGCGACGTGCCCATTTCAGCGCAATCAGCCATGGATCTACCCAGTCATAGGAGGATAAAACACATTCATTTAGCGAGTTCTATTGCCAAACTAGACTCATAATGGTCTCTCAAAATGAGCATTGTGGTGTACGCCCAGTTACCAGCGTTACCTTTAAGGAGAGACTCTGTGTCTTCTGTAGGGTATGCAGGTTTAATGATGGTAGAGAGATGATTCTGTATTTTAAGAATTGTGTTTGATTCCTCCTCTAGGCGACACATTATTTTGGTGGTGGGTCAATTTGATGATCTTATAAATAGATCGGACTTAACGCTACAAATCTAAATGAGTCTTCTTCAGTCTAAGCTTGTTGAAAAGATGTCTGCTGTTTTTCCAGGTCAAAGTGTGAAAGGCTGTAGAGTTGACTATGCTGTGATCTCAGGTCACATCCGGCATCATGTGTGTGGGGTGGGCCTGTCAGGTCCCCATCCCTACACTGCAGGCCAACCCATGGTTGCCATCTTGGTCCGTCAGGAACCACTCAGATACACATAAATTACATCAGATGCCACTCTGTGACCTCCGACCCAGCGAAGGTGACAAAACATCTTTTTTTTTTCATAATATAAATGATGAAACCTGCTTATAAAAATGCAATGTAGTCTGCTGAGATAATAAATAACCCTTATATTGAGCATTTGTATCAATTCCTCCTATTTTGGAACAAGGTTTCAGTTAACCATACATTCATCCTTCAATATTAAGACTTGTTTGCATGCTACACATTTTGTAACATTTTAAACAAGTCCACACACATCAAGTGCATTATATTTATCCCCGGGGCTATGAATTCTATTTCTTACTCATTCCATTTTTAAATACTGAGTGTGTTAATTATTATAGAGATTAGGGTTATAGGTTACAAAATTAGATGAATGTTTAGGGGTCAACCTAGGGGTTACTTTTAGGATTGAGCTTAGGGTTAGAGATCATCTTTGCTTTGGGTTTGGAGTTTGACTTTTGACCTGAGATGTTCAGTTTAGGTCAAAAGGAAAGGGAAAAACAAGCTATTTTTTTACTGTGCTGTTTCAATATTCAGACTTGTTTGCATAATATACATTTTATCACATTTTCAACAAGTCCACACACATCAAGTGCATTACATTGATCCCCAAAGCTATGGATTCTGTTTCTTATTCATTAAAATCCCTTTTTAAATACAGAATGTGTTTCTTACAAAAGAGATTAGGTTTATGAATTATATAATAAGATATACGTTTAAAAGCCCCCCTAGGGGTCAGGGTTAGAATAAAGGTAAGGGTCAAAGGTGATCTTTACTTAGGGTTTGAAATTTTGACCTTTCACCTGAGATGTTGAGGTTGGATTCCTCACTGAAGAGGAGGAAGTCGTGATGTCCAAGTCATGTCCCAGATGGAAAAGGTCATCTAATGTGCTATCACCCAGAGGCTCAGCAGTTTGCTCCGTCTGAAACATAGAGTGTGTGGCTGCTCCCAGCCTAATTAATGTGTCTTCAGGATTTGTTGGAGGCATTTATTCCACCCTCTGGGTTGATAAAACAGAGGGGGTGACATCTAACTCATCTCCCAATAACAGGAGATCTACTGTCTCTGCAACTCCCTCAGTCTGTGTCTCTGGTACACAAACATCTACCATTTAAGTGAGGAGGAGGGAGGAGAGACGTTCTTGACCTCTCCCGCCACTTTTTGGGCAGGAGAGTAGGAGGAGGAGTGGTGGAGAATATAGCATCATGCTCGTCCATCTCCATGTTCAGTTCCTGAGTCTGGCCACCGGAGGGCGACAGTGATCTGGATTGAGATTCACCATCAGCGGCTGTGTGGATCTGCACACTTGTGCTTATAACTGTGCCATCTAACGGCGTTGGGGGACTATTTTGGATCTCTTGTGATGCAATGGCATCCTGTGGATCTCTCAGACTTGTGTGGAGGAGCCCCTCCCCATGATCTAACGTGTCTGAGAGCAGTCTTTTTCCAAGACTGCGACGTGCCCATTTCAGCGCAATCAGCCATGGATCTACCCAGTCATAGGAGGATAAAACACATTCATTTAGCGAGTTCTATTGCCAAACTAGACTCATAATGGTCTCTCAAAATGAGCATTGTGGTGTACGCCCAGTTACCAGCGTTACCTTTAAGGAGAGACTCTGTGTCTTCTGTAGGGTATGCAGGTTTAATGATGGTAGAGAGATGATTCTGTATTTTAAGAATTGTGTTTGATTCCTCCTCTAGGCGACACATTATTTTGGTGGTGGGTCAATTTGATGATCTTATAAATAGATCGGACTTAACGCTACAAATCTAAATGAGTCTTCTTCAGTCTAAGCTTGTTGAAAAGATGTCTGCTGTTTTTCCAGGTCAAAGTGTGAAAGGCTGTAGAGTTGACTATGCTGTGATCTCAGGTCACATCCGGCATCATGTGTGTGGGGTGGGCCTGTCAGGTCCCCATCCCTACACTGCAGGCCAACCCATGGTTGCCATCTTGGTCCGTCAGGAACCACTCAGATACACATAAATTACATCAGATGCCACTCTGTGACCTCCGACCCAGCGAAGGTGACAAAACATCTTTTTTTTTTCATAATATAAATGATGAAACCTGCTTATGAAAATGCAATGTAGTCTGCTGAGATAATAAATAACCCTTATATTGAGCATTTGTATCAATTCCTCCTATTTTGGAACAAGGTTTCAGTTAACCATACATTCATCCTTCAATATTAAGACTTGTTTGCATGCTACACATTTTGTAACATTTTAAACAAGTCCACACACATCAAGTGCATTATATTTATCCCCGGGGCTATGAATTCTATTTCTTACTCATTCCATTTTTAAATACTGAGTGTGTTAATTATTATAGAGATTAGGGTTATAGGTTACAAAATTAGATGAATGTTTAGGGGTCAACCTAGGGGTTACTTTTAGGATTGAGCTTAGGGTTAGAGATCATCTTTGCTTTGGGTTTGGAGTTTGACTTTTGACCTGAGATGTTCAGTTTAGGTCAAAAGGAAAGGGAAAAACAAGCTATTTTTTTACTGTGCTGTTTCAATATTCAGACTTGTTTGCATAATATACATTTTATCACATTTTCAACAAGTCCACACACATCAAGTGCATTACATTGATCCCCAAAGCTATGGATTCTGTTTCTTATTCATTAAAATCCCTTTTTAAATACAGAATGTGTTTCTTACAAAAGAGATTAGGTTTATGAATTATATAATAAGATATACGTTTAAAAGCCCCCCTAGGGGTCAGGGTTAGAATAAAGGTAAGGGTCAAAGGTGATCTTTACTTAGGGTTTGAAATTTTGACCTTTCACCTGAGATGTTGAGGTTGGATTCCTCACTGAAGAGGAGGAAGTCGTGATGTCCAAGTCATGTCCCAGATGGAAAAGGTCATCTAATGTGCTATCACCCAGAGGCTCAGCAGTTTGCTCCGTCTGAAACATAGAGTGTGTGGCTGCTCCCAGCCTAATTAATGTGTCTTCAGGATTTGTTGGAGGCATTTATTCCACCCTCTGGGGTGATAAAACAGAGGGGGTGACATCTAACTCATCTCCCAATAACAGGAGATCTACTGTCTCTGCAACTCCCTCAGTCTGTGTCTCTGGTACACAAACATCTACCATTTAAGTGAGGAGGAGGGGAGGAGGGAGGAGAGACGTTCTTGACCTCTCCCGCCACTTTTTGGGCAGGAGAGTAGGAGGAGGAGTGGTGGAGAATATAGCATCATGCTCGTCCATCTCCATGTTCAGTTCCTGAGTCTGGCCACCGGAGGGCGACAGTGATCTGGATTGAGATTCACCATCAGCGGCTGTGTGGATCTGCACACTTGTGCTTATAACTGTGCCATCTAACGGCGTTGGGGGACTATTTTGGATCTCTTGTGATGCAATGGCATCCTGTGGATCTCTCAGACTTGTGTGGAGGAGCCCCTCCCCATGATCTAACGTGTCTGAGAGCAGTCTTTTTCCAAGACTGCGACGTGCCCATTTCAGCGCAATCAGCCATGGATCTACCCAGTCATAGGAGGATAAAACACATTCATTTAGCGAGTTCTATTGCCAAACTAGACTCATAATGGTCTCTCAAAATGAGCATTGTGGTGTACGCCCAGTTACCAGCGTTACCTTTAAGGAGAGACTCTGTGTCTTCTGTAGGGTATGCAGGTTTAATGATGGTAGAGAGATGATTCTGTATTTTAAGAATTGTGTTTGATTCCTCCTCTAGGCGACACATTATTTTGGTGGTGGGTCAATTTGATGATCTTATAAATAGATCGGACTTAACGCTACAAATCTAAATGAGTCTTCTTCAGTCTAAGCTTGTTGAAAAGATGTCTGCTGTTTTTCCAGGTCAAAGTGTGAAAGGCTGTAGAGTTGACTATGCTGTGATCTCAGGTCACATCCGGCATCATGTGTGTGGGGTGGGCCTGTCAGGTCCCCATCCCTACACTGCAGGCCAACCCATGGTTGCCATCTTGGTCCGTCAGGAACCACTCAGATACACATAAATTACATCAGATGCCACTCTGTGACCTCCGACCCAGCGAAGGTGACAAAACATCTTTTTTTTTTCATAATATAAATGATGAAACCTGCTAATAAAAATGCAATGTAGTCTGCTGAGATAATAAATAACCCTTATATTGAGCATTTGTATCAATTCCTCCTATTTTGGAACAAGGTTTCGGTTAACCATACATTCATCCTTCAATATTAAGACTTGTTTGCATGCTACACATTTTGTAACATTTTAAACAAGTCCACACGCATCAAGTGCATTATATTTATCCCCGGGGCTATGAATTCTATTTCTTACTCATTCCATTTTTAAATACTGAGTGTGTTAATTATTATAGAGATTAGGGTTATAGGTTACAAAATTAGATGAATGTTTAGGGGTCAACCTAGGGGTTACTTTTAGGATTGAGCTTAGGGTTAGAGATCATCTTTGCTTTGGGTTTGGAGTTTGACTTTTGACCTGAGATGTTCAGTTTAGGTCAAAAGGAAAGGGAAAAACAAGCTATTTTTTTACTGTGCTGTTTCAATATTCAGACTTGTTTGCATAATATACATTTTATCACATTTTCAACAAGTCCACACACATCAAGTGCATTACATTGATCCCCAAAGCTATGGATTCTGTTTCTTATTCATTAAAATCCCTTTTTAAATACAGAATGTGTTTCTTACAAAAGAGATTAGGTTTATGAATTATATAATAAGATATACGTTTAAAAGCCCCCCTAGGGGTCAGGGTTAGAATAAAGGTAAGGGTCAAAGGTGATCTTTACTTAGGGTTTGAAATTTTGACCTTTCACCTGAGATGTTAAGGTTGGATTCCTCACTGAAGAGGAGGAAGTCGTGATGTCCAAGTCATGTCCCAGATGGAAAAGGTCATCTAATGTGCTATCACCCAGAGGCTCAGCAGTTTGCTCCGTCTGAAACATAGAGTGTGTGGCTGCTCCCAGCCTAATTAATGTGTCTTCAGGATTTGTTGGAGGCATTTATTCCACCCTCTGGGGTGATAAAACAGAGGGGGTGACATCTAACTCATCTCCCAATAACAGGAGATCTACTGTCTCTGCAACTCCCTCAGTCTGTGTCTCTGGTACACAAACATCTACCATTTAAGTGAGGAGGAGGGGAGGAGGGAGGAGAGACGTTCTTGACCTCTCCCGCCACTTTTTGGGCAGGAGAGTAGGAGGAGGAGTGGTGGAGAATATAGCATCATGCTCGTCCATCTCCATGTTCAGTTCCTGAGTCTGGCCACCGGAGGGCGACAGTGATCTGGATTGAGATTCACCATCAGCGGCTGTGTGGATCTGCACACTTGTGCTTATAACTGTGCCATCTAACGGCGTTGGGGGACTATTTTGGATCTCTTGTGATGCAATGGCATCCTGTGGATCTCTCAGACTTGTGTGGAGGAGCCCCTCCCCATGATCTAACGTGTCTGAGAGCAGTCTTTTTCCAAGACTGCGACGTGCCCATTTCAGCGCAATCAGCCATGGATCTACCCAGTCATAGGAGGATAAAACACATTCATTTAGCGAGTTCTATTGCCAAACTAGACTCATAATGGTCTCTCAAAATGAGCATTGTGGTGTACGCCCAGTTACCAGCGTTACCTTTAAGGAGAGACTCTGTGTCTTCTGTAGGGTATGCAGGTTTAATGATGGTAGAGAGATGATTCTGTATTTTAAGAATTGTGTTTGATTCCTCCTCTAGGCGACACATTATTTTGGTGGTGGGTCAATTTGATGATCTTATAAATAGATCGGACTTAACGCTACAAATCTAAATGAGTCTTCTTCAGTCTAAGCTTGTTGAAAAGATGTCTGCTGTTTTTCCAGGTCAAAGTGTGAAAGGCTGTAGAGTTGACTATGCTGTGATCTCAGGTCACATCCGGCATCATGTGTGTGGGGTGGGCCTGTCAGGTCCCCATCCCTACACTGCAGGCCAACCCATGGTTGCCATCTTGGTCCGTCAGGAACCACTCAGATACACATAAATTACATCAGATGCCACTCTGTGACCTCCGACCCAGCGAAGGTGACAAAACATCTTTTTTTTTTCATAATATAAATGATGAAACCTTCACCATCAGCGGCTGTGTGGATCTGCACACTTGTGCTTATAACTGTGCCATCTAACGGCGTTGGGGGACTATTTTGGATCTCTTGTGATGCAATGGCATTTTGTGGATCTCTCAGACTTGTGTGGAGGAGCCCCTCCCCATGATCTAACGTGTCTGAGAGCAGTCTTTTTCCAAGACTGCGACGTGCCCATTTCAGCGCAATCAGCCATGGATCTACCCAGTCATAGGAGGATAAAACACATTCATTTAGCGAGTTCTATTGCCAAACTAGACTCATAATGGTCTCTCAAAATGAGCATTGTGGTGTACGCCCAGTTACCAGCGTTACCTTTAAGGAGAGACTCTGTGTCTTCTGTAGGGTATGCAGGTTTAATGATGGTAGAGAGATGATTCTGTATTTTAAGAATTGTGTTTGATTCCTCCTCTAGGCGACACATTATTTTGGTGGTGGGTCAATTTGATGATCTTATAAATAGATCGGACTTAACGCTACAAATCTAAATGAGTCTTCTTCAGTCTAAGCTTGTTGAAAAGATGTCTGCTGTTTTTCCAGGTCAAAGTGTGAAAGGCTGTAGAGTTGACTATGCTGTGATCTCAGGTCACATCCGGCATCATGTGTGTGGGGTGGGCCTGTCAGGTCCCCATCCCTACACTGCAGGCCAACCCATGGTTGCCATCTTGGTCCGTCAGGAACCACTCAGATACACATAAATTACATCAGATGCCACTCTGTGACCTCCGACCCAGCGAAGGTGACAAAACATCTTTTTTTTTTCATAATATAAATGATGAAACCTGCTAATAAAAATGCAATGTAGTCTGCTGAGATAATAAATAACCCTTATATTGAGCATTTGTATCAATTCCTCCTATTTTGGAACAAGGTTTCGGTTAACCATACATTCATCCTTCAATATTAAGACTTGTTTGCATGCTACACATTTTGTAACATTTTAAACAAGTCCACACACATCAAGTGCATTATATTTATCCCCGGGGCTATGAATTCTATTTCTTACTCATTCCATTTTTAAATACTGAGTGTGTTAATTATTATAGAGATTAGGGTTATAGGTTACAAAATTAGATGAATGTTTAGGGGTCAACCTAGGGGTTACTTTTAGGATTGAGCTTAGGGTTAGAGATCATCTTTGCTTTGGGTTTGGAGTTTGACTTTTGACCTGAGATGTTCAGTTTAGGTCAAAAGGAAAGGGGAAAACAAGCTATTTTTTTACTGTGCTGTTTCAATATTCAGACTTGTTTGCATAATATACATTTTATCACATTTTCAACAAGTCCACACACATCAAGTGCATTACATTGATCCCCAAAGCTATGGATTCTGTTTCTTATTCATTAAAATCCCTTTTTAAATACAGAATGTGTTTCTTACAAAAGAGATTAGGTTTATGAATTATATAATAAGATATACGTTTAAAAGCCCCCCTAGGGGTCAGGGTTAGAATAAAGGTAAGGGTCAAAGGTGATCTTTACTTAGGGTTTGAAATTTTGACCTTTCACCTGAGATGTTGAGGTTGGATTCCTCACTGAAGAGGAGGAAGTCGTGATGTCCAAGTCATGTCCCAGATGGAAAAGGTCATCTAATGTGCTATCACCCAGAGGCTCAGCAGTTTGCTCCGTCTGAAACATAGAGTGTGTGGCTGCTCCCAGCCTAATTAATGTGTCTTCAGGATTTGTTGGAGGCATTTATTCCACCCTCTGGGGTGATAAAACAGAGGGGGTGACATCTAACTCATCTCCCAATAACAGGAGATCTACTGTCTCTGCAACTCCCTCAGTCTGTGTCTCTGGTACACAAACATCTACCATTTAAGTGAGGAGGAGGGGAGGAGGGAGGAGAGACGTTCTTGACCTCTCCCGCCACTTTTTGGGCAGGAGAGTAGGAGGAGGAGTGGTGGAGAATATAGCATCATGCTCGTCCATCTCCATGTTCAGTTCCTGAGTCTGGCCACCGGAGGGCGACAGTGATCTGGATTGAGATTCACCATCAGCGGCTGTGTGGATCTGCACACTTGTGCTTATAACTGTGCCATCTAACGGCGTTGGGGGACTATTTTGGATCTCTTGTGATGCAATGGCATCCTGTGGATCTCTCAGACTTGTGTGGAGGAGCCCCTCCCCATGATCTAACGTGTCTGAGAGCAGTCTTTTTCCAAGACTGCGACGTGCCCATTTCAGCGCAATCAGCCATGGATCTACCCAGTCATAGGAGGATAAAACACATTCATTTAGCGAGTTCTATTGCCAAACTAGACTCATAATGGTCTCTCAAAATGAGCATTGTGGTGTACGCCCAGTTACCAGCGTTACCTTTAAGGAGAGACTCTGTGTCTTCTGTAGGGTATGCAGGTTTAATGATGGTAGAGAGATGATTCTGTATTTTAAGAATTGTGTTTGATTCCTCCTCTAGGCGACACATTATTTTGGTGGTGGGTCAATTTGATGATCTTATAAATAGATCGGACTTAACGCTACAAATCTAAATGAGTCTTCTTCAGTCTAAGCTTGTTGAAAAGATGTCTGCTGTTTTTCCAGGTCAAAGTGTGAAAGGCTGTAGAGTTGACTATGCTGTGATCTCAGGTCACATCCGGCATCATGTGTGTGGGGTGGGCCTGTCAGGTCCCCATCCCTACACTGCAGGCCAACCCATGGTTGCCATCTTGGTCCGTCAGGAACCACTCAGATACACATAAATTACATCAGATGCCACTCTGTGACCTCCGACCCAGCGAAGGTGACAAAACATCTTTTTTTTTTCATAATATAAATGATGAAACCTGCTAATAAAAATGCAATGTAGTCTGCTGAGATAATAAATAACCCTTATATTGAGCATTTGTATCAATTCCTCCTATTTTGGAACAAGGTTTCGGTTAACCATACATTCATCCTTCAATATTAAGACTTGTTTGCATGCTACACATTTTGTAACATTTTAAACAAGTCCACACGCATCAAGTGCATTATATTTATCCCCGGGGCTATGAATTCTATTTCTTACTCATTCCATTTTTAAATACTGAGTGTGTTAATTATTATAGAGATTAGGGTTATAGGTTACAAAATTAGATGAATGTTTAGGGGTCAACCTAGGGGTTACTTTTAGGATTGAGGTTAGGGTTAGAGATCATCTTTGCTTTGGGTTTGGAGTTTGACTTTTGACCTGAGATGTTCAGTTTAGGTCAAAAGGAAAGGGAAAAACAAGCTATTTTTTTACTGTGCTGTTTCAATATTCAGACTTGTTTGCATAATATACATTTTATCACATTTTCAACAAGTCCACACACATCAAGTGCATTACATTGATCCCCAAAGCTATGGATTCTGTTTCTTATTCATTAAAATCCCTTTTTAAATACAGAATGTGTTTCTTACAAAAGAGATTAGGTTTATGAATTATATAATAAGATATACGTTTAAAAGCCCCCCTAGGGGTCAGGGTTAGAATAAAGGTAAGGGTCAAAGGTGATCTTTACTTAGGGTTTGAAATTTTGACCTTTCACCTGAGATGTTAAGGTTGGATTCCTCACTGAAGAGGAGGAAGTCGTGATGTCCAAGTCATGTCCCAGATGGAAAAGGTCATCTAATGTGCTATCACCCAGAGGCTCAGCAGTTTGCTCCGTCTGAAACATAGAGTGTGTGGCTGCTCCCAGCCTAATTAATGTGTCTTCAGGATTTGTTGGAGGCATTTATTCCACCCTCTGGGGTGATAAAACAGAGGGGGTGACATCTAACTCATCTCCCAATAACAGGAGATCTACTGTCTCTGCAACTCCCTCAGTCTGTGTCTCTGGTACACAAACATCTACCATTTAAGTGAGGAGGAGGGGAGGAGGGAGGAGAGACGTTCTTGACCTCTCCCGCCACTTTTTGGGCAGGAGAGTAGGAGGAGGAGTGGTGGAGAATATAGCATCATGCTCGTCCATCTCCATGTTCAGTTCCTGAGTCTGGCCACCGGAGGGCGACAGTGATCTGGATTGAGATTCACCATCAGCGGCTGTGTGGATCTGCACACTTGTGCTTATAACTGTGCCATCTAACGGCGTTGGGGGACTATTTTGGATCTCTTGTGATGCAATGGCATCCTGTGGATCTCTCAGACTTGTGTGGAGGAGCCCCTCCCCATGATCTAACGTGTCTGAGAGCAGTCTTTTTCCAAGACTGCGACGTGCCCATTTCAGCGCAATCAGCCATGGATCTACCCAGTCATAGGAGGATAAAACACATTCATTTAGCGAGTTCTATTGCCAAACTAGACTCATAATGGTCTCTCAAAATGAGCATTGTGGTGTACGCCCAGTTACCAGCGTTACCTTTAAGGAGAGACTCTGTGTCTTCTGTAGGGTATGCAGGTTTAATGATGGTAGAGAGATGATTCTGTATTTTAAGAATTGTGTTTGATTCCTCCTCTAGGCGACACATTATTTTGGTGGTGGGTCAATTTGATGATCTTATAAATAGATCGGACTTAACGCTACAAATCTAAATGAGTCTTCTTCAGTCTAAGCTTGTTGAAAAGATGTCTGCTGTTTTTCCAGGTCAAAGTGTGAAAGGCTGTAGAGTTGACTATGCTGTGATCTCAGGTCACATCCGGCATCATGTGTGTGGGGTGGGCCTGTCAGGTCCCCATCCCTACACTGCAGGCCAACCCATGGTTGCCATCTTGGTCCGTCAGGAACCACTCAGATACACATAAATTACATTAGATGCCACTCTGTGACCTCCGACCCAGCGAAGGTGACAAACATCTTTTTTTTTTCATAATATAAATGATGAAACCTTCACCATCAGCGGCTGTGTGGATCTGCACACTTGTGCTTATAACTGTGCCATCTAACGGCGTTGGGGGACTATTTTGGATCTCTTGTGATGCAATGGCATTTTGTGGATCTCTCAGACTTGTGTGGAGGAGCCCCTCCCCATGATCTAACGTGTCTGAGAGCAGTCTTTTTCCAAGACTGCGACGTGCCCATTTCAGCGCAATCAGCCATGGATCTACCCAGTCATAGGAGGATAAAACACATTCATTTAGCGAGTTCTATTGCCAAACTAGACTCATAATGGTCTCTCAAAATGAGCATTGTGGTGTACGCCCAGTTACCAGCGTTACCTTTAAGGAGAGACTCTGTGTCTTCTGTAGGGTATGCAGGTTTAATGATGGTAGAGAGATGATTCTGTATTTTAAGAATTGTGTTTGATTCCTCCTCTAGGCGACACATTATTTTGGTGGTGGGTCAATTTGATGATCTTATAAATAGATCGGACTTAACGCTACAAATCTAAATGAGTCTTCTTCAGTCTAAGCTTGTTGAAAAGATGTCTGCTGTTTTTCCAGGTCAAAGTGTGAAAGGCTGTAGAGTTGACTATGCTGTGATCTCAGGTCACATCCGGCATCATGTGTGTGGGGTGGGCCTGTCAGGTCCCCATCCCTACACTGCAGGCCAACCCATGGTTGCCATCTTGGTCCGTCAGGAACCACTCAGATACACATAAATTACATCAGATGCCACTCTGTGACCTCCGACCCAGCGAAGGTGACAAAACATCTTTTTTTTTTCATAATATAAATGATGAAACCTGCTAATAAAAATGCAATGTAGTCTGCTGAGATAATAAATAACCCTTATATTGAGCATTTGTATCAATTCCTCCTATTTTGGAACAAGGTTTCGGTTAACCATACATTCATCCTTCAATATTAAGACTTGTTTGCATGCTACACATTTTGTAACATTTTAAACAAGTCCACACACATCAAGTGCATTATATTTATCCCCGGGGCTATGAATTCTATTTCTTACTCATTCCATTTTTAAATACTGAGTGTGTTAATTATTATAGAGATTAGGGTTATAGGTTACAAAATTAGATGAATGTTTAGGGGTCAACCTAGGGGTTACTTTTAGGATTGAGCTTAGGGTTAGAGATCATCTTTGCTTTGGGTTTGGAGTTTGACTTTTGACCTGAGATGTTCAGTTTAGGTCAAAAGGAAAGGGAAAAACAAGCTATTTTTTTACTGTGCTGTTTCAATATTCAGACTTGTTTGCATAATATACATTTTATCACATTTTCAACAAGTCCACACACATCAAGTGCATTACATTGATCCCCAAAGCTATGGATTCTGTTTCTTATTCATTAAAATCCCTTTTTAAATACAGAATGTGTTTCTTACAAAAGAGATTAGGTTTATGAATTATATAATAAGATATACGTTTAAAAGCCCCCCTAGGGGTCAGGGTTAGAATAAAGGTAAGGGTCAAAGGTGATCTTTACTTAGGGTTTGAAATTTTGACCTTTCACCTGAGATGTTAAGGTTGGATTCCTCACTGAAGAGGAGGAAGTCGTGATGTCCAAGTCATGTCCCAGATGGAAAAGGTCATCTAATGTGCTATCACCCAGAGGCTCAGCAGTTTGCTCCGTCTGAAACATAGAGTGTGTGGCTGCTCCCAGCCTAATTAATGTGTCTTCAGGATTTGTTGGAGGCATTTATTCCACCCTCTGGGGTGATAAAACAGAGGGGGTGACATCTAACTCATCTCCCAATAACAGGAGATCTACTGTCTCTGCAACTCCCTCAGTCTGTGTCTCTGGTACACAAACATCTACCATTTAAGTGAGGAGGAGGGGAGGAGGGAGGAGAGACGTTCTTGACCTCTCCCGCCACTTTTTGGGCAGGAGAGTAGGAGGAGGAGTGGTGGAGAATATAGCATCATGCTCGTCCATCTCCATGTTCAGTTCCTGAGTCTGGCCACCGGAGGGCGACAGTGATCTGGATTGAGATTCACCATCAGCGGCTGTGTGGATCTGCACACTTGTGCTTATAACTGTGCCATCTAACGGCGTTGGGGGACTATTTTGGATCTCTTGTGATGCAATGGCATCCTGTGGATCTCTCAGACTTGTGTGGAGGAGCCCCTCCCCATGATCTAACGTGTCTGAGAGCAGTCTTTTTCCAAGACTGCGACGTGCCCATTTCAGCGCAATCAGCCATGGATCTACCCAGTCATAGGAGGATAAAACACATTCATTTAGCGAGTTCTATTGCCAAACTAGACTCATAATGGTCTCTCAAAATGAGCATTGTGGTGTACGCCCAGTTACCAGCGTTACCTTTAAGGAGAGACTCTGTGTCTTCTGTAGGGTATGCAGGTTTAATGATGGTAGAGAGATGATTCTGTATTTTAAGAATTGTGTTTGATTCCTCCTCTAGGCGACACATTATTTTGGTGGTGGGTCAATTTGATGATCTTATAAATAGATCGGACTTAACGCTACAAATCTAAATGAGTCTTCTTCAGTCTAAGCTTGTTGAAAAGATGTCTGCTGTTTTTCCAGGTCAAAGTGTGAAAGGCTGTAGAGTTGACTATGCTGTGATCTCAGGTCACATCCGGCATCATGTGTGTGGGGTGGGCCTGTCAGGTCCCCATCCCTACACTGCAGGCCAACCCATGGTTGCCATCTTGGTCCGTCAGGAACCACTCAGATACACATAAATTACATCAGATGCCACTCTGTGACCTCCGACCCAGCGAAGGTGACAAAACATCTTTTTTTTTTCATAATATAAATGATGAAACCTGCTAATAAAAATGCAATGTAGTCTGCTGAGATAATAAATAACCCTTATATTGAGCATTTGTATCAATTCCTCCTATTTTGGAACAAGGTTTCGGTTAACCATACATTCATCCTTCAATATTAAGACTTGTTTGCATGCTACACATTTTGTAACATTTTAAACAAGTCCACACGCATCAAGTGCATTATATTTATCCCCGGGGCTATGAATTCTATTTCTTACTCATTCCATTTTTAAATACTGAGTGTGTTAATTATTATAGAGATTAGGGTTATAGGTTACAAAATTAGATGAATGTTTAGGGGTCAACCTAGGGGTTACTTTTAGGATTGAGGTTAGGGTTAGAGATCATCTTTGCTTTGGGTTTGGAGTTTGACTTTTGACCTGAGATGTTCAGTTTAGGTCAAAAGGAAAGGGAAAAACAAGCTATTTTTTTACTGTGCTGTTTCAATATTCAGACTTGTTTGCATAATATACATTTTATCACATTTTCAACAAGTCCACACACATCAAGTGCATTACATTGATCCCCAAAGCTATGGATTCTGTTTCTTATTCATTAAAATCCCTTTTTAAATACAGAATGTGTTTCTTACAAAAGAGATTAGGTTTATGAATTATATAATAAGATATACGTTTAAAAGCCCCCCTAGGGGTCAGGGTTAGAATAAAGGTAAGGGTCAAAGGTGATCTTTACTTAGGGTTTGAAATTTTGACCTTTCACCTGAGATGTTAAGGTTGGATTCCTCACTGAAGAGGAGGAAGTCGTGATGTCCAAGTCATGTCCCAGATGGAAAAGGTCATCTAATGTGCTATCACCCAGAGGCTCAGCAGTTTGCTCCGTCTGAAACATAGAGTGTGTGGCTGCTCCCAGCCTAATTAATGTGTCTTCAGGATTTGTTGGAGGCATTTATTCCACCCTCTGGGGTGATAAAACAGAGGGGGTGACATCTAACTCATCTCCCAATAACAGGAGATCTACTGTCTCTGCAACTCCCTCAGTCTGTGTCTCTGGTACACAAACATCTACCATTTAAGTGAGGAGGAGGGGAGGAGGGAGGAGAGACGTTCTTGACCTCTCCCGCCACTTTTTGGGCAGGAGAGTAGGAGGAGGAGTGGTGGAGAATATAGCATCATGCTCGTCCATCTCCATGTTCAGTTCCTGAGTCTGGCCACCGGAGGGCGACAGTGATCTGGATTGAGATTCACCATCAGCGGCTGTGTGGATCTGCACACTTGTGCTTATAACTGTGCCATCTAACGGCGTTGGGGGACTATTTTGGATCTCTTGTGATGCAATGGCATCCTGTGGATCTCTCAGACTTGTGTGGAGGAGCCCCTCCCCATGATCTAACGTGTCTGAGAGCAGTCTTTTTCCAAGACTGCGACGTGCCCATTTCAGCGCAATCAGCCATGGATCTACCCAGTCATAGGAGGATAAAACACATTCATTTAGCGAGTTCTATTGCCAAACTAGACTCATAATGGTCTCTCAAAATGAGCATTGTGGTGTACGCCCAGTTACCAGCGTTACCTTTAAGGAGAGACTCTGTGTCTTCTGTAGGGTATGCAGGTTTAATGATGGTAGAGAGATGATTCTGTATTTTAAGAATTGTGTTTGATTCCTCCTCTAGGCGACACATTATTTTGGTGGTGGGTCAATTTGATGATCTTATAAATAGATCGGACTTAACGCTACAAATCTAAATGAGTCTTCTTCAGTCTAAGCTTGTTGAAAAGATGTCTGCTGTTTTTCCAGGTCAAAGTGTGAAAGGCTGTAGAGTTGACTATGCTGTGATCTCAGGTCACATCCGGCATCATGTGTGTGGGGTGGGCCTGTCAGGTCCCCATCCCTACACTGCAGGCCAACCCATGGTTGCCATCTTGGTCCGTCAGGAACCACTCAGATACACATAAATTACATCAGATGCCACTCTGTGACCTCCGACCCAGCGAAGGTGACAAAACATCTTTTTTTTTTCATAATATAAATGATGAAACCTGCTAATAAAAATGCAATGTAGTCTGCTGAGATAATAAATAACCCTTATATTGAGCATTTGTATCAATTCCTCCTATTTTGGAACAAGGTTTCGGTTAACCATACATTCATCCTTCAATATTAAGACTTGTTTGCATGCTACACATTTTGTAACATTTTAAACAAGTCCACACACATCAAGTGCATTATATTTATCCCCGGGGCTATGAATTCTATTTCTTACTCATTCCATTTTTAAATACTGAGTGTGTTAATTATTATAGAGATTAGGGTTATAGGTTACAAAATTAGATGAATGTTTAGGGGTCAACCTAGGGGTTACTTTTAGGATTGAGCTTAGGGTTAGAGATCATCTTTGCTTTGGGTTTGGAGTTTGACTTTTGACCTGAGATGTTCAGTTTAGGTCAAAAGGAAAGGGAAAAACAAGCTATTTTTTTACTGTGCTGTTTCAATATTCAGACTTGTTTGCATAATATACATTTTATCACATTTTCAACAAGTCCACACACATCAAGTGCATTACATTGATCCCCAAAGCTATGGATTCTGTTTCTTATTCATTAAAATCCCTTTTTAAATACAGAATGTGTTTCTTACAAAAGAGATTAGGTTTATGAATTATATAATGAGATATACGTTTAAAAGCCCCCCTAGGGGTCAGGGTTAGAATAAAGGTAAGGGTCAAAGGTGATCTTTACTTAGGGTTTGAAATTTTGACCTTTCACCTAAGATGTTAAGGTTGGATTCCTCACTGAAGAGGAGGAAGTCGTGATGTCCAAGTCATGTCCCAGATGGAAAAGGTCATCTAATGTGCTATCACCCAGAGGCTCAGCAGTTTGCTCCGTCTGAAACATAGAGTGTGTGGCTGCTCCCAGCCTAATTAATGTGTCTTCAGGATTTGTTGGAGGCATTTATTCCACCCTCTGGGGTGATAAAACAGAGGGGGTGACATCTAACTCATCTCCCAATAACAGGAGATCTACTGTCTCTGCAACTCCCTCAGTCTGTGTCTCTGGTACACAAACATCTACCATTTAAGTGAGGAGGAGGGGAGGAGGGAGGAGAGACGTTCTTGACCTCTCCCGCCACTTTTTGGGCAGGAGAGTAGGAGGAGGAGTGGTGGAGAATATAGCATCATGCTCGTCCATCTCCATGTTCAGTTCCTGAGTCTGGCCACCGGAGGGCGACAGTGATCTGGATTGAGATTCACCATCAGCGGCTGTGTGGATCTGCACACTTGTGCTTATAACTGTGCCATCTAACGGCGTTGGGGGACTATTTTGGATCTCTTGTGATGCAATGGCATCCTGTGGATCTCTCAGACTTGTGTGGAGGAGCCCCTCCCCATGATCTAACGTGTCTGAGAGCAGTCTTTTTCCAAGACTGCGACGTGCCCATTTCAGCGCAATCAGCCATGGATCTACCCAGTCATAGGAGGATAAAACACATTCATTTAGCGAGTTCTATTGCCAAACTAGACTCATAATGGTCTCTCAAAATGAGCATTGTGGTGTACGCCCAGTTACCAGCGTTACCTTTAAGGAGAGACTCTGTGTCTTCTGTAGGGTATGCAGGTTTAATGATGGTAGAGAGATGATTCTGTATTTTAAGAATTGTGTTTGATTCCTCCTCTAGGCGACACATTATTTTGGTGGTGGGTCAATTTGATGATCTTATAAATAGATCGGACTTAACGCTACAAATCTAAATGAGTCTTCTTCAGTCTAAGCTTGTTGAAAAGATGTCTGCAGTTTTTCCAGGTCAAAGTGTGAAAGGCTGTAGAGTTGACTATGCTGTGATCTCAGGTCACATCCGGCATCATGTGTGTGGGGTGGGCCTGTCAGGTCCCCATCCCTACACTGCAGGCCAACCCATGGTTGCCATCTTGGTCCGTCAGGAACCACTCAGATACACATAAATTACATCAGATGCCACTCTGTGACCTCCGACCCAGCGAAGGTGACAAAACATCTTTTTTTTTTCATAATATAAATGATGAAACCTTCACCATCAGCGGCTGTGTGGATCTGCACACTTGTGCTTATAACTGTGCCATCTAACGGCGTTGGGGGACTATTTTGGATCTCTTGTGATGCAATGGCATTTTGTGGATCTCTCAGACTTGTGTGGAGGAGCCCCTCCCCATGATCTAACGTGTCTGAGAGCAGTCTTTTTCCAAGACTGCGACGTGCCCATTTCAGCGCAATCAGCCATGGATCTACCCAGTCATAGGAGGATAAAACACATTCATTTAGCGAGTTCTATTGCCAAACTAGACTCATAATGGTCTCTCAAAATGAGCATTGTGGTGTACGCCCAGTTACCAGCGTTACCTTTAAGGAGAGACTCTGTGTCTTCTGTAGGGTATGCAGGTTTAATGATGGTAGAGAGATGATTCTGTATTTTAAGAATTGTGTTTGATTCCTCCTCTAGGCGACACATTATTTTGGTGGTGGGTCAATTTGATGATCTTATAAATAGATCGGACTTAACGCTACAAATCTAAATGAGTCTTCTTCAGTCTAAGCTTGTTGAAAAGATGTCTGCTGTTTTTCCAGGTCAAAGTGTGAAAGGCTGTAGAGTTGACTATGCTGTGATCTCAGGTCACATCCGGCATCATGTGTGTGGGGTGGGCCTGTCAGGTCCCCATCCCTACACTGCAGGCCAACCCATGGTTGCCATCTTGGTCCGTCAGGAACCACTCAGATACACATAAATTACATCAGATGCCACTCTGTGACCTCCGACCCAGCGAAGGTGACAAAACATCTTTTTTTTTTCATAATATAAATGATGAAACCTGCTAATAAAAATGCAATGTAGTCTGCTGAGATAATAAATAACCCTTATATTGAGCATTTGTATCAATTCCTCCTATTTTGGAACAAGGTTTCGGTTAACCATACATTCATCCTTCAATATTAAGACTTGTTTGCATGCTACACATTTTGTAACATTTTAAACAAGTCCACACTCATCAAGTGCATTATATTTATCCCCGGGGCTATGAATTCTATTTCTTACTCATTCCATTTTTAAATACTGAGTGTGTTAATTATTATAGAGATTAGGGTTATAGGTTACAAAATTAGATGAATGTTTAGGGGTCAACCTAGGGGTTACTTTTAGGATTGAGCTTAGGGTTAGAGATCATCTTTGCTTTGGGTTTGGAGTTTGACTTTTGACCTGAGATGTTCAGTTTAGGTCAAAAGGAAAGGGAAAAACAAGCTATTTTTTTACTGTGCTGTTTCAATATTCAGACTTGTTTGCATAATATACATTTTATCACATTTTCAACAAGTCCACACACATCAAGTGCATTACATTGATTCCCAAAGCTATGGATTCTGTTTCTTATTCATTAAAATCCCTTTTTAAATACAGAATGTGTTTCTTACAAAAGAGATTAGGTTTATGAATTATATAATAAGATATACGTTTAAAAGCCCCCCTAGGGGTCAGGGTTAGAATAAAGGTAAGGGTCAAAGGTGATCTTTACTTAGGGTTTGAAATTTTGACCTTTCACCTGAGATGTTAAGGTTGGATTCCTCACTGAAGAGGAGGAAGTCGTGATGTCCAAGTCATGTCCCAGATGGAAAAGGTCATCTAATGTGCTATCACCCAGAGGCTCAGCAGTTTGCTCCGTCTGAAACATAGAGTGTGTGGCTGCTCCCAGCCTAATTAATGTGTCTTCAGGATTTGTTGGAGGCATTTATTCCACCCTCTGGGGTGATAAAACAGAGGGGGTGACATCTAACTCATCTCCCAATAACAGGAGATCTACTGTCTCTGCAACTCCCTCAGTCTGTGTCTCTGGTACACAAACATCTACCATTTAAGTGAGGAGGAGGGGAGGAGGGAGGAGAGACGTTCTTGACCTCTCCCGCCACTTTTTGGGCAGGAGAGTAGGAGGAGGAGTGGTGGAGAATATAGCATCATGCTCGTCCATCTCCATGTTCAGTTCCTGAGTCTGGCCACCGGAGGGCGACAGTGATCTGGATTGAGATTCACCATCAGCGGCTGTGTGGATCTGCACACTTGTGCTTATAACTGTGCCATCTAACGGCGTTGGGGGACTATTTTGGATCTCTTGTGATGCAATGGCATCCTGTGGATCTCTCAGACTTGTGTGGAGGAGCCCCTCCCCATGATCTAACGTGTCTGAGAGCAGTCTTTTTCCAAGACTGCGACGTGCCCATTTCAGCGCAATCAGCCATGGATCTACCCAGTCATAGGAGGATAAAACACATTCATTTAGCGAGTTCTATTGCCAAACTAGACTCATAATGGTCTCTCAAAATGAGCATTGTAGTGTACGCCCAGTTACCAGCGTTACCTTTAAGGAGAGACTCTGTGTCTTCTGTAGGGTATGCAGGTTTAATGATGGTAGAGAGATGATTCTGTATTTTAAGAATTGTGTTTGATTCCTCCTCTAGGCGACACATTATTTTGGTGGTGGGTCAATTTGATGATCTTATAAATAGATCCTACTTAACGCTACAAATCTAAATGAGTCTTCTTCAGTCTAAGCTTGTTGAAAAGATGTCTGCTGTTTTTCCAGGTCAAAGTGTGAAAGGCTGTAGAGTTGACTATGCTGTGATCTCAGGTCACATCCGGCATCATGTGTGTGGGGTGGGCCTGTCAGGTCCCCATCCCTACACTGCAGGCCAACCCATGGTTGCCATCTTGGTCCGTCAGGAACCACTCAGATACACATAAATTACATCAGATGCCACTCTGTGACCTCCGACCCAGCGAAGGTGACAAAATATCTTTTTTTTTTCATAATATAAATGATGAAACCTTCACCATCAGCGGCTGTGTGGATCTGCACACTTGTGCTTATAACTGTGCCATCTAACGGCGTTGGGGGACTATTTTGGATCTCTTGTGATGCAATGGCATTTTGTGGATCTCTCAGACTTGTGTGGAGGAGCCCCTCCCCATGATCTAACGTGTCTGAGAGCAGTCTTTTTCCGAGACTGCGACGTGCCCATTTCAGCGCAATCAGCCATGGATCTACCCAGTCATAGGAGGATAAAACACATTCATTTAGCGAGTTCTATTGCCAAACTAGACTCATAATGGTCTCTCAAAATGAGCATTGTGGTGTACGCCCAGTTACCAGCGTTACCTTTAAGGAGAGACTCTGTGTCTTCTGTAGGGTATGCAGGTTTAATGATGGTAGAGAGATGATTCTGTATTTTAAGAATTGTGTTTGATTCCTCCTCTAGGCGACACATTATTTTGGTGGTGGGTCAATTTGATGATCTTATAAATAGATCGGACTTAACGCTACAAATCTAAATGAGTCTTCTTCAGTCTAAGCTTGTTGAAAAGATGTCTGCTGTTTTTCCAGGTCAAAGTGTGAAAGGCTGTAGAGTTGACTATGCTGTGATCTCAGGTCACATCCGGCATCATGTGTGTGGGGTGGGCCTGTCAGGTCCCCATCCCTACACTGCAGGCCAACCCATGGTTGCCATCTTGGTCCGTCAGGAACCACTCAGATACACATAAATTACATCAGATGCCACTCTGTGACCTCCGACCCAGCGAAGGTGACAAAACATCTTTTTTTTTCATAATATAAATGATGAAACCTGCTAATAAAAATGCAATGTAGTCTGCTGAGATAATAAATAACCCTTATATTGAGCATTTGTATCAATTCCTCCTATTTTGGAACAAGGTTTCGGTTAACCATACATTCATCCTTCAATATTAAGACTTGTTTGCATGCTACACATTTTGTAACATTTTAAACAAGTCCACACACATCAAGTGCATTATATTTATCCCCGGGGCTATGAATTCTATTTCTTACTCATTCCATTTTTAAATACTGAGTGTGTTAATTATTATAGAGATTAGGGTTATAGGTTACAAAATTAGATGAATGTTTAGGGGTCAACCTAGGGGTTACTTTTAGGATTGAGCTTAGGGTTAGAGATCATCTTTGCTTTGGGTTTGGAGTTTGACTTTTGACCTGAGATGTTCAGTTTAGGTCAAAAGGAAAGGGAAAAACAAGCTATTTTTTTACTGTGCTGTTTCAATATTCAGACTTGTTTGCATAATATACATTTTATCACATTTTCAACAAGTCCACACACATCAAGTGCATTACATTGATCCCCAAAGCTATGGATTCTGTTTCTTATTCATTAAAATCCCTTTTTAAATACAGAATGTGTTTCTTACAAAAGAGATTAGGTTTATGAATTATATAATAAGATATACGTTTAAAAGCCCCCCTAGGGGTCAGGGTTAGAATAAAGGTAAGGGTCAAAGGTGATCTTTACTTAGGGTTTGAAATTTTGACCTTTCACCTGAGATGTTAAGGTTGGATTCCTCACTGAAGAGGAGGAAGTCGTGATGTCCAAGTCATGTCCCAGATGGAAAAGGTCATCTAATGTGCTATCACCCAGAGGCTCAGCAGTTTGCTCCGTCTGAAACATAGAGTGTGTGGCTGCTCCCAGCCTAATTAATGTGTCTTCAGGATTTGTTGGAGGCATTTATTCCACCCTCTGGGGTGATAAAACAGAGGGGGTGACATCTAACTCATCTCCCAATAACAGGAGATCTACTGTCTCTGCAACTCCCTCAGTCTGTGTCTCTGGTACACAAACATCTACCATTTAAGTGAGGAGGAGGGGAGGAGGGAGGAGAGACGTTCTTGACCTCTCCCGCCACTTTTTGGGCAGGAGAGTAGGAGGAGGAGTGGTGGAGAATATAGCATCATGCTCGTCCATCTCCATGTTCAGTTCCTGAGTCTGGCCACCGGAGGGCGACAGTGATCTGGATTGAGATTCACCATCAGCGGCTGTGTGGATCTGCACACTTGTGCTTATAACTGTGCCATCTAACGGCGTTGGGGGACTATTTTGGATCTCTTGTGATGCAATGGCATCCTGTGGATCTCTCAGACTTGTGTGGAGGAGCCCCTCCCCATGATCTAACGTGTCTGAGAGCAGTCTTTTTCCAAGACTGCGACGTGCCCATTTCAGCGCAATCAGCCATGGATCTACCCAGTCATAGCAGGATAAAACACATTCATTTAGCGAGTTCTATTGCCAAACTAGACTCATAATGGTCTCTCAAAATGAGCATTGTGGTGTACGCCCAGTTACCAGCGTTACCTTTAAGGAGACTCTGTGTCTTCTGTAGGGTATGCAGGTTTAATGATGGTAGAGAGATGATTCTGTATTTTAAGAATTGTGTTTGATTCCTCCTCTAGGCGACACATTATTTTGGTGGTGGGTCAATTTGATGATCTTATAAATAGATCGGACTTAACGCTACAAATCTAAATGAGTCTTCTTCAGTCTAAGCTTGTTGAAAAGATGTCTGCAGTTTTTCCAGGTCAAAGTGTGAAAGGCTGTAGAGTTGACTATGCTGTGATCTCAGGTCACATCCGGCATCATGTGTGTGGGGTGGGCCTGTCAGGTCCCCATCCCTACACTGCAGGCCAACCCATGGTTGCCATCTTGGTCCGTCAGGAACCACTCAGATACACATAAATTACATCAGATGCCACTCTGTGACCTCCGACCCAGCGAAGGTGACAAAACATCTTTTTTTTTTCATAATATAAATGATGAAACCTTCACCATCAGCGGCTGTGTGGATCTGCACACTTGTGCTTATAACTGTGCCATCTAACGGCGTTGGGGGACTATTTTGGATCTCTTGTGATGCAATGGCATCCTGTGGATCTCTCAGACTTGTGTGGAGGAGCCCCTCCCCATGATCTAACGTGTCTGAGAGCAGTCTTTTTCCAAGACTGCGACGTGCCCATTTCAGCGCAATCAGCCATGGATCTACCCAGTCATAGGAGGATAAAACACATTCATTTAGCGAGTTCTATTGCCAAACTAGACTCATAATGGTCTCTCAAAATGAGCATTGTGGTGTACGCCCAGTTACCAGCGTTACCTTTAAGGAGAGACTCTGTGTCTTCTGTAGGGTATGCAGGTTTAATGATGGTAGAGAGATGATTCTGTATTTTAAGAATTGTGTTTGATTCCTCCTCTAGGCGACACATTATTTTGGTGGTGGGTCAATTTGATGATCTTATAAATAGATCGGACTTAACGCTACAAATCTAAATGAGTCTTCTTCAGTCTAAGCTTGTTGAAAAGATGTCTGCTGTTTTTCCAGGTCAAAGTGTGAAAGGCTGTAGAGTTGACTATGCTGTGATCTCAGGTCACATCCGGCATCATGTGTGTGGGGTGGGCCTGTCAGGTCCCCATCCCTACACTGCAGGCCAACCCATGGTTGCCATCTTGGTCCGTCAGGAACCACTCAGATACACATAAATTACATCAGATGCCACTCTGTGACCTCCGACCCAGCGAAGGTGACAAAACATCTTTTTTTTTTCATAATATAAATGATGAAACCTGCTAATAAAAATGCAATGTAGTCTGCTGAGATAATAAATAACCCTTATATTGAGCATTTGTATCAATTCCTCCTATTTTGGAACAAGGTTTCGGTTAACCATACATTCATCCTTCAATATTAAGACTTGTTTGCATGCTACACATTTTGTAACATTTTAAACAAGTCCACACACATCAAGTGCATTATATTTATCCCCGGGGCTATGAATTCTATTTCTTACTCATTCCATTTTTAAATACAAAGTGTGTTAATTATTATAGAGATTAGGGTTATAGGTTACAAAATTAGATGAATGTTTAGGGGTCAACCTAGGGGTTACTTTTAGGATTGAGCTTAGGGTTAGAGATCATCTTTGCTTTGGGTTTGGAGTTTGACTTTTGACCTGAGATGTTCAGTTTAGGTCAAAAGGAAAGGGAAAAACAAGCTATTTTTTTACTGTGCTGTTTCAATATTCAGACTTGTTTGCATAATATACATTTTATCACATTTTCAACAAGTCCACACACATCAAGTGCATTACATTGATCCCCAAAGCTATGGATTCTGTTTCTTATTCATTAAAATCCCTTTTTAAATACAGAATGTGTTTCTTACAAAAGAGATTAGGTTTATGAATTATATAATAAGATATACGTTTAAAAGCCCCCCTAGGGGTCAGGGTTAGAATAAAGGTAAGGGTCAAAGGTGATCTTTACTTAGGGTTTGAAATTTTGACCTTTCACCTGAGATGTTAAGGTTGGATTCCTCACTGAAGAGGAGGAAGTCGTGATGTCCAAGTCATGTCCCAGATGGAAAAGGTCATCTAATGTGCTATCACCCAGAGGCTCAGCAGTTTGCTCCGTCTGAAACATAGAGTGTGTGGCTGCTCCCAGCCTAATTAATGTGTCTTCAGGATTTGTTGGAGGCATTTATTCCACCCTCTGGGGTGATAAAACAGAGGGGGTGACATCTAACTCATCTCCCAATAACAGGAGATCTACTGTCTCTGCAACTCCCTCAGTCTGTGTCTCTGGTACACAAACATCTACCATTTAAGTGAGGAGGAGGGGAGGAGGGAGGAGAGACGTTCTTGACCTCTCCCGCCACTTTTTGGGCAGGAGAGTAGGAGGAGGAGTGGTGGAGAATATAGCATCATGCTCGTCCATCTCCATGTTCAGTTCCTGAGTCTGGCCACCGGAGGGCGACAGTGATCTGGATTGAGATTCACCATCAGCGGCTGTGTGGATCTGCACACTTGTGCTTATAACTGTGCCATCTAACGGCGTTGGGGGACTATTTTGGATCTCTTGTGATGCAATGGCATCCTGTGGATCTCTCAGACTTGTGTGGAGGAGCCCCTCCCCATGATCTAACGTGTCTGAGAGCAGTCTTTTTCCAAGACTGCGACGTGCCCATTTCAGCGCAATCAGCCATGGATCTACCCAGTCATAGCAGGATAAAACACATTCATTTAGCGAGTTCTATTGCCAAGCTAGACTCATAATGGTCTCTCAAAATGAGCATTGTGGTGTACGCCCAGTTACCAGCGTTACCTTTAAGGAGAGACTCTGTGTCTTCTGTAGGGTATGCAGGTTTAATGATGGTAGAGAGATGATTCTGTATTTTAAGAATTGTGTTTGATTCCTCCTCTAGGCGACACATTATTTTGGTGGTGGGTCAATTTGATGATCTTATAAATAGATCGGACTTAACGCTACAAATCTAAATGAGTCTTCTTCAGTCTAATTTTGTTGAAAAGATGTCTGCTGTTTTTCCAGGTCAAAGTGTGAAAGGCTGTAGAGTTGACTATGCTGTGATCTCAGGTCACATCCGGCATCATGTGTGTGGGGTGGGCCTGTCAGGTCCCCATCCCTACACTGCAGGCCAACCCATGGTTGCCATCTTGGTCCGTCAGGAACCACTCAGATACACATAAATTACATCAGATGCCACTCTGTGACCTCCGACCCAGCGAAGGTGACAAAACATCTTTTTTTTTTCATAATATAAATGATGAAACCTTCACCATCAGCGGCTGTGTGGATCTGCACACTTGTGCTTATAACTGTGCCATCTAACGGCGTTGGGGGACTATTTTGGATCTCTTGTGATGCAATGGCATCCTGTGGATCTCTCAGACTTGTGTGGAGGAGCCCCTCCCCATGATCTAACGTGTCTGAGAGCAGTCTTTTTCCAAGACTGCGACGTGCCCATTTCAGCGCAATCAGCCATGGATCTACCCAGTCATAGGAGGATAAAACACATTCATTTAGCGAGTTCTATTGCCAAACTAGACTCATAATGGTCTCTCAAAATGAGCATTGTGGTGTACGCCCAGTTACCAGCGTTACCTTTAAGGAGAGACTCTGTGTCTTCTGTAGGGTATGCAGGTTTAATGATGGTAGAGAGATGATTCTGTATTTTAAGAATTGTGTTTGATTCCTCCTCTAGGCGACACATTATTTTGGTGGTGGGTCAATTTGATGAGTTTATAAATAGATCGGACCTAACGCTACAAATCTAAATGAGTCTTCTTCAGTCTAAGCTTGTTGAAAAGATGTCTGCTGTTTTTCCAGGTCAAAGTGTGAAAGGCTGTAGAGTTGACTATGCTGTGATCTCAGGTCACATCCGGCATCATGTGTGTGGGGTGGGCCTGTCAGGTCCCCATCCCTACACTGCAGGCCAACCCATGGTTGCCATCTTGGTCCGTCAGGAACCACTCAGATACACATAAATTACATCAGATGCCACTCTGTGACCTCCGACCCAGCGAAGGTGACAAAACATCTTTTTTTTTCATAATATAAATGATGAAACCTGCTAATAAAAATGCAATGTAGTCTGCTGAGATAATAAATAACCCTTATATTGAGCATTTGTATCAATTCCTCCTATTTTGGAACAAGGTTTCGGTTAACCATACATTCATCCTTCAATATTAAGACTTGTTTGCATGCTACACATTTTGTAACATTTTAAACAAGTCCACACACATCAAGTGCATTATATTTATCCCCGGGGCTATGAATTCTATTTCTTACTCATTCCATTTTTAAATACTGAGTGTGTTAATTATTATAGAGATTAGGGTTATAGGTTACAAAATTAGATGAATGTTTAGGGGTCAACCTAGGGGTTACTTTTAGGATTGAGCTTAGGGTTAGAGATCATCTTTGCTTTGGGTTTGGAGTTTGACTTTTGACCTGAGATGTTCAGTTTAGGTCAAAAGGAAAGGGAAAAACAAGCTATTTTTTTACTGTGCTGTTTCAATATTCAGACTTGTTTGCATAATATACATTTTATCACATTTTCAACAAGTCCACACACATCAAGTGCATTACATTGATCCCCAAAGCTATGGATTCTGTTTCTTATTCATTAAAATCCCTTTTTAAATACAGAATGTGTTTCTTACAAAAGAGATTAGGTTTATGAATTATATAATAAGATATACGTTTAATAGCCCCCCTAGGGGTCAGGGTTAGAATAAAGGTAAGGGTCAAAGGTGATCTTTACTTAGGGTTTGAAATTTTGACCTTTCACCTGAGATGTTAAGGTTGGATTCCTCACTGAAGAGGAGGAAGTCGTGATGTCCAAGTCATGTCCCAGATGGAAAAGGTCATCTAATGTGCTATCACCCAGAGGCTCAGCAGTTTGCTCCGTCTGAAACATAGAGTGTGTGGCTGCTCCCAGCCTAATTAATGTGTCTTCAGGATTTGATGGAGGCATTTATTCCACTGTCTGGGGTGATAAAACAGAGGGGGTGACATCTAACTCATCTCCCAATAACAGGAGATCTACTGTCTCTGCAACTCCCTCAGTCTGTGTCTCTGGTACACAAACATCTACCATTTAAGTGAGGAGGAGGGGAGGAGGGAGGAGAGACGTTCTTGACCTCTCCCGCCACTTTTTGGGCAGGAGAGTAGGAGGAGGAGTGGTGGAGAATATAGCATCATGCTCGTCCATCTCCATGTTCAGTTCCTGAGTCTGGCCACCGGAGGGCGACAGTGATCTGGATTGAGATTCACCATCAGCGGCTGTGTGGATCTGCACACTTGTGCTTATAACTGTGCCATCTAACGGCATTGGGGGACTATTTTGGATCTCTTGTGATGCAATGGCATCCTGTGGATCTCTCAGACTTGTGTGGAGGAGCCCCTCCCCATGATCTAACGTGTCTGAGAGCAGTCTTTTTCCAAGACTGCGACGTGCCCATTTCAGCGCAATCAGCCATGGATCTACCCAGTCATAGGAGGATAAAACACATTCATTTAGCGAGTTCTATTGCCAAACTAGACTCATAATGGTCTCTCAAAATGAGCATTGTGGTGTACGCCCAGTTACCAGCGTTACCTTTAAGGAGAGACTCTGTGTCTTCTGTAGGGTATGCAGGTTTAATGATGGTAGAGAGATGATTCTGTATTTTAAGAATTGTGTTTGATTCCTCCTCTAGGCGACACATTATTTTGGTGGTGGGTCAATTTGATGATCTTATAAATAGATCGGACTTAACGCTACAAATCTAAATGAGTCTTCTTCAGTCTAAGCTTGTTGAAAAGATGTCTGCTGTTTTTCCAGGTCAAAGTGTGAAAGGCTGTAGAGTTGACTATGCTGTGATCTCAGGTCACATCCGGCATCATGTGTGTGGGGTGGGCCTGTCAGGTCCCCATCCCTACACTGCAGGCCAACCCATGGTTGCCATCTTGGTCCGTCAGGAACCACTCAGATACACATAAATTACATCAGATGCCACTCTGTGACCTCCGACCCAGCGAAGGTGACAAAACATCTTTTTTTTTTCATAATATAAATGATGAAACCTGCTAATAAAAATGCAATGTAGTCTGCTGAGATAATAAATAACCCTTATATTGAGCATTTGTATCAATTCCTCCTATTTTGGAACAAGGTTTCGGTTAACCATACATTCATCCTTCAATATTAAGACTTGTTTGCATGCTACACATTTTGTATCATTTTAAACAAGTCCACACACATCAAGTGCATTATATTTATCCCCGGGGCTATGAATTCTATTTCTTACTCATTCCATTTTTAAATACTGAGTGTGTTAATTATTATAGAGATTAGGGTTATAGGTTACAAAATTAGATGAATGTTTAGGGGTCAACCTAGGGGTTACTTTAAGGATTGAGCTTAGGGTTAGAGATCATCTTTGCTTTGGGTTTGGAGTTTGACTTTTGACCTGAGATGTTCAGTTTAGGTCAAAAGGAAAGGGAAAAACAAGCTATTTTTTTACTGTGCTGTTTCAATATTCAGACTTGTTTGCATAATATACATTTTATCACATTTTCAACAAGTCCACACACATCAAGTGCATTACATTGATCCCCAAAGCTATGGATTCTGTTTCTTATTCATTAAAATCCCTTTTTAAATACAGAATGTGTTTCTTACAAAAGAGATTAGGTTTATGAATTATATAATAAGATATACGTTTAAAAGCCCCCCTAGGGGTCAGGGTTAGAATAAAGGTAAGGGTCAAAGGTGATCTTTACTTAGGGTTTGAAATTTTGACCTTTCACCTGAGATGTTAAGGTTGGATTCCTCACTGAAGAGGAGGAAGTCGTGATGTCCAAGTCATGTCCCAGATGGAAAAGGTCATCTAATGTGCTATCACCCAGAGGCTCAGCAGTTTGCTCCGTCTGAAACATAGAGTGTGTGGCTGCTCCCAGCCTAATTAATGTGTCTTCAGGATTTGTTGGAGGCATTTATTCCACCCTCTGGGGTGATAAAACAGAGGGGGTGACATCTAACTCATCTCCCAATAACAGGAGATCTACTGTCTCTGCAACTCCCTCAGTCTGTGTCTCTGGTACACAAACATCTACCATTTAAGTGAGGAGGAGGGGAGGAGGGAGGAGAGACGTTCTTGACCTCTCCCGCCACTTTTTGGGCAGGAGAGTAGGAGGAGGAGTGGTGGAGAATATAGCATCATGCTCGTCCATCTCCATGTTCAGTTCCTGAGTCTGGCCACCGGAGGGCGACAGTGATCTGGATTGAGATTCACCATCAGCGGCTGTGTGGATCTGCACACTTGTGCTTATAACTGTGCCATCTAACGGCGTTGGGGGACTATTTTGGATCTTTTGTGATGCAATGGCATCCTGTGGATCTCTCAGACTTGTGTGGAGGAGCCCCTCCCCATGATCTAACGTGTCTGAGAGCAGTCTTTTTCCAAGACTGCGACGTGCCCATTTCAGCGCAATCAGCCATGGATCTACCCAGTCATAGGAGGATAAAACACATTCATTTAGCGAGTTCTATTGCCAAACTAGACTCATAATGGTCTCTCAAAATGAGCATTGTGGTGTACGCCCATTTACCAGCGTTACCTTTAAGGAGAGACTCTGTGTCTTCTGTAGGGTATGCAGGTTTAATGATGGTAGAGAGATGATTCTGTATTTTAAGAATTGTGTTTGATTCCTCCTCTAGGCGACACATTATTTTGGTGGTGGGTCAATTTGATGATCTTATAAATAGATCGGACTTAACGCTACAAATCTAAATGAGTCTTCTTCAGTCTAAGCTTGTTGAAAAGATGTCTGCTGTTTTTCCAGGTCAAAGTGTGAAAGGCTGTAGAGTTGACTATGCTGTGATCTCAGGTCACATCCGGCATCATGTGTGTGGGGTGGGCCTGTCAGGTCCCCATCCCTACACTGCAGGCCAACCCATGGTTGCCATCTTGGTCCGTCAGGAACCACTCAGATACACATAAATTACATCAGATGCCACTCTGTGACCTCCGACCCAGCGAAGGTGACAAAACATCTTTTTTTTTTCATAATATAAATGATGAAACCTGCTAATAAAAATGCAATGTAGTCTGCTGAGATAATAAATAACCCTTATATTGAGCATTTGTACCAATTCCTCCTATTTTGGAACAAGGTTTCGGTTAACCATACATTCATCCTTCAATATTAAGACTTGTTTGCATGCTACACATTTTGTAACATTTTAAACAAGTCCACACACATCAAGTGCATTATATTTATCCCGGGGGCTATGAATTCTATTTCTTACTCATTCCATTTTTAAATACTGAGTGTGTTAATTATTATAGAGATTAGGGTTATAGGTTACAAAATTAGATGAATGTTTAGGGGTCAACCTAGGGGTTACTTTTAGGATTGAGGTTAGGGTTAGAGATCATCTTTGCTTTGGGTTTGGAGTTTGACTTTTGACCTGAGATGTTCAGTTTAGGTCAAAAGGAAAGGGAAAAACAAGCTATTTTTTTACTGTGCTGTTTCAATATTCAGACTTGTTTGCATAATATACATTTTATCACATTTTCAACAAGTCCACACACATCAAGTGCATTACATTGATCCCCAAAGCTATGGATTCTGTTTCTTATTCATTAAAATCCCTTTTTAAATACAGAATGTGTTTCTTACAAAAGAGATTAGGTTTATGAATTATATAATAAGATATACGTTTAAAAGCCCCCCTAGGGGTCAGGGTTAGAATAAAGGTAAGGGTCAAAGGTGATCTTTACTTAGGGTTTGAAATTTTGACCTTTCACCTGAGATGTTAAGGTTGGATTCCTCACTGAAGAGGAGGAAGTCGTGATGTCCAAGTCATGTCCCAGATGGAAAAGGTCATCTAATGTGCTATCACCCAGAGGCTCAGCAGTTTGCTCCGTCTGAAACATAGAGTGTGTGGCTGCTCCCAGCCTAATTAATGTGTCTTCAGGATTTGTTGGAGGCATTTATTCCACCCTCTGGGGTGATAAAACAGAGGGGGTGACATCTAACTCATCTCCCAATAACAGGAGATCTACTGTCTCTGCAACTCCCTCAGTCTGTGTCTCTGGTACACAAACATCTACCATTTAAGTGAGGAGGAGGGGAGGAGGGAGGAGAGACGTTCTTGACCTCTCCCGCCACTTTTTGGGCAGGAGAGTAGGAGGAGGAGTGGTGGAGAATATAGCATCATGCTCGTCCATCTCCATGTTCAGTTCCTGAGTCTGGCCACCGGAGGGCGACAGTGATCTGGATTGAGATTCACCATCAGCGGCTGTGTGGATCTGCACACTTGTGCTTATAACTGTGCCATCTAACGGCGTTGGGGGACTATTTTGGATCTCTTGTGATGCAATGGCATCCTGTGGATCTCTCAGACTTGTGTGGAGGAGCCCCTCCCCATGATCTAACGTGTCTGAGAGCAGTCTTTTTCCAAGACTGCGATGTGCCCATTTCAGCGCAATCAGCCATGGATCTACCCAGTCATAGGAGGATAAAACACATTCATTTAGCGAGTTCTATTGCCAAACTAGACTCATAATGGTCTCTCAAAATGAGCATTGTGGTGTACGCCCAGTTACCAGCGTTACCTTTAAGGAGAGACTCTGTGTCTTCTGTAGGGTATGCAGGTTTAATGATGGTAGAGAGATGATTCTGTATTTTAAGAATTGTGTTTGATTCCTCCTCTAGGCGACACATTATTTTGGTGGTGGGTCAATTTGATGATCTTATAAATAGATCGGACTTAACGCTACAAATCTAAATGAGTCTTCTTCAGTCTAAGCTTGTTGAAAAGATGTCTGCTGTTTGTCCAGGTCAAAGTGTGAAAGGCTGTAGAGTTGACTATGCTGTGATCTCAGGTCACATCCGGCATCATGTGTGTGGGGTGGGCCTGTCAGGTCCCCATCCCTACACTGCAGGCCAACCCATGGTTGCCATCTTGGTCCGTCAGGAACCACTCAGATACACATAAATTACATCAGATGCCACTCTGTGACCTCCGACCCAGCGAAGGTGACAAAACATCTTTTTTTTTCATAATATAAATGATGAAACCTGCTAATAAAAATGCAATGTAGTCTGCTGAGATAATAAATAACCCTTATATTGAGCATTTGTATCAATTCCTCCTATTTTGGAACAAGGTTTCGGTTAACCATACATTCATCCTTCAATATTAAGACTCGTTTGCATGCTACACATTTTGTAACATTTTAAACAAGTCCACACACATCAAGTGCATTATATTTATCCCCGGGGCTATGAATTCTATTTCTTACTCATTCCATTTTTAAATACAAAGTGTGTTAATTATTATAGAGATTAGGGTTATAGGTTACAAAATTAGATGAATGTTTAGGGGTCAACCTAGGGGTTACTTTTAGGATTGAGCTTAGGGTTAGAGATCATCTTTGCTTTGGGTTTGGAGTTTGACTTTTGACCTGAGATGTTCAGTTTAGGTCAAAAGGAAAGGGAAAAACAAGCTATTTTTTTACTGTGCTGTTTCAATATTCAGACTTGTTTGCATAATATACATTTTATCACATTTTCAACAAGTCCACACACATCAAGTGCATTACATTGATCCCCAAAGCTATGGATTCTGTTTCTTATTCATTAAAATCCCTTTTTAAATACAGAATGTGTTTCTTACAAAAGAGATTAGGTTTATGAATTATATAATAAGATATACGTTTAAAAGCCCCCCTAGGGGTCAGGGTTAGAATAAAGGTAAGGGTCAAAGGTGATCTTTACTTAGGGTTTGAAATTTTGACCTTTCACCTGAGATGTTAAGGTTGGATTCCTCACTGAAGAGGAGGAAGTCGTGATGTCCAAGTCATGTCCCAGATGGAAAAGGTCATCTAATGTGCTATCACCCAGAGGCTCAGCAGTTTGCTCCGTCTGAAACATAGAGTGTGTGGCTGCTCCCAGCCTAATTAATGTGTCTTCAGGATTTGTTGGAGGCATTTATTCCACCCTCTGGGGTGATAAAACAGAGGGGGTGACATCTAACTCATCTCCCAATAACAGGAGATCTACTGTCTCTGCAACTCCCTCAGTCTGTGTCTCTGGTACACAAACATCTACCATTTAAGTGAGGAGGAGGGGAGGAGGGAGGAGAGACGTTCTTGACCTCTCCCGCCACTTTTTGGGCAGGAGAGTAGGAGGAGGAGTGGTGGAGAATATAGCATCATGCTCGTCCATCTCCATGTTCAGTTCCTGAGTCTGGCCACCGGAGGGCGACAGTGATCTGGATTGAGATTCACCATCAGCGGCTGTGTGGATCTGCACACTTGTGCTTATAACTGTGCCATCTAACGGCGTTGGGGGACTATTTTGGATCTCTTGTGATGCAATGGCATCCTGTGGATCTCTCAGACTTGTGTGGAGGAGCCCCTCCCCATGATCTAACGTGTCTGAGAGCAGTCTTTTTCCAAGACTGCGACGTGCCCATTTCAGCGCAATCAGCCATGGATCTACCCAGTCATAGCAGGATAAAACACATTCATTTAGCGAGTTCTATTGCCAAACTAGACTCATAATGGTCTCTCAAAATGAGCATTGTGGTGTACGCCCAGTTACCAGCGTTACCTTTAAGGAGAGACTCTGTGTCTTCTGTAGGGTATGCAGGTTTAATGATGGTAGAGAGATGATTCTGTATTCTAAGAATTGTGTTTGATTCCTCCTCTAGGCGACACATTATTTTGGTGGTGGGTCAATTTGATGATCTTATAAATAGATCGGACTTAACGCTACAAATCTAAATGAGTCTTCTTCAGTCTAAGCTTGTTGAAAAGATGTCTGCTGTTTTTCCAGGTCAAAGTGTGAAAGGCTGGAGAGTTGACTATGCTGTGATCTCAGGTCACATCCGGCATCATGTGTGTGGGGTGGGCCTGTCAGGTCCCCATCCCTACACTGCAGGCCAACCCATGGTTGCCATCTTGGTCCGTCAGGAACCACTCAGATACACATAAATTACATCAGATGCCACTCTGTGACCTCCGACCCAGCGAAGGTGACAAAACATCTTTTTTTTTTCATAATATAAATGATGAAACCTGCTAATAAAAATGCAATGTAGTCTGCTGAGATAATAAATAACCCTTATATTGAGCATTTGTATCAATTCCTCCTATTTTGGAACAAGGTTTCGGTTAACCATACATTCATCCTTCAATATTAAGACTTGTTTGCATGCTACACATTTTGTAACATTTTAAACAAGTCCACACACATCAAGTGCATTATATTTATCCCCGGGGCTATGAATTCTATTTCTTACTCATTCCATTTTTAAATACTGAGTGTGTTAATTATTATAGAGATTAGGGTTATAGGTTACAAAATTAGATGAATGTTTAGGGGTCAACCTAGGGGTTACTTTTAGGATTGAGGTTAGGGTTAGAGATCATCTTTGCTTTGGGTTTGGAGTTTGACTTTTGACCTGAGATGTTCAGTTTAGGTCAAAAGGAAAGGGAAAAAACAAGCTATTTTTTTACTGTGCCGTTTCAATATTCAGACTTGTTTGCATAATATACATTTTATCACATTTTCAACAAGTCCACACACATCAAGTGCATTACATTGATCCCCAAAGCTATGGATTCTGTTTCTTATTCATTAAAATCCCTTTTTAAATACAGAATGTGTTTCTTACAAAAGAGATTAGGTTTATGAATTATATAATAAGATATACGTTTAAAAGCCCCCCTAGGGGTCAGGGTTAGAATAAAGGTAAGGGTCAAAGGTGATCTTTACTTAGGGTTTGAAATTTTGACCTTTCACCTGAGATGTTAAGGTTGGATTCCTCACTGAAGAGGAGGAAGTCGTGATGTCCAAGTCATGTCCCAGATGGAAAAGGTCATCTAATGTGCTATCACCCAGAGGCTCAGCAGTTTGCTCCGTCTGAAACATAGAGTGTGTGGCTGCTCCCAGCCTAATTAATGTGTCTTCAGGATTTGTTGGAGGCATTTATTCCACCCTCTGGGGTGATAAAACAGAGGGGGTGACATCTAACTCATCTCCCAATAACAGGAGATCTACTGTCTCTGCAACTCCCTCAGTCTGTGTCTCTGGTACACAAACATCTACCATTTAAGTGAGGAGGAGGGGAGGAGGGAGGAGAGACGTTCTTGACCTCTCCCGCCACTTTTTGGGCAGGAGAGTAGGAGGAGGAGTGGTGGAGAATATAGCATCATGCTCGTCCATCTCCATGTTCAGTTCCTGAGTCTGGCCACCGGAGGGCGACAGTGATCTGGATTGAGATTCACCATCAGCGGCTGTGTGGATCTGCACACTTGTGCTTATAACTGTGCCATCTAACGGCGTTGGGGGACTATTTTGGATCTCTTGTGATGCAATGGCATCCTGTGGATCTCTCAGACTTGTGTGGAGGAGCCCCTCCCCATGATCTAACGTGTCTGAGAGCAGTCTTTTTCCAAGACTGCGATGTGCCCATTTCAGCGCAATCAGCCATGGATCTACCCAGTCATAGGAGGATAAAACACATTCATTTAGCGAGTTCTATTGCCAAACTAGACTCATAATGGTCTCTCAAAATGAGCATTGTGGTGTACGCCCAGTTACCAGCGTTACCTTTAAGGAGAGACTCTGTGTCTTCTGTAGGGTATGCAGGTTTAATGATGGTAGAGAGATGATTCTGTATTTTAAGAATTGTGTTTGATTCCTCCTCTAGGCGACACATTATTTTGGTGGTGGGTCAATTTGATGATCTTATAAATAGATCGGACTTAACGCTACAAATCTAAATGAGTCTTCTTCAGTCTAAGCTTGTTGAAAAGATGTCTGCTGTTTGTCCAGGTCAAAGTGTGAAAGGCTGTAGAGTTGACTATGCTGTGATCTCAGGTCACATCCGGCATCATGTATGTGGGGTGGGCCTGTCAGGTCCCCATCCCTACACTGCAGGCCAACCCATGGTTGCCATCTTGGTCCGTCAGGAACCACTCAGATACACATAAATTACATCAGATGCCACTCTGTGACCTCCGACCCAGCGAAGGTGACAAAACATCTTTTTTTTTCATAATATAAATGATGAAACCTGCTAATAAAAATGCAATGTAGTCTGCTGAGATAATAAATAACCCTTATATTGAGCATTTGTATCAATTCCTCCTATTTTGGAACAAGGTTTCGGTTAACCATACATTCATCCTTCAATATTAAGACTTGTTTGCATGCTACACATTTTGTAACATTTTAAACAAGTCCACACACATCAAGTGCATTATATTTATCCCCGGGGCTATGAATTCTATTTCTTACTCATTCCATTTTTAAATACTGAGTGTGTTAATTATTATAGAGATTAGGGTTATAGGTTACAAAATTAGATGAATGTTTAGGGGTCAACCTAGGGGTTACTTTTAGGATTGAGGTTAGGGTTAGAGATCATCTTTGCTTTGGGTTTGGAGTTTGACTTTTGACCTGAGATGTTCAGTTTAGGTCAAAAGGAAAGGGAAAAACAAGCTATTTTTTTACTGTGCTGTTTCAATATTCAGACTTGTTTGCATAATTTACATTTTATCACATTTTCAACAAGTCCACACACATCAAGTGCATTACATTGATCCCCAAAGCTATGGATTCTGTTTCTTATTCATTAAAATCCCTTTTTAAATACAGAATGTGTTTCTTACAAAAGAGATTAGGTTTATGAATTATATAATAAGATATACGTTTAAAAGCCCCCCTAGGGGTCAGGGTTAGAATAAAGGTAAGGGTCAAAGGTGATCTTTACTTAGGGTTTGAAATTTTGACCTTTCACCTGAGATGTTAAGGTTGGATTCCTCACTGAAGAGGAGGAAGTCGTGATGTCCAAGTCATGTCCCAGATGGAAAAGGTCATCTAATGTGCTATCACCCAGAGGCTCAGCAGTTTGCTCCGTCTGAAACATAGAGTGTGTGGCTGCTCCCAGCCTAATTAATGTGTCTTCAGGATTTGATGGAGGCATTTATTCCACTGTCTGGGGTGATAAAACAGAGGGGGTGACATCTAACTCATCTCCCAATAACAGGAGATCTACTGTCTCTGCAACTCCCTCAGTCTGTGTCTCTGGTACACAAACATCTACCATTTAAGTGAGGAGGAGGGGAGGAGGGAGGAGAGACGTTCTTGACCTCTCCCGCCACTTTTTGGGCAGGAGAGTAGGAGGAGGAGTGGTGGAGAATATAGCATCATGCTCGTCCATCTCCATGTTCAGTTCCTGAGTCTGGCCACCGGAGGGCGACAGTGATCTGGATTGAGATTCACCATCAGCGGCTGTGTGGATCTGCACACTTGTGCTTATAACTGTGCCATCTAACGGCGTTGGGGGACTATTTTGGATCTCTTGTGATGCAATGGCATCCTGTGGATCTCTCAGACTTGTGTGGAGGAGCCCCTCCCCATGATCTAACGTGTCTGAGAGCAGTCTTTTTCCAAGACTGCGACGTGCCCATTTCAGCGCAATCAGCCATGGATCTACCCAGTCATAGCAGGATAAAACACATTCATTTAGCGAGTTCTATTGCCAAGCTAGACTCATAATGGTCTCTCAAAATGAGCATTGTGGTGTACGCCCAGTTACCAGCGTTACCTTAAAGGAGAGACTCTGTGTCTTCTGTAGGGTATGCAGGTTTAATGATGGTAGAGAGATGATTCTGTATTTTAAGAATTGTGTTTGATTCCTCCTCTAGGCGACACATTATTTTGGTGGTGGGTCAATTTGATGATCTGATAAATAGATCGGACTTAACGCTACAAATCTAAATGAGTCTTCTTCAGTCTAAGCTTGTTGAAAAGATGTCTGCTGTTTTTCCAGGTCAAAGTGTGAAATGCTGTAGAGTTGACTATGCTGTGATCTCAGGTCACATCCGGCATCATGTGTGTGGGGTGGGCCTGTCAGGTCCCCATCCCTACACTGCAGGCCAACCCATGGTTGCCATCTTGGTCCGTCAGGAACCACTCAGATACACATAAATTACATCAGATGCCACTCTGTGACCTCCGACCCAGCGAAGGTGACAAAACATCTTTTTTTTTTCATAATATAAATGATGAAACCTTCACCATCAGCGGCTGTGTGGATCTGCACACTTGTGCTTATAACTGTGCCATCTAACGGCGTTGGGGGACTATTTTGGATCTCTTGTGATGCAATGGCATCCTGTGGATCTCTCAGACTTGTGTGGAGGAGCCCCTCCCCATGATCTAACGTGTCTGAGAGCAGTCTTTTTCCAAGACTGCGACGTGCCCATTTCAGCGCAATCAGCCATGGATCTACCCAGTCATAGGAGGATAAAACACATTCATTTAGCGAGTTCTATTGCCAAACTAGACTCATAATGGTCTCTCAAAATGAGCATTGTGGTGTACGCCCAGTTACCAGCGTTACCTTTAAGGAGAGACTCTGTGTCTTCTGTAGGGTATGCAGGTTTAATGATGGTAGAGGGATGATTCTGTATTTTAAGAATTGTGTTTGATTACTCCTCTAGGCGACACATTATTTTGGTGGTGGGTCAATTTGATGAGTTTATAAATAGATCGGACTTAACGCTACAAATCTAAATGAGTCTTCTTCAGTCTAAGCTTGTTGAAAAGATGTCTGCTGTTTTTCCAGGTCAAAGTGTGAAAGGCTGTAGAGTTGACTATGCTGTGATCTCAGGTCACATCCGGCATCATGTGTGTGGGGTGGGCCTGTCAGGTCCCCATCCCTACACTGCAGGCCAACCCATGGTTGCCATCTTGGTCCGTCAGGAACCACTCAGATACACATAAATTACATCAGATGCCACTCTGTGACCTCCGACCCAGCGAAGGTGACAAAACATCTTTTTTTTTCATAATATAAATGATGAAACCTGCTAATAAAAATGCAATGTAGTCTGCTGAGATAATAAATAACCCTTATATTGAGCATTTGTATCAATTCCTCCTATTTTGGAACAAGGTTTCGGTTAACCATACATTCATCCTTCAATATTAAGACTTGTTTGCATGCTACACATTTTGTAACATTTTAAACAAGTCCACACACATCAAGTGCATTATATTTATCCCCGGGGCTATGAATTCTATTTCTTACTCATTCCATTTTTAAATACTGAGTGTGTTAATTATTATAGAGATTAGGATTATAGGTTACAAAATTAGATGAATGTTTAGGGGTCAACCTAGGGGTTACTTTTAGGATTGAGGTTAGGGTTAGAGATCATCTTTGCTTTGGGTTTGGAGTTTGACTTTTGACCTGAGATGTTCAGTTTAGGTCAAAAGGAAAGGGAAAAACAAGCTATTTTTTTACTGTGCTGTTTCAATATTCAGACTTGTTTGCATAATATACATTTTATCACATTTTCAACAAGTCCACACACATCAAGTGCATTACATTGATCCCCAAAGCTATGGATTCTGTTTCTTATTCATTAAAATCCCTTTTTAAATACAGAATGTGTTTCTTACAAAAGAGATTAGGTTTATGAATTATATAATAAGATATACGTTTAAAAGCCCCCCTAGGGGTCAGGGTTAGAATAAAGGTAAGGGTCAAAGGTGATCTTTACTTAGGGTTTGAAATTTTGACCTTTCACCTGAGATGTTAAGGTTGGATTCCTCACTGAAGAGGAGGAAGTCGTGATGTCCAAGTCATGTCCCAGATGGAAAAGGTCATCTAATGTGCTATCACCCAGAGGCTCAGCAGTTTGCTCCGTCTGAAACATAGAGTGTGTGGCTGCTCCCATCCTAGTTAATGTGTCTTGAGGATTTGTTGGAGGCATTTATTCCACCCTCTGGGGTGATAAAACAGAGGGGGTGACATCTAACTCATCTCCCAATAACAGGAGATCTACTGTCTCTGCAACTCCCTCAGTCTGTGTCTCTGGTACACAAACATCTACATTTTAAGTGACGGGGAGGGGAGGAGGGAGGAGAGACGTTCTTGACCTCTCCCGCCACTTTTTGGGCAGGAGAGTAGGAGGAGGAGTGGTGGAGAATATAGCATCATGCTCGTCCATCTCCATGTTCAGTTCCTGAGTCTGGCCACCGGAGGGCGACAGTGATCTGGATTGAGATTCACCATCAGTGGCTGTGTGGATCTGCACACTTGTGCTTATAACTGTGCCATCTAACGGCGTTGGGGGACTATTTTGGATCTCTTGTGATGCAATGGCATCCTGTGGATCTCTCAGACTTGTGTGGAGGAGCCCCTCCCCATGATCTAACGTGTCTGAGAGCAGTCTTTTTCCAAGACTGCGACGTGCCCATTTCAGCGCAATCAGCCATGGATCTACCCAGTCATAGGAGGATAAAACACATTCATTTAGCGAGTTCTATTGCCAAACTAGACTCATAATGGTCTCTCAAAATGAGCATTGTGGTGTACGCCCAGTTACCAGCGTTACCTTTAAGGAGAGACTCTGTGTCTTCTGTAGGGTATGCAGGTTTAATGATGGTAGAGAGATGATTCTGTATTTTAAGAATTGTGTTTGATTCCTCCTCTAGGCGACACATTATTTTGGTGGTGGGTCAATTTGATGATCTTATAAATAGATCGGACTTAACGCTACAAATCTAAATGAGTCTTCTTCAGTCTAAGCTTGTTGAAAAGATGTCTGCTGTTTTTCCAGGTCAAAGTGTGAAAGGCTGTAGAGTTGACTATGCTGTGATCTCAGGTCACATCCGGCATCATGTGTGTGGGGTGGGCCTGTCAGGTCCCCATCCCTACACTGCAGGCCAACCCATGGTTGCCATCTTGGTCCGTCAGGAACCACTCAGATACACATAAATTACATCAGATGCCACTCTGTGACCTCCGACCCAGCGAAGGTGACAAAACATCTTTTTTTTTTCATAATATAAATGATGAAACCTTCACCATCAGCGGCTGTGTGGATCTGCACACTTGTGCTTATAACTGTGCCATCTAACGGCGTTGGGGGACTATTTTGGATCTCTTGTGATGCAATGGCATCCTGTGGATCTCTCAGACTTGTGTGGAGGAGCCCCTCCCCATGATCTAACGTGTTTGAGAGCAGTCTTTTTCCAAGACTGCGACGTGCCCATTTCAGCGCAATCAGCCAATGATCTACCCAGTCATAGGAGGATAAAACACATTCATTTAGCGAGTTCTGTTGCCAAACTAGACTCATAATGGTCTCTCAAAATGAGCATTGTGGTGTACGCCCAGTTACCAGCGTTACCTTTAAGGAGAGACTCTGTGTCTTCTGTAGGGTATGCAGGTTTAATGATGGTAGAGAGATGATTCTGTATTTTAAGAATTGTGTTTGATTCCTCCTCTAGGCGACACATTATTTTGGTGGTGGGTCAATTTGATGATCTTATAAATAGATCGGACTTAACGCTACAAATCTAAATGAGTTTTCTTCAGTCTAAGCTTGTTGAAAAGATGTCTGCTGTTTTTCCAGGTCAAAGTGTGAAAGGCTGTAGAGTTGACTATGCTGTGATCTCAGGTCACATCTGGCATCATGTGTGTGGGGTGGGCCTGTCAGGTCCCCATCCCTACACTGCAGGCCAACCCATGGTTGCCATCTTGGTCCGTCAGGAACCACTCAGATACACATAAATTACATCAGATGCCACTCTGTGACCTCCGACCCAGCGAAGGTGACAAAACATCTTTTTTTTTCATAATATAAATGATGAAACCTGCTAATAAAAATGCAATGTAGTCTGCTGAGATAATAAATAACCCTTATATTGAGCATTTGTATCAATTCCTCCTATTTTGGAACAAGGTTTCGGTTAACCATACATTCATCCTTCAATATTAAGACTTGTTTGCATGCTACACATTTTGTAACATTTTAAACAAGTCCACACACATCAAGTGCATTATATTTATCCCCGGGGCTATGAATTCTATTTCTTACTCATTCCATTTTTAAATACAAAGTGTGTTAATTATTATAGAGATTAGGGTTATAGGTTACAAAATTAGATGAATGTTTAGGGGTCAACCTAGGGGTTACTTTTAGGATTGAGGTAAGGGTTAAAGATCATCTTTGCTTTGGGTTTGGAGTTTGACTTTTGACTTGAGATGTTCAGTTTAGGTCAAAAGGAAAGGGAAAAACAAGCTATTTTTTTACTGTGCTGTTTCAATATTCAGACTTGTTTGCATAATATACATTTTATCACATTTTCAACAAGTCCACACACATCAAGTGCATTACATTGATCCCCAAAGCTATGGATTCTGTTTCTTATTCATTAAAATCCCTTTTTAAATACAGAATGTGTTTCTTACAAAAGAGATTAGGTTTATGAATTATATAATAAGATATACGTTTAAAAGCCCCCCTAGGGGTCAGGGTTAGAATAAAGGTAAGGGTCAAAGGTGATCTTTACTTAGGGTTTGAAATTTTGACCTTTCACCTGAGATGTTAAGGTTGGATTCCTCACTGAAGAGGAGGAAGTCGTGATGTCCAAGTCATGTCCCAGATGGAAAAGGTCATCTAATGTGCTATCACCCAGAGGCTCAGCAGTTTGCTCCGTCTGAAACATAGAGTGTGTGGCTGCTCCCAGCCTAATTAATGTGTCTTCAGGATTTGTTGGAGGCATTTATTCCACCCTCTGGGGTGATAAAACAGAGGGGGTGACATCTAACTCATCTCCCAATAACAGGAGATCTACTGTCTCTGCAACTCCCTCAGTCTGTGTCTCTGGTACACAAACATCTACCATTTAAGTGAGGAGGAGGGGAGGAGGGAGGAGAGACGTTCTTGACCTCTCCCGCCACTTTTTGGGCAGGAGAGTAGGAGGAGGAGTGGTGGAGAATATAGCATCATGCTCGTCCATCTCCATGTTCAGTTCCTGAGTCTGGCCACCGGAGGGCGACAGTGATCTGGATTGAGATTCACCATCAGCGGCTGTGTGGATCTGCACACTTGTGCTTATAACTGTGCCATCTAACGGCGTTGGGGGACTATTTTGGATCTCTTGTGATGCAATGGCATCCTGTGGATCTCTCAGACTTGTGTGGAGGAGCCCCTCCCCATGATCTAACGTGTCTGAGAGCAGTCTTTTTCCAAGACTGCGACGTGCCCATTTCAGCGCAATCAGCCATGGATCTACCCAGTCATAGGAGGATAAAACACATTCATTTAGCGAGTTCTATTGCCAAACTAGACTCATAATGGTCTCTCAAAATGAGCATTGTGGTGTACGCCCAGTTACCAGCGTTACCTTTAAGGAGAGACTCTGTGTCTTCTGTAGGGTATGCAGGTTTAATGATGGTAGAGAGATGATTCTGTATTTTAAGAATTGTGTTTGATTCCTCCTCTAGGCGACACATTATTTTGGTGGTGGGTCAATTTGATGATCTTATAAATAGATCGGACTTAACGCTACAAATCTAAATGAGTCTTCTTCAGTCTAAGCTTGTTGAAAAGATGTCTGCTGTTTTTCCAGGTCAAAGTGTGAAAGGCTGTAGAGTTGACTATGCTGTGATCTCAGGTCACATCCGGCATCATGTGTGTGGGGTGGGCCTGTCAGGTCCCCATCCCTACACTGCAGGCCAACCCATGGTTGCCATCTTGGTCCGTCAGGAACCACTCAGATACACATAAATTACATCAGATGCCACTCTGTGACCTCCGACCCAGCGAAGGTGACAAAACATCTTTTTTTTTTCATAATATAAATGATGAAACCTGCTAATAAAAATGCAATGTACTCTGCTGAGATAATAAATAACCCTTATATTGAGCATTTGTATCAATTCCTCCTATTTTGGAACAAGGTTTCGGTTAACCATACATTCATCCTTCAATATTAAGACTTGTTTGCATGCTACACATTTTGTAACATTTTAAACAAGTCCACACACATCAAGTGCATTATATTTATCCCCGGGGCTATGAATTCTATTTCTTACTCATTCCATTTTTAAATACTGAGTGTGTAAATTATTATAGAGATTAGGGTTATAGGTTACAAAATTAGATGAATGTTTAGGGGTCAACCTAGGGGTTACTTTTAGGATTGAGGTTAGGGTTAGAGATCATCTTTGCTTTGGGTTTGGAGTTTGACTTTTGACCTGAGATGTTCAGTTTAGGTCAAAAGGAAAGGGAAAAACAAGCTATTTTTTTACTGTGCCGTTTCAATATTCAGACTTGTTTGCATAATATACATTTTATCACATTTTCAACAAGTCCACACACATCAAGTGCATTACATTGATCCCCAAAGCTATGGATTCTGTTTCTTATTCATTAAAATCCCTTTTTAAATACAGAATGTGTTTCTTACAAAAGAGATTAGGTTTATGAATTATATAATAAGATATACGTTTAAAAGCCCCCCTAGGGGTCAGGGTTAGAATAAAGGTAAGGGTCAAAGGTGATCTTTACTTAGGGTTTGAAATTTTGACCTTTCACCTGAGATGTTAAGGTTGGATTCCTCACTGAAGAGGAGGAAGTCGTGATGTCCAAGTCATGTCCCAGATGGAAAAGGTCATCTATTGTGCTATCACCCAGAGGCTCAGCAGTTTGCTCCGTCTGAAACATAGAGTGTGTGGCTGCTCCCAGCCTAATTAATGTGTCTTCAGGATTTGTTGGAGGCATTTATTCCACCCTCTGGGGTGATAAAACAGAGGGGGTGACATCTAACTCATCTCCCAATAACAGGAGATCTACTGTCTCTGCAACTCCCTCAGTCTGTGTCTCTGGTACACAAACATCTACCATTTAAGTGAGGAGGAGGGGAGGAGGGAGGAGAGACGTTCTTGACCTCTCCCGCCACTTTTTGGGCAGGAGAGTAGGAGGAGGAGTGGTGGAGAATATAGCATCATGCTCGTCCATCTCCATGTTCAGTTCCTGAGTCTGGCCACCGGAGGGCGACAGTGATCTGGATTGAGATTCACCATCAGCGGCTGTGTGGATCTGCACACTTGTGCTTATAACTGTGCCATCTAACGGCGTTGGGGGACTATTTTGGATCTCTTGTGATGCAATGGCATCCTGTGGATCTCTCAGACTTGTGTGGAGGAGCCCCTCCCCATGATCTAACGTGTCTGAGAGCAGTCTTTTTCCAAGACTGCGACGTGCCCATTTCAGCGCAATCAGCCATGGATCTACCCAGTCATAGCAGGATAAAACACATTCATTTAGCGAGTTCTATTGCCAAACTAGACTCATAATGGTCTCTCAAAATGAGCATTGTGGTGTACGCCCAGTTACCAGCGTTACCTTTAAGGAGAGACTCTGTGTCTTCTGTAGGGTATGCAGGTTTAATGATGGTAGAGAGATGATTCTGTATTTTAAGAATTGTGTTTGATTCCTCCTCTAGGCGACACATTATTTTGGTGGTGGGTCAATTTGATGATCTTATAAATAGATCGGACTTAACGCTACAAATCTAAATGAGTCTTCTTCAGTCTAAGCTTGTTGAAAAGATGTCTGCTGTTTTTCCAGGTCAAAGTGTGAAAGGCTGTAGAGTTGACTATGCTGTGATCTCAGGTCACATCCGGCATCATGTGTGTGGGGTGGGCCTGTCAGGTCCCCATCCCTACACTGCAGGCCAACCCATGGTTGCCATCTTGGTCCGTCAGGAACCACTCAGATACACATAAATTACATCAGATGCCACTCTGTGACCTCCGACCCAGCGAAGGTGACAAAACATCTTTTTTTTTTCATAATATAAATGATGAAACCTGCTAATAAAAATGCAATGTAGTCTGCTGAGATAATAAATAACCCTTATATTGAGCATTTGTATCAATTCCTCCTATTTTGGAACAAGGTTTCGGTTAACCATACATTCATCCTTCAATATTAAGACTTGTTTGCATGCTACACATTTTGTAACATTTTAAACAAGTCCACACACATCAAGTGCATTATATTTATCCCCGGGGCTATGAATTCTATTTCTTACTCATTCCATTTTTAAATACAAAGTGTGTTAATTATTATAGAGATTAGGATTATAGGTTACAAAATTAGATGAATGTTTAGGGGTCAACCTAGGGGTTACTTTTAGGATTGAGGTAAGGGTTAAAGATCATCTTTGCTTTGGGTTTGGAGTTTGACTTTTGACCTGAGATGTTCAGTTTAGGTCAAAAGGAAAGGGAAAAACAAGCTATTTTTTTACTGTGCTGTTTCAATATTCAGACTTGTTTGCATAATATACATTTTATCACATTTTCAACAAGTCCACACACATCAAGTGCATTACATTGATCCCCAAAGCTATGGATTCTGTTTCTTATTCATTAAAATCCCTTTTTAAATACAGAATGTGTTTCTTACAAAAGAGATTAGGTTTATGAATTATATAATAAGATATACGTTTAAAAGCCCCCCTAGGGGTCAGGGTTAGAATAAAGGTAAGGGTCAAAGGTGATCTTTACTTAGGGTTTGAAATTTTGACCTTTCACCTGAGATGTTAAGGTTGGATTCCTCACTGAAGAGGAGGAAGTCGTGATGTCCAAGTCATGTCCCAGATGGAAAAGGTCATCTAATGTGCTATCACCCAGAGGCTCAGCAGTTTGCTCCGTCTGAAACATAGAGTGTGTGGCTGCTCCCAGCCTAATTAATGTGTCTTCAGGATTTGTTGGAGGCATTTATTCCACCCTCTGGGGTGATAAAACAGAGGGGGTGACATCTAACTCATCTCCCAATAACAGGAGATCTACTGTCTCTGCAACTCCCTCAGTCTGTGTCTCTGGTACACAAACATCTACCATTTAAGTGAGGAGGAGGGGAGGAGGGAGGAGAGACGTTCTTGACCTCTCCCGACACTTTTTGGGCAGGAGAGTAGGAGGAGGAGTGGTGGAGAATATAGCATCATGCTCGTCCATCTCCATGTTCAGTTCCTGAGTCTGGCCACCGGAGGGCGACAGTGATCTGGATTGAGATTCACCATCAGCGGCTGTGTGGATCTGCACACTTGTGCTTATAACTGTGCCATCTAACGGCGTTGGGGGACTATTTTGGATCTCTTGTGATGCAATGGCATCCTGTGGATCTCTCAGACTTGTGTGGAGGAGCCCCTCCCCATGATCTAACGTGTCTGAGAGCAGTCTTTTTCCAAGACTGCGACGTGCCCATTTCAGCGCAATCAGCCATGGATCTACCCAGTCATAGGAGGATAAAACACATTCATTTAGCGAGTTCTATTGCCAAACTAGACTCATAATGGTCTCTCAAAATGAGCATTGTGGTGTACGCCCAGTTACCAGCGTTACCTTTAAGGAGAGACTCTGTGTCTTCTGTAGGGTATGCAGGTTTAATGATGGTAGAGAGATGATTCTGTATTTTAAGAATTGTGTTTGATTCCTCCTCTAGGCGACACATTATTTTGGTGGTGGGTCAATTTGATGAGTTTATAAATAGATCGGACTTAACGCTACAAATCTAAATGAGTCTTCTTCAGTCTAAGCTTGTTGAAAAGATGTCTGCTGTTTTTCCAGGTCAAAGTGTGAAAGGCTGTAGAGTTGACTATGCTGTGATCTCAGGTCACATCCGGCATCATGTGTGTGGGGTGGGCCTGTCAGGTCCCCATCCCTACACTGCAGGCCAACCCATGGTTGCCATCTTGGTCCGTCAGGAACCACTCAGATACACATAAATTACATCAGATGCCACTCTGTGACCTCCGACCCAGCGAAGGTGACAAAACATTTTTTTTTTTTCATAATATAAATGATGAAACCTTCACCATCAGCGGCTGTGTGGATCTGCACACTTGTGCTTATAACTGTGCCATCTAACGGCGTTGGGGGACTATTTTGGATCTCTTGTGATGCAATGGCATCCTGTGGATCTCTCAGACTTGTGTGGAGGAGCCCCTCCCCATGATCTAACGTGTTTGAGAGCAGTCTTTTTCCAAGACTGCGACGTGCCCATTTCAGCGCAATCAGCCAATGATCTACCCAGTCATAGGAGGATAAAACACATTCATTTAGCGAGTTCTATTGCCAAACTAGACTCATAATGGTCTCTCAAAATGAGCATTGTGGTGTACGCCCAGTTACCAGCGTTACCTTTAAGGAGAGACTCTGTGTCTTCTGTAGGGTATGCAGGTTTAATGATGGTAGAGAGATGATTCTGTATTTTAAGAATTGTGTTTGATTCCTCCTCTAGGCGACACATTATTTTGGTGGTGGGTCAATTTGATGATCTTATAAATAGATCGGACTTAACGCTACAAATCTAAATGAGTCTTCTTCAGTCTAAGCTTGTTGAAAAGATGTCTGCTGTTTTTCCAGGTCAAAGTGTGAAAGGCTGTAGAGTTGACTATGCTGTGATCTCAGGTCACATCCGGCATCATGTGTGTGGGGTGGGCCTGTCAGGTCCCCATCCCTACACTGCAGGCCAACCCATGGTTGCCATCTTGGTCCGTCAGGAACCACTCAGATACACATAAATTACATCAGATGCCACTCTGTGACCTCCGACCCAGCGAAGGTGACAAAACATCTTTTTTTTTCATAATATAAATGATGAAACCTTCACCATCAGCGGCTGTGTGGATCTGCACACTTGTGCTTATAACTGTGCCATCTAAGGGCGTTGGGGGACTATTTTGGATCTCTTGTGATGCAATGGCATCCTGTGGATCTCTCAGACTTGTGTGGAGGAGCCCCTCCCCATGATCTAACGTGTCTGAGAGCAGTCTTTTTCCAAGACTGCGACGTGCCCATTTCAGCGCAATCAGCCATGGATCTACCCAGTCATAGGAGGATAAAACACATTCATTTAGCGAGTTCTATTGCCAAACTAGACTCATAATGGTCTCTCAAAATGAGCATTGTGGTGTACGCCCAGTTACCAGCGTTACCTTTAAGGAGAGACTCTGTGTCTTCTGTAGGGTATGCAGGTTTAATGATGGTAGAGAGATGATTCTGTATTTTAAGAATTGTGTTTGATTCCTCCTCTAGGCGACACATTATTTTGGTGGTGGGTCAATTTGATGATCTTATAAATAGATCGGACTTAACGCTACAAATCTAAATGAGTCTTCTTCAGTCTAAGCTTGTTGAAAAGATGTCTGCTGTTTTTCCAGGTCAAAGTGTGAAAGGCTGTAGAGTTGACTATGCTGTGATCTCAGGTCACATCCGGCATCATGTGTGTGGGGTGGGCCTGTCAGGTCCCCATCCCTACACTGCAGGCCAACCAATGGTTGCCATCTTGGTCCGTCAGGAACCACTCAGATACACATAAATTACATCAGGTGCCACTCTGTGACCTCCGACCCAACGAAGGTGACAAAACATCTTTTTTTTTTCATAATATAAATGATGAAACCTGCTAATAAAAATGCAATGTAGTCTGCTGAGATAATAAATAACCCTTATATTGAGCATTTGTATCAATTCCTCCTATTTTGGAACAAGGTTTCGGTTAACCATACATTCATCCTTCAATATTAAGACTTGTTTGCATGCTACACATTTTGTAACATTTTAAACAAGTCCACACACATCAAGTGCATTATATTTATCCCCGGGGCTATGAATTCTATTTCTTACTCATTCCATTTTTAAACACTGAGTGTTTTAATTATTATAGAGATTAGGGTTATAGGTTACAAAATTAGATGAATGTTTAGGGGTCAACCTAGGGGTTACTTTTAGGATTGAGGTTAGGGTTAGAGATCATCTTTGCTTTGGGTTTGGAGTTTGACTTTTGACCTGAGATGTTCAGTTTAGGTCAAAAGGAAAGGGAAAAACAAGCTATTTTTTACTGTGCTGTTTCAATATTCAGACTTGTTTGCATAATATACATTTTATCACATTTTCAACAAGTCCACACACATCAAGTGCATTACATTGATCCCCAAAGCTATGGATTCTGTTTCTTATTCATTAAAATCCCTTTTTAAATACAGAATGTGTTTCTTACAAAAGAGATTAGGTTTATGAATTATATAATAAGATATACGTTTAAAAGCCCCCCTAGGGGTCAGGGTTAGAATAAAGGTAAGGGTCAAAGGTGATCTTTACTTAGGGTTTGAAATTTTGACCTTTCACCTGAGATGTTAAGGTTGGATTCCTCACTGAAGAGGAGGAAGTCGTGATGTCCAAGTCATGTCCCAGATGGAAAAGGTCATCTAATGTGCTATCACCCAGAGGCTCAGCAGTTTGCTCCGTCTGAAACATAGAGTGTGTGGCTGCTCCCAGCCTAATTAATGTGTCTTCAGGATTTGTTGGAGGCATTTATTCCACCCTCTGGGGTGATAAAACAGAGGGGGTGACATCTAACTCATCTCCCAATAACAGGAGATCTACTGTCTGTGCAACTCCCTCAGTCTGTGTCTCTGGTACACAAACATCTACCATTTAAGTGAGGAGGAGGGGAGGAGGGAGGAGAGACGTTCTTGACCTCTCCCGACACTTTTTGGGCAGGAGAGTAGGAGGAGGAGTGGTGGAGAATATAGCATCATGCTCGTCCATCTCCATGTTCAGTTCCTGAGTCTGGCCACCGGAGGGCGACAGTGATCTGGATTGAGATTCACCATCAGCGGCTGTGTGGATCTGCACACTTGTGCTTATAACTGTGCCATCTAACGGCGTTGGGGGACTATTTTGGATCTCTTGTGATGCAATGGCATCCTGTGGATCTCTCAGACTTGTGTGGAGGAGCCCCTCCCCATGATCTAACGTGTCTGAGAGCAGTCTTTTTCCAAGACTGCGACGTGCCCATTTCAGCGCAATCAGCCATGGATCTACCCAGTCATAGGAGGATAAAACACATTCATTTAGCGAGTTCTATTGCCAAACTAGACTCATAATGGTCTCTCAAAATGAGCATTGTGGTGTACGCCCAGTTACCAGCGTTACCTTTAAGGAGAGACTCTGTGTCTTCTGTAGGGTATGCAGGTTTAATGATGGTAGAGAGATGATTCTGTATTTTAAGAATTGTGTTTGATTCCTCCTCTAGGCGACACATTATTTTGGTGGTGGGTCAATTTGATGATCTTATAAATAGATCGGACTTAACGCTACAAATCTAAATGAGTCTTCTTCAGTTTAAGCTTGTTGAAAAGATGTCTGCTGTTTTTCCAGGTCAAAGTGTGAAAGGCTGTAGAGTTGACTATGCTGTGATCTCAGGTCACATCCGGCATCATGTGTGTGGGGTGGGCCTGTCAGGTCCCCATCCCTACACTGCAGGCCAACCCATGGTTGCCATCTTGGTCCGTCAGGAACCACTCAGATACACATAAATTACATCAGATGCCACTCTGTGACCTCCGACCCAGCGAAGGTGACAAAACATCTTTTTTTTTTCATAATATAAATGATGAAACCTGCTAATAAAAATGCAATGTAGTCTGCTGAGATAATAAATAACCCTTATATTGAGCATTTGTATCAATTCCTCCTATTTTGGAACAAGGTTTCGGTTAACCATACATTCATCCTTCAAAATTAAGACTTGTTTGCATGCTACACATTTTGTAACATTTTAAACAAGTCCACACACATCAAGTGCATTATATTTATCCCCGGGGCTATGAATTCTATTTCTTACTCATTCCATTTTTAAATACTGAGTGTGTTAATTATTATAGAGATTAGGGTTATAGGTTACAAAATTAGATGAATGTTTAGGGGTCAACCTAGGGGTTACTTTTAGGATTGAGGTTAGGGTTAGAGATCATCTTTGCTTTGGGTTTGGAGTTTGACTTTTGCCCTGAGATGTTCAGTTTAGGTCAAAAGGAAAGGGAAAAACAAGCTATTTTTTTACTGTGCTGTTTCAATATTCAGACTTGTTTGCATAATATACATTTTATCACATTTTCAACAAGTCCACACACATCAAGTGCATTACATTGATCCCCAAAGCTATGGATTCTGTTTCTTATTCATTAAAATCCCTTTTTAAATACAGAATGTGTTTCTTACAAAAGAGATTAGGTTTATGGATTATATAATAAGATATACGTTTAAAAGCCCCCCTAGGGGTCAGGGTTAGAATAAAGGTAAGGGTCAAAGGTGATCTTTACTTAGGGTTTGAAATTTTGACCTTTCACCTGAGATGTTAAGGTTGGATTCCTCACTGAAGAGGAGGAAGTCGTGATGTCCAAGTCATGTCCCAGATGGAAAAGGTCATCTAATGTGCTATCACCCAGAGGCTCAGCAGTTTGCTCCGTCTGAAACATAGAGTGTGTGGCTGCTCCCAGCCTAATTAATGTGTCTTCAGGATTTGTTGGAGGCATTTATTCCACCCTCTAGGGTGATAAAACAGAGGGGGTGACATCTAACTCATCTCCCAATAACAGGAGATCTACTGTCTCTGCAACTCCCTCAGTCTGTGTCTCTGGTACACAAACATCTACCATTTAAGTGAGGAGGAGGGGAGGAGGGAGGAGAGACATTCTTGACCTCTCCCGCCACTTTTTGGGCAGGAGAGTAGGAGGAGGAGTGGTGGAGAATATAGCATCATGCTCGTCCATCTCCATGTTCAGTTCCTGAGTCTGGCCACCGGAGGGCGACAGTGATCTGGATTGAGATTCACCATCAGCGGCTGTGTGGATCTGCACACTTGTGCTTATAACTGTGCCATCTAACGGCGTTGGGGGACTATTTTGGATCTCTTGTGATGCAATGGCATCCTGTGGATCTCTCAGACTTGTGTGGAGGAGCCCCTCCCCATGATCTAACGTGTCTGAGAGCAGTCTTTTTCCAAGACTGCGACGTGCCCATTTCAGCGCAATCAGCCATGGATCTACCCAGTCATAGGAGGATAAAACACATTCATTTAGCGAGTTCTATTGCCAAACTAGACTCATAATGGTCTCTCAAAATGAGCATTGTGGTGTACGCCCAGTTACCAGCGTTACCTTTAAGGAGAGACTCTGTGTCTTCTGTAGGGTATGCAGGTTTAATGATGGTAGAGAGATGATTCTGTATTTTAAGAATTGTGTTTGATTCCTCCTCTAGGCGACACATTATTTTGGTGGTGGGTCAATTTGATGATCTTATAAATAGATCGGACTTAACGCTACAAATCTAAATGAGTCTTCTTCAGTTTAAGCTTGTTGAAAAGATGTCTGCTGTTTTTCCAGGTCAAAGTGTGAAAGGCTGTAGAGTTGACTATGCTGTGATCTCAGGTCACATCCGGCATCATGTGTGTGGGGTGGGCCTGTCAGGTCCCCATCCCTACACTGCAGGCCAACCCATGGTTGCCATCTTGGTCCGTCAGGAACCACTCAGATACACATAAATTACATCAGATGCCACTCTGTGACCTCCGACCCAGCGAAGGTGACAAAACATCTTTTTTTTTTCATAATATAAATGATGAAACCTGCTAATAAAAATGCAATGTAGTCTGCTGAGATAATAAATAACCCTTATATTGAGCATTTGTATCAATTCCTCCTATTTTGGAACAAGGTTTCGGTTAACCATACATTCATCCTTCAATATTAAGACTTGTTTGCATGCTACACATTTTGTAACATTTTAAACAAGTCCACACACATCAAGTGCATTATATTTATACCCGGGGCTATGAATTCTATTTCTTACTCATTCCATTTTTAAATACTGAGTGTGTTAATTATTATAGAGATTACGGTTATAGGTTACAAAATTAGATGAATGTTTAGGGGTCAACCTAGGGGTTACTTTTAGGATTGAGGTTAGGGTTAGAGATCATCTTTGCTTTGGGTTTGGAGTTTGACTTTTGACCTGAGATGTTCAGTTTAGGTCAAAAGGAAAGGGAAGAACAAGCTATTTTTTTACTGTGCTGTTTCAATATTCAGACTTGTTTGCATAATATACATTTTATCACATTTTCAACAAGTCCACACACATCAAGTGCATTACATTGATCCCCAAAGCTATGGATTCTGTTTCTTATTCATTAAAATCCCTTTTTAAATACAAAATCTATCTTACAAAAGAGATTAGGTTTATGGATTATATAATGAGATATACGTTTAAAAGCCCCCCTAGGGGTCAGGGTTAGAATAAAGGTAAGGGTCAAAGGTGATCTTTACTTAGGGTTTGAAATTTTGACCTTTCACCTGAGATGTTAAGGTTGGATTCCTCACTGAAGAGGAGGAAGTCGTGATGTCCAAGTCATGTCCCAGATGGAAAAGGTCATCTAATGTGCTATCACCCAGAGGCTCAGCAGTTTGCTCCGTCTGAAACATAGAGTGTGTGGCTGCTCCCAGCCTAATTAATGTGTTTTCAGGACTTGTTGGAGGCATTTATTCCACCCTCTGGGGTGATAAAATAGAGGGGGTGACATCTAACTCATCTCCCAATAACAGGAGATCTACTGTCTCTGCAACTCCCTCAGTCTGTGTCTCTGGTACACAAACATCTACCATTTAAGTGAGGAGGAGGGGAGGAGGGAGGAGAGACATTCTTGACCTCTCCCGCCACTTTTTGGGCAGGAGAGTAGGAGGAGGAGTGGTGGAGAATATAGCATCATGCTCGTCCATCTCCATGTTCAGTTCCTGAGTCTGGCCACCGGAGGGCGACAGTGATCTGGATTGAGATTCACCATCAGCGGCTGTGTGGATCTGCACACTTGTGCTTATAACTGTGCCATCTAACGGCGTTGGGGGACTATTTTGGATCTCTTGTGATGCAATGGCATCCTGTGGATCTCTCAGACTTGTGTGGAGGAGCCCCTCCCCATGATCTAACGTGTCTGAGAGCAGTCTTTTTCCAAGACTGCGACGTGCCCATTTCAGCGCAATCAGCCATGGATCTACCCAGTCATAGGAGGATAAAACACATTCATTTAGCGAGTTCTATTGCCAAACTAGACTCATAATGGTCTCTCAAAATGAGCATTGTGGTGTACGCCCAGTTACCAGCGTTACCTTTAAGGAGAGACTCTGTGTCTTCTGTAGGGTATGCAGGTTTAATGATGGTAGAGAGATGATTCTGTATTTTAAGAATTGTGTTTGATTCCTCCTCTAGGCGACACATTATTTTGGTGGTGGGTCAATTTGATGATCTTATAAATAGATCGGACTTAACGCTACAAATCTAAATGAGTCTTCTTCAGTTTAAGCTTGTTGAAAAGATGTCTGCTGTTTTTCCAGGTCAAAGTGTGAAAGGCTGTAGAGTTGACTATGCTGTGATCTCAGGTCACATCCGGCATCATGTGTGTGGGGTGGGCCTGTCAGGTCCCCATCCCTACACTGCAGGCCAACCCATGGTTGCCATCTTGGTCCGTCAGGAACCACTCAGATACACATAAATTACATCAGATGCCACTCTGTGACCTCCGACCCAGCGAAGGTGACAAAACATCTTTTTTTTTTCATAATATAAATGATGAAACCTTCACCATCAGCGGCTGTGTGGATCTGCACACTTGTGCTTATAACTGTGCCATCTAACGGCGTTGGGGGACTATTTTGGATCTCTTGTGATGCAATGGCATCCTGTGGATCTCTCAGACTTGTGTGGAGGAGCCCCTCCCCATGATCTAACGTGTCTGAGAGCAGTCTTTTTCCAAGACTGCGACGTGCCCATTTCAGCGCAATCAGCCATGGATCTACCCAGTCATAGGAGGATAAAACACATTCATTTAGCGAGTTCTATTGCCAAACTAGACTCATAATGGTCTCTCAAAATGAGCATTGTGGTGTACGCCCAGTTACCAGCGTTACCTTTAAGGAGAGACTCTGTGTCTTCTGTAGGGTATGCAGGTGTAATGATGGTAGAGAGATGATTCTGTATTTTGAGAATTGTGTTTGATTCCTCCTCTAGGCGACACATTATTTTGGTGGTGGGTCAATTTGATGATCTTATAAATAGATCGGACTTAACGCTACAAATCTAAATGAGTCTTCTTCAGTCTAAGCTTGTTGAAAAGATGTCTGCTGTTTTTCCAGGTCAAAGTGTGAAAGGCTGTAGAGTTGACTATGCTGTGATCTCAGGTCACATCCGGCATCATGTGTGTGGGGTGGGCCTGTCAGGTCCCCATCCCTACACTGCAGGCCAACCCATGGTTGCCATCTTGGTCCGTCAGGAACCACTCAGATACACATAAATTACATCAGATGCCACTCTGTGACCTCCGACCCAGCGAAGGTGACAAAACATCTTTTTTTTTCATAATATAAATGATGAAACCTGCTAATAAAAATGCAATGTAGTCTGCTGAGATAATAAATAACCCTTATATTGAGCATTTGTATCAATTCCTCCTATTTTGGAACAAGGTTTCGGTTAACCATACATTCATCCTTCAATATTAAGACTTGTTTGCATGCTACACATTTTGTAACATTTTAAACAAGTCCACACACATCAAGTGCATTATATTTATCCCCGGGGCTATGAATTCTATTTCTTACTCATTCCATTTTTAAATACAAAGTGTGTTAATTATTATAGAGATTAGGATTATAGGTTACAAAATTAGATGAATGTTTAGGGGTCAACCTAGGGGTTACTTTTAGGATTGAGGTAAGGGTTAAAGATCATCTTTGCTTTGGGTTTGGAGTTTGACTTTTGACCTGAGATGTTCAGTTTAGGTCAAAAGGAAAGGGAAAAACAAGCTATTTTTTTACTGTGCTGTTTCAATATTCAGACTTGTTTGCATAATATACATTTTATCACATTTTCAACAAGTCCACACACATCAAGTGCATTACATTGATCCCCAAAGCTATGGATTCTGTTTCTTATTCATTAAAATCCCTTTTTAAATACAGAATGTGTTTCTTACAAAAGAGATTAGGTTTATGAATTATATAATAAGATATACGTTTAAAAGCCCCCCTAGGGGTCAGGGTTAGAATAAAGGTAAGGGTCAAAGGTGATCTTTACTTAGGGTTTGAAATTTTGACCTTTCACCTGAGATGTTAGTTAAGGTTGGATTCCTCACTGAAGAGGAGGAAGTCGTGATGTCCAAGTCATGTCCCAGATGGAAAAGGTCATCTAATGTGCTATCACCCAGAGGCTCAGCAGTTTGCTCCGTCTGAAACATAGAGTGTGTGGCTGCTCCCAGCCTAATTAATGTGTCTTCAGGATTTGTTGGAGGCATTTATTCCACCCTCTGGGGTGATAAAACAGAGGGGGTGACATCTAACTCATCTCCTAATAACAGGAGATCTACTGTCTCTGCAACTCCCTCAGTCTGTGTCTCTGGTACACAAACATCTACCATTTAAGTGAGGAGGAGGGGAGGAGGGAGGAGAGACATTCTTGACCTCTCCCGCCACTTTTTGGGCAGGAGAGTAGGAGGAGGAGTGGTGGAGAATATAGCATCATGCTCGTCCATCTCCATGTTCAGTTCCTGAGTCTGGCCACCGGAGGGCGACAGTGATCTGGATTGAGATTCACCATCAGCGGCTGTGTGGATCTGCACACTTGTGCTTATAACTGTGCCATCTAACGGCGTTGGGGGACTATTTTGGATCTCTTGTGATGCAATGGCATCCTGTGGATCTCTCAGACTTGTGTGGAGGAGCCCCTCCCCATGATCTAACGTGTCTGAGAGCAGTCTTTTTCCAAGACTGCGACGTGCCCATTTCAGCGCAATCAGCCATGGATCTACCCAGTCATAGGAGGATAAAACACATTCATTTAGCGAGTTCTATTGCCAAACTAGACTCATAATGGTCTCTCAAAATGAGCATTGTGGTGTTCGCCCAGTTACCAGCGTTACCTTTAAGGAGAGACTCTGTGTCTTCTGTAGGGTATGCAGGTTTAATGATGGTAGAGAGATGATTCTGTATTTTAAGAATTGTGTTTGATTCCTCCTCTAGGCGACACATTATTTTGGTGGTGGGTCAATTTGATGATCTTATAAATAGATCGGACTTAACGCTACAAATCTAAATGAGTCTTCTTCAGTCTAAGCTTGTTGAAAAGATGTCTGCTGTTTTTCCAGGTCAAAGTGTGAAAGGCTGTAGAGTTGACTATGCTGTGATCTCAGGTCACATCCGGCATCATGTGTGTGGGGTGGGCCTGTCAGGTCCCCATCCCTACACTGCAGGCCAACCCATGGTTGCCATCTTGGTCCGTCAGGAACCACTCAGATACACATAAATTACATCAGATGCCACTCTGTGACCTCCGACCCAGCGAAGGTGACAAAACATCTTTTTTTTTCATAATATAAATGATGAAACCTGCTAATAAAAATGCAATGTAGTCTGCTGAGATAATAAATAACCCTTATATTGAGCATTTGTATCAATTCCTCCTATTTTGGAACAAGGTTTCGGTTAACCATACATTCATCCTTCAATATTAAGACTTGTTTGCATGCTACACATTTTGTAACATTTTAAACAAGTCCACACACATCAAGTGCATTATATTTATCCCCGGGGCTATGAATTCTATTTCTTACTCATTCCATTTTTAAATACAAAGTGTGTTAATTATTATAGAGATTAGGATTATAGGTTACAAAATTAGATGAATGTTTAGGGGTCAACCTAGGGGTTACTTTTAGGGTTGAGGTAAGGGTTAAAGATCATCTTTGCTTTGGGTTTGGAGTTTGACTTTTGACCTGAGATGTTCAGTTTAGGTCAAAAGGAAAGGGAAAAACAAGCTATTTTTTTACTGTGCTGTTTCAATATTCAGACTTGTTTGCATAATATACATTTTATCACATTTTCAACAAGTCCACACACATCAAGTGCATTACATTGATCCCCAAAGCTATGGATTCTGTTTCTTATTCATTAAAATCCCTTTTTAAATACAGAATGTGTTTCTTACAAAAGAGATTAGGTTTATGAATTATATAATAAGATATACGTTTAAAAGCCCCCCTAGGGGTCAGGGTTAGAATAAAGGTAAGGGTCAAAGGTGATCTTTACTTAGGGTTTGAAATTTTGACCTTTCACCTGAGATGTTAGTTAAGGTTGGATTCCTCACTGAAGAGGAGGAAGTCGTGATGTCCAAGTCATGTCCCAGATGGAAAAGGTCATCTAATGTGCTATCACCCAGAGGCTCAGCAGTTTGCTCCGTCTGAAACATAGAGTGTGTGGCTGCTCCCAGCCTAATTAATGTGTCTTCAGGATTTGTTGGAGGCATTTATTCCACCCTCTGGGGTGATAAAACAGAGGGGGTGACATCTAACTCATCTCCCAATAACAGGAGATCTACTGTCTCTGCAACTCCCTCAGTCTGTGTCTCTGGTACACAAACATCTACCATTTAAGTGAGGAGGAGGGGAGGAGGGAGGAGAGACATTCTTGACCTCTCCCGCCACTTTTTGGGCAGGAGAGTAGGAGGAGGAGTGGTGGAGAATATAGCATCATGCTCGTCCATCTCCATGTTCAGTTCCTGAGTCTGGCCACCGGAGGGCGACAGTGATCTGGATTGAGATTCACCATCAGCGGCTGTGTGGATCTGCACACTTGTGCTTATAACTGTGCCATCTAACGGCGTTGGGGGACTATTTTGGATCTCTTGTGATGCAATGGCATCCTGTGGATCTCTCAGACTTGTGTGGAGGAGCCCCTCCCCATGATCTAACGTGTCTGAGAGCAGTCTTTTTCCAAGACTGCGACGTGCCCATTTCAGCGCAATCAGCCATGGATCTACCCAGTCATAGGAGGATAAAACACATTCATTTAGCGAGTTCTATTGCCAAACTAGACTCATAATGGTCTCTCAAAATGAGCATTGTGGTGTACGCCCAGTTACCAGCGTTACCTTTAAGGAGAGACTCTGTGTCTTCTGTAGGGTATGCAGGTTTAATGATGGTAGAGAGATGATTCTGTATTTTAAGAATTGTGTTTGATTCCTCCTCTAGGCGACACATTATTTTGGTGGTGGGTCAATTTGATGAGTTTATAAATAGATCGGACTTAACGCTACAAATCTAAATGAGTCTTCTTCAGTCTAAGCTTGTTGAAAAGATGTCTGCTGTTTTTCCAGGTCAAAGTGTGAAAGGCTGTAGAGTTGACTATGCTGTGATCTCAGGTCACATCCGGCATCATGTGTGTGGGGTGGGCCTGTCAGGCAGGCCAACCCATGGTTGCCATCTTGGTCCGTCAGGAACCACTCAGATACACATAAATTACATCAGATGCCACTCTGTGACCTCCGACCCAGCGAAGGTGACAAAACATCTTTTTTTTTTCATAATATAAATGATGAAACCTGCTAATAAAAATGCAATGTAGTCTGCTGAGATAATAAATAACCCTTATATTGAGCATTTGTATCAATTCCTCCTATTTTGGAACAAGGTTTCGGTTAACCATACATTCATCCTTCAAAATTAAGACTTGTTTGCATGCTACACATTTTGTAACATTTTAAACAAGTCCACACACATCAAGTGCATTATATTTATCCCCGGGGCTATGAATTCTATTTCTTACTCATTCCATTTTTAAATACTGAGTGTGTAAATTATTATAGAGATTAGGGTTATAGGTTACAAAATTAGATGAATGTTTAGGGGTCAACCTAGGGGTTACTTTTAGGATTGAGGTTAGGGTTAGAGATCATCTTTGCTTTGGGTTTGGAGTTTGACTTTTGACCTGAGATGTTCAGTTTAGGTCAAAAGGAAAGGGAAAAACAAGCTATTTTTTTACTGTGCTGTTTCAATATTCAGACTTGTTTGCATAATATACATTTTATCACATTTTCAACAAGTCCACACACATCAAGTGCATTACATTGATCCCCAAAGCTATGGATTCTGTTTCTTATTCATTAAAATCCCTTTTTAAATACAGAATGTGTTTCTTACAAAAGAGATTAGGTTTATGAATTATATAATAAGACAAATGTTTAATAGCCCCTCTAGTGTTCAGTGTTAGAATATAGGTTAGGGTCAAAGGTGAAATTTTGACCTTTGACCTGAGATGTTAAGGTTGGATTCCTAACTGAAGAGGAGGAGGTCGTGATGTCCAGGTCATGTCCCAGACGGAAAAGGTCATCTAATGTGCTATCATCCAGAGGCTCAGCAGTTTGCTCAATTCCGATACATAGAGTGTGTGGCTGCTCCCAGCCTAGTTAATGTGCTTTCAGGAGTTGCTGGAGGCATTTATTCCACCCTCTGGGGTGATAATACAGGGGGGATGACATCTAACTCATCTCCCAATAACAGGAGATCTACTGTCTCTGCAACTCCCTCAGTCTGTGTCTCTGGTACACAAACATCTACATTTTAAGTGAGGAGGAGGGGAGGAGAGAGGAGAGACGTTCTTGGCCTCTCCCGCCACTTTTTGGGAAGGAGAGTAGGAGGAGGAGGGGTGGAGAAGATAGCATCATACTTGTCCATCTCCATGTTCAGTTCCTGAGTCTGGCCACCGGAGGGCGACAGTGATCTGGACTGAGATTCACAATCAGTGGCTGTGTGGATCTGCGCACTTGTGCTTATAACTGTGCCATAATGGCGTTGGGGGACTAATTTGGATCTCTTGTGATGCAATGGCATCCTGTGGATCTCTCAGACTTGTGTGGAGGAGCCCCTCCACCTGATCTAACGTGTCTGAGAGCAATCTTTTTCCAAGACTGCGACGTGCCCATTTCAGCCATGGATCTACCCAGTCATGGGGGGATAAAACTCATTAATTTAGCGAGTTCTATTGCCAAACCATCCTCATCATGGTCTCTCAAAATGAGGTCCCCATCCCTACATCGCAGACCAACCCGTGGTTGCCATCTTGGTCCGTCAGGAACCACTCAGATACACATACATTATGTCAGATGGCACTCTGTGACCTCCGACCCCGTGGGTGATTAAACATGTTTTTTTCATAATATAAATGATTAAACCTGCTATTATAAATGTAAAATAGTCTGCTGAGATAATAAATGACCCTTATTTTGAGCATTTGTATCTATTCCTCCTTTTTTTTCAAACAAGGAGCCATTCATTCATCCTTCCATATTAAGACCTGTTTGCATTATACATATTTGGTAACATTTTAAACAAGTCCACACACATCAAGTGCATTATATTGATCCCCAAGGCTATGAATTCTATTTCTTACTCATTACAATCCATTTTTAAATACTGAGTGTTTCAATTATTAAAGAGATTAGGGTTAGATGTTACAAAATTAGATGGATGTTTAGGAGTCAATAGGGATTACATTTAGAATTGAGTTTATGGTTAGAGATCATCTTTGCACAGGGTTTAGAGTTAAGTAATTAAAATTAATTAATTAATTAAAACTGTTAAGTTATCAACAAAGTACATATTTAAACGACATTTTATGGTATATACATTCAAAATCACCTTAAAATAGGATTTGTGGACCTACAGGAGGGAATAAAGCCACTTTGTTTATTTGGCCAGGAGCACAGCAGTTTAAACAGGCACAGATTAAGTAGTGTTGCTGTCCAGCCCTTAACGAATGACAAAGTGAAAACTGATCGATTATCAACTCAAAACATCTTCAAACTACATTTCAAGATAGCCCTGCTTGAAATCACATTATAATATGACTTACTGAAACAATCACGCCACTGCCTGGGTAAATTACAATGAAAAGCATGATACAGCCGTTTTAGACGTTTCCTGCTAGTGCCATCGCTGTTTCTCAATGTATGTAGAGCTTCATATTTAAACTGTTAAGTTATCAACAAAGTACATTTTCAGCCCTGAATAAATGAAAAAGTGAAAACTGATCGATTATCAACTCAAAACATCTTCAAACTACATTTCAAGATAGCCTTTTCCTTGAAATCACATTATAATATGACTTCCTGAAACAACCACGCCACTGCTTGTGTAAATTACATTGAAAAGCATGTAACAGTATTTTTAGACGTTTCAAGCTACTGCAATCGGTTTTTCTCAATTTCACTGACATTTCATGGTAGATTCATTTAAAATCACCTTAAAATAGGATTTGTGGACCTACAGGGGGGAATAAAGCCACTTTGTTTATTTGGCCAAGAGCACAGCATTTAAAGCAGGCACAGATTGAGTAGTGTTGCTGTCCAGCCCTGAATGAATGAAAAAGTGAAAACTGATCGATTATCAACTCAAAACATCTTCAAACTACATTTCAAGATAGCCCTGCTTGAAATCACATTATAACACGACTTCCTGAAACAACCACGCCACTGCTTGTGTAAATTACAATGAAAAGCATGTAACAGCCGTTTTAGACGTTTCCTGCTAGTGCAATCGATGTTTCTCAATGTATGTACAGCTGCATGTTCAAACAACATGTCAAGATAGCCCTGCTTGAAATCACATTATAATATGACTTACTGAAACAACCAGGCCATGCCAAAGCCACTTTGTTTATTTGGTGACGTTTTTGAAAAATAAAAATGCATTCATGTAATGACATGTACAACCACCAGGAGGCAAACTCGCACCAGAAACCTCTAGATCCAAACAACATGCCTTCATATTTTCCATTTCCATAAGACTTACTGAAACAACCACGCCACTGTTTGTGTAAATTACAATGAAAACCATGATACAGCCGTTTTAGACGTTTCCTGCTAGTGCCATTGCTGTTTCTCAATGTATGTAGAGCTTCATATTTAAACTGTTAAGTTATCAACAAAGTACATTTTCACCAACATTTCATGGTAGATTCATTCAAAATCACCTTAAAATAGGATTTGTGGACCTACAGGGGGGAATAAAGCCACTTTGTTTATTTGGCCAGGAGCACAGCAGTTAAAGCAGGCACAGATTGAGCAGTGTTGCTGTCCAGCCCTGAATGAATGAAAAAGTGACAACTGATCGATTATCAACTCAAAACATCTTCAAACTACATTTCAAGATAGCCCTGCTTGAAATCACATTATAACATGACTTACTGAAACAACCACCCCACTGCTTGTGTAAATTACAATGAAAACCATGATACAGCCGTTTTAGACGTTTCCTGCTAGTGCAATCGCTGTTTCTCAATGTATGTAGAGCTTCATATTTAAACTGTTATGTTATCAGCAAAGTACATATTTAAACGACATTTTATGGTAGACACATTCAAAATCACCTTAAAATAGGATTTGTGGACCTACAGGAGGGAATACAGCCACTTTGTTTCTCTGGCCAGGAGCACAGCACTTTAAACAGGTACAGATTGAGTAGTGTTGCTGTCCAGCCGTGAATGAATGAAAAAGTGAAAACTGATCGATTCTCTACTCAAAACATCTTCAAACTACATTTCAAGATAGCCTTTTTCTTGAAATCACATTATGAAATGACTTCCTGAAACAACCACGCCACTGCTTGTGTAAATTACAATGAAAAGCATGTAACAGCAGTTTTAGACGTTTCCAGCTACTGCAATCGGTGTTTCTCAATGTATGTACAGCTTCATGTTTAAACTGTTAACTTATCAACAAAGTTCATCTTTAAACGACATTTTATGGTAGATTCATTCAAAATCACCTTAAAATAGGATTTGTGAACCTACAGGAGGGAATAAAGCCACTTTGTTTATTTGGCCAGGAGCACAGCACTTTAAGCAGGCACAGATTGAGTAGTGTTGCTGTCCAGCCTGAATGGGGAGGCAGTAGTCGAGTGGGTAGAGCTTCCGCTTAAGAACCGGAGGGTTGCCGGTTCGAGTCCCTGCCGAGGTGCCCCTGAGCAAGGCACCGAACCCTCAATTGCTCCCCCCTCTGCGAAGGGTGGTAATATAATGTAATGTAAGTCGCTTTGGATAAAAGCGTCTGCCAAATGATCGTAATGTAATGTAATGTAATGAATGAAAAAGTGAAAACTGATTGATTATCAACTCAAAACATCTTCAACTACATTTCAAGATAGCCCTGCTTGAAATCACATTATAATATGACTTACTGAAACAACCACGCCACTGCTTGGGTAAATTACAATGAAAAGAATGATACAGCCGTTTTAGACGTTTCCTGCTAGTGCCATCGCTGTTTCTCAATGTATGTACAGCTGCATGTTCAAACTACATTTCAAGATAGCACTGCTTGAAATCACATTATAATATGACTTACTGAAACAACCACGCCACGCCAAAGCCACTTTGTTTATTTGGTGACGTTTTTGGAAAATAAAAATGCATTCATGTATAGCCATGTCCAACCACCAGGTGGCATACTCGTACCAGAAACCTCTAGATACGAATAACATGCCTTCATATTTTCCATTTCCATATGACTTACTGAAACAACCAAGCAACTGCTTGTGTAAATTACAATGAAAAGTATGAACAACCGTTACAACAAAGCACATCTTTCAACAACATTTTGTGGTAGATTCATTCAAAATCACCTGATAATAATTTCAGGAGGCTATGGCAGACACAGATTGGGGTCCAGTCCTAAATGGATGAAAAAGTGACACATGTTCCATATCAACTCAAAACACATTCAAATTACATTTCAAGGTACCTTTACTTGAAATCACATTATAATAGGATTTACTGAAGCAACCACTAACTGCTTGTGTAAATTACAATGAATAGCATTTAATACCAGGTTTTCGGCATTTACAGCTGCTTTCACTGCTGTTGATTATTGTATATTCACTCCAATTGAAAACTGTTTGGTTATCAACAAAGCACATCTTTACATGACATTTTATGGTAGATTCAATCAAAATCACCTTGTAATAGGATTTGTGGATTTTCAGGAGGCTATGACAGACACAGATTGGGGTCCAGTCCTAAACGGATGAAAAGTGACACATGTTCCATAATCAACTCAAAACATATTCAAATTACATTTCAAGGTACCTCTACTTGAAATCACATTATAATAGGATTTACTGAAGCAACCATCAACTACAATGAAAAGCATTTCACGTCTGGTTTTCGGCATTTGCAGCTGCTTTCATTGCTGTTTATCATTGTATATTCACTCCAATGAGAAAACTGTTTAGTCTAGCAGAGCACATCTTCACATGACATTTTATGGTAGATTCATTCAAAATTACCTTATAATAGGATTTGTGGATTTTCAGGAGGGAACTGAGTTTTCTGGTCAGATACAGATTGGGGTCCAGTCTTAAATAGATGAAAAAGTGACACATGTTCCATAATCAACTCAAAACATATTCAAATTACATTTCAAGGTACCTCTACTTGAAATCACATTATAATAGGATTTAATGAAGCAACCATCAACTGCTTGTGTAACTTACAATGAAAAGCATTTTACGCTAGGTTTTCAGCATTTACAGTTTTCGGCATTTACAGTTTTCGGCATTTACAGTTGCCCCATTGCTGTTGATCATTGTATATTCACTCCAATGAGAAAACTGTTTAGTTATCAACAAAGCACATCTTAACATGACATTTTATGGTAGATTCATTCAAAATCACCTTATAATAGGATTTGTGGATTTTCAGGAGGGAAATAAGTTTTCTGGTCAAATACAGATTGGGGTCCAGTCCTAAATGGATGAAAAAGTGACACATGTTCCATAATCAACTCAAAACATATTCAAATTACATTTCAAGGTACCTCTACTTGAAATCACATTATAATAGGATTTACTGAAGCAACCATCCCCTGATTGTGTAAATTACAATGAAAAGCGTTTTACGCTATGTTTTCCGCATTTACAGTTGCCACATTGCTGTTGATTATTGTATATTCACTCCAATGAGAAAACTGTTTAGTTATCAACAAAGCATATCTTATCATGACATTTTATGGTAGATTCATTCAAAATCACCTTATAATAGGATTTGTGGATTTTCAGGAGGGAACTGAGTTTTCTGGTCAAAAACAGATTGGGGTCCAGTCCTAAATGGATGAAAAAGTGACACATGTTCCATAATCAACTCAAAACATATTCAAATTACATTTCAAGGTACCTCTACTTGAAATCACATTATAATAGGATTCACTGAAGCAACCATCAACTACAATGAAAAGCATTTCACGCCTGGTTTTCGGCATTTACAGCTGCTTTCATTGCTGTTTATCATTGTATATTCACTCCAATGAGAAAACATTTTTGTCTAGCAGAGTACATCTTCACATGACATTTTATGGTAGATTCATTCAAAATCACCTTTTAATAGGATTTGTGGATTTTCAGGAGGGAACTGAGTTTTCTTGTCAAAAACAGATTGGGGTCCAGTCCTAAATGGATGAAAAAGTGACACATGTTCCATAATCAACTCAAAACATATTCAAATTACATTTCCAGGTACCTTTACTTGAAATCACATTATAATAGGATTTACTGAAGCAACCATCCACTGCTTGTGTAAATTACAATGGAAAGCTTTTTACGCTAGGTTTTCGGCATTTACAGTTTTCGGCATTTAGAGTTTCCCCATTGCTGTTGATTATTGTTTATTCACTCCAATGAGAAAACTGTTTAGTTATCAACAAAGCACATCTTATCATGACATTTTATGGTAGATTCATTCAAAATCACCTTATAATAGGATTTGTGGATTTTCAGGAGGGAACTGAGTTTTCTGGTCAAAAACAGATTGGGGTCCAGTCCTAAATGGATGAAAAAGTGACACATGTTCCATAATCAACTCAAAACATATTCAAATAACATTTCAAGGTACCTCTACTTGAAATCACATTATAATAGGATTTAATGAAGCAACCATCAACTACAATGAAAAGCGTTTAACGCTAGGTTTTCGGCCTTAACAGTTGCCCCATTGCTGTTGATTATTGTATATTCACTCCAATGAGAAAACTGTTTAGTCTAGCAGAGCACATCTTCACATGACATTTTATGGTAGATTCATTTAAAATCGCCTTATAATAGGATTTGTGGATTTTCAGGATGGAACTGAGTTTTCTGGTCAAAAACAGATTGGGGTCCAGTCCTTAATGGATGAAAAAGTGACACATGTTCCATAATCAACTCAAAACATATTCAAATTACATTTCAAGGTACCTCTACTTGAAATCACATTATAATAGGATTTACTGAAGCAACCATCCACTGCTTGTGTAAATTACAATGAAAAGCGTTTTACGCTAGGTTTTCGGCATTTACAGGTTTCCCCATTGCTGTTGATTATTGTATATTCACTCCAATGAGAAAACTGTTTAGTTATCAACAAAGCACATCTTAACATGACATTTTATGGTAGATTCATTCAAAATCACCTTATAAAAGGATTTGTGGATTTTCAGGAGGGAACTGAGTTGTATGGTCAAATACAGATTGGGGTCAAGTCCGAAATGGATGAAAAGTGACACATGTTCCATAATCAACTCAAAACATATTCAAATTACATTTCAAGGTACCTCTACTTGAAATCACATTATAATAGGATTTAATGAAGCAACCATCCACTGCTTGTGTTAATTACAATGAAAAGCGTTTTAGGCTAGGTTTTCGGCCTTAACAGTTGCCCCATTGCTGTTGATTATTTTATATTCACTCCAATGGGAAAACTGTTTAGTTATCAACAAAGCACATCTTAACATGACATTTTATGGTAGCTTCATTCAAAATCACCTTATAATAGGATTTGTGGATTTTCAGGAGGGAACTGAGTTTTCTGGTCAAATACAGAATGGGGTCCAGTCCTAAATGGATAAAAAAGTGACACATGTTCCATAATCAACTCAAAACATATTCAAATTACATTTCAAGGTACCACTACTTGAAATCACATTATAATAGGATTTAATGAAGCAACCATCAACTGCTTGTGTAAATTACAATGAAAAGCATTTTACGCTTGGTTTCGACATTTACAGCTGCTTTCATTGCTGTTTATCATTGTATATTCACTCCAATGAGAAAACTGTTTAGTTATCAACAAAGCACATCTTATCATGACATTTTATGGTAGATTCATTCAAAATCACCTTATAATAGGATTTGTGGATTTTCAGGAGGGAACTGAGTTTTCTGGTCAAATACAGATTGGGGTCCAGTCCTAAATGGATGAAAAAGTGACACATGTTCCATAATCAACTCAAAACATATTCAAATTACATTTCAAGGTACCTCTACTTGAAATCACATTATAATAGGATTTACTGAAGCAACCATCCACTGATTGTGTAAATTACAATGAAAAGCATTTTACGCTAGGTTTTCAGCATTTACAGTTGCCCCATTGCTGTTGATAATTGTATATTTACTCCAATGAGAAAACTGTTTAGTTATCAGCAGAGCATATCTTAACATGAAATTTTATGGAAGATTCATTCAAAATCACCTTATAATAGGACTTGTGGAATTTCAGGAGGGAAATTAGTTTTCTGGTCGGATACAGATTGGGGTCCAGTCCTAAATGGATGAAAAAGTGACAGATGTTCCATAATCAACTCAAAACATAATCAAATAACATTTCCAGGTACCTCTACTTGAAAGCACATTATAATAGGATTTACTGAAGCAACCATCAACTACAATGAAAAGCATTTTACGCTTGGTTTTCGACATTTACAGCTGCTTTCATTGCTGTTTATCATTGTATATTCACTCCAATGAGAAAACTGTTTAGTTATCAACAAAGCACATCTTATCATGACATTTTATGGTAGATTCATTCAAAATCACCTTATAATAGGATTTGTGGATTTTCAGGAGGGAACTGAGTTTTCTGGTCAAATACAGATTGGGGTCCAGTCCTAAATGGATGAAAAAGTGACACATGTTCCATAATCAACTCAAAACATATTCAAATTACATTTCAAGGTACCTCTACTTGAAATCACATTATAATAGGATTTACTGAAGCAACCATCCACTGCTTGTGTAAATTACAATGAAAAGCATTTTACGCTTGGTTTCGACATTTACAGCTGCTTTCATTGCTGTTGATTATTGTATATTTACTCCAATGAGAAAACTGTTTAGTTATCAGCAGAGCATATCTTAACATGACATTCTGTGGAAGATTCATTCAAAATCACCTTATAATAGGATTTGTGTATTTTCAGGAGGGAACTGAGTTTTCTGGTCAGATACAGATTGGGGTCCAGTCCTAAATGGATGAAAAAGTGACAGATGTTCCATAATCAACTCAAAACATATTCAAATTACATTTCCAGGTACCTCTACTTGAAAGCACATTATAACAGGATTTAATGAAGCAACCATCAACTGCTTGTGTAAATTACAATGAAAAGCATTTTACGCTAGGTTTTCAGCATTTACAGCTGTCCCATTGCTGTTGATGATTGTATATTCACTCCAATGAGAAAAGTGTTTAGATATCAACAAAGCACATCTTAAGATGACATTTTATGGTAGATTCATTCAAAATCACCTTATAATAGGATTTGTGGATTTTCAGGAGGGAACTGAGTTTTCTGGTCAAATACAGATTGGGGTCCAGTCCTAAATGGATGAAAAAGTGACACATGTTCCATAATCAACTTAAAACATATTCAAATTACATTTCAAGGTACCTCTACTTGAAATCACATTATAATAGGATTTACTGAAGCAACCATCCACTGCTTGTGTAAATTACAATGAAAAGCATTTTACGCTAGGTTTTCAGCATTTACAGTTGCCCCATTGCTGTTGATTATTGTATATTTACTCCAATGAGAAAACTGTTTAGTTATCAGCAGAGCATATCTTAACATGACATTTTGTGGAAGATTCATTCAAAATCACCTTATAATAGGATTTGTGTATTTTCAGGAGGGAACTGAGTTTTCTGGTCAGATACAGATTGGGGTCCAGTCCTAAATGGATGAAAAAGTGACAGATGTTCCATAATCAACTCAAAACATATTCAAATTACATTTCCAGGTACCTCTACTTGAAAGCACATTATAACAGGATTTAATGAAGCAACCATCAACTGCTTGTGTAAATTACAATGAAAAGCATTTTACGCTAGGTTTTCAGCATTTACAGCTGTCCCATTGCTGTTGATGATTGTATATTCACTCCAATGAGAAAAGTGTTTAGATATCAACAAAGCACATCTTAAGATGACATTTTATGGTAGTTTCATTCAAAATCACCTTATAATAGGATTTGTGGATTTTCAGGAGGGAACTGAGTTGTCTGGTCAAATACAGATTGGGGTCCAGTCCTAAATGGATGAAAAGTGACACGTTTTATAATCAACTCATATATGTGTGTGTGTGTGTGTGTGTGTGTGTGTGTGTGTGTGTGTGTGTGTGTGTGTGTGTGTGTGTGCGCGCGCGTACCTACCTGTCCCATTCTGTTCGCTGCTCGAAGAGGCGGGGCTGTTGCAATCTGTCTGCAGTAAGGATGTATGTGCAAACACGATGATGTCGGCACACTTGCAGCTGCTAAACAGGGTGGACGGAGTGCAAAAGCCATAACTTAGCTTTCTGTGATGAGGCCATCTTCTTCTTTCCATATGCGCCGCTGTAAATACGAATGCATTACCGAAGACAGAAGCGATACTGTTTAACTACCTTACCGATGAGCCAACTTAATGAAAACCATACTTCTCTTGATGACATCCAGTTCAAAATGGTTCTCCAGTTGACCATCCAATCACGTAAGTTCTGTGAGGGGGGGGGAGTATGTGCGAAACATGTCAGACTACGTGTAAATAGCGAATAAAAAATAGTTATTTGTAGATATAACGACTACAAGGTAAATGTTAATTGTTAAGCCAGTTTTCAGCATTTTTGAATCGCATTACTATGTAATTACTATGCAAGCTATTTCGAGTCTTAATGGGCTCGACCAAATTCCACATTTGGTAGAGGGCCTATCTTCAAGGGCCTGTTCATCAGGTAAGATGCAATGTTGGCTATCTAGTATGATAGTGTGACTACATAATGCTTGATGTGAAGTGTATATGCGAGTGAGTGTGTCTATCTATGGGAAGATTTAAAATGCTTGAAGGGTTTTAACTGCAAAACCCGCGAAATGTGTGAATATGCTGAGAAAAACCCTGAAAAATGAAGCCTGTGTGTGCTTTATGTATGTGTATGTGAAGTAGTGTGAGTGTGAGTGTCTGTTCTGTCTGTTGCCTGCAAGATTTAAAATGCTTGAAGTGTTTTAACTGCAAAAACCTATGAAATGGGTGAAAATTAAGAAAAAAACCCAGAAAGATCAAAGCCTGTCTGTGTGTGCGCGTGTACGTGAAGTAATGTGAGTGTGAGTGTCTGTGCTGTCTGTTGCCTGAAAGATTTGAATTGCTGTAAGTGACTCAAAGATTCTGCCGTAAAACCATAAAAGTGTTTAAATGCTTGAAATGCTTAAAAAAAAACCTGAAAGAATGGAGCATGTAGGTCTAACAATGTGTGAATGATTTCTGTCCCTAAATGAGATAAACTCGCAAGCAGTTTGATTGACAGCTCAAGTCCTTTGAAGCTGTGACAAAAGGACAACAGTTGTCCAGAAAAAAAACAAAGAAAGATCAAAGCCTGTGTTCGAGGGTGTGTGTGTGCACGAGAGGCAGGATAACCCTTGAATGGATTCTCTGTCTCTGTCTGAAAGTAGGAAGAAGTTAGAAGGCACATGAAGTGCCTAAAGAAAATGAAAAAAGATTTGAATGGGTTTTAATGAAACATTTTCAGCTGGAAAATAATGAATATTTCAGAAAATATCAGAGAAATATCAGCCTTTCCAAATCCCACCACACCATTGCAGGTGATTTTATATACAGATGAAATATATTGATGGTTAATAATACTTTAGGAAACATAGACCCCAAGTTTAGGTTAAAGCTTGCTGCAATCAGACTTTTTGCTTTAGTAAAAGCTAAGGATATTGATGAGTGTGGTGTTGATGTTGTGTTACAAACAATTGATTATGACTTACAGTTGCTGTATAATGGTGTCCAAATCCAAACAAAGAATGGTGAAATTAATTTATTTGGTGCTGTAGTTTCAGTATGGGGTGACACAACATAAGCTTGCTGTATTCAAGGAAGGTGTTGTTTTTTAGAGTTACATTGTGAATGTAATATGTCACTGAAAGGACAATGGAAAAATACACGAGACAGCGAGAAAGGGCCAGCACAGACTTCTTGAAATCTGTCCTCAAAACCACATATGGAATTTATAAAAGAAGCAGGTTGGTTGATTATCCAGACTTTGAGGGCTTGCACCCATGGAAATTAAACACCTTGTCCTCTGATGGCGTTAGATAGTTCAATTCAGTTTTGTTGAGCAGTATAGAGAAAAATATATATGTTCAGTTTGTTTTGTTTTGGACTGTTTTGGATTGAGATAGTTCAAACACGTTTTGATCCTGATTTATCTGTGGAATGTGTAGTAAGACTGCAAAAAATGATTGAAAAGCATTCAAGCTACTCTTTCCTGAGAATAATGTAATTGCTAAGCAACATTGCTTAGCAATGAGCTGCATCTCCCTGCTCAAATCCTTTCTCTGTGCCCTTTGGTAAGGCATATGTGCATGCGATTTGAGTCAGAGCATAGGTCATCAAAATTGAACTTCAAAAATGTCAGTAAGTCACTGTTTGGACCAACTTTTTGAATGTTGTCAAAATGAAATGGGCACTGAGCATCCCATTTTTACCCATGAGAAGAAATTGGGTCGTGTCCCTGAAATTCTTTTATCTACCTTTGTTGAACGCACTTATTGTAAGTCGCTTTGGATAAAAGCGTCTGCTAAATGACCGTAATGTAATGTAATGTAAGTGATAAATATGGAGTACATTACAGCAAAGATAAGGTGTTTGGGGGGGATTGATGCATACAACATGTAATGACAGTAAAGTGGCTTATTCTAGCAAGATGTGTTATGTACTTTGCAGGATGCTTAAATTGCTTAAAAGCTGAATTCATCATTTGAACTGACTGACACAGAGGCTGCTGTGTATAAGCAGGTCAAAGAAAACTGGTGGATGTCAATGTAACCGACTAACTAGTTTCCTTTCTCGGGGGGGGGGGGGGGGGGGGGGGAGGACTCTGTATTCCGACTTAGAAAGTGGATCATTGCTCCACTTTCATCCATCATTGACAACCACCAAGTGAAGAAGGGGGAGGAGCTCATCCTGGACATGGCCAGGTTTGTCCCCAGCCTAAAACTGTGTAAAGATGTGTGAGTTTTCTAAAGGGGATTCTAAGTGAAGTTTTTGTTGTTGTAACCTGCCAGGTTTGTCTTTTTCCACGCTTTGTTCAATACCAATTTTAGTATTGGTATTAAAAGCCACTACCGACATCCCAGAGACAGGAAGGAAACTTTGTTTCCTACTGGATAATCAAACCAGAACTGTCCTCGTCAGTTCTTCCTTTGGGTAAGAGCTCTGATCTAACCTGCTTCTTATTATTAATGCAGCGTGTGAACGATGACATTGAAAGGCCATGCTAGTAGACACGTCCTAGTCTTCACTCTGAACACTGAATAAAAGATGCATATTAAGGTGCATATTAATTCCAACCATATGTACAGTTTAATCACAGTCCGGGCACTAACTAAGGCCTGAAAACCTTTCTTTTTAAACAAGGATTTTTTTAACACACTGTGTCATAGTTCTCTTGTTTTTAAACCTGTTTTAATTTTGCTGTACTCTGTGGCACTTTGGGATTGTTTTTAACTATGAAAAGTGCTCTACAAATAAAATGTATTATTATTATTATTATTATTAATGTGAGTTTGTGCTGTGACTCATTGATTTGTGCCTCTTGCAGACTCCTCCTATCCATGCACCACATGCCACTTACACAGGACTCTGCTGAATCTGAGGCCATTAGCCAAAGACTGGTGCTGGGTGTGACAGCTGACAGTACAATGTGGATCTACCACGAGGTCCAGTATGCTCAACTCTTTGCTTAGCCAGTCGAAGCAGCACTTCACACAAAGTGATGCTCATTTGATGAGTTTATAGTGATGGAGCTGGCATAACACCGGAACCATGTGTTCTTGTATATAATGTACATTGAAGTTCCTACCACTGCTATGAGAACCAGATCAATCAGCAGAGTCCTGGTTGGAATGAACAACAACAACTCACTAAACCAGGCATGTTTGTGATGAAGGCCCCTGAAGAGCTGGTGGACATCGAGAAGGACCTCAAAACCTCTGTGGATAAAGCGCAGGAGAAGAAGGCCAAGAAGAAAAAGAAGAAACAAGGTGAAACTGCACTTATTTAAGAGTTTGGAGCAAATATTCACGGGAACCCAAAGTAAATATACGAAAATACAGATACAGAACTTAAAGTTAAATGAGTAGTGCAAGGATATATGAAATGCAAGTTTTTACAGTATATAAAGTACAAGGTTATTTCACAGTATATGCAGTAAAACAAAGACAAACAAAGTGACCAGTGAAAATGCATTCATTGCATTCACTCAGTGGTGAGTTCATTCCGGGATGGGTTGGCCAGTGTGTGTGCGAGGGGGTGGGGGATGGGGTCTGGCGAGTATGTGTGAATGTTTGTGAAGGAGAGTGGGGTGACGGAGGGCAGAGTTCAGCAGGGAGACTGCTGTGGGGAAGAAACTGTTCCTGAACCTGGTGGTTCTTGTACAGAGACTCCTGTAGTGCCTCCTAGAGGGCAGGAGGGCAAACAATCTGTTTGCCGGATGGCAGGAGTCTTTCTTTATTTTGGTAGCTCTCCTGAGACAACGCTTCCTGAAGGTGGTCTGAAGAGCAGGAAGGAAGTGAGGCGCCAGCCATGCGTTGGGTGGTTTTCACCACTTTCTGCAGCGCCTTCCGGTCAGCTACAGAGCAGTTCCCGTACCAAACTGTAATGCAGTTGGTCAGGATGCTCTCAAAGTTCACCAGGATCTCTGAAGATAGGCCGTTGCTGTGATGCCGATCTGCAAGTTTGGTGATCAGCTCAGAGGGGATGGCAGTGTCAAATGATGAACTGAAGTCTATGAACAACATTCTTGCATATGTGTCCTGATTGTCCAGATGGCACTCTGTTAGGACCTGTTCACTCCGTCCTAACAGAGTGCAGCGCTATGGAGACTGCATCTTCTGTGCTCCTGTTCTTGCAATAAGCAAATTGTTGGGGGTCCAGGTTGGGGGGAAGACAGGATTGGAGATGTGCCAGAACCAGCTGCTCTAAGCACTTGGTGATGCTACCGGGCGGTAGTCATTCAGACAGGTAGGGGAGGATTTTTGGGGAGCAGGTACGATGGAGGTGGACTTAAAGCAGGTTGGAACAACAGCATGGGCCAAGGACAGGTTGAATAAGTCCGACAGCTCCCCGGCACATGCTCTGAGTACACGTCCAGGGGTGCCATCGGGGGCCTGCAGCTTTGTGCGCGTTGATTTTGCTCAACACTGCTCTGACATCCGTGGGGCAGAGTGATAGGGGTTGGTAGTCAGCGGTCAGCTCTGCTTTGGTTGCAGGCTGTAGGTTGTCCCTCTCAAAACAAGCGTAGAAGTTGTTCAACTCGTTGAGAAAGGAGATATCAGAGGAGGGGGGCGCTGATCCCTGGATGCCTTGCCACACATGGGGGTTGGAGTTTGAGAAGTATTCCTCAACCTTCAGCTTGCAGCAGTGCTTGGCTTCCTTGACGCCCCGCTTCAGGTCAGGCCTGGCTGTACTGTAGGCTCGTGTATCTCCCGATCTGAAGGCGATGCTGCGGGCCTTCAGCAGGAGACAGACATTCCTGTTCATCCAGGGCTGTTAGGGCACATGGTGATCTGCTTCTGGGTGGTAAACATATGGCATATATGGTGGTGGATATGTGGTCCAGTACAGAACTCTCAATATCAGTGTGGGAGTGACAGGTTGCCTGGGTGGAAAACATATTCCAGTCTGTGTGCCTGAACCGGTACTGCAACACATCTGTCCCCTCAGGCCACACTTTTATTGTCTTTACTGTGGGTTTCACACATTGGATGAGTGGTGAATACTTGGGGAAGAGAAAAGTAGCAAGGTGGTCTGTTTGTCCTATGTGGGGGAGGGGTTTAGCCCTGTAGGCTCCAACCAAATTGGTGTAAACATGGTCCAGTGTCTTGTTTACTCCAGTGTGGCAGGAAACATGTTGATGAAATCTGGGGAGGACTGCACTACCACACAACCTTGTTTTTCACTGGACTTCTTAGGAAATTCCTAATGTTTACTATTGTTGTACATGAAGAAGACTTTGTTTGAAGAGGAACCACTTGTTTTTCCCGTTTCTGATCCGTTGAACAAAGTTGCGTGTCAATGTTACAACTTTAAAAAAAATGAAAATAGAAATGGAAAATATGAAGGCATGTTGTTTTTATCTAGAGGTTTTTGGTACGAGTTTGCCACCAGGTGGTTGGACATGGCATTACATGAATGCGGTTTTATTTTTCAAAATCCGTTGGAATGATTAAAGTCCCCTGCTTTACAAACCGACATCGAAAGCTTTTCATCCTAATTATCTCAAGCAGGTACAGGTTGCTTCGGACAGGAGGTGACTTAAAGGAGGTCTTCCAAAAAATGTCATTTAATTTGTTTTGAATTGATTATGGAACATTTTTTCCTTTTTACAATCATTTAGGACTGTCCAGTCCAGACTTCCCAATCTGTGTCTGCTCAAAGCGCTCAGTTCGAGTTCACATGATGATGTGGACAGCAACTGACTGGCATTCCCTCCTGAAAATCCACAAATCATACTATAAGGTGATTTTGAATGAAGCTACCATAAAATGTTCTTTTAAGATGTACTTTGTTGATAACTTAACAGTTTAAACATGTACATACATTGAGAAACAGCGATTGCAGCAGCTGGAAACATCAAATACGGCTGTAACATGCTTTTTATTGTTATTTACACAAAGTGGCGTGGTTGTTTCATGGAAATGGAAATAGAAAAAGGCATGTTGTTTGTATCCAGAGGTTTCTGGTACGAGTTTGCCACCTGGTGGTTGGACATGGCATTACATAAATGCGGTTTTATTTTTCAAAAACGTCACCAAATAAACAAAGTGGTTTTGGCATGGCGTGGTTGTTTCAGTAAGTCATAGTATAATGTGATTTCAAGCAGGGCTATCTTGAAATGTAGTTTGAAAATGTTTTGAGTTGATAATCGATCAGTTTTAACTTTTTCATTCATTCAGGGCTGGAGAACAACACTACTCAATCTGTGCCTGCCTAAACTGCTGTACTCCTGGCCAAGTAAACAAAGTTGCTTTATTCCCTCCTTTAGGTCAACAAATCCTATTATAAGGTGATTTTAACATATTTCGAGTTGATTAATGGAACATCTGTCACTTTTTCATCCATTTAGGACTGGAACCCAATCTGTGTCTGTCATAGCCTCCTGAAAATCCACAAATCCTATTATAAGGTGATTTTGAATTAATCTACCATAAAATGTCATGTAAAGATGTGCTTTGTTGATAACTAAACAGTTTTCTCATTGGAGTGAATATACAATAATAAACAGCAATGACAGAAGCTGGAAATGCCGACCACCTGGCGTTAAATGCTTTTTATTGTAATTTTCAGAAGCAGTTGATGGTTGCTTTAGTAAATCCTATTATAATGTGATTTCAAGTGGAGATACCTTGAAATGCGACGTGTTTTGAATTGATTATGGAACATGTGTCTCTTTTTCATCCATTTAGGATTGACCCCAATCTGTGTCTGCCATAGCCTCCTGAAAATCCACAAATCCACCTCAAATTATGAGGTGATTTTGAATGAATCTACATTACATTACATTACAGTCATTTAGCAGACGCTTTTATCCAAAGCGACTTCCAATAAGTGCGTTCAACAAAGATAGATAAAAGAACTTCAGGTCACAAGAAATCGTGAGCGCATTTACTTACAAAACCAACAGCTAAGAGCAACATAAGAACAACATAACTAGAGCTAGAGTAAAAGTTCAATAAATTAGGTACCATGATGAATGAGAAAAAAGGACAAATTAGAAAGGACAGATTAGAAGACAAAGTGAATCAGAAGAGCTAGGACAGAATAGGTGATGTCCTAGACCCTAACTCTAACAGGGCAGATCCGGGTAGTGTTTCTTGATGGGATGGGTTTTCAGCCTGCGGCGAAAGATGGACAGCGACTCCGCTGTCCTGACATCAGTCGGGAGATCATTCCACCACTGAGGTGCCAGAACAGTGAAAAGCCGTGACCGCGTCGATCGCAAGCAGGGGCCGCTGAGCGCCAGGGCAGCCAGCCGCCTGGAGGCAGCAGAGCGAAGTGGTCGGCCGGGGGTGTAGGGCTTGACCGTAGCCTGGAGGTATGAAGGAGCTGTTCCTTTCACTGCCCTGTAGGCTAGCACCAGTCTTAAACTGGATGCGAGCAGCTACAGGGAGAAAGGGAAAGTGGAAACTGATCGATTATCAACTCAAAACATCTTCAAACTACATTTCAAGATAGCCCTGCTTGAAATCACATTATATTATGACTTACTGAAACAACCACGCCACTGTTTGTGTAAATAACAATGAAAAGCATGTTTACAGTCGTTTTTGACGTTTCTAGCTGCTACAATCGCTTTTTCATAATGTATGTACAGCTACTGTTATGTTATCAATAAAGTACATCCTAAACGACATTTTATGGTAGATTCATTCAAAATCAACTTATAATAGGATTTGTGGACCTACAGGAGTGAATAAAGCCACTTTGTTTTTTTGGCCAGGAGCACAGCAGTTTAAGAAGGCACAGATTGAGTAGTGTTGCTGTTTAGCCCTGAATGAATGAAAAAGTGAAAACTGATCGATTATCAACTCAAAACATTTTCAAACTTCATTGCAAGATAGCCCTGCTTGAAATCACATTATAATATGACTTACTTAAACAGCCACGCCACTGTTTGTGTAAATAACAATGAAAAGCATGTTTACAGTCGTTTTTGACGTTTCTAGCTGCTACAATCGCTTTTCTCAATGTATGTACAACTACTGTTATGTTATCAATAAAGTACATCCTAAACGACATTTTATGGTAGATTCATTCAAAATCACCTTAAAATAGGATTTGTGGACCTACAGGAGTGAATAAAGCCACTTTGTTTTTTTGGCCAGCAGCACAGCAGTCCAAGCAGGCACAGATTGAGTATTGTTGCTGTTCAGCCCTGAATGAATGAAAAAGTGAAAACTGATCGATTATCAACTCAAAACATTTTCAAACTTCATTGCAAGATAGCCCTGCTTGAAATCACATTATAATATGACTTACTTAAACAGCCACGCCAATGTTTGTGTAAATAACAATGAAAAGCATGTTTACAGTCGTTTTTGACGTTTCTAGCTGCTACAATCGCTTTTTCATAATGTATGTACAGCTACTGTTATGTTATCAATAAAGTACATCCTAAACGACATTTTATGGTAGATTCATTCAAAATCAACTTATAATAGGATTTGTGGACCTACAGGAGTGAATAAAGCCACTTTGTTTTTTGAGCCAGGAGCACAGCAGTTTAAGAAGGCACAGATTGAGTAGTGTTGCTGTTCAGCCCTGAATGAATGAAAAAGTGAAAACTGATCGATTATCAACTCAAAACATTTTCAAACTTCATTGCAAGATAGCCCTGCTTGAAATCACATTATAATATGACTTACTTAAACAGCCACGCCACTGTTTGTGTAAATAACAATGAAAAGCATGTTTACAGTCGTTTTTGACGTTTCTAGCTGCTACAATCGCTTTTTCATAATGTATGTACAGCTACTGTTATGTTATCAATAAAGTACATCCTAAACGACATTTTATGGTAGATTCATTCAAAATCAACTTATAATAGGATTTGTGGACCTACAGGAGTGAATAAAGCCACTTTGTTTTTTTGGCCAGGAGCACAGCAGTTTAAGAAGGCACAGATTGAGTAGTGTTGCTGTTTAGCCCTGAATGAATGAAAAAGTGAAAACTGATCGATTATCAACTCAAAACATTTTCAAACTTCATTGCAAGATAGCCCTGCTTGAAATCACATTATAATATGACTTACTTAAACAGCCACGCCACTGTTTGTGTAAATAACAATGAAAAGCATGTTTACAGTCGTTTTTGACGTTTCTAGCTGCTACAATCGCTTTTCTCAATGTATGTACAACTACTGTTATGTTATCAATAAAGTACATCCTAAACGACATTTTATGGTAGATTCATTCAAAATCACCTTAAAATAGGATTTGTGGACCTACAGGAGTGAATCAAGCCACTTTGTTTTTTTGGCCAGCAGCACAGCAGTCCAAGCAGGCACAGATTGAGTATTGTTGCTGTTCAGCCCTGAATGAATGAAAAAGTGAAAACTGATCGATTATCAACTCAAAACATTTTCAAACTTCATTGCAAGATAGCCCTGCTTGAAATCACATTATAATATGACTTACTTAAACAGCCACGCCAATGTTTGTGTAAATAACAATGAAAAGCATGTTTACAGTCGTTTTTGACGTTTCTAGCTGCTACAATCGCTTTTTCATAATGTATGTACAGCTACTGTTATGTTATCAATAAAGTACATCCTAAACGACATTTTATGGTAGATTCATTCAAAATCAACTTATAATAGGATTTGTGGACCTACAGGAGTGAATAAAGCCACTTTGTTTTTTGAGCCAGGAGCACAGCAGTTTAAGAAGGCACAGATTGAGTAGTGTTGCTGTTCAGCCCTGAATGAATGAAAAAGTGAAAACTGATCGATTATCAACTCAAAACATTTTCAAACTTCATTGCAAGATAGCCCTGCTTGAAATCACATTATAATATGACTTACTTAAACAGCCACGCCACTGTTTGTGTAAATAACAATGAAAAGCATGTTTACAGTCGTTTTTGACGTTTCTAGCTGCTACAATCGCTTTTTCATAATGTATGTACAGCTACTGTTATGTTATCAATAAAGTACATCCTAAACGACATTTTATGGTAGATTCATTCAAAATCAACTTATAATAGGATTTGTGGACCTACAGGAGTGAATAAAGCCACTTTGTTTTTTGAGCCAGGAGCACAGCAGTTTAAGAAGGCACAGATTGAGTAGTGTTGCTGTTCAGCCCTGAATGAATGAAAAAGTGAAAACTGATCGATTATCAACTCAAAACATTTTCAAACTTCATTGCAAGATAGCCCTGCTTGAAATCACATTATAATATGACTTACTTAAACAGCCACGCCACTGTTTGTGTAAATAACAATGAAAAGCATGTTTGCAGTCGTTTTTGACGTTTCTAGCTGCTACAATCGCTTTTCTCAATGTATGTACAACTACTGTTATGTTATCAATAAAGTACATCCTAAACGACATTTTATGGTAGATTCATTCAAAATCAACTTAAAATAGGATTTGTGGACCTACAGGAGTGAATAAAGCCACTTTGTTTATTTGGCCAGCAGCACAGCAGTCCAAGCAGGCACAGATTGAGTATTGTTGCTGTTCAGCCCTGAATGAATGAAAAAGTGAAAACTGATCGATTATCAACTCAAAACATTTTCAAACTTCATTGCAAGATAGCCCTGCTTGAAATCACATTAAAATATGACTTACTTAAACAGCCACGCCACTGTTTGTGTAAATAACAATGAAAAGCATGTTTACAGTCGTTTTTGACGTTTCTAGCTGCTACAATCGCTTTTTCATAATGTATGTACAGCTACTGTTATGTTATCAATAAAGTACATCCTAAACGACATTTTATGGTAGATTCATTCAAAATCAACTTAAAATAGGATTTGTGGACCTACAGGAGTGAATAAAGCCACTTTGTTTTTTTGGCCAGCAGCACAGCAGTCCAAGCAGGCACAGATTGAGTATTGTTGCTGTTCAGCCCTGAATGAATGAAAAAGTGAAAACTGATCGATTATCAACTCAAAACATTTTCAAACTTCATTGCAAGATAGCCCTGCTTGAAATCACATTATAATATGACTTACTTAAACAGCCACGCCAATGTTTGTGTAAATAACAATGAAAAGCATGTTTACAGTCGTTTTTGACGTTTCTAGCTGCTACAATCGCTTTTTCATAATGTATGTACAGCTACTGTTATGTTATCAATAAAGTACATCCTAAACGACATTTTATGGTAGATTCATTCAAAATCAACTTATAATAGGATTTGTGGACCTACAGGAGTGAATAAAGCCACTTTGTTTTTTTGGCCAGGAGCACAGCAGTTTAAGAAGGCACAGATTGAGTAGTGTTGCTGTTCAGCCCTGAATGAATAGAAAAGTGAAAACTGATCGATTATCAACTCAAAACATTTTCAAACTTCATTGCAAGATAGCCCTGCTTGAAATCACATTATAATATGACTTACTTAAACAGCCACGCCACTGTTTGTGTAAATAACAATGAAAAGCATGTTTACAGTCGTTTTTGACGTTTCTAGCTGCTACAATCGCTTTTTCATAATGTATGTACAGCTACTGTTATGTTATCAATAAAGTACATCCTAAACGACATTTTATGGTAGATTCATTCAAAATCAACTTATAATAGGATTTGTGGACTTACAGGAGTGAATAAAGCCACTTTGTTTTTTTGGCCAGGAGCACAGCAGTTTAAGAAGGCACAGATTGAGTAGTGTTGCTGTTCAGCCCTGAATGAATGAAAAAGTGAAAACTGATCGATTATCAACTCAAAACATTTTCAAACTTCATTGCAAGATAGCCCTGCTTGAAATCACATTATAATATGACTTACTTAAACAGCCACGCCACTGTTTGTGTAAATAACAATGAAAAGCATGTTTGCAGTCGTTTTTGACGTTTCTAGCTGCTACAATCGCTTTTCTCAATGTATGTACAACTACTGTTATGTTATCAATAAAGTACATCCTAAACGACATTTTATGGTAGATTCATTCAAAATCAACTTAAAATAGGATTTGTGGACCTACAGGAGTGAATAAAGCCACTTTGTTTATTTGGCCAGCAGCACAGCAGTCCAAGCAGGCACAGATTGAGTATTGTTGCTGTTCAGCCCTGAATGAATGAAAAAGTGAAAACTGATCGATTATCAACTCAAAACATTTTCAAACTTCATTGCAAGATAGCCCTGCTTGAAATCACATTAAAATATGACTTACTTAAACAGCCACGCCACTGTTTGTGTAAATAACAATGAAAAGCATGTTTACAGTCGTTTTTGACGTTTCTAGCTGCTACAATCGCTTTTTCATAATGTATGTACAGCTACTGTTATGTTATCAATAAAGTACATCCTAAACGACATTTTATGGTAGATTCATTCAAAATCAACTTAAAATAGGATTTGTGGACCTACAGGAGTGAATAAAGCCACTTTGTTTATTTGGCCAGCAGCACAGCAGTCCAAGCAGGCACAGATTGAGTATTGTTGCTGTTCAGCCCTGAATGAATGAAAAAGTGAAAACTGATCGATTATCAACTCAAAACATTTTCAAACTTCATTGCAAGATAGCCCTGCTTGAAATCACATTATAATATGACTTACTTAAACAGCCACGCCACTGTTTGTGTAAATAACAATGAAAAGCATGTTTACAGTCGTTTTTGACGTTTCTAGCTGCTACAATCGCTTTTTCATAATGTATGTACAGCTACTGTTATGTTATCAATAAAGTACATCCTAAACGACATTTTATGGTAGATTCATTCAAAATCAACTTAAAATAGGATTTGTGGACCTACAGGAGTGAATAAAGCCACTTTGTTTTTTTGGCCAGGAGCACAGCAGTTTAAGAAGGCACAGATTGAGTAGTGTTGCTGTTCAGCCCTGAATGAATGAAAAAGTGAAAACTGATCGATTATCAACTCAAAACATTTTCAAACTTCATTGCAAGATAGCCCTGCTTGAAATCACATTATAATATGACTTACTTAAACAGCCACGCCACTGTTTGTGTAAATAACAATGAAAAGCATGTTTGCAGTCGTTTTTGACGTTTCTAGCTGCTACAATCGCTTTTCTCAATGTATGTACAACTACTGTTATGTTATCAATAAAGTACATCCTAAACGACATTTTATGGTAGATTCATTCAAAATCAACTTAAAATAGGATTTGTGGACCTACAGGAGTGAATAAAGCCACTTTGTTTATTTGGCCAGCAGCACAGCAGTCCAAGCAGGCACAGATTGAGTATTGTTGCTGTTCAGCCCTGAATGAATGAAAAAGTGAAAACTGATCGATTATCAACTCAAAACATTTTCAAACTTCATTGCAAGATAGCCCTGCTTGAAATCACATTAAAATATGACTTACTTAAACAGCCACGCCACTGTTTGTGTAAATAACAATGAAAAGCATGTTTACAGTCGTTTTTGACGTTTCTAGCTGCTACAATCGCTTTTTCATAATGTATGTACAGCTACTGTTATGTTATCAATAAAGTACATCCTAAACGACATTTTATGGTAGATTCATTCAAAATCAACTTAAAATAGGATTTGTGGACCTACAGGAGTGAATAAAGCCACTTTGTTTATTTGGCCAGCAGCACAGCAGTCCAAGCAGGCACAGATTGAGTATTGTTGCTGTTCAGCCCTGAATGAATGAAAAAGTGAAAACTGATCGATTATCAACTCAAAACATTTTCAAACTTCATTGCAAGATAGCCCTGCTTGAAATCACATTATAATATGACTTACTTAAACAGCCACGCCACTGTTTGTGTAAATAACAATGAAAAGCATGTTTGCAGTCGTTTTTGACGTTTCTAGCTGCTACAATCGCTTTTCTCAATGTATGTACAACTACTGTTATGTTATCAATAAAGTACATCCTAAACCACATTTTATGGTAGATTCATTCAAAATCAACTTAAAATAGGATTTGTGGACCTACAGGAGTGAATAAAGCCACTTTGTTTATTTGGCCAGCAGCACAGCAGTCCAAGCAGGCACAGATTGAGTATTGTTGCTGTTCAGCCCTGAATGAATGAAAAAGTGAAAACTGATCGATTATCAACTCAAAACATTTTCAAACTTCATTGCAAGATAGCCCTGCTTGAAATCACATTATAATATGACTTACTTAAACAGCCACGCCAATGTTTGTGTAAATAACAATGAAAAGCATGTTTACAGTCGTTTTTGACGTTTCTAGCTGCTACAATCGCTTTTTCATAATGTATGTACAGCTACTGTTATGTTATCAATAAAGTACATCCTAAACGACATTTTATGGTAGATTCATTCAAAATCAACTTAAAATAGGATTTGTGGACCTACAGGAGTGAATAAAGCCACTTTGTTTATTTGGCCAGCAGCACAGCAGTCCAAGCAGGCACAGATTGAGTATTGTTGCTGTTCAGCCCTGAATGAATGAAAAAGTGAAAACTGATCGATTATCAACTCAAAACATTTTCAAACTTCATTGCAAGATAGCCCTGCTTGAAATCACATTATAATATGACTTACTTAAACAGCCACGCCACTGTTTGTGTAAATAACAATGAAAAGCATGTTTGCAGTCGTTTTTGACGTTTCTAGCTGCTACAATCGCTTTTCTCAATGTATGTACAACTACTGTTATGTTATCAATAAAGTACATCCTAAACGACATTTTATGGTAGATTCATTCAAAATCACGTAAAATAGGATTTGTGGACCTACAGGAGTGAATAAAGCCACTTTGTTTATTTGGCCAGCAGCACAGCAGTCCAAGCAGGCACAGATTGAGTATTGTTGCTGTTCAGCCCTGAATGAATGAAAAAGTGAAAACTGATCGATTATCAACTCAAAACATTTTCAAACTTCATTGCAAGATAGCCCTGCTTGAAATCACATTATAATATGACTTACTTAAACAGCCACGCCACTGTTTGTGTAAATAACAATGAAAAGCATGTTTACAGTCGTTTTTGACGTTTCTAGCTGCTACAATCGCTTTTTCATAATGTATGTACAGCTACTGTTATGTTATCAATAAAGTACATCCTAAACCACATTTTATGGTAGATTCATTCAAAATCAACTTATAATAGGATTTGTGGACCTACAGGAGTGAATAAAGCCACTTTGTTTTTTTGGCCAGGAGCACAGCAGTTTAAGAAGGCACAGATTGAGTATTGTTGCTGTTCAGCCCTGAATGAATGAAAAAGTGAAAACTGATCGATTATCAACTCAAAACATTTTCAAACTTCATTGCAAGATAGCCCTGCTTGAAATCACATTATAATATGACTTACTTAAACAGCCACGCCACTGTTTGTGTAAATAACAATGAAAAGCATGTTTACAGTCGTTTTTGACGTTTCTAGCTGCTACAATCGCTTTTCTCAATGTATGTACAACTACTGTTATGTTATCAATAAAGTACATCCTAAACGACATTTTATGGTAGATTCATTCAAAATCACCTTAAAATAGGATTTGTGGACCTACAGGAGTGAATAAAGCCACTTTGTTTATTTGGCCAGCAGCACAGCAGTCCAAGCAGGCACAGATTGAGTATTGTTGCTGTTCAGCCCTGAATGAATGAAAAAGTGAAAACTGATCGATTATCAACTCAAAACATTTTCAAACTTCATTGCAAGATAGCCCTGCTTGAAATCACATTATAATATGACTTACTTAAACAGCCACGCCACTGTTTGTGTAAATAACAATGAAAAGCATGTTTACAGTCGTTTTTGACGTTTCTAGCTGCTACAATCGCTTTTTCATAATGTATGTACAGCTACTGTTATGTTATCAATAAAGTACATCCTAAACGACATTTTATGGTAGATTCATTCAAAATCAACTTATAATAGGATTTGTGGACCTACAGGAGTGAATAAAGCCACTTTGTTTTTTTGGCCAGGAGCACAGCAGTTTAAGAAGGCACAGATTGAGTAGTGTTGCTGTTCAGCCCTGAATGAATGAAAAAGTGAAAACTGATCGATTATCAACTCAAAACATTTTCAAACTTCATTGCAAGATAGCCCTGCTTGAAATCACATTATAATATGACTTACTTAAACAGCCACGCCACTGTTTGTGTAAATAACAATGAAAAGCATGTTTACAGTCGTTTTTGACGTTTCTAGCTGCTACAATCGCTTTTCTCAATGTATGTACAACTACTGTTATGTTATCAATAAAGTACATCCTAAACGACATTTTATGGTAGATTCATTCAAAATCACCTTAAAATAGGATTTGTGGACCTACAGGAGTGAATAAAGCCACTTTGTTTATTTGGCCAGCAGCACAGCAGTTTAAGAAGGCACAGATTGAGTAGTGTTGCTGTTCGGCCCTGAATGAATGAAAAAGTGAAAACTGATCGATTATCAACTCAAAACATTTTCAAACTACATTTCAAGATAGCCCTGCTTGAAATCACATTATAATATGACTTACTGAAACAACCACGCCATGCCAAACCCACTTTGTTTATTTGGTGACATTTTTGAAAAATAAAACCGCATTCATGTAATGCCATGTCCAACCACCAGGTGGCAAACTCGTACCAGAAACCTCTAGATACAAACAACATGCCTTTTTCCATTTCCATTTCCATGAAACAACCACGCCACTGTTTGTGTAAATAACAATAAAAAGCATGTTACAGCCGTATTTGACGTTTCCAGCTACTGCAATCGCTGTTTCTCAATGTATGTACAGCTACATGTTTAAACTGTTATGTTATCAACAAAGTACATCTTAAAATAACATTTTATGGTAGATTCATTCAAAATCACCTCATAGTATGATTTGTGGATTTTCAGGAGGGAATGCCAGTCAGTTGCTGTCCACATCATCATGTGGACTCGAACGGAGCTCTTTGAGCAGACACAGATTGGGAAGTCTGGACTGGGCAGTCCTAAATGATTGTGAAAAGGAAAAAATGTTCCATAATCAATTCAAAACAAATTCAATGACTTTTTTGGAAGACCTCCTTGAAATCACCTCCTGTCCGAAGCAACCTGTACCTGCTTGAGTAAATAAGGATGAAAAGCTTTCGATGTCGGTTTGTAAAGCAGGGGACTTCAATCATTCCAACGGATTTTGAAAAATAAAACCGCATTCATGTAATGCCATGTCCAACCACCAGGTGGCCAACTCGTACCAGAAACAACATGCCTTCATATTTTCCATTTCTATTTTCTTTTTTTTTAAAGTTCTAACATTGACACGCAACTTTGTTTAACGGATCAGAAACGGGAAAAACAAGTGGTTCCTCTTCAAACAAAGTCTTCTTCATGTACAACAATAGTAAACATTAGGAATTTCATAAGAAGTCCAGTGAAAAACAAGGTTGTGTGGTAGTGCAGTCCTCACCAGATTTCATCAACATGTTTCCTGCTTTCGATGTCGGCTTGTAAGCAGGGGACTTTAATCATTCCAACGGATTTTTGAAAAATAAAACCGCATTCATGTAATGCCATGTCCAACCACCAGGTGGCAAACTCGTACCAGAAACCTCTAGATAAAAACAACATGCCTTCATATTTTCCATTTCTATTTTCTATTCAACAATAGTAAACATTAGGAATTTCCTAAGAAGTCCAGTGAAAAACAAGGTTGTGTGGTAGTGCAGTCCTCCCCAGATTTCGTCAACATGTTTCCTGCCACACTTAGAGTAAACAAGACACTGGACCATGTTTACACCAATTTGGTTGGAGCCTACAAGGCTAAACCCCTCCCCCACATAGGACAAACAGACCACCTTGCTCTTTTTCTCTTCCCAAAGTATTCACCACTCATCCAATGTGTGAAACCCACAGTAAAGACAATAAAAGTGTGGCCTGAGGGGACAGATGTGTTGCAGTACCGGTTCAGGCACACAGACTGGAATATGTTTTCCACCCAGGCAACCTGTCACTCCCACACTGATATTGAGAGCTCTGTACTGGACCACATATCCACCACCATATATACCATATGTTTACCACCCAGAAGCAGATCACCATGTGCCCTAACAGCCCTGGATGAACAGGAACGTCTGTCTCCTGCTGAAGGCCCACAGCATCGCCTTCAGATCGGGAGATACACGAGCCTACAGTACAGCCAGGCCTGACCTGAAGCGGGGCGTCAAGGAAGCCAAGCACTGCTGCAAGCTGAAGGTTGAGGAGTACTTCTCAAACTCCAACCCCCATGTGTGGCAAGGCATCCAGGGATCAGCGCCCCCCTCCTCTGATATCTCCTTTCTCAACGAGTTGAACAACTTCTACGCTTGTTTTGAGAGGGACAACCTACAGCCTGCAACCAAAGCAGAGCTGACCGCTGACTACCAACCCCTATCACTCTGCCCCACGGATGTCAGAGCAGTGTTGAGCAAAATCAACGCGCACAAAGCTGCAGGCCCCGATGGCACCCCTGGACGTGTACTTAGAGCATGTGCTGGGGAGCTGTCGGACTTATTCAACCTGTCCTTGGCCTTACTTATTATAATAGGATTAAATGAAGCAACCATCAACTGCTTGTGTAAATTACACTAAAAAGCGTTTTACGCCAGTTTTTCGGCATTTACAGTTGCCCCAATGCTGTTGATTATTGTATATTCACTCCAATGAGAAAACTGTTTAGTTATCAACAAAGCCTATCTTAACATGACATTTTATGGTAGATTCATTCAAAATCACCTTATAAAAGGATTTGTGGATTTTCAGGAGGGATCTGAGTTTTCTGGTCAAATACAGATTGGGGTCCAGTCCTAAATGGATGAAAAAGTGACAGATGTTCCATAATCAAGTCAAAACATATTCAAATTACATTTCCAGGTACCTCTACTTGAAATCACATTATAATAGGATTTAATGAAGCAACCATCAACTGCTTGTGTAAATTACAATGAAAAGCATTTTACGCTAGGTTTTCGAAATTTACAGTTGCCCCATTGCTGTTGATTATTGTATATTCACTCCAACGAGAAAACTGTTAAGATATCAACAAAGCACATCTTTACATGACATTTTATGGTAGATTCATTCATTATCACCTTATAATAGGATTTGTGGATTTTCAGGAGGGAACTGAATTTTCTGGTCGGATACAGATTGGGGTCCAGTCCTAAATGCATGAAAAAGTGACAGATGTTCCATAATCAACTCAAAATATATTCAAATTACATTTCCAGGTAACTCTACTTGAAATCACATTATAATAGGATTTAATGAACCAACCATCAACTGCTTGTGTAAATTACAATGAAAAGCGTTGTACGCTAGGTTTTCGGCATTTACAGTTGCCCCAATGCTGTTGATTATTGTATATTCACTCCAATGAGAAAACTGTTTAGTTATCAACAAAGCCTATCTTAACATGACATTTTATGGTAGATTCATTCAAAATCACCCTATAATAGGATTTGTGGATTTTCAGGAGGGAACTGAGTTTTCTGGTCAGATACAGATTGGGGTCCAGTCCTAAATGGATGAAAAAGTGACAGATGTTCAATAAAAAGTGACAAATGTTCAATAATCAACTCAAAACATATTCAACTTACATTTCAAGGTACCTCTACTTGAAATCACATTATAATAGGATTTAATGAAGCAACCATCAACTGCTTGTGTAAATTACAATGAAAAGCATTTAACGCTTAGTTTTCGAAATTTACAGTTGCCCGAATGCTGTTGATTATTGTATATTCACTCCAATGAGAAAAAGGTTTAGTTATCAGCAGAGCACATCTTCACATGACATTTTATGGCAGATTCATTCAAAATCACCTTATAATAGGATTTGTGGATTTTCAGGAGAGAACTGAGTTTTCTGGTGAGATACAGATTGGGGTCCAGTCCTAAATGAATGAAAAAGTGGCACATGTTCCATAATCAACTCAAAACATATTCAAATTACATTTCAAGGTACCTCTACTTGAAATCACATTATAATAGGATTTAATGAAGCAACCATCAACTGCTTGTGTAAATTACAATGAAAAGCATTTTACGCTAGGTTTTCAGCATTTACAGCTGCCCCATTGCTGTTGATTATTTTATATTCACTCCAACGAGAAAATGTTAAGATATCAACAAAGCACATCTTTACATGACATTTTATGGTAGATTCATTCAAAATCACCTTATAATAGGATTTGTGGATTTTCAGGAGGGAACTGAGTTTTCTCGTCGGATACAGATTGGGGTCCAGTCCTAAATGGATGAAAAAGTGACAGATGTTCCATAATCAACTCAAAACATATTCAAATTACATTTCCAGGTACCTCTACTTGAAATCACATTATAATAGGATTTGCTGAAGCAACCATCAACTACAATGAAAAGCATTTGATGCCTGGTTTTCGGCATGTACAGCTGCTTTCATTGCTGTTTATCATTGTATATTCACTCAAATGAGAAAACTGTTCAGTTATCAGCAGAGCACATCTTCACATGACATTTTATAGTAGATTTATTCAAAATCACCTTATAATAGGATTTGTGGATTTTCAGGAGGGAACTGGGTTTTCTGGTGAAAAACAGATTGGGGTCCAGTCCTAAATGGATGAAAAAGTGACACATGTTCCATAATCAACTCAAAACATATTCAAATTACATGTCAAGGTACCTCTACTTGAAATCACATTATAATAGGATTTAATGAAGCAACCATCAACTGCTTGTGTAAATTACAATGAAAAGCATTTTACGCTAGGTTTTCAGCATTTACAGCTGCCTCATTGCTGTTGATTATTGTATATTCACTCCAACGAGAAAACTATTAAGATATCAACAAAGCACATCTTAACATGACATTTTATGGTAGATTCATTCAAAATCACCTTATAATAGGATTTGTGGATTTTCAGGAGGGAACTGAGTTTTCTGGTCAAAAACAGATTGGGGTCCAGTCCTAAATGGATGAAAAAGTGACAGATGTTCCATAATTAACTCAAAACATATTCAAATTACATTTCAAGGTACCACTACTTGAAATCACATTAAAATAGGACTTAATGAAGCAACCATCAACTGCTTGTGTAAATTACAATGAAAAGCATTATACGCTAGGTTTTCGGCATTTACAGCTGCCCGATTGCTGTTGATTATTGTATATTCACTCCAATGAGAAAACTGTTTAGTTATCAACAAAGCACATCTTTGCATGACATTTTATGGTCGATTCATTCATAATCACCTCATAATAGGATTTGTGGATTTTCAGGAGGCTATGACAGACACAGATTGGGGTCCAGTCCTAAATGGATGAAAAAGTGACAGATGTTCCATAATCAACTCAAAACATATTCAAATTACATTTCAAGGTACCTCTACTTGAAATCACATTATAATAGGATTTAATGAAGCAACCATCAACTGCTTGTGTAAATTACAATGAAAAGCATATTACGCTAGGTTTTCGATATTTACAGTTGCCCCATTGCTGTTGATTATTGTATATTCACTCCAATGAGAAAACTGTTTAGTTATCAACAAAGCACATCTTAACATGACATTTTATGGTAGATTCATTCAAAATCACCTTATAATAGGATTGGTGGATTTTCAGGAGGGAACTGAGTTTTCTGGTCGGATACAGATTGGGGTCCAGTCCTAAATGGATGAAAAAGTGACAGATGTTCAATAATCAACTCAAAACATATTCAAATTACATTTCAAGGTACCTCTGCTTGAAATCACATTATAATAGGATTTAATGAAGCAACCATCAACTGCTTGTGTAAATTACAATGAAAAGCATATTACGCTAGGTTTTCGGCATTAACTGAAGCAACCATCAACTACAATGAAAAGCATTTTACGCTTGGTTTTCGGCATTTACAGCTGCTTTCAATGCTGTTTATCATTGTATATTCACTGCAATGAGAAAACTGTGCAGTTATCAACAAAGCACATCTTTGCATGACATTTTATGTTAGATTCATTCATAATCACCTCAAAATAGGATTTGTGGATTTTCAGGAGGCTATGACGGACACAGATTGGGGTCCAGTCCTGAATGGATGAAAAAGTGACACATGTTCCATAGTCAACTCAAAACATATTCAAATTACATTTCAAGGTACCTCTACTCGAAATCACATTATAATTGGATTTAATGAAGCAACCATCAACTTCAATGAAAAGCATTTTACGCTAGGTTTTTAGCATTTACAGCTGCCCCATTGCTGTTGATTGTTGTATATTCACTCCAACAAGAAAACTGTTAAGATATCAACAAAGCCTATCTTAACATGACATTTTATGGTAGATTCATTCAAAATCACCTTATTATAGCATTTGTGGATTTTCAGGAGGGAACTGAGTTTTCTGGTCAAATAAAGATTGGGGTCCAGTCCTAAATTGATGAAAAAGTGACAGATGTTCCATAATCAACTCAAAACATATTCAAATTACATTTCATGGTACCTCTACTTGAAATCACATTATAATAGGATTTACTGAAGCAACCATCAACTACAATGAAAAGCATTTTACGCTAGGTTGTCGGCATTTACAGTTGCCACATTGCTATTGATTATTGTATATTCACTCCAATGAAAAAACTGTTTAGTTATCAACAAAGCACATCTTAACATGACATTTTATGGTAGATTCATTCAAAATCACCTTATAATAGGATTGGTGGATTTTCAGGAGGGAACTGAGTTTTCTGGTCGGATACAGATTGGGGTCCAGTCCTAAATGGATGAAGAAGTGACAGATGTTCCATTATCAACACAAAACATATTCAAATTACTTTTCCAGGTTCCTCTACTTGAAATCACATTATAATAGGATTTACTGAAGCAACCATCAACTACAATGAAAAGCATTTTACACTTGGTTTTCTGCATTTACAGCTGCTTTCATTGCTGTTTATCATTGTATATTCACTCCAATGAGAAAACTGTTTAGTTATCAGCAGAGCACATCTTCACATGACATTTTATGGTAGATTCATTCAAAATCACCTTATAATAGGATTTGTGGATTTTCAGGAGGGAACTGAGTTTTCTGGTCAAAAACAGATTGGGGTCCAGTCCTAAATGGATGAAAAAGTGACAGATGTTCCATAATTAACTCAAAACATATTCAAATTACATTTCAAGGTACCTCTACTTGAAATCACATTATAATAGGATTTAATGAAGCAACCATCAACTGCTTGTGTAAATTACAATGAAAAGCATTATACGCTAGGTTTTCGGCATTTACAGCTGCCCGATTGCTGTTGATTATTGTATATTCACTCCAATGAGAAAACTGTTTCGTTATCAACAAAGCACATCTTTGCATGACATTTTATGGTAGATTCATTCATAATCACCTCATAATAGGATTTGTGGATTTTCAGGAGGCTATGACAGACACAGATTGGGGTCCAGTCCTAAATGGATGAAAAAGTGACAGATGTTCCATAATCAACTCAAAACATATTCAAATTACATTTCAAGGTACCTCTACTTGAAATCACATTATAATAGGATTTAATGAAGCAACCATCAACTGCTTGTGTAAATTACAATGAAAAGCATATTACGCTAGGTTTTCGATATTTACAGTTGCCCCATTGCTGTTGATTATTGTATATTCACTCCAATGAGAAAACTGTTTAGTTATCAACAAAGCACATCTTAACATGACATTTTATGGTAGATTCATTCAAAATCACCTTATAATAGGATTGGTGGATTTTCAGGAGGGAACTGAGTTTTCTGGTCGGATACAGATTGGGGTCCAGTCCTAAATGGATGAAAAAGTGACAGATGTTCAATAATCAACTCAAAACATATTCAAATTACATTTCAAGGTACCTCTGCTTGAAATCACATTATAATAGGATTTAATGAAGCAACCATCAACTGCTTGTGTAAATTACAATGAAAAGCATATTACGCTAGGTTTTCGGCATTAACTGAAGCAACCATCAACTACAATGAAAAGCATTTTACGCTTGGTTTTTCGGCATTTACAGCTGCTTTCAATGCTGTTTATCATTGTATATTCACTGCAATGAGAAAACTGTGCAGTTATCAACAAAGCACATCTTTGCATGACATTTTATATTAGATTCATTCATAATCACCTCAAAATAGGATTTGTGGATTTTCAGGAGGCTATGACGGACACAGATTGGGGTCCAGTCCTGAATGGATGAAAAAGTGACACATGTTCCATAGTCAACTCAAAACATATTCAAATTACATTTCAAGGTACCTCTACTCGAAATCACATTATAATTGGATTTAATGAAGCAACAATCAACTTCAATGAAAAGCATTTTACGCTAGGTTTTTAGCATTTACAGCTGCCCCATTGCTGTTGATTGTTGTATATTCACTCCAACAAGAAAACTGTTAAGATATCAACAAAGCCTATCTTAACATGACATTTTATGGTAGATTCATTCAAAATCACCTTATAATAGCATTTGTGGATTTTCAGGAGGGAACTGAGTTTTCTGGTCGGATACAGATTGGGGTCCAGTCCTAAATGGATGAAAAAGTGACAGATGTTCCATAATCAACTCAAAACATATTCAAATTACATTTCATGGTACCTCTACTTGAAATCACATTATAATAGGATTTACTGAAGCAACCATCAACTACAATGAAAAGCATTTTACGCTAGGTTGTCGGCATTTACAGTTGCCACATTGCTATTGATTATTGTATATTCACTCCAATGAAAAAACTGTTTAGTTATCAACAAAGCACATCTTAACATGACATTTTATGGTAGATTCATTCAAAATCACCTTATAATAGGATTGGTGGATTTTCAGGAGGGAACTGAGTTTTCTGGTCGGATACAGATTGGGGTCCAGTCCTAAATGGATGAAGAAGTGACAGATGTTCCATTATCAACACAAAACATATTCAAATTACTTTTCCAGGTTCCTCTACTTGAAATCACATTATAATAGGATTTAATGAAGCAACCATCAACTGCTTGTGTAAATTACAATGAAAAGCATATTACGCTAGGTTTTCGGCATTAACTGAAGCAACCATCAACTACAATGAAAAGCATTTTACGCTTGGTTTTTCGGCATTTACAGCTGCTTTCAATGCTGTTTATCATTGTATATTCACTGCAATGAGAAAACTGTGCAGTTATCAACAAAGCACATCTTTGCATGACATTTTATATTAGATTCATTCATAATCACCTCAAAATAGGATTTGTGGATTTTCAGGAGGCTATGACGGACACAGATTGGGGTCCAGTCCTGAATGGATGAAAAAGTGACACATGTTCCATAGTCAACTCAAAACATATTCAAATTACATTTCAAGGTACCTCTACTCGAAATCACATTATAATTGGATTTAATGAAGCAACAATCAACTTCAATGAAAAGCATTTTACGCTAGGTTTTTAGCATTTACAGCTGCCCCATTGCTGTTGATTGTTGTATATTCACTCCAACAAGAAAACTGTTAAGATATCAACAAAGCCTATCTTAACATGACATTTTATGGTAGATTCATTCAAAATCACCTTATAATAGCATTTGTGGATTTTCAGGAGGGAACTGAGTTTTCTGGTCGGATACAGATTGGGGTCCAGTCCTAAATGGATGAAAAAGTGACAGATGTTCCATAATCAACTCAAAACATATTCAAATTACATTTCATGGTACCTCTACTTGAAATCACATTATAATAGGATTTACTGAAGCAACCATCAACTACAATGAAAAGCATTTTACGCTAGGTTGTCGGCATTTACAGTTGCCACATTGCTATTGATTATTGTATATTCACTCCAATGAAAAAACTGTTTAGTTATCAACAAAGCACATCTTAACATGACATTTTATGGTAGATTCATTCAAAATCACCTTATAATAGGATTGGTGGATTTTCAGGAGGGAACTGAGTTTTCTGGTCGGATACAGATTGGGGTCCAGTCCTAAATGGATGAAGAAGTGACAGATGTTCCATTATCAACACAAAACATATTCAAATTACTTTTCCAGGTTCCTCTACTTGAAATCACATTATAATAGGATTTACTGAAGCAACCATCAACTACAATGAAAAGCATTTTACACTTGGTTTTCTGCATTTACAGCTGCTTTCATTGCTGTTTATCATTGTATATTCACTCCAATGAGAAAACTGTTAAGTTATCAGCAGAGCACATCTTCACATGACATTTTATGGTAGATTCATTCAAAATCACCTTATAATAGGATTTGTGGATTTTCAGGAGGGAACTGAGTTTTCTGGTCAGATACAGATTGGGGTCCAGTCCTAAATGGATGCAAAAGTGACAGATGTTCAATAATCAACTCAAAACATATTCAAATTACATTTCAAGGTACCTCTACTTGAAATCACATTATAATAGGATTTAATGAAGCAACCATCAACTGCTTGTGTAAATTACAATGAAAGCATTTTACGCTAGGTTTTCGGCATTTACAGCTGCCCCATTGCTGTTGATTATTGTATATTCACTCCAATGAGAAAACTGTTAAGTTATCAACAAAGCACATCTTTGCATGACATTTTATGGTAGATTCGTTCATAATCGCCTCATAATAGGATTTGTGGATTTTCAGGAGGCTATGACAGACACAGATTGGGGTCCAGTCCTAAATGGATGAAAAAGTGACAGATGTTCCGTGATCAACTCAAAACATATTCAAATTACATTTCAAGGTACCACTACTTGAAATCACATTATAATAGGATTTAATGAAGCAACCATCAACTGCTTGTGTAAATTACAACGAAAAGCATTACGCTAGGTTTTCGGCATTTACAGCTGCCCCATTGCTGTTGATTATTGTATATTCACTCCAATGAGAAAACTGTTTAGTTATGCACAAAGCACACCTTTGCATGACATTTTATGGTAGATTCGTTCATTATCGCCTCATAATAGGATTTGTGGATTTTCAGGAGGCTATGACAGACACAGATTGGGGTCCAGTCCTAAATGGATGAAAAAGTGACAGATGTTCCATAATCAACACAAAACATATTCAAATTACATTTCAAGGTACCTCTACTTGAAATCACATTATAATAGGATTTAATGAAGCAACCATCAACTGCTTGTGTAACTTACAATGAAAAGCATATTACGCTAGGTTTTCGGCATTTAAAGTTGCCCCATTGCTGTTGATTATTGTATATTCACTCCAATGAGAAAACTGTTTAGTTATCAACAAAGCACATCTTAACATGACATTTTATGGTAGATTCATTCAAAATCACCTTATAATAGGATTGGTGGATTTTCAGGAGGGAACTGAGTTTTCTGGTCGGATACAGATTGGGGTCCAGTCCTAAATGGATGAAAAAGTGACAGATGTTCAATAATCAACTCAAAACATATTCAAATTACATTTCAAGGTACCTCTGCTTGAAATCACATTATAATAGGATTTAATGAAGCAACCATCAACTGCTTGTGTAAATTACAATGAAAAGCATATTACGCTAGGTTTTCGGCATTTACAGTTGCCCCATTGCTGTTGATTATTGTATATTCACTCCAATGAGAAAACTGTTTAGATATCAACAAAGCACATCTTAACATGACATTTTATGGTAGATTCATTCAAAATCACCTTATAATAGGATTGGTGGATTTTCAGGAGGGAACTGAGTTTTCTGGTCAGATACAGATTGGGGTCCAGTCCTAAATGGATGAAAAAGTGACAGATGTTCAATAAAAAGTGACAGATGTTCAATAATCAACTCAAAACATATTCAAATTACATTTCAAGGTACCTCTACTTGAAATCACATTATAATAGGATTTAATGAAGCAACCATCAACTGCTTGTGTAAATTACAATGAAAAGCATATTACGCTAGGTTTTCGATATTTACAGTTGCCCCATTGCTGTTGATTATTGTATATTCACTCCAATGAGAAAACTGTTTAGTTATCAACAAAGCACATCTTAACATGACATTTTATGGTAGATTCATTCAAAATCACCTTATAATAGGATTGGTGGATTTTCAGGAGGGAACTGAGTTTTCTGGTCGGATACAGATTGGGGTCCAGTCCTAAATGGATGAAAAAGTGACAGATGTTCAATAATCAACTCAAAACATATTCAAATTACATTTCAAGGTACCTCTGCTTGAAATCACATTATAATAGGATTTAATGAAGCAACCATCAACTGCTTGTGTAAATTACAATGAAAAGCATATTACGCTAGGTTTTCGGCATTAACTGAAGCAACCATCAACTACAATGAAAAGCATTTTACGCTTGGTTTTTCGGCATTTACAGCTGCTTTCAATGCTGTTTATCATTGTATATTCACTGCAATGAGAAAACTGTGCAGTTATCAACAAAGCACATCTTTGCATGACATTTTATATTAGATTCATTCATAATCACCTCAAAATAGGATTTGTGGATTTTCAGGAGGCTATGACGGACACAGATTGGGGTCCAGTCCTGAATGGATGAAAAAGTGACACATGTTCCATAGTCAACTCAAAACATATTCAAATTACATTTCAAGGTACCTCTACTCGAAATCACATTATAATTGGATTTAATGAAGCAACAATCAACTTCAATGAAAAGCATTTTACGCTAGGATTTTAGCATTTACAGCTGCCCCATTGCTGTTGATTGTTGTATATTCACTCCAACAAGAAAACTGTTAAGATATCAACAAAGCCTATCTTAACATGACATTTTATGGTAGATTCATTCAAAATCACCTTATAATAGCATTTGTGGATTTTCAGGAGGGAACTGAGTTTTCTGGTCGGATACAGATTGGGGTCCAGTCCTAAATGGATGAAAAAGTGACAGATGTTCCATAATCAACTCAAAACATATTCAAATTACATTTCATGGTACCTCTACTTGAAATCACATTATAATAGGATTTACTGAAGCAACCATCAACTACAATGAAAAGCATTTTACGCTAGGTTGTCGGCATTTACAGTTGCCACATTGCTATTGATTATTGTATATTCACTCCAATGAAAAAACTGTTTAGTTATCAACAAAGCACATCTTAACATGACATTTTATGGTAGATTCATTCAAAATCACCTTATAATAGGATTGGTGGATTTTCAGGAGGGAACTGAGTTTTCTGGTCGGATACAGATTGGGGTCCAGTCCTAAATGGATGAAGAAGTGACAGATGTTCCATTATCAACACAAAACATATTCAAATTACTTTTCCAGGTTCCTCTACTTGAAATCACATTATAATAGGATTTAATGAAGCAACCATCAACTGCTTGTGTAAATTACAATGAAAAGCATATTACGCTAGGTTTTCGGCATTAACTGAAGCAACCATCAACTACAATGAAAAGCATTTTACGCTTGGTTTTTCGGCATTTACAGCTGCTTTCAATGCTGTTTATCATTGTATATTCACTGCAATGAGAAAACTGTGCAGTTATCAACAAAGCACATCTTTGCATGACATTTTATATTAGATTCATTCATAATCACCTCAAAATAGGATTTGTGGATTTTCAGGAGGCTATGACGGACACAGATTGGGGTCCAGTCCTGAATGGATGAAAAAGTGACACATGTTCCATAGTCAACTCAAAACATATTCAAATTACATTTCAAGGTACCTCTACTCGAAATCACATTATAATTGGATTTAATGAAGCAACAATCAACTTCAATGAAAAGCATTTTACGCTAGGTTTTTAGCATTTACAGCTGCCCCATTGCTGTTGATTGTTGTATATTCACTCCAACAAGAAAACTGTTAAGATATCAACAAAGCCTATCTTAACATGACATTTTATGGTAGATTCATTCAAAATCACCTTATAATAGCATTTGTGGATTTTCAGGAGGGAACTGAGTTTTCTGGTCGGATACAGATTGGGGTCCAGTCCTAAATGGATGAAAAAGTGACAGATGTTCCATAATCAACTCAAAACATATTCAAATTACATTTCATGGTACCTCTACTTGAAATCACATTATAATAGGATTTACTGAAGCAACCATCAACTACAATGAAAAGCATTTTACGCTAGGTTGTCGGCATTTACAGTTGCCACATTGCTATTGATTATTGTATATTCACTCCAATGAAAAAACTGTTTAGTTATCAACAAAGCACATCTTAACATGACATTTTATGGTAGATTCATTCAAAATCACCTTATAATAGGATTGGTGGATTTTCAGGAGGGAACTGAGTTTTCTGGTCGGATACAGATTGGGGTCCAGTCCTAAATGGATGAAGAAGTGACAGATGTTCCATTATCAACACAAAACATATTCAAATTACTTTTCCAGGTTCCTCTACTTGAAATCACATTATAATAGGATTTACTGAAGCAACCATCAACTACAATGAAAAGCATTTTACACTTGGTTTTCTGCATTTACAGCTGCTTTCATTGCTGTTTATCATTGTATATTCACTCCAATGAGAAAACTGTTAAGTTATCAGCAGAGCACATCTTCACATGACATTTTATGGTAGATTCATTCAAAATCACCTTATAATAGGATTTGTGGATTTTCAGGAGGGAACTGAGTTTTCTGGTCAGATACAGATTGGGGTCCAGTCCTAAATGGATGCAAAAGTGACAGATGTTCAATAATCAACTCAAAACATATTCAAATTACATTTCAAGGTACCTCTACTTGAAATCACATTATAATAGGATTTAATGAAGCAACCATCAACTGCTTGTGTAAATTACAATGAAAGCATTTTACGCTAGGTTTTCGGCATTTACAGCTGCCCCATTGCTGTTGATTATTGTATATTCACTCCAATGAGAAAACTGTTAAGTTATCAACAAAGCACATCTTTGCATGACATTTTATGGTAGATTCGTTCATAATCGCCTCATAATAGGATTTGTGGATTTTCAGGAGGCTATGACAGACACAGATTGGGGTCCAGTCCTAAATGGATGAAAAAGTGACAGATGTTCCGTGATCAACTCAAAACATATTCAAATTACATTTCAAGGTACCACTACTTGAAATCACATTATAATAGGATTTAATGAAGCAACCATCAACTGCTTGTGTAAATTACAACGAAAAGCATTACGCTAGGTTTTCGGCATTTACAGCTGCCCCATTGCTGTTGATTATTGTATATTCACTCCAATGAGAAAACTGTTTAGTTATGCACAAAGCACACCTTTGCATGACATTTTATGGTAGATTCGTTCATTATCGCCTCATAATAGGATTTGTGGATTTTCAGGAGGCTATGACAGACACAGATTGGGGTCCAGTCCTAAATGGATGAAAAAGTGACAGATGTTCCATAATCAACACAAAACATATTCAAATTACATTTCAAGGTACCTCTACTTGAAATCACATTATAATAGGATTTAATGAAGCAACCATCAACTGCTTGTGTAACTTACAATGAAAAGCATATTACGCTAGGTTTTCGGCATTTAAAGTTGCCCCATTGCTGTTGATTATTGTATATTCACTCCAATGAGAAAACTGTTTAGTTATCAACAAAGCACATCTTAACATGACATTTTATGGTAGATTCATTCAAAATCACCTTATAATAGGATTGGTGGATTTTCAGGAGGGAACTGAGTTTTCTGGTCGGATACAGATTGGGGTCCAGTCCTAAATGGATGAAAAAGTGACAGATGTTCAATAATCAACTCAAAACATATTCAAATTACATTTCAAGGTACCTCTGCTTGAAATCACATTATAATAGGATTTAATGAAGCAACCATCAACTGCTTGTGTAAATTACAATGAAAAGCATATTACGCTAGGTTTTCGGCATTTACAGTTGCCCCATTGCTGTTGATTATTGTATATTCACTCCAATGAGAAAACTGTTTAGATATCAACAAAGCACATCTTAACATGACATTTTATGGTAGATTCATTCAAAATCACCTTATAATAGGATTGGTGGATTTTCAGGAGGGAACTGAGTTTTCTGGTCAGATACAGATTGGGGTCCAGTCCTAAATGGATGAAAAAGTGACAGATGTTCAATAAAAAGTGACAGATGTTCAATAATCAACTCAAAACATATTCAAATTACATTTCAAGGTACCTCTACTTGAAATCACATTATAATAGGATTTAATGAAGCAACCATCAACTGCTTGTGTAAATTACAATGAAAAGCATATTACGCTAGGTTTTCAGCATTTACAGTTGCCACATTGCTGTTGATTATTGTATATTCACTCCAATGAGAAAGCTGTTTAGTTATCAACAAAGCACATCTTAACATGACATTATATGGTAGATTCATTCAAATCACCTTTTAATAGCATTGGTGGATTTTCAGGAGGGAACTGAGTTTTCTGGTCGGATACAGATTGGGGTCCAGTCCTAAATGGATGAAAAAGTGACAGATGTTCCATAATCAACACAAAACATATTCAAATTACATTTCCAGGTACCTCTGCTTGAAATCACATTATAATAGGATTTACTGAAACAACCATCAACTACAATGAAAAGCATTTTACGCTTGGTTTTCGGCATTTACAGCTGCTTTCATTGCTGTTTATCATTGTATATTCACTCCAATGAGAAAACTGTTAAGTTATCAGCAGAGCACATCTTTACATGACATTTTATGGTAGATTCATTCAAAATCACCTTATAATAGGATTTGTGGATTTTCAGGAGGCAACTGAGTTTTCTGGTCAGATACAGATTGGGGTCCAGTCCTAAATGGATGAAAAAGTGACAGATGTTCAATAATCAACTCAAAACATATTCAAATTACATTTCAAGGTACCTCTACTTGAAATCACATTATAATAGGATTTAATGAAGCAACCATCAACTGCTTGTGTAAATTACAATGAAAAGCATATTACGCTAGGTTTTCGGCATTTACAGTTGCCCCATTGCTGTTGATTATTGTATATTCACTCCAATGAGAAAACTGCTTAGTTATCAGCAGTGCACATCTTTGCATGACATTTTATGGTAGATTCGTTCATAATCGCCTCATAATAGGATTTGTGGATTTTCAGGAGGCTATGACAGACACAGATTGGGGTCCAGTCCTAAATGGATGAAAAAGTGACAGATGTTCCATAATCAACTCAAAACATATTCAAATTACATTTCAAGGTACCACTACTTGAAATCACATTATAATAGGATTTAATGAAGCAACCATCAACTGCTTGTGTAAATTACAACGAAAAGCATTACGCTAGGTTTTCGGCATTTACAGCTGCCCCATTGCTGTTGATTATTGTATATTCACTCCAATGAGAAAACTGTTTAGTTATGCACAAAGCACACCTTTGCATGACATTTTATGGTAGATTCGTTCATTATCGCCTCATAATGGGATTTGTGGATTTTCAGGAGACTATGACGGACACAGATTGGGGTCCAGTCCTAAATGGATGAAAAGTGACAGATGTTCCATAATCAACACAAAACATATTCAACTTACATTTCAAGGTACCTCTACTTGAAATCACATTATAATAGGATTTAATGAAGCAACCATCAACTGCTTGTGTAACTTACAATGAAAAGCATATTACGCTAGGTTTTCGGCATTTACAGTTGCCCCATTGCTGTTGATTATTGTATATTCACTCCAATGAGAAAACTGTTTAGTTATCAACAAAGCACATCTTAACATGACATTTTATGGTAGATTCATTCAAAATCACCTTATAATAGGATTGGTGGATTTTCAGGAGGGAACTGAGTTTTCTGGTCGGATACAGATTGGGGTCCAGTCCTAAATGGATGAAAAAGTGACAGATGTTCAATAATCAACTCAAAACATATTCAAATTACATTTCAAGGTACCTCTACTTGAAATCACATTATAATAGGATTTAATGAAGCAACCATCAACTGCTTGTGTAAATTACAATGAAAAGCATATTACACTAGGTTTTCAGCATTTACAGTTGCCACATTGCTGTTGATTATTGTATATTCACTCCAATGAGAAAGCTGTTTAGTTATCAACAAAGCACATCTTAACATGACATTTTATGGTAGATTCATTCAAATCACCTTTTAATAGCATTTGGTGGATTTTCAGGAGGGAACTGAGTTTTCTTGTCGGATACAGATTGGGGTCCAGTCCTAAATGGATGAAAAAGTGACAGATGTTCCATAATCAACACAAAACATATTCAAATTACATTTCCAGGTACCTCTACTTGAAATCACATTATAATAGGATTTACTAAAGCAACCATCAACTACAATGAAAAGCATTTTACGCTTGGTTTTCGGCATTTACAGCTGCTTTCATTGCTGTTTATCATTGTATATTCACTCCAATGAGAAAACTGTTTAGATATCAACAAAGCACATCTTAACATGACATTTTATGGTAGATTCATTCAAAATCACCTTATAATAGGATTGGTGGATTTTCAGGAGGGAACTGAGTTTTCTGGTCAGATACAGATTGGGGTCCAGTCCTAAATGGATGAAAAAGTGACAGATGTTCAATTAAAAGTGACAGATGTTCAATAATCAACTCAAAACATATTCAAATTACATTTCAAGGTACCTCTACTTGAAATCACATTATAATAGGATTTAATGAAGCAACCATCAACTGCTTGTGTAAATTACAATGAAAAGCATATTACGCTAGGTTTTCAGCATTTACAGTTGCCACATTGCTGTTGATTATTGTATATTCACTCCAATGAGAAAGCTGTTTAGTTATCAACAAAGCACATCTTAACATGACATTTTATGGTAGATTCATTCAAATCACCTTTTAATAGCATTGGTGGATTTTCAGGAGGGAACTGAGTTTTCTGGTCGGATACAGATTGGGGTCCAGTCCTGAATGGATGAAAAAGTGACAGATGTTCAATAATCAACTCAAAACATATTCAAATTACATTTCAAGGTACCTCTACTTGAAATCACATTATAATAGGATTTAATGAAGCAACCATCAACTGCTTGTGTAAATTACAATGAAAAGCATATTACGCTAGGTTTTCAGCATTTACAGTTGCCCCATTGCTGTTGATTATTGTATATTCACTCCAATGAGAAAACTGCTTAGTTATCAGCAGTGCACATCTTTGCATGACATTTTATGGTAGATTCGTTCATAATCGCCTCATAATAGGATTTGTGGATTTTCAGGAGGCTATGACAGACACAGATTGGGGTCCAGTCCTAAATGGATGAAAAAGTGACAGATGTTCCATAATCAACTCAAAACATATTCAAATTACATTTCAAGGTACCACTACTTGAAATCACATTATAATAGGATTTAATGAAGCAACCATCAACTGCTTGTGTAAATTACAACGAAAAGCATTACGCTAGGTTTTCGGCATTTACAGCTGCCCCATTGCTGTTGATTATTGTATATTCACTCCAATGAGAAAACTGTTTAGTTATGCACAAAGCACACCTTTGCATGACATTTTATGGTAGATTCTTTCATTATCGCCTCATAATGGGATTTGTGGATTTTCAGGAGACTATGACAGACACAGATTGGGGTCCAGTCCTAAATGGATGAAAAAGTGACAGATGTTCCATAATCAACACAAAACATATTCAACTTACATTTCAAGGTACCTCTGCTTGAAATCACATTATAATAGGATTTACTGAAACAACCATCAACTACAATGAAAAGCATTTTACGCTTGGTTTTCGGCATTTACAGCTGCTTTCATTGCTGTTTATCATTGTATATTCACTCCAATGAGAAAACTGTTAAGTTATCAGCAGAGCACATCTTTACATGACATTTTATGGTAGATTCATTCAAAATCACCTTATAATAGGATTTGTGGATTTTCAGGAGGCAACTGAGTTTTCTGGTCAGATACAGATTGGGGTCCAGTCCTAAATGGATGAAAAAGTGACAGATGTTCAATAATCAACTCAAAACATATTCAAATTACATTTCCAGGTACCTCTACTTGAAATCACATTATAATAGGATTTAATGAAGCAACCATCAACTGCTTGTGTAAATTACAATGAAAAGCATATTACGCTAGGTTTTCGGCATTTACAGTTGCCCCATTGCTGTTGATTATTGTATATTCACTCCAATGAGAAAACTGCTTAGTTATCAGCAGTGCACATCTTTGCATGACATTTTATGGTAGATTCGTTCATAATCGCCTCATAATAGGATTTGTGGATTTTCAGGAGGCTATGACAGACACAGATTGGGGTCCAGTCCTAAATGGATGAAAAAGTGACAGATGTTCCATAATCAACTCAAAACATATTCAAATTACATTTCAAGGTACCACTACTTGAAATCACATTATAATAGGATTTAATGAAGCAACCATCAACTGCTTGTGTAAATTACAACGAAAAGCATTACGCTAGGTTTTCGGCATTTACAGCTGCCCCATTGCTGTTGATTATTGTATATTCACTCCAATGAGAAAACTGTTTAGTTATGCACAAAGCACACCTTTGCATGACATTTTATGGTAGATTCGTTCATTATCGCCTCATAATGGGATTTGTGGATTTTCAGGAGACTATGACAGACACAGATTGGGGTCCAGTCCTAAATGGATGAAAAAGTGACAGATGTTCCATAATCAACACAAAACATATTCAACTTACATTTCAAGGTACCTCTACTTGAAATCACATTATAATAGGATTTAATGAAGCAACCATCAACTGCTTGTGTAACTTACAATGAAAAGCATATTACGCTAGGTTTTCGGCATTTACAGTTGCCCCATTGCTGTTGATTATTGTATATTCACTCCACTGAGAAAACTGTTTAGTTATCAACAAAGCACATCTTAACATGACATTTTATGGTAGATTCATTCAAAATCACCTTATAACAGGATTGGTGGATTTTCAGGAGGGAACTGAGTTTTCTGGTCGGATACAGATTGGGGTCCAGTCCTAAATGGATGAAAAAGTGACAGATGTTCAATAATCAACTCAAAACATATTCAAATTACATTTCAAGGTACCTCTACTTGAAATCACATTATAATAGGATTTAATGAAGCAACCATCAACTGCTTGTGTAAATTACAATGAAAAGCATATTACGCTAGGTTTTCAGCATTTATAGTTGCCACATTGCTGTTGATTATTGTATATTCACTCCAATGAGAAAGCTGTTTAGTTATCAACAAAGCACATCTTAACATGACATTTTATGGTAGATTCATTCAAATCACCTTTTAATAGCATTGGTGGATTTTCAGGAGGGAACTGAGTTTTCTTGTCAGATACAGATTGGGGTCCAGTCCTAAATGGATGAAAAAGTGACAGATGTTCCATAATCAACACAAAACATATTCAAATTACATTTCCAGGTACCTCTACTTGAAATCACATTATAATAGGATTTACTGAAGCAACCATCAACTACAATGAAAAGCATTTTACGCTTGGTTTTCGGCATTTACAGCTGCTTTCATTGCTGTTTATCATTGTATATTCACTCCAATGAGAAAACTGTTAAGTTATCAGCAGAGCACATCTTTACATGACATTTTATGGTAGATTCATTCAAAATCACCTCATAATAGGATTTGTGGATTTTCAGGAGGCAACTGAGTTTTCTGGTCAGATACAGATTGGGGTCCAGTCCTAAATGGATGAAAAAGTGACAGATGTTCAATAATCAACTCAAAACATATTCAAATTACATTTCAAGGTACCTCTACTTGAAATCACATTATAATAGGATTTAATGAAGCAACCATCAACTGCTTGTGTAAATTACAATGAAAAGCATATTACGCTAGGTTTTCGGCATTTACAGTTGCCCCATTGCTGTTGATTATTGTATATTCACTCCAATGAGAAAACTGCTTAGTTATCAGCAGTGCACATCTTTGCATGACATTTTATGGTAGATTCATTCATAATCACCTCATAATAGGATTTGTGGATTTTCAGGAGGCTATGACAGACACAGATTGGGGTCCAGTCCTAAATGGATGAAAAAGTGTCAGATGTTCCATAATCAACTCAAAACATATTCAAATTACGTTTCAAGGTACCTCTACTTGAAATCACATTATAATAGGATTTAATGAAGCAACCATCAACTGCTTGTGTAAATTACAATGAAAAGCATTTTACGCTAGGTTTTCGAAATTTACAGTTGCCCCATTGCTGTTGATTATTGTATATTCACTCCAACGAGAAAACTGTTAAGATATCAACAAAGCACATCTTTACATGACATTTTATGGTAGATTCATTCAAAATCACCTTATAATAGGATTGGTGGATTTTCAGGAGGGAACTGAGTTTTCTGGTCGGATACAGATTGGGGTCCAGTCCTAAATGGATGAAAAAAGGGCCGGATGTTCCATAATCAACTCAAAACATATTCAAATTACATTTCCAGGTACCTCTACTTGAAATCACATTATAATAGGATTTAATGAAGCAACCATCAACTACAATGAAAAGCATTTTACGCCTGGTTTTGGGGATTTACAGCTGCTTTCATTGCAGTTTTTCATTGTATATTCACTCCGATGAGAAAACTGTTAAGTTATCAGCAGAGCACATCTTCACATGACATTTTATGGCAGATTCATTCAAAATCACCTTATAATAGGATTTGTGGATTTTCAGGAGGGAACTGAGTTTTCTGGTCAGATACAGATTGGGGTCCAGTCCTAAATGGATGCAAAAGTGACAGATGTTCAATAATCAACTCAAAACATATTCAAATTACATTTCAAGGTACCTCTACTTGAAATCACATTATAATAGGATTTAATGAAGCAACCATCAACTGCTTGTGTAAATTACAATGAAAGCATTTTACGCTAGGTTTTCGGCATTTACAGCTGCCCCATTGCTGTTGATTATTGTATATTCACTCCAATGAGAAAACTGTTAAGTTATCAACAAAGCACATCTTTGCATGACATTTTATGGTAGATTCGTTCATTATCGCCTCATAATAGGATTTGTGGATTTTCAGGAGGCTATGACAGACACAGATTGGGGTCCAGTCCTTAATGGATGAAAAAGTGACAGATGTTCCGTGATCAACTCAAAACATATTCAAATTACATTTCAAGGTACCACTACTTGAAATCACATTATAATAGGATTTAATTAAGCAACCATCAACTGCTTGTGTAAATTACAACGAAAAGCATTACGCTAGGTTTTCGGCATTTACAGCTGCCCCATTGCTGTTGATTATTGTATATTCACTCCAATGAGAAAACTGTTTAGTTATGCACAAAGCACACCTTTGCATGACATTTTATGGTAGATTCGTTCATTATCGCCTCATAATAGGATTTGTGGATTTTCAGGAGGCTATGACAGACACAGATTGGGGTCCAGTCCTAAATGGATGAAAAAGTGACAGATGTTCCATAATCAACACAAAACATATTCAAATTACATTTCAAGGTACCTCTACTTGAAATCACATTATAATAGGATTTAATGAAGCAACCATCAACTGCTTGTGTAACTTACAATGAAAAGCATATTACGCTAGGTTTTCGGCATTTAAAGTTGCCCCATTGCTGTTGATTATTGTATATTCACTCCAATGAGAAAACTGTTTAGTTATCAACAAAGCACATCTTAACATGACATTTGATGGTAGATTCATTCAAAATCACCTTATAATAGGATTGGTGGATTTTCAGGAGGGAACTGAGTTTTCTGGTCGGATACAGATTGGGGTCCAGTCCTAAATGGATGAAAAAGTGACAGATGTTCAATAATCAACTCAAAACATATTCAAATTACATTTCAAGGTACCTCTGCTTGAAATCACATTATAATAGGATTTAATGAAGCAACCATCAACTGCTTGTGTAAATTACAATGAAAAGCATATTACGCTAGGTTTTCGGCATTTACAGTTGCCCCATTGCTGTTGATTATTGTATATTCACTCCAATGAGAAAACTGTTTAGATATCAACAAAGCACATCTTAACATGACATTTTATGGTAGATTCATTCAAAATCACCTTATAATAGGATTGGTGGATTTTCAGGAGGGAACTGAGTTTTCTGGTCAGATACAGATTGGGGTCCAGTCCTAAATGGATGAAAAAGTGACAGATGTTCAATAAAAAGTGACAGATGTTCAATAATCAACTCAAAACATATTCAAATTACATTTCAAGGTACCTCTACTTGAAATCACATTATAATAGGATTTAATGAAGCAACCATCAACTGCTTGTGTAAATTACAATGAAAAGCATATTACGCTAGGTTTTCAGCATTTACAGTTGCCACATTGCTGTTGATTATTGTATATTCACTCCAATGAGAAAGCTGTTTAGTTATCAACAAAGCACATCTTAACATGACATTATATGGTAGATTCATTCAAATCACCTTTTAATAGCATTGGTGGATTTTCAGGAGGGAACTGAGTTTTCTGGTCGGATACAGATTGGGGTCCAGTCCTAAATGGATGAAAAAGTGACAGATGTTCCATAATCAACACAAAACATATTCAAATTACATTTCCAGGTACCTCTGCTTGAAATCACATTATAATAGGATTTACTGAAACAACCATCAACTACAATGAAAAGCATTTTACGCTTGGTTTTCGGCATTTACAGCTGCTTTCATTGCTGTTTATCATTGTATATTCACTCCAATGAGAAAACTGTTAAGTTATCAGCAGAGCACATCTTTACATGACATTTTATGGTAGATTCATTCAAAATCACCTTATAATAGGATTTGTGGATTTTCAGGAGGCAACTGAGTTTTCTGGTCAGATACAGATTGGGGTCCAGTCCTAAATGGATGAAAAAGTGACAGATGTTCAATAATCAACTCAAAACATATTCAAATTACATTTCAAGGTACCTCTACTTGAAATCACATTATAATAGGATTTAATGAAGCAACCATCAACTGCTTGTGTAAATTACAATGAAAAGCATATTACGCTAGGTTTTCGGCATTTACAGTTGCCCCATTGCTGTTGATTATTGTATATTCACTCCAATGAGAAAACTGCTTAGTTATCAGCAGTGCACATCTTTGCATGACATTTTATGGTAGATTCGTTCATAATCGCCTCATAATAGGATTTGTGGATTTTCAGGAGGCTATGACAGACACAGATTGGGGTCCAGTCCTAAATGGATGAAAAAGTGACAGATGTTCCATAATCAACTCAAAACATATTCAAATTACATTTCAAGGTACCACTACTTGAAATCACATTATAATAGGATTTAATGAAGCAACCATCAACTGCTTGTGTAAATTACAACGAAAAGCATTACGCTAGGTTGTCGGCATTTACAGCTGCCCCATTGCTGTTGATTATTGTATATTCACTCCAATGAGAAAACTGTTTAGTTATGCACAAAGCACACCTTTGCATGACATTTTATGGTAGATTCGTTCATTATCGCCTCATAATGGGATTTGTGGATTTTCAGGAGACTATGACAGACACAGATTGGGGTCCAGTCCTAAATGGATGAAAAAGTGACAGATGTTCAATAATCAACTCAAAACATATTCAAATTACATTTCAAGGTACCTCTACTTGAAATCACATTATAATAGGATTTAATGAAGCAACCATCAACTGCTTGTGTAAATTACAATGAAAAGCATATTACGCTAGGTTTTCGGCATTTACAGTTGCCCCATTGCTGTTGATTATTGTATATTCACTCCAATGAGAAAACTGCTTAGTTATCAGCAGTGCACATCTTTGCATGACATTTTATGGTAGATTCGTTCATAATCGCCTCATAATAGGATTTGTGGATTTTCAGGAGGCTATGACAGACACAGATTGGGGTCCAGTCCTAAATGGATGAAAAAGTGACAGATGTTCCATAATCAACTCAAAACATATTCAAATTACATTTCAAGGTACCACTACTTGAAATCACATTATAATAGGATTTAATGAAGCAACCATCAACTGCTTGTGTAAATTACAACGAAAAGCATTACGCTAGGTTGTCGGCATTTACAGCTGCCCCATTGCTGTTGATTATTGTATATTCACTCCAATGAGAAAACTGTTTAGTTATGCACAAAGCACACCTTTGCATGACATTTTATGGTAGATTCGTTCATTATCGCCTCATAATGGGATTTGTGGATTTTCAGGAGACTATGACAGACACAGATTGGGGTCCAGTCCTAAATGGATGAAAAAGTGACAGATGTTCCATAATCAACACAAAACATATTCAACTTACATTTCAAGGTACCTCTGCTTGAAATCACATTATAATAGGATTTACTGAAACAACCATCAACTACAATGAAAAGCATTTTACGCTTGGTTTTCGGCATTTACAGCTGCTTTCATTGCTGTTTATCATTGTATATTCACTCCAATGAGAAAACTGTTAAGTTATCAGCAGAGCACATCTTTACATGACATTTTATGGTAGATTCATTCAAAATCACCTTATAATAGGATTTGTGGATTTTCAGGAGGCAACTGAGTTTTCTGGTCAGATACAGATTGGGGTCCAGTCCTAAATGGATGAAAAAGTGACAGATGTTCAATAATCAACTCAAAACATATTCAAATTACATTTCAAGGTACCTCTACTTGAAATCACATTATAATAGGATTTAATGAAGCAACCATCAACTGCTTGTGTAAATTACAATGAAAAGCATATTACGCTAGGTTTTCGGCCTTAACAGTTGCCCCATTGCTGTTGATTATTGTATATTCACTCCAATGAGAAAACTGCTTAGTTATCAGCAGTGCACATCTTTGCATGACATTTTATGGTAGATTCGTTCATAATCGCCTCATAATAGGATTTGTGGATTTTCAGGAGGCTATGACAGACACAGATTGGGGTCCAGTCCTAAATGGATGAAAAAGTGACAGATGTTCCATAATCAACTCAAAACATATTCAAATTACATTTCAAGGTACCACTACTTGAAATCACATTATAATAGGATTTAATGAAGCAACCATCAACTGCTTGTGTAAATTACAACGAAAAGCATTACGCTAGGTTTTCGGCATTTACAGCTGCCCCATTGCTGTTGATTATTGTATATTCACTCCAATGAGAAAACTGTTTAGTTATGCACAAAGCACACCTTTGCATGACATTTTATGGTAGATTCGTTCATTATCGCCTCATAATGGGATTTGTGGATTTTCAGGAGACTATGACAGACACAGATTGGGGTCCAGTCCTAAATGGATGAAAAAGTGACAGATGTTCCATAATCAACACAAAACATATTCAACTTACATTTCAAGGTACCTCTACTTGAAATCACATTATAATAGGATTTAATGAAGCAACCATCAACTGCTTGTGTAACTTACAATGAAAAGCATATTACGCTAGGTTTTCGGCATTTACAGTTGCCCCATTGCTGTTGATTATTGTATATTCACTCCAATGAGAAAACTGTTTAGTTATCAACAAAGCACATCTTAACATGACATTTTATGGTAGATTCATTCAAAATCACCTTATAATAGGATTGGTGGATTTTCAGGAGGGAACTGAGTTTTCTGGTCGGATACAGATTGGGGTCCAGTCCTAAATGGATGAAAAAGTGACAGATGTTCAATAATCAACTCAAAACATATTCAAATTACATTTCAAGGTACCTCTACTTGAAATCACATTATAATAGGATTTAATGAAGCAACCATCAACTGCTTGTGTAAATTACAATGAAAAGCATATTACACTAGGTTTTCAGCATTTACAGTTGCCACATTGCTGTTGATTATTGTATATTCACTCCAATGAGAAAACTGCTTAGTTATCAACAAAGCACATCTTAACATGACATTTTATGGTAGATTCATTCAAATCACCTTTTAATAGCATTTGGTGGATTTTCAGGAGGGAACTGAGTTTTCTTGTCGGATACAGATTGGGGTCCAGTCCTAAATGGATGAAAAAGTGACAGATGTTCCATAATCAACACAAAACATATTCAAATTACATTTCCAGGTACCTCTACTTGAAATCACATTATAATAGGATTTACTAAAGCAACCATCAACTACAATGAAAAGCATTTTACGCTTGGTTTTCGGCATTTACAGCTGCTTTCATTGCTGTTTATCATTGTATATTCACTCCAATGAGAAAACTGTTTAGATATCAACAAAGCACATCTTAACATGACATTTTATGGTAGATTCATTCAAAATCACCTTATAATAGGATTGGTGGATTTTCAGGAGGGAACTGAGTTTTCTGGTCAGATACAGATTGGGGTCCAGTCCTAAATGGATGAAAAAGTGACAGATGTTCAATAAAAAGTGACAGATGTTCAATAATCAACTCAAAACATATTCAAATTACATTTCAAGGTACCTCTACTTGAAATCACATTATAATAGGATTTAATGAAGCAACCATCAACTGCTTGTGTAAATTACAATGAAAAGCATATTACGCTAGGTTTTCAGCATTTACAGTTGCCACATTGCTGTTGATTATTGTATATTCACTCCAATGAGAAAGCTGTTTAGTTATCAACAAAGCACATCTTAACATGACATTTTATGGTAGATTCATTCAAATCACCTTTTAATAGCATTGGTGGATTTTCAGGAGGGAACTGAGTTTTCTGGTCGGATACAGATTGGGGTCCAGTCCTGAATGGATGAAAAAGTGACAGATGTTCCATAATCAACACAAAACATATTCAAATTACATTTCCAGGTACCTCTGCTTGAAATCACATTATAATGGGATTTACTGAAACAACCATCAACTACAATGAAAAGCATTTTACGCTTGGTTTTCGGCATTTACAGCTGCTTTCATTGCTGTTTATCATTGTATATTCACTCCAATGAGAAAACTGTTAAGTTATCAGCAGAGCACATCTTTACATGACATTTTATGGTAGATTCATTCAAAATCACCTTATAATAGGATTTGTGGATTTTCAGGAGGCAACTGAGTTTTCTGGTCAGATACAGATTGGGGTCCAGTCCTAAATGGATGAAAAAGTGACAGATGTTCAATAATCAACTCAAAACATATTCAAATTACATTTCAAGGTACCTCTACTTGAAATCACATTATAATAGGATTTAATGAAGCAACCATCAACTGCTTGTGTAAATTACAATGAAAAGCATATTACGCTAGGTTTTCGGCATTTACAGTTGCCCCATTGCTGTTGATTATTGTATATTCACTCCAATGAGAAAACTGCTTAGTTATCAGCAGTGCACATCTTTGCATGACATTTTATGGTAGATTCGTTCATAATCGCCTCATAATAGGATTTGTGGATTTTCAGGAGGCTATGACAGACACAGATTGGGGTCCAGTCCTAAATGGATGAAAAAGTGACAGATGTTCCATAATCAACTCAAAACATATTCAAATTACATTTCAAGGTACCACTACTTGAAATCACATTATAATAGGATTTAATGAAGCAACCATCAACTGCTTGTGTAAATTACAACGAAAAGCATTACGCTAGGTTTTCGGCATTTACAGCTGCCCCATTGCTGTTGATTATTGTATATTCACTCCAATGAGAAAACTGTTTAGTTATGCACAAAGCACACCTTTGCATGACATTTTATGGTAGATTCGTTCATTATCGCCTCATAATGGGATTTGTGGATTTTCAGGAGACTATGACAGACACAGATTGGGGTCCAGTCCTAAATGGATGAAAAAGTGACAGATGTTCCATAATCAACACAAAACATATTCAACTTACATTTCAAGGTACCTCTGCTTGAAATCACATTATAATAGGATTTACTGAAACAACCATCAACTACAATGAAAAGCATTTTACGCTTGGTTTTCGGCATTTACAGCTGCTTTCATTGCTGTTTATCATTGTATATTCACTCCAATGAGAAAACTGTTAAGTTATCAGCAGAGCACATCTTTACATGACATTTTATGGTAGATTCATTCAAAATCACCTCATAATAGGATTTGTGGATTTTCAGGAGGCAACTGAGTTTTCTGGTCGGATACAGATTGGGGTCCAGTCCTAAATGGATGAAAAAGTGACAGATGTTCAATAATCAACTCAAAACATATTCAAATTACATTTCCAGGTACCTCTACTTGAAATCACATTATAATAGGATTTAATGAAGCAACCATCAACTGCTTGTGTAAATTACAATGAAAAGCATATTACGCTAGGTTTTCGGCATTTACAGTTGCCCCATTGCTGTTGATTATTGTATATTCACTCCAATGAGAAAACTGCTTAGTTATCAGCAGTGCACATCTTTGCATGACATTTTATGGTAGATTCGTTCATAATCGCCTCATAATAGGATTTGTGGATTTTCAGGAGGCTATGACAGACACAGATTGGGGTCCAGTCCTAAATGGATGAAAAAGTGACAGATGTTCCATAATCAACTCAAAACATATTCAAATTACATTTCAAGGTACCACTACTTGAAATCACATTATAATAGGATTTAATGAAGCAACCATCAACTGCTTGTGTAAATTACAATGAAAAGCATTACGCTAGGTTTTCGGCATTTACAGCTGCCCCATTGCTGTTGATTATTGTATATTCACTCCAATGAGAAAACTGTTTAGTTATGCACAAAGCACACCTTTGCATGACATTTTATGGTAGATTCGTTCATTATCGCCTCATAATGGGATTTGTGGATTTTCAGGAGACTATGACAGACACAGATTGGGGTCCAGTCCTAAATGGATGAAAAAGTGACAGATGTTCCATAATCAACACAAAACATATTCAACTTACATTTCAAGGTACCTCTACTTGAAATCACATTATAATAGGATTTAATGAAGCAACCATCAACTGCTTGTGTAACTTACAATGAAAAGCATATTACGCTAGGTTTTCGGCATTTACAGTTGCCCCATTGCTGTTGATTATTGTATATTCACTCCAATGAGAAAACTGTTTAGTTATCAACAAAGCACATCTTAACATGACATTTTATGGTAGATTCATTCAAAATCACCTTATAATAGGATTGGTGGATTTTCAGGAGGGAACTGAGTTTTCTGGTCGGATACAGATTGGGGTCCAGTCCTAAATGGATGAAAAAGTGACAGATGTTCAATAATCAACTCAAAACATATTCAAATTACATTTCAAGGTACCTCTACTTGAAATCACATTATAATAGGATTTAATGAAGCAACCATCAACTGCTTGTGTAAATTACAATGAAAAGCATATTACACTAGGTTTTCAGCATTTACAGTTGCCACATTGCTGTTGATTATTGTATATTCACTCCAATGAGAAAGCTGTTTAGTTATCAACAAAGCACATCTTAACATGACATTTTATGGTAGATTCATTCAAATCACCTTTTAATAGCATTTGGTGGATTTTCAGGAGGGAACTGAGTTTTCTTGTCGGATACAGATTGGGGTCCAGTCCTAAATGGATGAAAAAGTGACAGATGTTCCATAATCAACACAAAACATATTCAAATTACATTTCCAGGTACCTCTACTTGAAATCACATTATAATAGGATTTACTAAAGCAACCATCAACTACAATGAAAAGCATTTTACGCTTGGTTTTCGGCATTTACAGCTGCTTTCATTGCTGTTTATCATTGTATATTCACTCCAATGAGAAAACTGTTTAGATATCAACAAAGCACATCTTAACATGACATTTTATGGTAGATTCATTCAAAATCACCTTATAATAGGATTGGTGGATTTTCAGGAGGGAACTGAGTTTTCTGGTCAGATACAGATTGGGGTCCAGTCCTAAATGGATGAAAAAGTGACAGATGTTCAATAAAAAGTGACAGATGTTCAATAATCAACTCAAAACATATTCAAATTACATTTCAAGGTACCTCTACTTGAAATCACATTATAATAGGATTTAATGAAGCAACCATCAACTGCTTGTGTAAATTACAATGAAAAGCATATTACGCTAGGTTTTCAGCATTTACAGTTGCCACATTGCTGTTGATTATTGTATATTCACTCCAATGAGAAAGCTGTTTAGTTATCAACAAAGCACATCTTAACATGACATTTTATGGTAGATTCATTCAAATCACCTTTTAATAGCATTGGTGGATTTTCAGGAGGGAACTGAGTTTTCTGGTCGGATACAGATTGGGGTCCAGTCCTGAATGGATGAAAAAGTGACAGATGTTCCATAATCAACACAAAACATATTCAAATTACATTTCCAGGTACCTCTGCTTGAAATCACATTATAATGGGATTTACTGAAACAACCATCAACTACAATGAAAAGCATTTTACGCTTGGTTTTCGGCATTTACAGCTGCTTTCATTGATGTTTATCATTGTATATTCACTCCAATGAGAAAACTGTTTAGATATCAACAAAGCACATCTTAACATGACATTTTATGGTAGATTCATTCAAAATCACCTTATAATAGGATTGGTGGATTTTCAGGAGGGAACTGAGTTTTCTGGTCAGATACAGATTGGGGTCCAGTCCTAAATGGATGAAAAAGTGACAGATGTTCAATAAAAAGTGACAGATGTTCAATAATCAACTCAAAACATATTCAAATTACATTTCAAGGTACCTCTACTTGAAATCACATTATAATAGGATTTAATGAAGCAACCATCAACTGCTTGTGTAAATTACAATGAAAAGCATATTACGCTAGGTTTTCAGCATTTACAGTTGCCACATTGCTGTTGATTATTGTATATTCACTCCAATGAGAAAGCTGTTTAGTTATCAACAAAGCACATCTTAACATGACATTTTATGGTAGATTCATTCAAATCACCTTTTAATAGCATTGGTGGATTTTCAGGAGGGAACTGAGTTTTCTGGTCGGATACAGATTGGGGTCCAGTCCTGAATGGATGAAAAAGTGACAGATGTTCCATAATCAACACAAAACATATTCAAATTACATTTCCAGGTACCTCTGCTTGAAATCACATTATAATGGGATTTACTGAAACAACCATCAACTACAATGAAAAGCATTTTACGCTTGGTTTTCGGCATTTACAGCTGCTTTCATTGATGTTTATCATTGTATATTCACTCCAATGAGAAAACTGTTAAGTTATCAGCAGAGCACATCTTTACATGACATTTTATGGTAGATTCATTCAAAATCACCTTATAATAGGATTTGTGGATTTTCAGGAGGCAACTGAGTTTTCTGGTCAGATACAGATTGGGGTCCAGTCCTAAATGGATGAAAAAGTGACAGATGTTCAATAATCAACTCAAAACATATTCAAATTACATTTCAAGGTACCTCTACTTGAAATCACATTATAATAGGATTTAATGAAGCAACCATCAACTGCTTGTGTAAATTACAATGAAAAGCATATTACGCTAGGTTTTCGGCATTTACAGTTGCCCCATTGCTGTTGATTATTGTATATTCACTCCAATGAGAAAACTGCTTAGTTATCAGCAGTGCACATCTTTGCATGACATTTTATGGTAGATTCGTTCATAATCGCCTCATAATAGGATTTGTGGATTTTCAGGAGGCTATGACAGACACAGATTGGGGTCCAGTCCTAAATGGATGAAAAAGTGACAGATGTTCCATAATCAACTCAAAACATATTCAAATTACATTTCAAGGTACCACTACTTGAAATCACATTATAATAGGATTTAATGAAGCAACCATCAACTGCTTGTGTAAATTACAACGAAAAGCATTACGCTAGGTTTTCGGCATTTACAGCTGCCCCATTGCTGTTGATTATTGTATATTCACTCCAATGAGAAAACTGTTTAGTTATGCACAAAGCACACCTTTGCATGACATTTTATGGTAGATTCGTTCATTATCGCCTCATAATGGGATTTGTGGATTTTCAGGAGACTATGACAGACACAGATTGGGGTCCAGTCCTAAATGGATGAAAAAGTGACAGATGTTCCATAATCAACACAAAACATATTCAACTTACATTTCAAGGTACCTCTGCTTGAAATCACATTATAATAGGATTTACTGAAACAACCATCAACTACAATGAAAAGCATTTTACGCTTGGTTTTCGGCATTTACAGCTGCTTTCATTGCTGTTTATCATTGTATATTCACTCCAATGAGAAAACTGTTAAGTTATCAGCAGAGCACATCTTTACATGACATTTTATGGTAGATTCATTCAAAATCACCTTATAATAGGATTTGTGGATTTTCAGGAGGCAACTGAGTTTTCTGGTCAGATACAGATTGGGGTCCAGTCCTAAATGGATGAAAAAGTGACAGATGTTCAATAATCAACTCAAAACATATTCAAATTACATTTCCAGGTACCTCTACTTGAAATCACATTATAATAGGATTTAATGAAGCAACCATCAACTGCTTGTGTAAATTACAATGAAAAGCATATTACGCTAGGTTTTCGGCATTTACAGTTGCCCCATTGCTGTTGATTATTGTATATTCACTCCAATGAGAAAACTGCTTAGTTATCAGCAGTGCACATCTTTGCATGACATTTTATGGTAGATTCGTTCATAATCGCCTCATAATAGGATTTGTGGATTTTCAGGAGGCTATGACAGACACAGATTGGGGTCCAGTCCTAAATGGATGAAAAAGTGACAGATGTTCCATAATCAACTCAAAACATATTCAAATTACATTTCAAGGTACCACTACTTGAAATCACATTATAATAGGATTTAATGAAGCAACCATCAACTGCTTGTGTAAATTACAACGAAAAGCATTACGCTAGGTTTTCGGCATTTACAGCTGCCCCATTGCTGTTGATTATTGTATATTCACTCCAATGAGAAAACTGTTTAGTTATGCACAAAGCACACCTTTGCATGACATTTTATGGTAGATTCGTTCATTATCGCCTCATAATGGGATTTGTGGATTTTCAGGAGACTATGACAGACACAGATTGGGGTCCAGTCCTAAATGGATGAAAAAGTGACAGATGTTCCATAATCAACACAAAACATATTCAACTTACATTTCAAGGTACCTCTGCTTGAAATCACATTATAATAGGATTTACTGAAACAACCATCAACTACAATGAAAAGCATTTTACGCTTGGTTTTCGGCATTTACAGCTGCTTTCATTGCTGTTTATCATTGTATATTCACTCCAATGAGAAAACTGTTAAGTTATCAGCAGAGCACATCTTTACATGACATTTTATGGTAGATTCATTCAAAATCACCTCATAATAGGATTTGTGGATTTTCAGGAGGCAACTGAGTTTTCTGGTCGGATACAGATTGGGGTCCAGTCCTAAATGGATGAAAAAGTGACAGATGTTCAATAATCAACTCAAAACATATTCAAATTACATTTCCAGGTACCTCTACTTGAAATCACATTATAATAGGATTTAATGAAGCAACCATCAACTGCTTGTGTAAATTACAATGAAAAGCATATTACGCTAGGTTTTCGGCATTTACAGTTGCCCCATTGCTGTTGATTATTGTATATTCACTCCAATGAGAAAACTGCTTAGTTATCAGCAGTGCACATCTTTGCATGACATTTTATGGTAGATTCGTTCATAATCGCCTCATAATAGGATTTGTGGATTTTCAGGAGGCTATGACAGACACAGATTGGGGTCCAGTCCTAAATGGATGAAAAAGTGACAGATGTTCCATAATCAACTCAAAACATATTCAAATTACATTTCAAGGTACCACTACTTGAAATCACATTATAATAGGATTTAATGAAGCAACCATCAACTGCTTGTGTAAATTACAATGAAAAGCATTACGCTAGGTTTTCGGCATTTACAGCTGCCCCATTGCTGTTGATTATTGTATATTCACTCCAATGAGAAAACTGTTTAGTTATGCACAAAGCACACCTTTGCATGACATTTTATGGTAGATTCGTTCATTATCGCCTCATAATGGGATTTGTGGATTTTCAGGAGACTATGACAGACACAGATTGGGGTCCAGTCCTAAATGGATGAAAAAGTGACAGATGTTCCATAATCAACACAAAACATATTCAACTTACATTTCAAGGTACCTCTACTTGAAATCACATTATAATAGGATTTAATGAAGCAACCATCAACTGCTTGTGTAACTTACAATGAAAAGCATATTACGCTAGGTTTTCGGCATTTACAGTTGCCCCATTGCTGTTGATTATTGTATATTCACTCCAATGAGAAAACTGTTTAGTTATCAACAAAGCACATCTTAACATGACATTTTATGGTAGATTCATTCAAAATCACCTTATAATAGGATTGGTGGATTTTCAGGAGGGAACTGAGTTTTCTGGTCGGATACAGATTGGGGTCCAGTCCTAAATGGATGAAAAAGTGACAGATGTTCAATAATCAACTCAAAACATATTCAAATTACATTTCAAGGTACCTCTACTTGAAATCACATTATAATAGGATTTAATGAAGCAACCATCAACTGCTTGTGTAAATTACAATGAAAAGCATATTACACTAGGTTTTCAGCATTTACAGTTGCCACATTGCTGTTGATTATTGTATATTCACTCCAATGAGAAAGCTGTTTAGTTATCAACAAAGCACATCTTAACATGACATTTTATGGTAGATTCATTCAAATCACCTTTTAATAGCATTTGGTGGATTTTCAGGAGGGAACTGAGTTTTCTTGTCGGATACAGATTGGGGTCCAGTCCTAAATGGATGAAAAAGTGACAGATGTTCCATAATCAACACAAAACATATTCAAATTACATTTCCAGGTACCTCTACTTGAAATCACATTATAATAGGATTTACTAAAGCAACCATCAACTACAATGAAAAGCATTTTACGCTTGGTTTTCGGCATTTACAGCTGCTTTCATTGCTGTTTATCATTGTATATTCACTCCAATGAGAAAACTGTTTAGATATCAACAAAGCACATCTTAACATGACATTTTATGGTAGATTCATTCAAAATCACCTTATAATAGGATTGGTGGATTTTCAGGAGGGAACTGAGTTTTCTGGTCAGATACAGATTGGGGTCCAGTCCTAAATGGATGAAAAAGTGACAGATGTTCAATAAAAAGTGACAGATGTTCAATAATCAACTCAAAACATATTCAAATTACATTTCAAGGTACCTCTACTTGAAATCACATTATAATAGGATTTAATGAAGCAACCATCAACTGCTTGTGTAAATTACAATGAAAAGCATATTACGCTAGGTTTTCAGCATTTACAGTTGCCACATTGCTGTTGATTATTGTATATTCACTCCAATGAGAAAGCTGTTTAGTTATCAACAAAGCACATCTTAACATGACATTTTATGGTAGATTCATTCAAATCACCTTTTAATAGCATTGGTGGATTTTCAGGAGGGAACTGAGTTTTCTGGTCGGATACAGATTGGGGTCCAGTCCTGAATGGATGAAAAAGTGACAGATGTTCCATAATCAACACAAAACATATTCAAATTACATTTCCAGGTACCTCTGCTTGAAATCACATTATAATGGGATTTACTGAAACAACCATCAACTACAATGAAAAGCATTTTACGCTTGGTTTTCGGCATTTACAGCTGCTTTCATTGATGTTTATCATTGTATATTCACTCCAATGAGAAAACTGTTAAGTTATCAGCAGAGCACATCTTTACATGACATTTTATGGTAGATTCATTCAAAATCACCTTATAATAGGATTTGTGGATTTTCAGGAGGCAACTGAGTTTTCTGGTCAGATACAGATTGGGGTCCAGTCCTAAATGGATGAAAAAGTGACAGATGTTCAATAATCAACTCAAAACATATTCAAATTACATTTCAAGGTACCTCTACTTGAAATCACATTATAATAGGATTTAATGAAGCAACCATCAACTGCTTGTGTAAATTACAATGAAAAGCATATTACGCTAGGTTTTCGGCATTTACAGTTGCCCCATTGCTGTTGATTATTGTATATTCACTCCAATGAGAAAACTGCTTAGTTATCAGCAGTGCACATCTTTGCATGACATTTTATGGTAGATTCGTTCATAATCGCCTCATAATAGGATTTGTGGATTTTCAGGAGGCTATGACAGACACAGATTGGGGTCCAGTCCTAAATGGATGAAAAAGTGACAGATGTTCCATAATCAACTCAAAACATATTCAAATTACATTTCAAGGTACCACTACTTGAAATCACATTATAATAGGATTTAATGAAGCAACCATCAACTGCTTGTGTAAATTACAACGAAAAGCATTACGCTAGGTTTTCGGCATTTACAGCTGCCCCATTGCTGTTGATTATTGTATATTCACTCCAATGAGAAAACTGTTTAGTTATGCACAAAGCACACCTTTGCATGACATTTTATGGTAGATTCGTTCATTATCGCCTCATAATGGGATTTGTGGATTTTCAGGAGACTATGACAGACACAGATTGGGGTCCAGTCCTAAATGGATGAAAAAGTGACAGATGTTCCATAATCAACACAAAACATATTCAACTTACATTTCAAGGTACCTCTGCTTGAAATCACATTATAATAGGATTTACTGAAACAACCATCAACTACAATGAAAAGCATTTTACGCTTGGTTTTCGGCATTTACAGCTGCTTTCATTGCTGTTTATCATTGTATATTCACTCCAATGAGAAAACTGTTAAGTTATCAGCAGAGCACATCTTTACATGACATTTTATGGTAGATTCATTCAAAATCACCTTATAATAGGATTTGTGGATTTTCAGGAGGCAACTGAGTTTTCTGGTCAGATACAGATTGGGGTCCAGTCCTAAATGGATGAAAAAGTGACAGATGTTCAATAATCAACTCAAAACATATTCAAATTACATTTCCAGGTACCTCTACTTGAAATCACATTATAATAGGATTTAATGAAGCAACCATCAACTGCTTGTGTAAATTACAATGAAAAGCATATTACGCTAGGTTTTCGGCATTTACAGTTGCCCCATTGCTGTTGATTATTGTATATTCACTCCAATGAGAAAACTGCTTAGTTATCAGCAGTGCACATCTTTGCATGACATTTTATGGTAGATTCGTTCATAATCGCCTCATAATAGGATTTGTGGATTTTCAGGAGGCTATGACAGACACAGATTGGGGTCCAGTCCTAAATGGATGAAAAAGTGACAGATGTTCCATAATCAACTCAAAACATATTCAAATTACATTTCAAGGTACCACTACTTGAAATCACATTATAATAGGATTTAATGAAGCAACCATCAACTGCTTGTGTAAATTACAACGAAAAGCATTACGCTAGGTTTTCGGCATTTACAGCTGCCCCATTGCTGTTGATTATTGTATATTCACTCCAATGAGAAAACTGTTTAGTTATGCACAAAGCACACCTTTGCATGACATTTTATGGTAGATTCGTTCATTATCGCCTCATAATGGGATTTGTGGATTTTCAGGAGACTATGACAGACACAGATTGGGGTCCAGTCCTAAATGGATGAAAAAGTGACAGATGTTCCATAATCAACACAAAACATATTCAACTTACATTTCAAGGTACCTCTACTTGAAATCACATTATAATAGGATTTAATGAAGCAACCATCAACTGCTTGTGTAACTTACAATGAAAAGCATATTACGCTAGGTTTTCGGCATTTACAGTTGCCCCATTGCTGTTGATTATTGTATATTCACTCCAATGAGAAAACTGTTTAGTTATCAACAAAGCACATCTTAACATGACATTTTATGGTAGATTCATTCAAAATCACCTTATAATAGGATTGGTGGATTTTCAGGAGGGAACTGAGTTTTCTGGTCGGATACAGATTGGGGTCCAGTCCTAAATGGATGAAAAAGTGACAGATGTTCAATAATCAACTCAAAACATATTCAAATTACATTTCAAGGTACCTCTACTTGAAATCACATTATAATAGGATTTAATGAAGCAACCATCAACTGCTTGTGTAAATTACAATGAAAAGCATATTACGCTAGGTTTTCAGCATTTACAGTTGCCACATTGCTGTTGATTATTGTATATTCACTCCAATGAGAAAGCTGTTTAGTTATCAACAAAGCACATCTTAACATGACATTTTATGGTAGATTCATTCAAATCACCTTTTAATAGCATTGGTGGATTTTCAGGAGGGAACTGAGTTTTCTTGTCGGATACAGATTGGGGTCCAGTCCTAAATGGATGAAAAAGTGACAGATGTTCCATAATCAACACAAAACATATTCAAATTACATTTCCAGGTACCTCTACTTGAAATCACATTATAATAGGATTTACTGAAGCAACCATCAACTACAATGAAAAGCATTTTACGCTTGGTTTTCGGCATTTACAGCTGCTTTCATTGCTGTTTATCATTGTATATTCACTCCAATGAGAAAACTGTTAAGTTATCAGCAGAGCACATCTTTACATGACATTTTATGGTAGATTCATTCAAAATCACCTCATAATAGGATTTGTGGATTTTCAGGAGGCAACTGAGTTCTGGTCAGATACAGATTGGGGTCCAGTCCTAAATGGATGAAAAAGTGACAGATGTTCAATAATCAACTCAAAACATATTCAAATTACATTTCAAGGTACCTCTACTTGAAATCACATTATAATAGGATTTAATGAAGCAACCATCAACTGCTTGTGTAAATTACAATGAAAAGCATATTACGCTAGGTTTTCGGCATTTACAGTTGCCCCATTGCTGTTGATTATTGTATATTCACTCCAATGAGAAAACTGCTTAGTTATCAGCAGTGCACATCTTTGCATGACATTTTATGGTAGATTCATTCATAATCACCTCATAATAGGATTTGTGGATTTTCAGGAGGCTATGACAGACACAGATTGGGGTCCAGTCCTAAATGGATGAAAAAGTGACAGATGTTCCATAATCAACTCAAAACATATTCAAATTACATTTCAAGGTACCTCTACTTGAAATCACATTATAATAGGATTTAATGAAGCAACCATCAACTGCTTGTGTAACTTACAATGAAAAGCATATTACGCTAGGTTTTCGAAATTTACAGTTGCCCCATTGCTGTTGATTATTGTATATTCACTCCAACGAGAAAACTGTTAAGATATCAACAAAGCACATCTTTACATGACATTTTATGGTAGATTCATTCAAAATCACCTTATAATAGGATTGGTGGATTTTCAGGAGGGAACTGAGTTTTCTGGTCGGATACAGATTGGGGTCCAGTCCTAAATGGATGAAAAAAGGGCCGGATGTTCCATAATCAACTCAAAACATATTCAAATTACATTTCCAGGTACCTCTACTTGAAATCACATTATAATAGGATTTAATGAAGCAACCATCAACTGCTTGTGTAAATTACAACGAAAAGCATTACGCTAGGTTTTCGGCATTTACAGCTGCCCCATTGCTGTTGATTATTGTATATTCACTCCAATGAGAAAACTGTTTAGTTATGCACAAAGCACACCTTTGCATGACATTTTATGGTAGATTCGTTCATTATCGCCTCATAATGGGATTTGTGGATTTTCAGGAGACTATGACAGACACAGATTGGGGTCCAGTCCTAAATGGATGAAAAAGTGACAGATGTTCCGTAATCAACACAAAACATATTCAACTTACATTTCAAGGTACCTCTGCTTGAAATCACATTATAATAGGATTTACTGAAACAACCATCAACTACAATGAAAAGCATTTTACGCTTGGTTTTCGGCATTTACAGCTGCTTTCATTGCTGTTTATCATTGTATATTCACTCCAATGAGAAAACTGTTAAGTTATCAGCAGAGCACATCTTTACATGACATTTTATGGTAGATTCATTCAAAATCACCTTATAATAGGATTTGTGGATTTTCAGGAGGCAACTGAGTTTTCTGGTCAGATACAGATTGGGGTCCAGTCCTAAATGGATGAAAAAGTGACAGATGTTCAATAATCAACTCAAAACATATTCAAATTACATTTCCAGGTACCTCTACTTGAAATCACATTATAATAGGATTTAATGAAGCAACCATCAACTGCTTGTGTAAATTACAATGAAAAGCATATTACGCTAGGTTTTCGGCATTTACAGTTGCCCCATTGCTGTTGATTATTGTATATTCACTCCAATGAGAAAACTGCTTAGTTATCAGCAGTGCACATCTTTGCATGACATTTTATGGTAGATTCGTTCATAATCGCCTCATAATAGGATTTGTGGATTTTCAGGAGGCTATGACAGACACAGATTGGGGTCCAGTCCTAAATGGATGAAAAAGTGACAGATGTTCCATAATCAACTCAAAACATATTCAAATTACATTTCAAGGTACCACTACTTGAAATCACATTATAATAGGATTTAATGAAGCAACCATCAACTGCTTGTGTAAATTACAACGAAAAGCATTACGCTAGGTTTTCGGCATTTACAGCTGCCCCATTGCTGTTGATTATTGTATATTCACTCCAATGAGAAAACTGTTTAGTTATGCACAAAGCACACCTTTGCATGACATTTTATGGTAGATTCGTTCATTATCGCCTCATAATGGGATTTGTGGATTTTCAGGAGACTATGACAGACACAGATTGGGGTCCAGTCCTAAATGGATGAAAAAGTGACAGATGTTCCATAATCAACACAAAACATATTCAACTTACATTTCAAGGTACCTCTGCTTGAAATCACATTATAATAGGATTTACTGAAACAACCATCAACTACAATGAAAAGCATTTTACGCTTGGTTTTCGGCATTTACAGCTGCTTTCATTGCTGTTTATCATTGTATATTCACTCCAATGAGAAAACTGTTAAGTTATCAGCAGAGCACATCTTTACATGACATTTTATGGTAGATTCATTCAAAATCACCTTATAATAGGATTTGTGGATTTTCAGGAGGCAACTGAGTTTTCTGGTCAGATACAGATTGGGGTCCAGTCCTAAATGGATGAAAAAGTGACAGATGTTCAATAATCAACTCAAAACATATTCAAATTACATTTCCAGGTACCTCTACTTGAAATCACATTATAATAGGATTTAATGAAGCAACCATCAACTGCTTGTGTAAATTACAATGAAAAGCATATTACGCTAGGTTTTCGGCATTTACAGTTGCCCCATTGCTGTTGATTATTGTATATTCACTCCAATGAGAAAACTGCTTAGTTATCAGCAGTGCACATCTTTGCATGACATTTTATGGTAGATTCGTTCATAATCGCCTCATAATAGGATTTGTGGATTTTCAGGAGGCTATGACAGACACAGATTGGGGTCCAGTCCTAAATGGATGAAAAAGTGACAGATGTTCCATAATCAACTCAAAACATATTCAAATTACATTTCAAGGTACCACTACTTGAAATCACATTATAATAGGATTTAATGAAGCAACCATCAACTGCTTGTGTAAATTACAACGAAAAGCATTACGCTAGGTTTTCGGCATTTACAGCTGCCCCATTGCTGTTGATTATTGTATATTCACTCCAATGAGAAAACTGTTTAGTTATGCACAAAGCACACCTTTGCATGACATTTTATGGTAGATTCGTTCATTATCGCCTCATAATGGGATTTGTGGATTTTCAGGAGACTATGACAGACACAGATTGGGGTCCAGTCCTAAATGGATGAAAAAGTGACAGATGTTCCATAATCAACACAAAACATATTCAACTTACATTTCAAGGTACCTCTACTTGAAATCACATTATAATAGGATTTAATGAAGCAACCATCAACTGCTTGTGTAACTTACAATGAAAAGCATATTACGCTAGGTTTTCGGCATTTACAGTTGCCCCATTGCTGTTGATTATTGTATATTCACTCCAATGAGAAAACTGTTTAGTTATCAACAAAGCACATCTTAACATGACATTTTATGGTAGATTCATTCAAAATCACCTTATAATAGGATTGGTGGATTTTCAGGAGGGAACTGAGTTTTCTGGTCGGATACAGATTGGGGTCCAGTCCTAAATGGATGAAAAAGTGACAGATGTTCAATAATCAACTCAAAACATATTCAAATTACATTTCAAGGTACCTCTACTTGAAATCACATTATAATAGGATTTAATGAAGCAACCATCAACTGCTTGTGTAAATTACAATGAAAAGCATATTACGCTAGGTTTTCAGCATTTACAGTTGCCACATTGCTGTTGATTATTGTATATTCACTCCAATGAGAAAGCTGTTTAGTTATCAACAAAGCACATCTTAACATGACATTTTATGGTAGATTCATTCAAATCACCTTTTAATAGCATTGGTGGATTTTCAGGAGGGAACTGAGTTTTCTTGTCGGATACAGATTGGGGTCCAGTCCTAAATGGATGAAAAAGTGACAGATGTTCCATAATCAACACAAAACATATTCAAATTACATTTCCAGGTACCTCTACTTGAAATCACATTATAATAGGATTTAATGAAGCAACCATCAACTGCTTGTGTAAATTACAATGAAAATCATTTTACGCTATGTTTTCAGCATTTACAGCTGCCCCATTGCTGTTGATTATTGTATATTCACTCCAACGAGAAAACTGTTTAGTTATCAACAAAGCACATCTTTGCATGACATTTTATGGTAGATTCATTCATAATCACCTCATAATAGGATTTGTGGATTTTCAGGAGACTATGACAGACACAGATTGGGGTCCAGTCCTAAATGGATGAAAAAGTGACAGATGTTCCATAATCAACACAAAACATATTCAACTTACATTTCAAGGTACCTCTGCTTGAAATCACATTATAATAGGATTTACTGAAACAACCATCAACTACAATGAAAAGCATTTTACGCTTGGTTTTCGGCATTTACAGCTGCTTTCATTGCTGTTTATCATTGTATATTCACTCCAATGAGAAAACTGTTAAGTTATCAGCAGAGCACATCTTTACATGACATTTTATGGTAGATTCATTCAAAATCACCTTATAATAGGATTTGTGGATTTTCAGGAGGCAACTGAGTTTTCTGGTCAGATACAGATTGGGGTCCAGTCCTAAATGGATGAAAAAGTGACAGATGTTCAATAATCAACTCAAAACATATTCAAATTACATTTCCAGGTACCTCTACTTGAAATCACATTATAATAGGATTTAATGAAGCAACCATCAACTGCTTGTGTAAATTACAATGAAAAGCATATTACGCTAGGTTTTCGGCATTTACAGTTGCCCCATTGCTGTTGATTATTGTATATTCACTCCAATGAGAAAACTGCTTAGTTATCAGCAGTGCACATCTTTGCATGACATTTTATGGTAGATTCGTTCATAATCGCCTCATAATAGGATTTGTGGATTTTCAGGAGGCTATGACAGACACAGATTGGGGTCCAGTCCTAAATGGATGAAAAAGTGACAGATGTTCCATAATCAACTCAAAACATATTCAAATTACATTTCAAGGTACCACTACTTGAAATCACATTATAATAGGATTTAATGAAGCAACCATCAACTGCTTGTGTAAATTACAACGAAAAGCATTACGCTAGGTTTTCGGCATTTACAGCTGCCCCATTGCTGTTGATTATTGTATATTCACTCCAATGAGAAAACTGTTTAGTTATGCACAAAGCACACCTTTGCATGACATTTTATGGTAGATTCGTTCATTATCGCCTCATAATGGGATTTGTGGATTTTCAGGAGACTATGACAGACACAGATTGGGGTCCAGTCCTAAATGGATGAAAAAGTGACAGATGTTCCATAATCAACACAAAACATATTCAACTTACATTTCAAGGTACCTCTACTTGAAATCACATTATAATAGGATTTAATGAAGCAACCATCAACTGCTTGTGTAACTTACAATGAAAAGCATATTACGCTAGGTTTTCGGCATTTACAGTTGCCCCATTGCTGTTGATTATTGTATATTCACTCCAATGAGAAAACTGTTTAGTTATCAACAAAGCACATCTTAACATGACATTTTATGGTAGATTCATTCAAAATCACCTTATAATAGGATTGGTGGATTTTCAGGAGGGAACTGAGTTTTCTGGTCGGATACAGATTGGGGTCCAGTCCTAAATGGATGAAAAAGTGACAGATGTTCAATAATCAACTCAAAACATATTCAAATTACATTTCAAGGTACCTCTACTTGAAATCACATTATAATAGGATTTAATGAAGCAACCATCAACTGCTTGTGTAAATTACAATGAAAAGCATATTACGCTAGGTTTTCAGCATTTACAGTTGCCACATTGCTGTTGATTATTGTATATTCACTCCAATGAGAAAGCTGTTTAGTTATCAACAAAGCACATCTTAACATGACATTTTATGGTAGATTCATTCAAATCACCTTTTAATAGCATTGGTGGATTTTCAGGAGGGAACTGAGTTTTCTTGTCGGATACAGATTGGGGTCCAGTCCTAAATGGATGAAAAAGTGACAGATGTTCCATAATCAACACAAAACATATTCAAATTACATTTCCAGGTACCTCTACTTGAAATCACATTATAATAGGATTTACTGAAGCAACCATCAACTACAATGAAAAGCATTTTACGCTTGGTTTTCGGCATTTACAGCTGCTTTCATTGCTGTTTATCATTGTATATTCACTCCAATGAGAAAACTGTTAAGTTATCAGCAGAGCACATCTTTACATGACATTTTATGGTAGATTCATTCAAAATCACCTCATAATAGGATTTGTGGATTTTCAGGAGGCAACTGAGTTCTGGTCAGATACAGATTGGGGTCCAGTCCTAAATGGATGAAAAAGTGACAGATGTTCAATAATCAACTCAAAACATATTCAAATTACATTTCAAGGTACCTCTACTTGAAATCACATTATAATAGGATTTAATGAAGCAACCATCAACTGCTTGTGTAAATTACAATGAAAAGCATATTACGCTAGGTTTTCGGCATTTACAGTTGCCCCATTGCTGTTGATTATTGTATATTCACTCCAATGAGAAAACTGCTTAGTTATCAGCAGTGCACATCTTTGCATGACATTTTATGGTAGATTCATTCATAATCACCTCATAATAGGATTTGTGGATTTTCAGGAGGCTATGACAGACACAGATTGGGGTCCAGTCCTAAATGGATGAAAAAGTGTCAGATGTTCCATAATCAACTCAAAACATATTCAAATTACATTTCAAGGTACCTCTACTTGAAATCACATTATAATAGGATTTAATGAAGCAACCATCAACTGCTTGTGTAACTTACAATGAAAAGCATATTACGCTAGGTTTTCGAAATTTACAGTTGCCCCATTGCTGTTGATTATTGTATATTCACTCCAACGAGAAAACTGTTAAGATATCAACAAAGCACATCTTTACATGACATTTTATGGTAGATTCATTCAAAATCACCTTATAATAGGATTGGTGGATTTTCAGGAGGGAACTGAGTTTTCTGGTCGGATACAGATTGGGGTCCAGTCCTAAATGGATGAAAAAAGGGCCGGATGTTCCATAATCAACTCAAAACATATTCAAATTACATTTCCAGGTACCTCTACTTGAAATCACATTATAATAGGATTTAATGAAGCAACCATCAACTGCTTGTGTAAATTACAACGAAAAGCATTACGCTAGGTTTTCGGCATTTACAGCTGCCCCATTGCTGTTGATTATTGTATATTCACTCCAATGAGAAAACTGTTTAGTTATGCACAAAGCACACCTTTGCATGACATTTTATGGTAGATTCGTTCATTATCGCCTCATAATGGGATTTGTGGATTTTCAGGAGACTATGACAGACACAGATTGGGGTCCAGTCCTAAATGGATGAAAAAGTGACAGATGTTCCGTAATCAACACAAAACATATTCAACTTACATTTCAAGGTACCTCTGCTTGAAATCACATTATAATAGGATTTACTGAAACAACCATCAACTACAATGAAAAGCATTTTACGCTTGGTTTTCGGCATTTACAGCTGCTTTCATTGCTGTTTATCATTGTATATTCACTCCAATGAGAAAACTGTTAAGTTATCAGCAGAGCACATCTTTACATGACATTTTATGGTAGATTCATTCAAAATCACCTTATAATAGGATTTGTGGATTTTCAGGAGGCAACTGAGTTTTCTGGTCAGATACAGATTGGGGTCCAGTCCTAAATGGATGAAAAAGTGACAGATGTTCAATAATCAACTCAAAACATATTCAAATTACATTTCCAGGTACCTCTACTTGAAATCACATTATAATAGGATTTAATGAAGCAACCATCAACTGCTTGTGTAAATTACAATGAAAAGCATATTACGCTAGGTTTTCGGCATTTACAGTTGCCCCATTGCTGTTGATTATTGTATATTCACTCCAATGAGAAAACTGCTTAGTTATCAGCAGTGCACATCTTTGCATGACATTTTATGGTAGATTCGTTCATAATCGCCTCATAATAGGATTTGTGGATTTTCAGGAGGCTATGACAGACACAGATTGGGGTCCAGTCCTAAATGGATGAAAAAGTGACAGATGTTCCATAATCAACTCAAAACATATTCAAATTACATTTCAAGGTACCACTACTTGAAATCACATTATAATAGGATTTAATGAAGCAACCATCAACTGCTTGTGTAAATTACAACGAAAAGCATTACGCTAGGTTTTCGGCATTTACAGCTGCCCCACTGCTGTTGATTATTGTATATTCACTCCAATGAGAAAACTGTTTAGTTATGCACAAAGCACACCTTTGCATGACATTTTATGGTAGATTCGTTCATTATCGCCTGATAATGGGATTTGTGGATTTTCAGGAGACTATGACAGACACAGATTGGGGTCCAGTCCTAAATGGATGAAAAAGTGACAGATGTTCCATAATCAACACAAAACATATTCAACTTACATTTCAAGGTACCTCTACTTGAAATCACATTATAATAGGATTTAATGAAGCAACCATCAACTGCTTGTGTAACTTACAATGAAAAGCATATTACGCTAGGTTTTCGGCATTTACAGTTGCCCCATTGCTGTTGATTATTGTATATTCACTCCAATGAGAAAACTGTTTAGTTATCAACAAAGCACATCTTAACATGACATTTTATGGTAGATTCATTCAAAATCACCTTATAATAGGATTGGTGGATTTTCAGGAGGGAACTGAGTTTTCTGGTCGGATACAGATTGGGGTCCAGTCCTAAATGGATGAAAAAGTGACAGATGTTCAATAATCAACTCAAAACATATTCAAATTACATTTCAAGGTACCTCTACTTGAAATCACATTATAATAGGATTTAATGAAGCAACCATCAACTGCTTGTGTAAATTACAATGAAAAGCATATTACGCTAGGTTTTCAGCATTTACAGTTGCCACATTGCTGTTGATTATTGTATATTCACTCCAATGAGAAAGCTGTTTAGTTATCAACAAAGCACATCTTAACATGACATTTTATGGTAGATTCATTCAAATCACCTTTTAATAGCATTGGTGGATTTTCAGGAGGGAACTGAGTTTTCTTGTCGGATACAGATTGGGGTCCAGTCCTAAATGGATGAAAAAGTGACAGATGTTCCATAATCAACACAAAACATATTCAAATTACATTTCCAGGTACCTCTACTTGAAATCACATTATAATAGGATTTACTGAAGCAACCATCAACTACAATGAAAAGCATTTTACGCTTGGTTTTCGGCATTTACAGCTGCTTTCATTGCTGTTTATCATTGTATATTCACTCCAATGAGAAAACTGTTAAGTTATCAGCAGAGCACATCTTTACATGACATTTTATGGTAGATTCATTCAAAATCACCTCATAATAGGATTTGTGGATTTTCAGGAGGCAACTGAGTTTTCTGGTCAAATACAGATTGGGGTCCAGTCCTAAATGGATGAAAAAGTGACAGATGTTCAATAATCAACTCAAAACATATTCAAATTACATTTCAAGGTACCTCTACTTGAAATCACATTATAATAGGATTTAATGAAGCAACCATCAACTGCTTGTGTAAATTACAATGAAAAGCATATTACGCTAGGTTTTCGGCATTTACAGTTGCCCCATTGCTGTTGATTATTGTATATTCACTCCAATGAGAAAACTGCTTAGTTATCAGCAGTGCACATCTTTGCATGACATTTTATGGTAGATTCATTCATAATCACCTCATAATAGGATTTGTGGATTTTCAGGAGGCTATGACAGACACAGATTGGGGTCCAGTCCTAAATGGATGAAAAAGTGTCAGATGTTCCATAATCAACTCAAAACATATTCAAATTACATTTCAAGGTACCTCTACTTGAAATCACATTATAATAGGATTTAATGAAGCAACCATCAACTGCTTGTGTAAATTACAATGAAAAGCATTTTACGCTAGGTTTTCGAAATTTACAGTTGCCCCATTGCTGTTGATTATTGTATATTCACTCCAACGAGAAAACTGTTAAGATATCAACAAAGCACATCTTTACATGACATTTTATGGTAGATTCATTCAAAATCACCTTATAATAGGATTGGTGGATTTTCAGGAGGGAACTGAGTTTTCTGGTCGGATACAGATTGGGGTCCAGTCCTAAATGGATGAAAAAAGGGCCGGATGTTCCATAATCAACTCAAAACATATTCAAATTACATTTCCAGGTACCTCTACTTGAAATCACATTATAATAGGATTTAATGAAGCAACCATCAACTACAATGAAAAGCATTTTACGCCTGGTTTTGGGGATTTACAGCTGCTTTCATTGCAGTTTTTCATTGTATATTCACTCCGATGAGAAAACTGTTAAGTTATCAGCAGAGCACATCTTCACATGACATTTTATGGCAGATTCATTCAAAATCACCTTATAAGAGGATTTGTGGATTTTCAGGAGGGAATTCAGTTTTCTGGTGGGATACAGATTGGGGTCCAGTCCTAAATGGATGAAAAAGTGGCACATGTTCCATAATCAACTCAAAACATATTCAAATTACATTTCAAGGTACCTCTACTTGAAATCACATTATAATAGGATTTAATGAAGCAACCATCAACTGCTTGTGTAAATTACAATGACAATCATTTTACGCTATGTTTTCAGCATTTACAGCTGCCCCATTGCTGTTGATTATTGTATATTCACTCCAACGAGAAAACTGTTTAGATATCAACAAAGCACATCTTTACATGACATTTTATGGTAGATTCATTCAAAATCACCTTATAATAGGATTTGTGGATTTTCAGGAGGGAACTGAGTTTTCTGGTCGAATACAGATTGGGGTCCAGTCCTAAATGGATGAAAAAGTGACAGATGTTCCATAATCAACTCAAAACATATTCAAATTATATTTCCAGGTACCTCTACTTGAAATCACATTATAATAGGATTTACTGAAGCAACCATCAACTACAATGAAAAGCATTTTACGCTAGGTTTTCAGCATTTACAGTTGCCCCATTGCTGTTGATTATTGTATATTCACTCCAATGAGAAAACTGTTTGGTTATCAGCAGAGCACATCTTTGCATGACATTTTATGGAAGATTCATTCATAATCACCTCATAATAGGATTTGTGGATTTTCAGGAGGCTATGACAGACACAGATCGGGGTCCAGTCCTAAATGGATGAAAACGTGACAGATGTTCCATAATCAACTCAAAACATATTAAAATTACATTTCAAGGTACCTCTACTTGAAATCACATTATAATAGGATTTGATGATTTTACGCTTGGTTTTGGCATTTACAGCTGCTTTCATTGCTGTTTATCATTGTATATTCACTCCAATGAGAAAACTGTTTAGTTATCAGCAGTGCATGACATTTTATCGTAGATTCATTCATAATCACCTCATAATAGGATTCTTGGATTTTCAGGAGGGAACTGAGTTTTCTGGTCGGATACAGATTGGGGTCCAGTCCTAAATGGATGATAAAGTGACAGATGTTCCATAATCAACTCAAAACATATTCAAATTTATATTTCAAGGTACCTCTACTTGAAATCACATTATAATAGGATTTAATGAAGCAACCATCAACTGCTTGTGTAAATTACAATGAAAAGCATTGTATGCTAGGTTTTCGGCATTTACAGTTGCCCCATTGCTGTTGATTATTGTATATTCACTCCAATGAGAAAACTGTTTAGTTATCAACAAAGCATATCTTCACATGACAATTTATGGTAGATTCATTCAAAATCACCTTATAATAGGATTTGTGGATTTTCAGGAGGGAACTGAGTTTTCTGGTCGAATACAGATTGGGGTCCAGTCCTAAATGGATGAAAAAGTGACAGATGTTCCATAATCAACTCAAAACATATTCAAATTATATTTCCAGGTACCTCTACTTGAAATCACATTATAATAGGATTTACTGAAGCAACCATCAACTACAATGAAAAGCATTTTACGCTAGGTTTTCAGCATTTACAGTTGCCCCATTGCTGTTGATTATTGTATATTCACTCCAATGAGAAAACTGTTTGGTTATCAGCAGAGCACATCTTTGCATGACATTTTATGGTAGATTCATTCATAATCACCTCATAATAGGATTTGTGGATTTTCAAGAGGCTATGACAGACACAGATTGGGGTCCAGTCCTAAATGGATGAAAACGTGACAGATGTTCCATAATCAACTCAAAACATATTCAAATTACATTTCAAGGTACCTCTACTTGAAATCACATTATAATAGGATTTAATGATTTTACGCTTGGTTTTGGCATGTACAGCTGCTTTCATTGCTGTTTATCATTGTATATTCACTCCAATGAGAAAACTGTTTAGTTATCAGCAGTGCATGACATTTTATCGTAGATTCATTCATAATCACCTCATAATAGGATTCGTGGATTTTCAGGAGGGAACTGAGTTTTCTGGTCGGATACAGATTGGGGTCCAGTCCTAAATGGATGATAAAGTGACAGATGTTCCATAATCAACTCAAAACACATTCAAATTTATATTTCAAGGTACCTCTACTTGAAATCACATTATAATAGGATTTAATGAAGCAACCATCAACTGCTTGTGTAAATTACAATGAAAAGCATTGTATGCTAGGTTTTCGGCATTTACAGTTGCCCCATTGCTGTTGATTATTGTATATTCACTCCAATGAGAAAACTGTTTAGTTATCAACAAAGCATATCTTAACATGACATTTTATGGTAGATTCATTCAAAATCACCTTATAATAGGATTTGTGGATTTTCAGGAGGGAACTGAGTTTTCTGGTCGAATACAGATTGGGGTCCAGTCCTAAATGGATGAAAAAGTGACAGATGTTCCATAATCAACTCAAAACATATTCAAATTATATTTCCAGGTACCTCTACTTGAAATCACATTATAATAGGATTTACTGAAGCAACCATCAACTACAATGAAAAGCATTTTACGCTAGGTTTTCAGCATTTACAGTTGCCCCATTGCTGTTGACTATTGTATATTCACTCCAATGAGAAAACTGTTTGGTTATCAGCAGAGCACATCTTTGCATGACATTTTATGGTAGATTCATTCATAATCACCTCATAATAGGATTTGTGGATTTTCAGGAGGGAACTGAGTTTTCTGGTCGGATACAGATTGGGGTCCAGTCCTCAATGGATGAAAAAGTGACAGATGTTCCATAATCAACTCAAAACATATTCAAATTACATTTCAAGGTACCTCTACTTGAAATCACATTATAATAGGATTTAATGAAGCAACCATCAACTACAATGAAAAGCATTTTACGCTTGGTTTTTGGCATTTACAGCTGCTTTCATTGCTGATATCAGTGTATATTTCCTCCAATGAGAAAACTGTTAAGATATCAACAAAGCACATCTTAACATGACATTTTATGGTAGATTCATTAAAAATCACCTTATAATAGGATTTGTGGATTTTCAGGAGGGAACTGAGTTTTCTGGTCGAATACAGATTGGGGTCCAGTCCTAAATGGATGAAAAAGTGACAGATGTTCCATAATCAACTCAAAACATATTCAAATTATATTTCCAGGTACCTCTACTTGAAATCACATTATAATAGGATTTACTGAAGCAACCATCAACTACAATGAAAAGCATTTTACGCTAGGTTTTCAGCATTTACAGTTGCCCCATTGCTGTTGATTATTGTATATTCACTCCAATGAGAAAACTGTTTGGTTATCAGCAGAGCACATCTTTGCATGACATTTTATGGTAGATTCATTCATAATCACCTCATAATAGGATTTGTGGATTTTCAAGAGGCTATGACAGACACAGATTGGGGTCCAGTCCTAAATGGATGAAAACGTGACAGATGTTCCATAATCAACTCAAAACATATTCAAATTACATTTCAAGGTACCTCTACTTGAAATCACATTATAATAGGATTTAATGAAGCAACCATCAACTACAATGAAAAGCATTTTACGCTTGGTTTTTGGCATTTACAGCTGCTTTCATTGCTGATATCAGTGTATATTTCCTCCAATGAGAAAACTGTTAAGATATCAACAAAGCACATCTTAACATGACATTTTATGGTAGATTCATTCAAAATCACCTTATAATAGGATTTGTGGATTTTCAGGAGGGAACTGAGTTTTCTGGTCGAATACAGATTGGGGTCCAGTCCTAAATGGATGAAAAAGTGACAGATGTTCCATAATCAACTCAAAACATATTCAAATTATATTTCCAGGTACCTCTACTTGAAATCACATTATAATAGGATTTACTGAAGCAACCATCAACTACAATGAAAAGCATTTTACGCTAGGTTTTCAGCATTTACAGTTGCCCCATTGCTGTTGATTATTGTATATTCACTCCAATGAGAAAACTGTTTGGTTATCAGCAGAGCACATCTTTGCATGACATTTTATGGTAGATTCATTCATAATCACCTCATAATAGGATTTGTGGATTTTCAAGAGGCTATGACAGACACAGATTGGGGTCCAGTCCTAAATGGATGAAAACGTGACAGATGTTCCATAATCAACTCAAAACATATTCAAATTACATTACAAGGTACCTCTACTTGAAATCACATTATAATAGGATTTAATGATTTTACGCTTGGTTTTGGCATTTACAGCTGCTTTCGTTGCTGTTTATCATTGTATATTCACTCCAATGAGAAAACTGTTTAGTTATCAGCAGTGCATGACATTTTATCGTAGATTCATTCATAATCACCTCATAATAGGATTTGTGGATTTTCAGGAGGGAACTGAGTTTTCTGGTCAGATACAGATTGGGGTCCAGTCCTAAATGGATGAAAAAGTGACAGATGTTCCATAATCAACTCAAAACATATTCAAACTTATATTTCAAGGTACCTCTACTTGAAATCACATTATAATAGGATTTAATGAAGCAACCATCAGCTGCTTGTGTAAATTACAATGAAAAGCATTGTATGCTAGGTTTTCGGCATTTACAGTTGCTTTCATTGCTGATATCAGTGTATATTTCCTCCAATGAGAAAACTGTTAAGATATCAACAAAGCACATCTTAACATGACATTTTATGGTAGATTCATTAAAAATCACCTTATAATAGGATTTGTGGATTTTCAGGAGGGAACTGAGTTTTCTGGTCGAATACAGATTGGGGTCCAGTCCTAAATGGATGAAAAAGTGACAGATGTTCCATAATCAACTCAAAACATATTCAAATTATATTTCCAGGTACCTCTACTTGAAATCACATTATAATAGGATTTACTGAAGCAACCATCAACTACAATGAAAAGCATTTTACGCTAGGTTTTCAGCATTTACAGTTGCCCCATTGCTGTTGATTATTGTATATTCACTCCAATGAGAAAACTGTTTGGTTATCAGCAGAGCACATCTTTGCATGACATTTTATGGTAGATTCATTCATAATCACCTCATAATAGGATTTGTGGATTTTCAAGAGGCTATGACAGACACAGATTGGGGTCCAGTCCTAAATGGATGAAAACGTGACAGATGTTCCATAATCAACTCAAAACATATTCAAATTACATTTCAAGGTACCTCTACTTGAAATCACATTATAATAGGATTTAATGATTTTACGCTTGGTTTTGGCATGTACAGCTGCTTTCATTGCTGTTTATCATTGTATATTCACTCCAATGAGAAAACTGTTTAGTTATCAGCAGTGCATGACATTTTATCGTAGATTCATTCATAATCACCTCATAATAGGATTCGTGGATTTTCAGGAGGGAACTAGGTTTTCTGGTCGGATACAGATTGGGGTCCAGTCCTAAATGGATGATAAAGTGACAGATGTTCCATAATCAACTCAAAACACATTCAAATTTATATTTCAAGGTACCTCTACTTGAAATCACATTATAATAGGATTTAATGAAGCAACCATCAACTGCTTGTGTAAATTACAATGAAAAGCATTGTATGCTAGGTTTTCGGCATTTACAGTTGCCCCATTGCTGTTGATTATTGTATATTCACTCCAATGAGAAAACTGTTTAGTTATCAACAAAGCATATCTTAACATGACATTTTATGGTAGATTCATTCAAAATCACCTTATAATAGGATTTGTGGATTTTCAGGAGGGAACTGAGTTTTCTGGTCGAATACAGATTGGGGTCCAGTCCTAAATGGATGAAAAAGTGACAGATGTTCCATAATCAACTCAAAACATATTCAAATTATATTTCCAGGTACCTCTACTTGAAATCACATTATAATAGGATTTACTGAAGCAACCATCAACTACAATGAAAAGCATTTTACGCTAGGTTTTCAGCATTTACAGTTGCCCCATTGCTGTTGACTATTGTATATTCACTCCAATGAGAAAACTGTTTGGTTATCAGCAGAGCACATCTTTGCATGACATTTTATGGTAGATTCATTCATAATCACCTCATAATAGGATTTGTGGATTTTCAGGAGGCTATGACAGACACAGATTGGGGTCCAATCCTAAATGGATGAAAACGTGACAGATGTTCCATAATCAACTCAAAACATATTCAAATTACATTACAAGGTACCTCTACTTGAAATCACATTATAATAGGATTTAATGATTTTACGCTTGGTTTTGGCATTTACAGCTGCTTTCGTTGCTGTTTATCATTGTATATTCACTCCAATGAGAAAACTGTTTAGTTATCAGCAGTGCATGACATTTTATCGTAGATTCATTCATAATCACCTCATAATAGGATTTGTGGATTTTCAGGAGGGAACTGAGTTTTCTGGTCAGATACAGATTGGGGTCCAGTCCTAAATGGATGAAAAAGTGACAGATGTTCCATAATCAACTCAAAACATATTCAAACTTATATTTCAAGGTACCTCTACTTGAAATCACATTATAATAGGATTTAATGAAGCAACCATCAGCTGCTTGTGTAAATTACAATGAAAAGCATTGTATGCTAGGTTTTCGGCATTTACAGTTGCCCCATTGCTGTTGATTATTGTATATTCACTCCAATGAGAAAACTGTTTAGTTATCAACAAAGCATATCTTTACATGACATTTTATGGTAGATTCATTCAAAATCACCTTATAATAGGATTTGTGGATTTTCAGGAGGGAACTTTTTCTGGTCAAAAACAGATTGGGGTCCAGTCCTAAATGGATGAAAAAGTGACAGATGTTCCATAATCAACTCAAAACATATTCAAATTATATTTCCAGGTACCTCTACTTGAAATCACATTATAATAGGATTTACTGAAGCAACCATCAACTACAATGAAAAGCATTTTACGCTAGGTTTTCAGCATTTACAGTTGCCCCATTGCTGTTGATTATTGTATATTCACTCCAATGAGAAAACTGTTTGGTTATCAGCAGAGCACATCTTTACATGACATTTTATGGTAGATTCATTCAAAATCACCTTATAATAGGATTTGTGGATTTTCAGGAGGGAACTGAGTTTTCTGGTCGAAAACAGATTGGGGTCCAGTCCTAAATGGATGAAAAAGAGACAGATGTTCCATAATCAACTCAAAACATATTCAAATTACATTTCAAGGTACCTCTACTTGAAATCACATTATAATAGGATTTAATGAAGCAACCATCAACTACAATGAAAAGCATTTTACGCTTGGTTTTTGGCATTTACAGCTGCTTTCATTGCTGATATCAGTGTATATTTCCTCCAATGAGAAAACTGTTAAGATATCAACAAAGCACATCTTAACATGACATTTTATGGTAGATTCATTAAAAATCACCTTATAATAGGATTTGTGGATTTTCAGGAGGGAACTGAGTTTTCTGGTCGAATACAGATTGGGGTCCAGTCCTAAATGGATGAAAAAGTGACAGATGTTCCATAATCAACTCAAAACATATTCAAATTATATTTCCAGGTACCTCTACTTGAAATCACATTATAATAGGATTTACTGAAGCAACCATCAACTACAATGAAAAGCATTTTACGCTAGGTTTTCAGCATTTACAGTTGCCCCATTGCTGTTGATTATTGTATATTCACTCCAATGAGAAAACTGTTTGGTTATCAGCAGAGCACATCTTTGCATGACATTTTATGGTAGATTCATTCATAATCACCTCATAATAGGATTTGTGGATTTTCAGGAGGCTATGACAGAGACAGATTGGGGTCCAGTCCTAAATGGATGAAAACGTGACAGATGTTCCATAATCAACTCAAAACATATTCAAATTACATTTCAAGGTACCTCTACTTGAAATCACATTATAATAGGATTTAATGTTTTCACGCTTGGTTTTGGCATTTACAGCTGCTTTCATTGCTGTTTATCATTGTATATTCACTCCAATGAGAAAACTGTTTAGTTATCAGCAGTGCATGACATTTTATCGTAGATTCATTCATAATCACCTCATAATAGGATTTGTGGATTTTCAGGAGGGAACTGAGTTTTCTGGTCGGATACAGATTGGGGTCCAGTCCTAAATGGATGAAAAAGTGACACATGTTCCATAATCAACTCAAAACATATTCAAATTTATATTTCAAGGTACCTCTACTTGAAATCACATTATAATAGGATTTAATGAAGCAACCATCAACTGCTTGTGTAAATTACAATAAAAAGCATTGTATGCTAGGTTTTCGGCATTTACAGTTGCCCCATTGCTGTTGATTATTGTATATTCACTCCAATGAGAAAACTGTTTAGTTATCAACAAAGCATATCTTTACATGACATTTTATGGTAGATTCATTCAAAATCACCTTATAATAGGATTTGTGGATTTTCAGGAGGGAACTGAGTTTTCTGGTCGAAAACAGATTGGGGTCCAGTCCTAAATGGATGAAAAAGTGACAGATGTTCCATAATCAACTCAAAACATATTCAAATTACATTTCAAGGTACCTCTACTTGAAATCACATTATAATAGGATTTAATGAAGCAACCATCAACTACAATGAAAAGCATTTTACGCTTGGTTTTGGCATTTACAGCTGCCCCATTGCTGTTTATCATTGTATATTCACTCCAATGAGAAAACTGCTAAGATATCAACAAAGCACATCTTAACATGACATTTTATGGTAGATTCATTAAAAATCACCTTATAATAGGATTTGTGGATTTTCAGGAGGGAACTGAGTTTTCTGGTCAAATACAGATTGGGGTCCAGTCCTAAATGGATGAAAAGGTGGCAGATGTTCCATAATCAACTCAAAACATATTCAAATTACATTTCATGGTACCTCTACTTGAAATCACATTATAATAGGATTTACTGAAGCAACCATCAACTACAATGAAAAGCATTTTACGCTTGGTTTTTGGCATTTACAGCTGCTTTCATTGCTGATATCAGTGTATATTTACTCCAATGAGAAAACTGTTTAGTTATCAGCAGAGCACATCTTCACATGACATTTTATGGTAGATTCATTCAAAATCACCTTGTAATAGGATTTGTGGATTTTCAGGAGGGAACTGAGTTTTCTGGTCAAATACAGATTGGGGTCCAGTCCTAAATGGATGAAAAGGTGGCAGATGTTCCATAATCAACTCAAAACATATTCAAATTACATTTCATGGTACCTCTTCTTGAAATCACATTATAATAGGATTTACTGAAGCAACCATCAACTACAATGAAAAGCATTTTACGCTTGGTTTTTGGCATTTACAGCTGCTTTCATTGCTGATATCAGTGTATATTTACTCCAATGAGAAAACTGTTTAGTTATCAGCAGAGCACATCTTCACATGACATTTTATGGTAGATTCATTTAAAATCACCTTGTAATAGGATTTGTGGATTTTCAGGAGGGAACTGAGTTTTCTGGTCGGATACAGATTGGGGTCCAGTCCTAAATGGATGAAAAAGTGACAGATGTTCCATAATCAACTCAAAACATATTCAAATTTATATTTCAAGGTACCTCTACTTGAAATCACATTATAATAGGATTTAATGAAGCAACCATCAACTGCTTGTGTAAATGTGTGTGTGTGTGTGTGTGTGTGTGTGTGTGTGTGTGTGTGTGTGTGCGCGCGCGCGTACCTACCTGTCCCATTCTGTTCGCTGCTCGAAGAGGCGGGGCTGTTGCAATCTGTCTGCAGTAAGGATGTAAGTGCAAACACGATGATGTCGGCACACTTGCAGCTGCTAAACAGGGTGGACGGAGTGCAAAAGCCATAACTTAGCTGTCTGTGATGAGGCCATCTTCCTCTTTCCATATGCGCCGCTGTAAATACGAATGCATTACCGAAGACAGAAGCGATACTGTTAAACTACCTTACCGATGAGCCAACTTAAGGAAAACCATACTTCTCTTGATGACATCCAGTTCAAAATGGTTCTCCAGTCGACCATCCAATCACGTAAGTTCTGTGAGGGGGGGGAGGAGTATGTGCGAAACATGTCAGACTACGTGTAAATAGCGAATAAAAAATAATTATTTGTAGATATAACGACTACAAGGTAAATGTTAATTGTTCAGCCAGTTTTCAGCATTTTTGAATTTCATTACTATGTAATTACTATGCAAGCTATTTCGAGTCTTAATGGGCTCGACCAAATTCCTCATTTGGTATAGCCCGACCTGGTCACACCATTTGTTGCCGTGTTGTCCATTTGCAGCCATTTTACCGTCTGACTGTGTGCACCATTGGACTGTTTTTTTGTGGTACGTGTGATTGAGGATTATCAGATTCAAGGGCCTGTTCATCAGGTAAGATGCAATGTTGGCTATCTAGTATGATAGTGTGACTACATAATGCTTGATGTGAAGTGTATATGCGAGTGAGTGTGTCTATCTTATGGGAAGATTTAAAATGCTTGAAGGGTTTTAACTGCAAAACCCGCGAAATGTGTGAATATGCTGAGAAAAACCCTGAAAAATGAAGCCTGTGTGTGCTTTATGTATGTGTATGTGAAGTAATGTGAGTGTGAGTGTCTGTGCTGTCTGTTGCCTGCAAGATTTAAAATGCTTGAAGTGTTTTGACTGCAAAAACCTATGAAATGGGTGAAAATTATGAAAAAACCCCAGAAAGATCAAAGCCTGTCTGTGTGTGCGTGTGTACTTGAAGTAATGTGAGTGTGAGTGTCTGTGCTGTCTGTTGCCTGAAAGATTTGAATTGCTTTAAGTGACTCAAAGATTCTGCTGTAAAACCATAAAAGTGTTTAAATGCTTGAAATGCTTAAAAAAAACCGTGAAAGAATGGAGCATGTAGGTCTAACAATGTGTGAATGATTTCTGTCCCTAAATGAGATAAACTCGCAAGCAGTTTGATTGACAGCTCAAGTCCTTTGAAGCTGTGACAAAAGGACAACAGTTGCCCAGAAAAAAAACAAAGAAAGATCAAAGCCTGTGTTCAAGGGTGTGTGTGTGCAGGAGAGGCAGGATAACCCTTGAATGGATTCTCTGTCTCTGTCTGAAAGTAGGAAGAAGTAAGAAGGTACATGAAGTGCCTGAAGAAAATGAAAAAAGATTTGAATGTGTTTTAATGAAAAATTTTCAGCTGGAAAATAATGAATATTTCAGAAGATATCAGAGAAATATCAGCCTTTCCAAATCCCACCACACCATTGCAGGTGATTTTATATACAGATGAAATATATTGATGGTTAATAATACTTTAGGAAACATAGACCCCAAGTTTAGGTTAAAGCTTGCTGCAATCAGACTTTTTGCTTTAGTAAAAGCTAAGGATATTGATGAGTGTGGTGTTGATGCTGTGTTACAAACAATTGATTATGACTTACAGTTGCTGTATAATGGTGTCCAAATCCAAACAAAGAATGGTGAAATTAATTTATTTGGTGCTGTAGTTTCAGTATGGGGTGACACAACATAAGCTTGCTGTATTCAAGGAAGGTGTTGTTTTTTACAGTTACATTGTGAATGTAATATGTCACTGAAAGGACAATGGAAAAATACACGAGACAGCGAGAAAGGGCCAGCACAGACTTCTTGAAATCTGTCCTCAAAACCACATATGGAATTTATAAAAGAAGCAGGTTGGTTGATTATCCAGACTTTGAGGGCTTGCACCCATGGAAATTAAACACCTTGTCCTCTGATGGAGTTAGATAGTTCAATTCAGTTTTGTTGAGCAGTATAGAGAAAAATATATATGTTCAGTTTGTTTTGTTTTGGACTGTTTTGGATTGGGATAGTTCAAACACGTTTTGATCCTGATTTATCTGTGGAATGTGTAGTAAGACTGCAAAAAATGATTGAAAAGCATTCAAGCTACTCTTTCCTGAGAATAATGTAATTGCTAAGCAACATTGCTTAGCAATGAGCTGCATCTCCCTGCTCAAATCCTTTCTCTGTGCCCTTTGGTAAGGCATATGTGCCTTACCAAATGTGAATGTGAATTGTGTAAGTGATTTGAGTCAGAGCAAAGGTCATCAAAATTGAACTTCAAAAATGTCAGTCAGTCACTGTTTGGACCAACTTTTTGAATGTTGTCAAAATGAAATGGGCACTGAGCATCCCATTTTTACCCATGAGAAGAAATTGGGTCCTTTCCCTGAAGTTCTTTTATCTACCTTTGTTGAACGCACTTATTGTAAGTCGCTTTGGATAAAAGCGTCTGCTAAATGACTGTAATGTAATGTAATGTAAGTGATAAATATGGAGTACATTACAGCAAAGATAAGGTGTTTGGGGGGGATTGATGCATACAACATGTAATGACAGTAAAGTGGCTTATTCTAGCAAGATGTGTTATGTACTTTGCAGGATGCTTAAATTGCTTAAAAGTTGAATTCATCATTTGAACTGACTGACACAGAGGCTGCTGTGTATAAGCAGGTCAAAGAAAACTGGTGGATGTGAATGTAACCGACTAACTAGTTTCCTTTCTCGGGGGGGGGGGGGGGACTCTGTATTCTGACTTAGAAAGTGGATCATTGCTCCACTTTCATCCATCATTGACAACCACCAAGTGAAGAAGGGGGAGGAGCTCATCCTGGACATGGCCAGGTTTGTCCCCAGCCTAAAACTGTGTAAAGATGTGTGAGTTTTCTAAAGGGGATTCTAAGTGAAGTTTTTGTTGTTGTAACCTGCCAGGTTTGTCTTTTTCCACGCTTCAATACCAATACTAAAAAAAGCCACTACCGACATCCCAGAGACAGGAAGGAAACTTTGTTTACTACTGGATAATCAAACCAGAACTGTCCTCGTCAGTTCTTCCTTTGGGTAAGAGCTCTGATCTAACCTGCTTCTTATTATTAATGCAGCGTGTGAACGATGACATTGAAAGGCCATGCTAGTAGACACGTCCTAGTCTTCACTCTGAACACTGAATAATAGATGCATATTAAGATGCATATTAATTCCAACCATATGTACAGTTTAATCACAGTCCGGGCACTAACTAAGGCCTGAAAACCTTTCTTTTTAAACAAGGATTTTTTTTAACACACTGTGTCATAGTTCTCTTTTTTAAACCTGTTTTAATTTTGCTGTACTCTGTAGCACTTTGGGATTGTTTTTAACTATGAAAAGTGCTCTACAAATAAAATGTATTATTATTATTATTAATGTGAGTTTGTGCTGTGACTCATTGATTTGTGCCTCTTGCAGACTCCTCCTATCCATGCACCACATGCCACTTACACAGGACTCTGCTGAATCTGAGGCCATTAGCCAAAGACTGGTGCTGGGTGTGACAGCTGACAGTACAATGTGGATCTACCACAAGGTCCAGTATGCTCAACTCTTTGCTTAGCCAGTCGAAGCATGTCCAGAGCACTCAACCCTTCGGCCTAGAGCAGAGACTAGGATGGGAAAGGTAGGTAAACACACCAATGTTAATCATCGTACATCTGTGTCACTCCTCTCAGCATGCTGGAATCGGTGGCAAGTCTAAAGAAGAAGACAAAGAAATGCCCGGCTGCAGAGAGCAGCACTTTGCAAGCAGCTCTTCCCGTTGGAATGTTAATTCATCTCTCTAAGGTGGAGCATGTTCTGCTCTTCAGCAGCACTTCACACAAAGTGATGCTCATTTGATGAGTTTATAGTGATGGAGCTGGCATAACACCGGAACCATGTGTTCTTGTATATAATGTATACAGGCATGTTTGTGATGAAGGCCCCTGAAGAGCTGGTGGACATCGAGAAGGACCTCAAAACCTCTGTGGATAAAGCGCAGGAGAAGAAGGCCAAGAAGAAAAAGAAGAAACAAGGTGAAACTGCACTTATTTAAGAGTTTGGAGCAAATATTCACGTGAACCCAAAGTAAATATACGAAAATACAGATACAGAACTTAAAGTTAAATGAGTAGTGCAAGGATATATGAAATGCAAGTTTTTACAGTATATAAAGTACAAGGTTTTTTCACAGTATGTGCAGTAAAACAAAGATAAACAAAGTGACCAGTGAAAGTGCATTCATCAGTGCAGTGGTGAGTTCATTCCGGGAGGGGTTGGCCAGTGTGTGTGCGAGGGGGTGGGGGATGGGGTCTGGCGAGTATGTGTGAATGTTTGTGAAGGAGAGTGGGGTGACGGAGGGCAGAGTTCAGCAGGGAGACTGCTGTGGGGAAGAAACTGTTCCTGAACCTGGTGGTTCTTGTACAGACTCCTGTAGTGCCTCCTAGAGGGCAGGAGGGCAAACAGTCTGTTTGCCGGATGGCAGGAGTCTTTCTTTATTTTGGTAGCTCTCCTGAGACAACGCTTCCTGAAGGTGGTCTGAAGAGCAGGAAGGAAGTGAGGCGCCAGCCATGCGTTGGGTGGTTTTCACCACTTTCTGCAGCGCCTTCCGGTCAGCTACAGAGCAGTTCCCGTACCAAACTGTAATGCAGTTGGTCAGGATGCTCTCAACAGTGCAGCGGTAGAAGTTCATCAGGATCTCTGAAGATAGGCCGTTGCTGTGATGCCGATCTGCAAGTTTGGTGATCAGCTCAGAGGGGATGGCAGTGTCAAATGATGAACTGAAGTCTATGAACAGCATTCTTGCATATGTGTCCTGATTGTCCAGATGGCACTCTGTTAGGACCTGTTCACTCCGTCCTAACAGAGTGCAGCGCTATGGAGACTGCATCTTCTGTGCTCCTGTTCTTGCAATAAGTAAATTGTTGGGGGTCCAGGTTGGGGGGAAGACAGGATTGGAGATGTGCCAGAACCAGCTGCTCTAAGGACTTGGTGATGGTGGGGGTGAGTGCTACCGGGCGGTAGTCATTCAGACAGGTAGGGGAGGATTTTTGGGGAGCAGGTACGATGGAGGTGGACTTAAAGCAGGTTGGAACAACAGCATGAGCCAAGGACAGGTTGAATAAGTCCGACAGCTCCCCAGCACATGCTCTAAGTACACGTCCAGGGGTGCCATCGGGGCCTGCAGCTTTGTGCGCGTTGATTTTGCTCAACACTGCTCTGACATCCGTGGGGCAGAGTGATAGGGGTTGGTAGTCAGCGGTCAGCTCTGCTTTGGTTGCAGGCTGTAGGTTGTCCCTCTCAAAACAAGCGTAGAAGTTGTTCAACTCGTTGAGAAAGGAGATATCAGAGGAGGGGGGCGCTGATCCCTGGATGCCTTGCCACACATGGGGGTTGGAGTTTGAGAAGTATTCCTCAACCTTCAGCTTGCAGCAGTGCTTGGCTTCCTTGACGCCCCGCTTCAGGTCAGGCCTGGCTGTACTGTAGGCTCGTGTATCTCCCGATCTGAAGGCGATGCTGCGGGCCTTCAGCAGGAGACAGACATTCCTGTTCATCCAGGGCTGTTAGGGCACATGGTGATCTGCTTCTGGGTGGTAAACATATGGTATGTGGTCCAGTACAGAACTCTCAATATCAGTGTGGGAGTGACAGGTTGCCTGGGTGGAAAACATATTCCAGTCTGTGTGCCTGAACCGGTACTGCAACACATCTGTCCCCTCAGGCCACACTTTTATTGTCTTTACTGTGGGTTTCACACATTGGATGAGTGGTGAATACTTGGGGAAGAGAAAAGTAGCAAGGTGGTCTGTTTGTCCTATGTGGGGGAGGGGTTTAGCCCTAGGAGGTTTGTGGTACGAGTTTGCCACCTGGTGGTTGGACATGGCATTACATGAATGCGGTTTTATTTTTCAAAATCCGTTGGAATGATTAAAGTCCCCTGCTTTACAAGCTGACATCAAAAGCAGGAAACATGTTGATGAAATCTGGGGAGGACTGCACAACCACACAACCTTGTTTTTCACTGGACTTCTTAGGAAATTCCTAATGTTTACTATTGTTGTACATGAAGAAGACTTTGTTTGAAGAGGAACCACTTGTTTTTCCCGTTTCTGATCCGTTGAACAAAGTTGCGTGTCAATGTAAGAACTTTAAAAAAAAAAGAATGTAGAAATGGAAAATATGAAGGCATGTTGGTTTTCTCTAGAGGTTTCTGGTACGAGTTTGCCACCTGGTGGTTGGACATGGCATTACATGAATGCGGTTTTATTTTTCAAAATCCGTTGGAATGATTAAAGTCCCCTGCATACAAGCCGACGTCGAAAGCTTTTCATCCTAATTTACTCAAGCAGGTACAGGTTACTTCGGACAGGAGGTGATTTCAAGGAGGTCTTCCAAAAAATTTCATTTCATTTGTTTTGAATTGATAATGGAACATTTTTTCCTTTTTACAATCATTTAGGACTGTCCAGTCCAGACTTCCCAATCTGTGTCTGCTCAAAGAGCTCAGTTCGAGTCCACATGATGATGTGGACAGCAACTGACTGGCATTCCCTCCTGAAAATCCACAAATCATACTATGAGGTGATTTTGAATGAATCTAACATAAAATGTTATTTTAAGATGTACTTTGTTGATAACATAACGGTTTAAACATGTAGCTGTACATATATTGAGAAACAGCGATTGCAGCAGCTGGAAACGTCAAATACGGCTGTAACATGCTTTTTATTGTTATTTACACAAACAGTGACGTGGTTGTTTCATGGAAATGGAAATGGCAAAAAGGCATGTTGTTTGTATCTAGAGGTTTCTGGTACGAGTTTGCCACCTGGTGGTTGTACATGTCATTACATGAATGCGGTTTTATTTTTCAAAAACGTCACCAAATAAACAAAGTGGGTTTGGCATGGCGTGGTTGTTTCAGTAAGTCATATTATAATGTGATTTCTAGCATGGCTATCTTGAAATATAGTTGGAAAATGTTTTGAGTTGATAATCGATCAGTTTTCACTTTTTCATTCATTCAGGGCTGGAGAACAACACTACTCAATCTGTGCCTGCCTAAACTGCTGTACTCCTGGCCAAGTAAACAAAGTTGCTTTATTCCCTCCTGTAGGTCAACAAATCCTATAATAAGGTGATTTTGAATGAATCTACCATAAAATGTCATGTTAAGATGTGCTTTGTTGATAACTAAACAGTTTTCTCTTTGGAGTGAATATACAATAATCAATAGCAATGGGGCAGCTGTAAATGCCGAAAACCTAGCGTAATGCTTTTCATTGTAATTTTCACAAGCAGTTGATGGTTGCTTCATTAAATCCTATTATAATGTGATTTCAAGTAGTGGTACCTTGAAATGTAATTTGAATATGTTTTGAGTTGATTATGGAACATGTGTCACTTTTTCATCCATTTAGGACTGGACCCCAATCTGTGTCTGTCATAGCCTTTTGAAAATCCACAAATCCTATTATAAGGTGATTATGAATGAATCTACCATAAAATGTCATATGAAGATGTGCTTTGTTGATAACTGAACAGTTGTCTTATGTTAGTGAATATACAATAATAAACAGCAATGACAGAAGCTGGAAATGCCGACCACCTGGCGTTTAATGCTTTTTATTGTAATTTACAGAAGCAGTTGATGGTTGCTTTAGTAAATCCTATTATAATGTGATTTCAAGTGGAGATACCTTGAAATGCGACGTGTTTTGAATTGATTATGGAACATGTGTCTCTTTTTCATCCATTTAGGATTGACCCCGATCTGTGTCTGCCATAGCCTCCTGAAAATCCACAAATCCACCTCAAATTATGAGGTGATTTTGAATGAATCTGCATTACATTACATTACATTACAGTCATTTAGCAGACGCTTTCATCCAAAGCGACTTGCAATAAGTGCGTTCAACAAAGATAGATAAAAGCACTTCAGGTCACAAGAAATCGTGAGCGTATTTCCTTCCAAAACCAACAGCTAAGAGCAACATAAGAACAACATAACTAGAGCTGGAGTAAAAGTGCAATAAATTAGGTACCATGATGAATGAGAAAAAAGGACAAATTAGAAAGGACATATTAGAAAACAAAGTGAATCAGAAGAGCTAGGACAGAATAGGTGATGTCCTAGACCCTAACTCTAACAGGGCAGATCCGGGTAGTGTTTCTTGATGGGATGGGTTTTCAGCCTGCGGCGAACGATGGACAGCGACTCCGCTGTCCGGACATCAGTCGGGAGATCATTCCACCACTAAAGTGCCAGAACAGTGAAAAGCCGTGACCGCGTCGATCGCAAGCAGGGGCCGCTGAGCGCCGGGGCAGCCAGCCGCCTGGAGGCAGCAGAGCGAAGTGGTCGGCCGGGGGTGTAGGACTTGACCGAAGCCTGAAGGTATGAAGGAGCTGTTCCTTCCACTGCCCTGTAGGCTAGCACCAGAGTCTTAAACTGGATGCGAGCAGCTACAGGGAGAAAGGGAAAGTGGAAACTGATCGATTATCAACTCAAAGCATCTTCAAACTACATTTCAAGATAGCCCTGCTTGTTTCTAGCTGCTACAATCGCTTTTTCTTAATGTATGTACAGCTACTGTTAAGTTATCAACAAAGTATATCCTAAACGACATTTTATGGTAGATTCATTCAAAATCAACTTAAAATAGGACTTGTGGACCTACAGGAGTGAATAAAGCCACTTTGTTTATTTGGCCAGCAGCACAGCAGTCCAAGCAGGCACAGATTGAGTAGTGTTGCTGTTTCACCCTGAATGAATGTAAAAGTGAAAACTGATCGATTATCAACTCAAAACATTTTCAAAATTCATTGCAAGATAGCCCTGCTTGAAATCACATTATAATATGACTTACTTAAACAGCCACGCCACTGTTTGTGTAAATAACAATGAAAAGCATATTTACAGTCGTTTTTGACGTTTCTAGCTGCTACAATCGCTTTTTCTAAATGTATGTACAGCTACTGTTAAGTTATCAACAAAGTATATCCTTAACGACATTTTATGGTAGATTCATTCAAAATCACCTTAAAATAGGATTTGTGGACCTACAGGAGTGAATAAAGCCACTTTGTTTATTTGGCCAGCAGCACAGCAGTCCAAGCAGGCACAGATTGAGTAGTGTTGCTGTTCAGCCCTGAATGAATGAAAAAGTGAAAACTGATCGATTATCAACTCAAAACATTTTCAAACTACATTTCAAGATAGCCCTGCTTGAAATCACATTATAATATGACTTACTTTAACAGCCACGCCACTGTTTGTGTAAATAACAATGAAAAGCATGTTTACAGTCGTTTTTGACGTTTCTAGCTGCTACAATCGCTTTTTCTTAATGTATGTACAGCTACTGTTAAGTTATCAACAAAGTATATCCTAAACGACATTTTATGGTAGAGTCATTCAAAATCAACTTATAATAGGATTTGTGGACCTACAGGAGTGAATAAAGCCACTTTGTTTATTTGGCCAGCAGCACAGCAGTCCAAGCAGGCACAGATTGAGTAGTGTTGCTGTTCAGCCCTGAATGAATGAAAAAGTGAAAACTGATCGATTATCAACTCAAAACATCTTCAAACTACATTTCAAGATAGCCCTGCTTGAAATCACATTATAATATGACTTACTTTAACAGCCAGGCCACTGCTTGTGTAAATAACAATGAAAAGCATGTTTACAGTCGTTTTTGACGTTTTCAGATGCTACAATCGCTGTTTCTCAATGTATGTATGTTTAATGTTTAAACTGTTAAGTTATCAACAAAGTACATCTTTAAACGACATTTATTGTAGATTCATTCAAAATCAACTTATAATAGGATTTGTGGAACTACAGGAGTGAATAAAGCCACTTTGTTTATTTGACAGCAGTCCAAGCAGGCACAGATTGAGTAGTGTTGCTGTTCAGCCCTGAATGAATGAAAAAGTGAAAACTGATCGATTATCAACTCAAAACATTTTCAAACTTCATTGCAAGATAGCCCTGCTTGAAATCACATTATAATATGACTTACTTAAACAGCCAGGCCACTGTTTGTGTAAATAACAATGAAAAGCATGTTTACAGTCGTTTTTGACGTTTCTAGCTGCTACAATCGCTTTTTCTTAATGTATGTACAGCTACTGTTAAGTTATCAACAAAGTATATCCTAAACGACATTTTATGGTAGGTTCATTCAAAATCACCTTAAAATAGGATTTGTGGACCTACAGGAGTGAATAAAGCCACTTTGTTTATTTGGCCAGCAGCACAGCAGTCCAAGCAGGCACAGATTGAGTAGTGTTGCTGTTCAGTCCTGAATGAATGAAAAAGTGAAAACTGATCGATTATCAACTCAAAACATTTTCAAACTTCATTGCAAGGTAGCCCTGCTTGAAATCACATTATAATATGACTTACTTAAACAGCCAGGCCACTGTTTGTGTAAATAACAATGAAAAGCATGTTTACAGTCGTTTTTGACGTTTCTAGCTGCTACAATCGCTTTTTCTTAATGTATGTACAGCTACTGTTAAGTTATCAACAAAGTATATCCAAAAGACATTTTATGGTAGGTTCATTCAAAATCACCTTAAAATAGGATTTGTGGACCTACAGGAGTGAATAAAGCCACTTTGTTTATTTGGCCAGCAGCACAGCAGTCCAAGCAGGCACAGATTGAGTAGTGTTGCTGTTCAGCCCTGAATGAATGAAAAAGTGAAAACTGATCGATTATCAACTCAAAACATTTTCAAACTTCATTGCAAGGTAGCCCTGCTTGAAATCACATTATAATATGACTAACTTTAACAGCCACGCCACTGTTTGTGTAAATAACAATGAAAAGCATGTTACAGTCGTTTTTGACGTTTCTAGCTGCTACAATCGCTTTTTCTTAATGTATGTACAGCTACTGTTAGGTTATCAACAAAGTATATCCTAAACGACATTTTATGGTAGAGTCATTCAAAATCAACTTATAATAGGATTTGTGGACCTACAGGAGTGAATAAAGCCACTTTGTTTATTTGGCCAGCAGCACAGCAGTCCAAGCAGGCACAGATTGAGTAGTGTTGCTGTTCAGCCCTGAATGAATGAAAAAGTGAAAACTGATCGATTATCAACTCAAAACATTTTCAAACTACATTTCAAGATAGCCCTGCTTGAAATCACATTATAATATGACTTACTTTAACAGCCACGCCACTGTTTGTGTAAATAACAATGAAAAGCATGTTTACAGTCGTTTTTGACGTTTCTAGCTGCTACAATCGCTTTTTCTTAATGTATGTACAGCTACTGTTAAGTTATCAACAAAGTATATCCTAAACGACATTTTATGGTAGAGTCATTCAAAATCAACTTGTAATAGGATTTGTGGACCTACAGGAGTGAATAAAGCCACTTTGTTTATTTGGCCAGCAGCACAGCAGTCCAAGCAGGCACAGATTGAGTAGTGTTGCTGTTCAGCCCTGAATGAATGAAAAAGTGAAAACTGATCGATTATCAACTCAAAACATCTTCAAACTACATTTCAAGATAGCCCTGCTTGAAATCACATTATAATATGACTTACTTTAACAGCCAGGCCACTGTTTGTGTAAATAACAATGAAAAGCATGTTACAGTCGTTTTTGACGTTTTCAGATGCTACAATCGCTGTTTCTCAATGTATGTATGTTTAATGTTTAAACTGTTAAGTTATCAACAAAGTACATCTTTAAACGACATTTATTGTAGATTCATTCAAAATCAACTTATAATAGGATTTGTGGAACTACAGGAGTGAATAAAGCCACTTTGTTTATTTGACAGCAGTCCAAGCAGGCACAGATTGAGTAGTGTTGCTGTTCAGCCCTGAATGAATGAAAAAGTGAAAACTGATCGATTATCAACTCAAAACATTTTCAAACTTCATTGCAAGATAGCCCTGCTTGAAATCACATTATAATATGACTTACTTAAACAGCCACGCCACTGTTTGTGTAAATAACAATGAAAAGCATGTTTACAGTCGTTTTTGACGTTTCTAGCTGCTACAATCGCTTTTTCTTAATGTATGTACAGCTACTGTTAAGTTATCAACAAAGTATATCCTAAACGACATTTTATGGTAGATTCATTCAAAATCACCTTAAAATAGGATTTGTGGACCTACAGGAGGGAATAAAGCCACTTTGTTTATTCGGCCAGCAGCACAGCAGTCCAAGCAGGCACAGATTGAGCAGTGTTGCTGTTCAGCCCTGAATGAATGAAAAAGTGAAAACTGATCGATTATCAACTCAAAACATTTTCAAACTTCATTGCAAGATAGCCCTGCTTGAAATCACATTATAATATGACTTACTTAAACAGCCAGGCCACTGTTTGTGTAAATAACAATGAAAAGCATGTTTACAGTCGTTTTTGACGTTTCTAGCTGCTACAATCGCTTTTTCTTAATGTATGTACAGCTACTGTTAAGTTATCAACAAAGTATATCCTAAACGACATTTTATGGTCGATTCATTCAAAATCACCTTAAAATAGGATTTGTGGACCTACAGGAGTGAATAAAGCCACTTTGTTTATCTGGCCAGCAGCACAGCAGTCCAAGCAGGCACAGATTGAGTAGTGTTGCTGTTCAGCCCTGAGTGAATGAAAAAGTGAAAACTGATCGATTATCAACTCAAAACATTTTCAAACTTCATTGCAAGGTAGCCCTGCTTGAAATCACATTATAATATGACTTACTTAAACAGCCACGCCACTGTTTGTGTAAATAACAATGAAAAGCATGTTTACAGTCGTTTTTGACGTTTCTAGCTGCTACAATCGCTTTTTCTTAATGTATGTACAGCTACTGTTAGGTTATCAACAAAGTATATCCTAAACGACATTTTATGGTAGATTCATTCAAAATCAACTTATAATAGGATTTGTGGACCTACAGGAGTGAATAAAGCCACTTTGTTAATTTGGCCAGCAGCACAGCAGTCCAAGCAGGCACAGATTGAGTAGTGTTGCTGTTCAGCCCTGAATGAATGAAAAAGTGAAAACTGATCGATTATCAACTCAAAACATTTTCAAACTTCATTGCAAGGTAGCCCTGCTTGAAATCACATTATAATATGACTTACTTAAACAGCCACGCCACTGTTTGTGTAAATAACAATGAAAAGCATGTTACAGTCGTTTTTAACGTTTTCAGATGCTGAAATCGCTGTTTCTCAATGTATGTACAGCTACTGTTATGTTATCAATAAAGTACATCCTAAACGACATTTTATGGTAGAGTCATTCAAAATCACCTTAAAATAGGATTTGTGGACCTACAGGAGTGAATAAAGCCACTTTGTTTATTTGGCCAGCAGCACAGCAGTTTAAGCAGGCACAGATTGAGTAGTGTTGCTGTTCAGCCCTGAGTGAATGAAAAAGTGAAAACTGATCGATTATCAACCCAAAACAATTTCAAACTACATTTCAAGATAGCCCTGCTTGAAATCACATTATAATATGACTAACTTGAACAGCCACGCCACTGTTTGTGTAAATAACAATGAAAAGCATGTTACAGTCGTTTTTAACGTTTTCAGATGCTGAAATCGCTGTTTCTCAATGTATGTACAGCTACTGTTATGTTATCAATAAAGTACATCCTAAACGACATTTTATGGTAGATTCATTCAAAATCAACTTAAAATAGGATTTGTGGACCTACAGGAGTGAATAAAGCCACTTTGTTTATTTGGCCAGCAGCACAGCAGTCCAAGCAGGCACAGATTGAGTAGTGTTGCTGTTCAGCCCTGAATGAATGAAAAAGTGAAAACTGATCGATTATCAACTCAAAACATTTTCAAACTTCATTTGCAAGATAGCCCTGCTTGAAATCACATTATAATATGACTAACTGAAACAACCACGCCACTGTTTGTGTAAATTACAATGAAAAGCATGTTACAGTCGTTTTTGACGTTTTCAGATGCTGCAATCGCTGTTTCTCAATGTATGTATGTTTAATGTTTAAACTGTTAAGTTATCAACAAAGTATATCCTAAACGACATTTTATGGTAGATTCATTCAAAATCACCTTAAAATAGGATTTGTGGACCTACAGGAGTGAATAAAGCCACTTTGTTTATCTGGCCAGCAGCACAGCAGTCCAAGCAGGCACAGATTGAGTAGTGTTGCTGTTCAGCCCTGAGTGAATGAAAAAGTGAAAACTGATCGATTATCAACTCAAAACATTTTCAAACTTCATTGCAAGGTAGCCCTGCTTGAAATCACATTATAATATGACTTACTTAAACAGCCACGCCACTGTTTGTGTAAATAACAATGAAAAGCATGTTTACAGTCGTTTTTGACGTTTCTAGCTGCTACAATCGCTTTTTCTTAATGTATGTACAGCTACTGTTAAGTTATCAACAAAGTATATCCTAAACGACATTTTATGGTAGGTTCATTCAAAATCACCTTAAAATAGGATTTGTGGACCTACAGGAGTGAATAAAGCCACTTTGTTTATTTGGCCAGCAGCACAGCAGTCCAAGCAGGCACAGATTGAGTAGTGTTGCTGTTCAGCCCTGAATGAATGAAAAAGTGAAAACTGATCGATTATCAACTCAAAACATTTTCAAACTTCATTGCAAGGTAGCCCTGCTTGAAATCACATTATAATATGACTAACTTTAACAGCCACGCCACTGTTTGTGTAAATAACAATGAAAAGCATGTTTACAGTCGTTTTTGACGTTTCTAGCTGCTACAATCGCTTTTTCTTAATGTATGTACAGCTACTGTTAGGTTATCAACAAAGTATATCCTAAACGACATTTTATGGTAGAGTCATTCAAAATCAACTTATAATAGGATTTGTGGAGCTACAGGAGTGAATAAAGCCACTTTGTTTATTTGGCCAGCAGCACAGCAGTCCAAGCAGGCACAGATTGAGTAGTGTTGCTGTTCAGCCCTGAATGAATGAAAAAGTGAAAACTGATCGATTATCAACTCAAAACATTTTCAAACTTCATTGCAAGATAGCCCTGCTTGAAATCACATTATAATATGACTTACTTAAACAGCCAGGCCACTGTTTGTGTAAATAACAATGAAAAGCATGTTTACAGTCGTTTTTGACGTTTCTAGCTGCTACAATCGCTTTTTCTTAATGTATGTACAGCTACTGTTAAGTTATCAACAAAGTATATCCTAAACGACATTTTATGGTAGGTTCATTCAAAATCACCTTAAAATAGGATTTGTGGACCTACAGGAGTGAATAAAGCCACTTTGTTTATTTGGCCAGCAGCACAGCAGTCCAAGCAGGCACAGATTGAGTAGTGTTGCTGTTCAGCCCTGAATGAATGAAAAAGTGAAAACTGATCGATTATCAACTCAAAACATTTTCAAACTTCATTGCAAGGTAGCCCTGCTTGAAATCACATTATAATATGACTAACTTTAACAGCCACGCCACTGTTTGTGTAAATAACAATGAAAAGCATGTTACAGTCGTTTTTGACGTTTCTAGCTGCTACAATCGCTTTTTCTTAATGTACGTACAGCTACTGTTAGGTTATCAACAAAGTATATCCTAAACGACATTTTATGGTAGAGTCATTCAAAATCAACTTATAATAGGATTTGTGGACCTACAGGAGTGAATAAAGCCACTTTGTTTATTTGGCCAGCAGCACAGCAGTCCAAGCAGGCACAGATTGAGTAGTGTTGCTGTTCAGCCCTGAATGAATGAAAAAGTGAAAACTGATCGATTATCAACTCAAAACATTTTCAAACTACATTTCAAGATAGCCCTGCTTGAAATCACATTATAATATGACTTACTTTAACAGCCACGCCACTGTTTGTGTAAATAACAATGAAAAGCATGTTTACAGTCGTTTTTGACGTTTCTAGCTGCTACAATCGCTTTTTCTTAATGTATGTACAGCTTCTGTTAAGTTATCAACAAAGTATATCCTAAACGACATTTTATGGTAGAGTCATTCAAAATCAACTTATAATAGGATTTGTGGACCTACAGGAGTGAATAAAGCCACTTTGTTTATTTGGCCAGCAGCACAGCAGTCCAAGCAGGCACAGATTGAGTAGTGTTGCTGTTCAGCCCTGAATGAATGAAAAAGTGAAAACTGATCGATTATCAACTCAAAACATCTTCAAACTACATTTCAAGATAGCCCTGCTTGAAATCACATTATAATATGACTTACTTTAACAGCCACGCCACTGTTTGTGTAAATAACAATGAAAAGCATGTTACAGTCGTTTTTGACGTTTTCAGATGCTACAATCGCTGTTTCTCAATGTATGTATGTTTAATGTTTAAACTGTTAAGTTATCAACAAAGTACATCTTTAAACGACATTTATTGTAGATTCATTCAAAATCAACTTATAATAGGATTTGTGGAACTACAGGAGTGAATAAAGCCACTTTGTTTATTTGACAGCAGTCCAAGCAGGCACAGATTGAGTAGTGTTGCTGTTCAGCCCTGAATGAATGAAAAAGTGAAAACTGATCGATTATCAACTCAAAACATTTTCAAACTTCATTGCAAGATAGCCCTGCTTGAAATCACATTATAATATGACTTACTTAAACAGCCACGCCACTGTTTGTGTAAATAACAATGAAAAGCATGTTTACAGTCGTTTTTGACGTTTCTAGCTGCTACAATCGCTTTTTCTTAATGTATGTACAGCTACTGTTAAGTTATCAACAAAGTATATCCTAAACGACATTTTATGGTAGATTCATTCAAAATCACCTTAAAATAGGATTTGTGGACCTACAGGAGGGAATAAAGCCACTTTGTTTATTCGGCCAGCAGCACAGCAGTCCAAGCAGGCACAGATTGAGCAGTGTTGCTGTTCAGCCCTGAATGAATGAAAAAGTGAAAACTGATCGATTATCAACTCAAAACATTTTCAAACTTCATTGCAAGATAGCCCTGCTTGAAATCACATTATAATATGACTTACTTAAACAGCCAGGCCACTGTTTGTGTAAATAACAATGAAAAGCATGTTTACAGTCGTTTTTGACGTTTCTAGCTGCTACAATCGCTTTTTCTTAATGTATGTACAGCTACTGTTAAGTTATCAACAAAGTATATCCTAAACGACATTTTATGGTAGATTCATTCAAAATCACCTTAAAATAGGATTTGTGGACCTACAGGAGTGAATAAAGCCACTTTGTTTATCTGGCCAGCAGCACAGCAGTCCAAGCAGGCACAGATTGAGTAGTGTTGCTGTTCAGCCCTGAGTGAATGAAAAAGTGAAAACTGATCGATTATCAACTCAAAACATTTTCAAACTTCATTGCAAGGTAGCCCTGCTTGAAATCACATTATAATATGACTTACTTAAACAGCCACGCCACTGTTTGTGTAAATAACAATGAAAAGCATGTTTACAGTCGTTTTTGACGTTTCTAGCTGCTACAATCGCTTTTTCTTAATGTATGTACAGCTACTGTTAGGTTATCAACAAAGTATATCCTAAACGACATTTTATGGTAGATTCATTCAAAATCAACTTATAATAGGATTTGTGGACCTACAGGAGTGAATAAAGCCACTTTGTTAATTTGGCCAGCAGCACAGCAGTCCAAGCAGGCACAGATTGAGTAGTGTTGCTGTTCAGCCCTGAATGAATGAAAAAGTGAAAACTGATCGATTATCAACTCAAAACATTTTCAAACTTCATTGCAAGGTAGCCCTGCTTGAAATCACATTATAATATGACTTACTTAAACAGCCACGCCACTGTTTGTGTAAATAACAATGAAAAGCATGTTACAGTCGTTTTTAACGTTTTCAGATGCTGAAATCGCTGTTTCTCAATGTATGTACAGCTACTGTTATGTTATCAATAAAGTACATCCTAAACGACATTTTATGGTAGAGTCATTCAAAATCACCTTAAAATAGGATTTGTGGACCTACAGGAGTGAATAAAGCCACTTTGTTTATTTGGCCAGCAGCACAGCAGTTTAAGCAGGCACAGATTGAGTAGTGTTGCTGTTCAGCCCTGAGTGAATGAAAAAGTGAAAACTGATCGATTATCAACCCAAAACAATTTCAAACTACATTTCAAGATAGCCCTGCTTGAAATCACATTATAATATGACTAACTTGAACAGCCACGCCACTGTTTGTGTAAATAACAATGAAAAGCATGTTACAGTCGTTTTTAACGTTTTCAGATGCTGAAATCGCTGTTTCTCAATGTATGTACAGCTACTGTTATGTTATCAATAAAGTACATCCTAAACGACATTTTATGGTAGATTCATTCAAAATCAACTTAAAATAGGATTTGTGGACCTACAGGAGTGAATAAAGCCACTTTGTTTATTTGGCCAGCAGCACAGCAGTCCAAGCAGGCACAGATTGAGTAGTGTTGCTGTTCAGCCCTGAATGAATGAAAAAGTGAAAACTGATCGATTATCAACTCAAAACATTTTCAAACTTCATTTGCAAGATAGCCCTGCTTGAAATCACATTATAATATGACTAACTGAAACAACCACGCCACTGTTTGTGTAAATTACAATGAAAAGCATGTTACAGTCGTTTTTGACGTTTTCAGATGCTGCAATCGCTGTTTCTCAATGTATGTATGTTTAATGTTTAAACTGTTAAGTTATCAACAAAGTATATCCTAAACGACATTTTATGGTAGATTCATTCAAAATCACCTTAAAATAGGATTTGTGGACCTACAGGAGTGAATAAAGCCACTTTGTTTATCTGGCCAGCAGCACAGCAGTCCAAGCAGGCACAGATTGAGTAGTGTTGCTGTTCAGCCCTGAGTGAATGAAAAAGTGAAAACTGATCGATTATCAACTCAAAACATTTTCAAACTTCATTGCAAGGTAGCCCTGCTTGAAATCACATTATAATATGACTTACTTAAACAGCCACGCCACTGTTTGTGTAAATAACAATGAAAAGCATGTTAACAGTCGTTTTTGACGTTTCTAGCTGCTACAATCGCTTTTTCTTAATGTATGTACAGCTACTGTTATGTTATCAATAAAGTACATCTTAAACGACATTTTATGGTAGAGTCATTCAAAATCACCTTATAATAGGATTTGTGGACCTACAGGAGTGAATAAAGCCACTTCGTTTACTTGGCCAGGAGCACAGCAGTTTAAGCAGGCACAGATTGAGTAGTGTTGCTGTTCAGCCCTGAATGAATGAAAAAGTGAAAACTGATCGATTATCAACTCAAAACATTTTCAAACTTCATTGCAAGGTAGCCCTGCTTGAAATCACATTATAATATGACTTACTTAAACAGCCACGCCACTGTTTGTGTAAATAACAATGAAAAGCATGTTTACAGTCGTTTTTGACGTTTCTAGCTGCTACAATCGCTTTTTCTTAATGTATGTACAGCTACTGTTATGTTATCAATAAAGTACATCCTAAACGACATTTTATGGTAGAGTCATTCAAAATCAACTTATAATAGGATTTGTGGACCTACAGGAGTGAATAAAGCCACTTTATTTTTTTGGCCAGGAGCACAGCAGTTTAAGAAGGCACAGATTGAGCAGTGTTGCTGTTCAGCCCTGAATGAATGAAAAAGTGAAAACTGATCGATTATCAACTCAAAACATTTTCAAACTTCATTGCAAGATAGCCCTGCTTGAAATCACATTATAATATGACTACTTAAACAGCCACGCCACTGTTTGTGTAAATAACAATGAAAAGCATGTTACAGTCGTTTTTAACGTTTTCAGATGCTGCAATCGCTGTTTCTCAATGTATGTATGTTTAATGTTTAAACTGTTAAGTTATCAACAAAGTACATCTTTAAACGACATTTATTGTAGATTCATTTAAAATCAACTTATAATAGGATTTGTGGACCTACAGGAGTGAATAAAGCCACTTTGTTTATTTGGCCAGCAGCACAGCAGTCCAAGCAGGCACAGATTGAGTAGTGTTGCTGTTCAGCCCTGAATGAATGAAAAAGTGAAAACTGATCGATTATCAACTCAAAACATCTTCAAACTACATTTCAAGATAGCCCTGCTTGAAATCACATTATAATATGACTTACTGAAACAACCACGCCATGCCAAACCCACTTTGTTTATTTGGTGACGTTTTTGAAAAATAAAACCGCATTCATGTAATGCCATGTCCAACCACCAGGTGGCAAACTCGTACCAGAATCCTCTAGATACAAACAACATGCCTTTTTCCATTTCCATTTCCATGAAACAACCACGCCACTGTTTGTGTAAATAACAATAAAAAGCATGTTACAGCCGTATTTGACGTTTCCAGCTGCTGCAATCGCTGTTTCTCAATGTATGTACAGCTACATGTTTAAACTGTTAAGTTATCAACATCTTAAAATAACATTTTATGGTAGATTCATTCAAAATCACCTCATAGTATGATTTGTGGATTTTCAGGAGGGAATGCCAGTCAGTTGCTGTCCACATCATCATGTGGACTCGAACTGAGCTCTTTGAGCAGACACAGATTGGGAAGTCTGGACTGGGCAGTCCTAAATGATTGTGAAAAGGAAAAAATGTTCCATAATCAATTCAAAACAAATTCAATGACGTTTTTTGGAAGACCTCCCTGAAATCACCTCCTGTCCGAAGCAACCTGTACCTGCTTGAGTAAATTAGGATGAAAAGCTTTCGATGTCGGCTTGTAAGCAGGGGACTTCAATCATTCCAACGGATTTTGAAAAATAAAACCGCATTCATGTAATGCCATGTCCAACCACCAGGTGGCCAACTCGTACCAGAAACAACATGCCTTCATATTTTCCATTTCTATTGTCTTTTTTTTTAAAGTTCTAACATTGACACGCAACTTTGTTTAACGGATCAGAAACGGGAAAAACAAGTGGTTCCTCTTCAAACAAAGTCTTCTTCATGTACAACAATAGTAAACATTAGGAATTTCCTAAGAAGTCCAGTGAAAAACAAGGTTGTGTGGTAGTGCAGTCCTCACCAGATTTCATCAACATGTTTGCTGCTTTCGATGTCGGCTTGTAAGCAGGGGACTTTAATCGTTCCAACGGATTTCTGAAAAATAAAACCGCATTCATGTAATGCCATGTCCAACCACCAGGTGGCAAACTCGTACCAGAAACCTCTAGATAAAAACAACATGCCTTCATATTTTCCATTTCTATTTTCTATTCAACAATAGTAAACATTGGGAATTTCTTAAGAAGTCCAGTGAAAAACAAGGTTGTGTGGTAGTGCAGTCCTCCCCAGATTTCATCAACATGTTTCCTGCCACACTAGAGTAAACAAGACACTTGACCATGTTTACACCAATTTGGTTGGAGCCTACAAGGCTAAACCCCTCCCCCACATAGGACAAACAGACCACCTTGCTCTTTTTCTCTCCCCCAAGTATTCACCACTCATCCAATGTGTGAAACCCACAGTAAAGACAATAAAAGTGTGGCCTGAGGGGACAGATGTGTTGCAGTACCGGTTCAGGCACACAGACTGGAATATGTTTTCAACCCAGGCAACCTGTCACTCCCACACTGATATTGAGAGTTCTGTACTGGACCACATACCATATGTTTACCACCCAGAAGCAGATCACCATGTGCCCTAACAGCCCTGGATGAACAGGAATGTCTGTCTCCTGCTGAAGGCCCGCAGCATTGCCTTCAGATCGGGAGATACACGAGCCTACAGTACAGCCAGGCCTGACCTGAAGCGGGGCGTCAAGGAAGCCAAGCACTGCTGCAAGCTGAAGGTTGAGGAGTACTTCTCAAACTCCAACCCCCATGTGTGGCAAGGCATCCAGGGATCAGCGCCCCCCTCCTCTGATATCTCCTTTCTCAACGAGTTGAACAACTTCTACGCTTGTTTTGAGAGGGACAACCTACAGCCTGCAACCAAAGCAGAGCTGACCGCTGACTACCAACCCCTATCACTCTGCCCCACGGATGTCAGAGCAGTGTTGAGCAAAATCAACGCGCACAAAGCTGCAGGCCCCGATTGCACCCCTGGACGTGTACTTAGAGCATGTGCTGGGGAGCTGTCGGACTTATTCAACCTGTCCTTGGCCCATGCTGTTGTTCCAACCTGCTTTAAGTCCACCTCCATCGTACCTGCTCCCCAAAAATCCTCCCCTACCTGTCTGAATGACTACCGCCCGGTAGCACTCACCCCCACCATCACCAAGTGCTTAGAGCAGCTGGTTCTGGCACATCTCCAATCCTGTCTTCCCCCCAACCTGGACCCCCAACAATTTGCTTATTGCAAGAACAGGAGCACAGAAGATGCAGTCTCCATAGCGCTGCACTCTGTTAGGACGGAGTGAACAGGTCCTAACAGAGTGCCATCTGGACAATCAGGACACATATGCAAGAATGCTGTTCATAGACTTCAGTTCATCATTTGACACTGCCATCCCCTCTGAGCTGATCACCAAACTTGCAGATCGGCATCACAGCAACGGCCTATCTTCAGAGATCCTGGTGAACTTCTACCGCTGCACTGTTGAGAGCATCCTGACCAACTGCATTACAGTTTGGTACGGGAACTGCTCTGTAGCTGACCGGAAGGCGCTGCAGAAAGTGGTGAAAACCACCCAACGCATGGCTGGCGCCTCACTTCCTTCCTGCTCTTCAGACCACCTTCAGGAAGTGTTGTCTCAGGAGAGCTACCAAAATAAAGAAAGACTCCTGCCATCCGGCAAACAGACTGTTTGCCCTCCTGCCCTCTAGGAGGCACTACAGGAGTCTCTGTACAAGAACCACCAGGTTCAGGAACAGTTTCTTCCCCACAGCAGTCTCCCTGCTGAACTCTGCCCTCCGTCACCCCACTCTCCTTCACAAACATTCACACATACTCGCCAGACCCCATCCCCCACCCCCTCGCACACACACTGGCCAACCCCTCCCGGAATGAACTCACCACTGCACTGATGAATGCACTTTCACTGGTCACTTTGTTTATCTTTGTTTTACTGCACATACTGTGAAAAAACCTTGTACTTTATATACTGTAAAAACTTGCATTTCATATATCCTTGCACTACTCATTTAACTTTAAGTTCTGTATCTGTATTTTCGTATATTTACTTTGGGTTCACGTGAATATTTGCTCCAAACTCTTAAATAAGTGCAGTTTCACCTTGTTTCTTCATTTTCTTCTTGGCCTTCTTCTCCTGCGCTTTATCCACAGAGGTTTTGAGGTCCTTCTCGATGTCCACCAGCTCTTCAGGGGCCTTCATCACAAACATGCCTGGTTTAGTGAGTTGTTGTTGTTCATTCCAACCAGGACTCTGCTGATTGATCTGGTTCTCATAGCAGTGGTAGGAATTTCAATGTACATTATATACAAAAACACATGGTTCCGGTGTTATGCCAGCTCCATCACTATAAACTCATCAAATGAGCATCACTTTGTGTGAAGTGCTGCTGAAGAGCAGAACATGCTCCACCTTAGAGAGATGAATTAACATTCCAACGGGAAGAGCTGCTTGCAAAGTGCTGCTCTCTGCAGCCGGGCCTTTCTTTGTCTTCTTCTTTAGACTTGCCACCGATTCCAGCATGCTGAGAGGAGTAGCACAGATGTACGATGATTAACATTGGTGACTCTGTTCAGCTGTGTGTGTGTGTGTGTGTGTGTTTACCTACCTTTCCCATCCTAGTCTCTGCTCTAGGCCGAAGGGTTGAGTGCTCTGGACATGCTTCGACTGGCCTAGCAAAGAGTTGAGCATACTGGACCTTGTGGTAGATCCACATTGTACTGTCAGCTGTCACACCCAAGCACCAGTCTTTGGCTAATGGCCTCAGATTCAGCAGAGTCCTGTGTAAGTGGCATGTGGTGCATGGATAGGAGGAGTCTGCAAGAGGCACAAATCAATGAGTCACAGCAGAAACTCACATTAATAATAATAATAATAATAATACATTTGATTAGAAGAGCACTTTTCATAGTTAAAAACAATCCCAAAGTGCTACAGAGTACAGCAACATTAAAACAGGTTTCAAAACAAGAGAACTATGACACAGTGTGTTAAAAAAAATCCTTGTTTAAAAAGAAAGGTTTTCAGGCCTATGTTAGTGCCCGGACTGTGATTAAACTGTACATATGGTTGGAATTAATATGCATCTTAATATGCATCTATTATTCAGTGTTCAGAGTGAAGACTAGGACGTGTCTACTAGCATGGCCTTTCAATGTCATCGTTCACACGCTGCATTAATAATAAGAAGCAGGTTAGATCAGAGCTCTTACCCAAAGGAAGAACTGACGAGGACAGTTCTGGTTTGATTATCCAGTAGTAAACAAAGTTTCCTTCCTGTCTCTGGGATGTAGGTAGTGGCTTTTTTTAGTATTGGTATTGAAGAAAGCGTGGAAAAAGACAAACCTGGCAGGTTACAACAACAAAAACTACACTTAGAATCCCCTTTAGAAAACTCACACATCTTTACACAGTTTTAGGCTGGGGACAAACCTGGCCATGTCCAGGATGAGCTCCTCCCCCTTCTTCACTTGGTGGTTGTCAATGATGGATGAAAGTGGAGCAATGATCCCACAGCTTTTAAGCAATTTAAGCATCCTGCAAAGTACATAACACATCTTGCTAGAATAAGCCACTTTACTGTCATTACATGTTGTATGCATCAATCCCCCCCAAACACCTTATCTTTGCTGTAATGTACTCCATATTTATCACTTACATTACATTACATTACGGTCATTTAGCAGACGCTTTTATCCAAAGCGACTTACAATAAGTGCGTTCAACAAAGGTAGATAAAAGAACTTCAGGGACAGGACCCAATTTCTTCTCATGGGTAAAAATGGGATGCTCAGTGCCCACTTCATTTTGACAACATTCAAAAAGTTGGTCCAAACAGTGACTTACTGACATTTTTGAAGTTCAATTTTGATGACCTATGCTCTGACTCAAATCTCATGCACATATGCCTTACCAAAGGGCACAGAGAAAGGATTTGAGCAGGGAGATGCAGCTCATTGCTAAGCAATGTTGCAATTACATTATTCTCAGGAAAGAGTAGCTTAAATGCTTTTCAATCATTTTTTGCAGTCTTACTACACATTCCACAGATAAATCAGGATCAAAACGTGTTTGAACTATCTCAATCCAAAACAGTCCAAAACAAAACAAACTGAACATATATATTTTTCTCTATACTGCTCAACAAAACTGAATTGAACTATCTAACTCCATCAGAGGACAAGGTGTTTAATTTCCATGGGTGCAAGCCCTCAAAGTCTGGATAATCAACCAACCTGCTTCTTTTATAAATTCCATATGTGGTTTTAAGGACAGATTTCAAGAAGTCTGTGCTGGCCCTTTCTCGCTGTCTCGTGTATTTTTCCATTGTCCTTTCAGTGACATATTACATTCACAATGTAACTGTAAAAACACCTTCCTTGAATACAGCAAGCTTATGTTGTGTCACCCCATACTGAAACTACAGCACCAAATAAATTAATTTCACCATTCTTTGTTTGGATTTGGACACCATTATACAGCAACTGTAAGTCATAATCAATTGTTTGTAACACAACATCAACACCACACTCATCAATATCCTTAGCTTTTACTAAAGCAAAAAGTCTGATTGCAGCAAGCTTTAACCTAAACTTGGGGTCTATGTTTCCTAAAGTATTATTAACCATCAATATATTTCATCTGTATATAAAATCACCTGCAATGGTGTGGTGAGATTTGGAAAGGCTGATATTTCTCTGATATTTTCTGAAATATTCATTATTTTCCAGCTGAAAATTTTTCATTGAAACCCATTCAAATCTTTTTTCATTTTCTTCAGGCACTTCATGTGCCTTCTAACGTCTTCCTACTTTCAGACAGAGACAGAGAATCCATTCAAGGGTTATCCTGCCTCTCCTGCACACACACACCCTTGAACACAGGCTTTGATCTTTCTTTGTTTTTTTTCTGGACAACTGTTGTCCTTTTGTCACAGCTTCAAAGGACTTGAGCTGTCAATCAAACTGCTTGCGAGTTTATCTCATTTAGGGACAGAAATCATTCACACATTGTTAGACCTACATGCTCCATTCTTTCAGGGTTTTTTTTTAAGCATTTCAAGCATTTAAACACTTTTATGGTTTTACAGCAGAATCTTTGAGTCACTTAAAGCAATTCAAATCTTTCAGGCAACAGACAGCACAGACACTCACACTCACATTACTTCACGTACACGCACACACTGACAGGCTTTGATCTTTCTGGGTTTTTTTCATAATTTTCACCCATTTCATAGGTTTTTGCAGTTAAAACACTTCAAGCATTTTAAATCTTGCAGGCAACAGACAGCACAGACACTCACACTCACATTACTTCACATACACATACATAAAGCACACACAGGCTTCATCTTTCAGGGTTTTTCTCAGCATATTCACACATTTCGCGGGTTTTGCAGTTAAAACCCTTCAAGCATTTTAAATCTTCCCATAGATAGACACTCACTCGCATATACACTTCACATCAAGCATTATGTAGTCACACTATCATACTAGATAGCCAACATTGCATCTTACCTGATGAACAGGCCCTTGAATCTGATAATCCTCAATCACACGTACCACAAAAAACAGTCCAATGGTGCACACAGTCAGACGGTAAAATGGCTGCAAATGGACAACACCGCAACAAATGGTGTGACCAGGTCGGGCTATACCAAATGAGGAATTTGGTCGAGCCCATTAAGACTCGAAATAGCTTGCATAGTAATTACATAGTAATGCGATTCAAAAATGCTGAAAACTGGCTGAACAATTAACATTTACCTTGTAGTCGTTATATCTACAAATAACTATTTTTTATTCGCTATTTACACGTAGTCTGACGTGTTTCGCACATACTCCTCCCCCCCCCCCTCACAGAACTTACGTGATTGGATGGTCGACTGGAGAACCATTTTGAACTGGATGTCATCAAGAGAAGTATGGTTTTCCTTAAGATGGCTCATCGGTAAGGTAATTAAACAGTATCGCTTCTGTCTTCGGTAATGCATTCGTATTTACAGCGGCGCATATGGAAAGAAGAAGATGGCCTCATCACAGACAGCTAAGTTATGGCTTTTGCACTCCGTCCACCCTGTTTAGCAGCTGCAAGTGTGCCGACATCATCGTGTTTGCACGTACATCCTTACTGCAGACAGATTGCAACAGCCCCGCCTCTTCGAGCAGCGAACAGAATGGGACGGGTAGGTACGCGCGCGCGCACACACACACACACACACACACACACACACACACGAGTTGATTATAAAACATGTGTCACTTTTTCATCCATTTAGGACTGGACCCCAATCTGTATCTGACCAGAAAACTTAGTTCTCTCCTGAAAATCCACAAATCCTATTATAAGGTGATTTTGAATGAATCTATCATAAAATGTCATGTGAAGATGTGCTCTGCTGATAACTAAACAGTTTTCTCATTGGAGTGAATATACAATGATAAACAGCAATGTAAGCAGCTGTAAATGCCGAAAACCAGGCGTAAAATGCTTTTCATTGTAGTTGATGGTTGCTTCAATTAATCCTATTATAATGTGATTTCAAGTAGAGGTACCTTGAAATGTAATTTGAATATTTTTTGAGTTGAACATGTGTCACTTTTTCATCCAATTAGGACTGGACCCCAATCTGTGTCTGTCATAGCCTCCTGAAAATCCACAAATCCTATTATAAGGTGATTTTGAATGAATCTACCATAAAATTTCATATGAAGATGTGCTTTGTTGATAACTAAACAGTAGCTGTACATACATTGAGAAACAGTTATTGTACAGCTAGAAACGTCAAAAACGACTGTAAACATGCTTTTCATTGTCATTTACACAGACAGTGGCGTGGTTGTTTCAGTAAGTCATATTATAATGTGATTTCAAGCAGGGCTATCTTGAAATGTGGTTTGAAGATGTTTTGAGTTGATAATCGATCAGTTTCCACTTTTTTATTCATTCAGGGCTGGATAACAACACTACTCGATCTGTGCCTGCTTAAATTGCTGTGCCCCTGGCCAAATAAACAAAGTGGCTTTGACGCGTTCCTGCAGATTCCTCCTCTACAACATCCGGAGGATTGGTCCCTTCCTCACCAACAAGGCAGCGCAGGTGCTGATCCAGGCTCTTGTCATCTCCCGCCTGGACTATTGCAACTCCCTCCTTGCTGGCGCCCCGGCTTCCGCCATCAGACCTCTAGAGCTCGTCCAAGAAAGCTGCAGCTCGTGTGGTGTTCAACCTCCCCAAGTTGTCCCACACAACTTGCCTTCTCCGTTCTCTCTCACTATCTCCCTGTAGCTGCTCGCATCCAGTTTAAGACTCTGGTGCTAGCCTACAGGGCAGTGAAAGGAAACGCTCCTTCATACCTCCAGGCTACGGTCAAGCCCTACACCCCCGGCCGACTGTAATGTAATGTAATGTAATGTAGATTCATTCAAAATCACCTCATAATTTGAGGTGGATTTGTGGATTTTCAGGAGGCTATGGCAGACACAGATTGGGGTCCATCCTAAATGGATGAAAAAGAGACACATGTTCCATAATCAATTCAAAACACGTTGCATTTCAAGTGCCTCCACTTTAAATCACATTATAATAGGATTTACTAAAGCAATCATCAACTGCTTCTGTAAATTACAATAAAAAGCATTTAACGCCAGGTGGTCGGCATTTCCAGCTTCTGTCATTGCTGTTTATTATTGTATATTCACTCACATAACAAAACTGTTCAGTTATCAACAAAGTCAGATACAGATTGGGGTCCAGTCCTAAATGGATGGAAAAGTGACACACGTTCCAAAATCAACTCAAAACATATTCAAATTACATTTCCAGGTACCTCTACTTGAAATCACATTATAATAGGATTTACTGAAGCAACCTTCAACTACAATGAAAAGAATTTTACGCCTGGTTTTCGGGATTTACAGCTGCTTTCATTGCTGTTTATCATTGTATATTCACTCCCATGAGAAAACTGTTTAGTTATCAACAAAACACATCTTAACATGACATTTTATGGTAGATTCATTCAAAATCACCTTATAATAGGATTTGTGGATTTTCAAGAGGGAACTGAGTTTTCTGATCGGATACAGATTGGGGTCCAGTCCTAAATGGATGAAAAAGTGACAGATGTTCCATAATCAACTCAAAACATATTCAAATTACATTTCCAGGTACCTCTTCTTTAAATCACATTATAATAGGATTTACTGAAGCAACCATCAACTACAATGAAAAGCATTTTACGCTTGGTTTTCGTCATTTACAGCTTCTTTAATTACTGTTTATCATTGTATATCCACTCCAACGAGAAAACTGTTAAGATACTAACAAAGCACATCTTCACATGACATTTTATGGTAGATTCATTCAAAATCACCTAATAATAGGATTTGTGGATTTTCAGGAGGGAACTGAGTTTTCTGGTCAAATACAGATTGGGGTCCAGTCCTAAATGGGTGAAAAAGTGACAGATGTTCCATAATCAACTCAAAACATATTCAAATTACATTTCAAAGAACCTCTACTTAAATTCACATTATAATAGGATTCAATGAAGCAACCATCAACTGCTTGTGTAAATTACAATGAAAAGCATTTTACGCTAGGTTTTCGGCATTTACAGTTGCCCCATTGCTGTTAATTATTGTATATTCACTCCAATGAGAAAATGTTTTAGTTATCAGCAGAGCACATCTTTACATGAGATTTTATGGTAGGTTCATTCAAAATCACCTTCTTATAGGATTTGTGGATTTTCAGGAGGGAACTGAGTTTTCTGGTCAAATACAGATTGGGGTCCAGTCCTAAATGGATGAAAAAGTGACAGATGTTCCATAATCAACTCAAAACATATTCAAATTACATTTACAGGTACCTCTACTTGAAATCACATTATAATAGGATTTACTGAAGCAACCATCAACTACAATGAAAAGCATTTTACGCCTGGTTTTGGGGATTTACAGCTGCTTTCATTGCAGTTCATCATAGTATATTCACTCCAATGAGAAAACTGTTTAGTTATCAGCAGAGCACATCTTCACATGACATTTTATGGCAGATTCATTCAAAATCACCTTATGATAGGATTTGTGGATTTTCAGGAGGGAACTGAGTTTTCTGGTGGGATACAGATTGGCATCCAGGCCTAAATGAATGAAAAAGTGGCACATGTTCCATAATCAACTCAAAACATATTCAAATTACATTTCAAGGTACCTCTATTTGAAATCACATTATAATAGGATTTAATGAAGCAAAGATCAACTGCTTGTGTAAATTACATTGAAATGCATTTTACACTAGGTTTTCGGCATTTTCAGTTGCCCCATTGCTGTTGATTATTGTATATTCACTCCAATGTGAAAACTGTTTAGTTATCAGCAGAGCACATCTTTACATGACATTTTTTGGTAGATTCATTCAAAATCACCTTCTTATAGGATTTGTGGATTTTCAGGAGGGAACTGAGTTTTCTGGTCAAATACAGATTGGGGTCCAGTCCTAAATGGATGAAAAAGTGACAGATGTTCCATAATCAACTCAAAACATATTCAAATTACATTTCCAGGTACCTCTACTTGAAATCACATTATAAAAGGATTTACTGAAGCAACCATCAACTGCTTGTGTAAATTACAATGAAAAGCATTTTACGCTAGGTTTTCAGCATTCACAGCTGCCCCATTGCTGTTGATTATTGTTTATTCACTCCAACGAGAAAACTGTTAAGATATCAACAAAGCACATCTTTACATGACATTTTATGGTAGATTCATTCAAAATCACCTAATAATAGGATTTGTGGATTTTCCTAAAAGAACTGAGTTTTCTGGTCGGATACAGATTGGGGTCCAGTCCTAAATGGATGAAAAAGTGACTGATGTTCCATAATCAACTCAAAACATATTCAAATTACATTTCAAGGTACCTCTACTTGAAATCACATTATAATAGGATTTACTGAAGCAACCATCAACTGCTTGTGTAAATTACAATGAAAAGCATTTTACGATAGGTTTTTGGCATTTACAGCTGCCCCATTGCTGTTGATTATTGTATATTCACTCCAATGAGAAAACTGTTTAGTTATCAACAAAGCACATCTTTGCATGACATTTTATGGTAGATTCATTCAAAATCACCTTCTTATAGGATTTGTGGATTTTCAGGAGGGAACTGAGTTTTCTGGTCAAATACAGATTGGGGTCCAGTCCTAAATGGATGAAAAAGTGACAGATGTTCCATAATCAACTCGAAACATATTCAAATTACATTTCCAGGTACCTCTACTTGAAATCACATTATAATAGGATTTACTGAAGCAACCATCAACTACAATGAAAAGCATTTTACGCCTGGTTTTGGGGATTTACAGCTGCTTTCATTGCAGTTCATCATAGTATATTCACTCCAATGAGAAAACTGTTTAGTTATCAGCAGAGCACATCTTCACATGACATTTTATGGCAGATTCATTCAAAATCACCTTATGATAGGATTTGTGGATTTTCAGGAGGGAACTGAGTTTTCTGGTGGGATACAGATTGGCATCCAGGCCTAAATGAATGAAAAAGTGGCACATGTTCCATAATCAACTCAAAACATATTCAAATTACATTTCAAGGTACCTCTATTTGAAATCACATTATAATAGGATTTAATGAAGCAAAGATCAACTGCTTGTGTAAATTAAATTGAAAAGCATTTTACACTAGGTTTTCGGCATTTTCAGTTGCCCCATTGCTGTTGATTATTGTATATTCACTCCAATGAGAAAACTGTACAGTTATCAGCAGAGCACATCTTTACATGACATTTTTTGGTAGATTCATTCAAAATCACCTTCTTATAGGATTTGTGGATTTTCAGGAGGGAACTGAGTTTTCTGGTCAAATACAGATTGGGGTCCAGTCCTAAATGGATGAAAAAGTGACAGATGTTCTATAATCAACTCAAAACATATTCAAATTACATTTCCAGGTACCTCTACTTGAAATCACATTATAATAGGATTTACTGAAGCAACCATCAACTACAATGAAAAGCATTTTACGCCTGGTTTTGGGGATTTACAGCTGCTTTCATTGCAGTTCATCATAGTATATTCACTCCAATGAGAAAACTGTTTAGTTATCAGCAGAGCACATCTTCACATGACATTTTATGGCAGATTCATTCAAAATCACCTTATGATAGGATTTGTGGATTTTCAGGAGGGAACTGAGTTTTCTGGTGGGATACAGATTGGCATCCAGGCCTAAATGAATGAAAAAGTGGCACATGTTCCATAATCAACTCAAAACATATTCAAATTACATTTCAAGGTACCTCTATTTGAAATCACATTATAATAGGATTTACTGAAGCAACCATCAACTGCTTGTGTAAATTACAATGAAAAGCATTTTACGATAGGTTTTTGGCATTTACAGCTGCCCCATTGCTGTTGATTATTGTATATTCACTCCAATGAGAAAACTGTACAGTTATCAACAAAGCACATCTTTGCATGACATTTTATGGTTGATTCATTCATAATCACCTTGTAATAGGATTTGTGGATTTTCAGGAGGCTATGACAGACACAGACCGGGGTCCAGTCCTAAATGGATGAAAAAGTGACAGATGTTCCATAATCAACTCAAAAAATATTCAAATTACATTTCAAGGTACCTCTACTTGAAATCACATTATAATAGGATTTACTGAAGCAACCATCAACTACAATGAAAAGCATTTTACGCCTGGTTTTGGGGATTTACAGCTGCTTTCATCGCAGTTTATCATTGTATATTCACTCCAATGAGAAAACTGTTTAGTTATCAGCAGAGCACATCTTCACATGACATTTTATGGCAGATTCATTCAAAATCACCTTATAATAGGATTTGTGGATTTTCAGGAGGGAACTGAGTTTTCTGGTCAAATACAGATTGGGGTCCAGTCCTAAATGGGTGAAAAAGTGACAGATGTTCCATAATCAACTCAAAACATATTCAAATTACATTTCAAAGAACCTCTACTTAAATTCACATTATAATAGGATTCAATGAAGCAACCATCAACTGCTTGTGTAAATTACAATGAAAAGCATTTTCGGTAGGTTTTCGGCATTTACAGTTGCCCCATTGCTGTTAATTATTGTATATTCACTCCAATGAGAAATTTTTTTAGTTATCAGCAGAGCACATCTTTACATGAGATTTTATGGTAGATTCATTCAAAATCACCTTCTTATAGGATTTGTGGATTTTCAGGAGGGAACTGAGTTTTCTGGTCAAATACAGATTGGGGTCCAGTCCTAAATGGATGAAAAAGTGATAGATGTTCCATAATCAACTCAAAACATATTCAAATTACATTACCAGGTACCTCTACTTGAAATCACATTATAATAGGATTTACTGAAGCAACCATCAACTACAATGAAAAGCATTTTACGCCTGGTTTTGGGGATTTACAGCTGCTTTCATTGCAGTTCATCATAGTATATTCACTCCAATGAGAAAACTGTTTAGTTATCAGCAGAGCACATCTTCACATGACATTTTATGGCAGATTCATTCAAAATCACCTTATGATAGGATTTGTGGATTTTCAGGAGGGAACTGAGTTTTCTGGTGGGATACAGATTGGCATCCAGGCCTAAATGAATGAAAAAGTGGCACATGTTCCATAATCAACTCAAAACATATTCAAATTACATTTCAAGGTACCTCTATTTGAAATCACATTATAATAGGATTTACTGAAGCAACCATCAACTGCTTGTGTAAATTACAATGAAAAGCATTTTACGATAGGTTTTTGGCATTTACAGCTGCCCCATTGCTGTTGATTATTGTATATTCACTCCAATGAGAAAACTGTACAGTTATCAACAAAGCACATCTTTGCATGACATTTTATGGTTGATTCATTCATAATCACCTTGTAATAGGATTTGTGGATTTTCAGGAGGCTATGACAGACACAGACCGGGGTCCAGTCCTAAATGGATGAAAAAGTGACAGATGTTCCATAATCAACTCAAAACATATTCAAATTACATTTCAAGGTACCTCTACTTGAAATCACATTATAATAGGATTTACTGAAGCAACCATCAACTACAATGAAAAGCATTTTACGCCTGGTTTTGGGGATTTACAGCTGCTTTCATCGCAGTTTATCATTGTATATTCACTCCAATGAGAAAACTGTTTAGTTATCAGCAGAGCACATCTTCACATGACATTTTATGGCAGATTCATTCAAAATCACCTTATAATAGGATTTGTGGATTTTCAGGAGGGAACTGAGTTTTCTGGTCAAATACAGATTGGGGTCCAGTCCTAAATGGGTGAAAAAGTGACAGATGTTCCATAATCAACTCAAAACATATTCAAATTACATTTCAAAGAACCTCTACTTAAATTCACATTATAATAGGATTCAATGAAGCAACCATCAACTGCTTGTGTAAATTACAATGAAAAGCATTTTCGGTAGGTTTTCGGCATTTACAGTTGCCCCATTGCTGTTAATTATTGTATATTCACTCCAATGAGAAATTTTTTTAGTTATCAGCAGAGCACATCTTTACATGAGATTTTATGGTAGATTCATTCAAAATCACCTTCTTATAGGATTTGTGGATTTTCAGGAGGGAACTGAGTTTTCTGGTCAAATACAGATTGGGGTCCAGTCCTAAATGGATGAAAAAGTGACAGATGTTCCATAATCAACTCAAAACATATTCAAATTACATTTCCAGGTACCTCTACTTGAAATCACATTATAATAGGATTTACTGAAGCAACCATCAACTACAATGAAAAGCATTTTACGCCTGGTTTTGGGGATTTACAGCTGCTTTCATTGCAGTTCATCATAGTATATTCACTCCAATGAGAAAACTGTTTAGTTATCAGCAGAGCACATCTTCACATGACATTTTATGGCAGATTCATTCAAAATCACCTTATGATAGGATTTGTGGATTTTCAGGAGGGAACTGAGTTTTCTGGTGGGATACAGATTGGCATCCAGGCCTAAATGAATGAAAAAGTGGCACATGTTCCATAATCAACTCAAAACATATTCAAATTACATTTCAAGGTACCTCTATTTGAAATCACATTATAAAAGGATTTAATGAAGCAAAGATCAACTGCTTGTGTAAATTACATTGAAAAGCATTTTACACTAGGTTTTCGGCATTTTCAGTTGCCCCATTGCTGTTGATTATTGTATATTCACTGCAATGAGAAAACTGTTTAGTTATCAGCAGAGCACATCTTTACATGACATTTTTTGGCAGATTCATTCAAAATCACCTTCTTATAGGATTTGTGGATTTTCAGGAGGGAACTGAGTTTTCTGGTCAAATACAGATTGGGGTCCAGTCCTAAATGGATGAAAAAGTGACAGATGTTCCATAATCAACTCAAAACATATTCAAATTACATTTCCAGGTACCTCTACTTGAAATCACATTATAATAGGATTTAATGAAGCAACCATAAACTGCTTGTGTAAATTACAATGAAAAGCATTTTACGCTAGGTTTTCAGCATTCACAGCTGCCCCATTGCTGTTGATTATTGTTTATTCACTCCAACGAGAAAACTGTTAAGATATCAACAAAGCACATCTTTACATGACATTTTATGGTAGATTCATTCAAAATCACCTAATAATAGGATTTGTGGATTTTCCGAAAAGAACTGAGTTTTCTGGTCGGATACAGATTGGGGTCCAGTCCTAAATGGATGAAAAAGTGACACATGTTCCATAATCAACTCAAAACATATTCAAATTACATTTCAAGGTACCTCTACTTGAAATCACATTATAATAGGATTTACTGAAGCAACCATCAACTACAATGAAAAGCATTTTACGCTTGGTTTTTGGCATTTACAGCTGCTTTCATTGCTGATATCATTGTATATTCACTCCAATGAGAAAACTGTTTAGTTATCAGCAGAGCACATCTTCACATGACATTTTATGGTAGATTCATTCAAAATCACCTTGTAATAGGATTTGTGGATTTTCAGGAGGGAACTGAGTTTTCTGGTCAAATACAGATTGGGGTCCAGTCCTAAATGGATAAAAAAGTGACAGATGTTCCATAATCAACTCAAAACATATTCAAATTACATTTCAAGGTACCTCTACTTGAAATCACATTATAATAGGATTTACTGAAGCAACCATCAACTACAATGAAAAGCATTTTACACTAGGTTTTCAGCATTTACAGTTGCCCCATTGCTGATATCATTGTATATTTACTCCAATGAGAAAACTGTTTGGTTATCAGCAGAGCACATCTTTACATGACATTTTATGGTAGATTCATTCAAAATCACCTTATAATAGGATTGGTGGATTTTCAGGAGGGAACTGAGTTTTCTGGTCAAATACAGATTGGGGTCCAGTCCTAAATGGGTGAAAAAGTGACAGATGTTCGGTAATCAACTCAAAACATATTCAAATTACATTTCAAAGAACCTCTACTTGAAATCACATTATAATAGGATTCAATGAAGCAACCATCAACTGCTTGTGTAAATTACAATGAAAAGCATTTTACGCTAGGTTTTCCGCATTTACAGTTGCCCCATTGCTGTTGATTATTGTATATTCACTCCAATGAGAAAACTGTTTAGTAATAAACAAAGTACATCTTAACATGACATTTTATGGTAGATTCATTCAAAATCACCTTATAATAGGATTGGTGGATTTTCAGGAGGGAACTGAGTTTTCTGGTCAAATACAGATTGGGGTCCAGTCCTAAATGGGTGAAAAAGTGACAGATGTTCGGTAATCAACTCAAAACATATTCAAATTACATTTCAAAGAACCTCTACTTGAAATCACATTATAATAGGATTCAATGAAGCAACCATCAACTGCTTGTGTAAATTACAATGAAAAGCATTTTACGCTAGGTTTTCCGCATTTACAGTTGCCCCATTGCTGTTGATTATTGTATATTCACTCCAACGAGAAAACTGTTTAGTAATAAACAAAGTACATCTTAACATGACATTTTATGGTAGATTCTTTCAAAATCACCTTGTAATAGGATTGGTAGATTTTCAGGAGGGAACTTAGTTTTCTGGTCAAATACAGATTGGGGTCCAGTCCTAAATGGATGAAAAAGTGCCACATGTTCCATAATCAACTCAAAACATATTCAAATTACATTTCCAGGTACCTCTACTTGAAATCACATTATAATAGGATTTAATGAAGCAACCATAAACTGCTTGTGTAAATTACAATGAAAAGCATTTTACGCTAGGTTTTCAGCATTTACAGCTGCCCCATTGCTGTTGATTATTGTATATTCACTCCAACGAGAAAACTGTTAAGATATCAACAAAGCACATCTTTACATGACATTTTATGGTAGATTCATTCATTATCACCTTATAATAGGATTTGTGGATTTTCAGGAGGGATCTGAATTTTCTGGTCGGATACAGATTGGGGTCCAGTCCTAAATGGATAAAAAAGTGACAGATGTTCCATAATCAACTCGAAACATATTCAAATTACATTTCAAGGTACCTCTATCTGAAATCACATTATAATAGGATTTACTGAAGCAACCATCAACTACAATGAAAAGCATTTTACGCTTGGTTTTTGGCATTTACAGCTGCTTTCATTGCTGATATCATTGTATATTCACTCCAATGAGAAAACTGTTTGGTTATCAGCAGAGCACATCTTTACATGACATTTTATGGTAGATTCATTCAAAATCACCTTATAATAGGATTGGTGGATTTTCTGGAGGGAACTGAGTTTTCTGGTCAAATACAGATTGGGGTCCAGTCCTAAATGGGTGAAAAAGTGACAGATGTTCCATAATCAACTCAAAACATATTCAAATTACATTTCAAAGAACCTCTACTTGAAATCACATTATAATAGGATTCAATGAAGCAACCATCAACTGCTTGTGTAAATTACAATGAAAAGCATTTTACGCTAGGTTTTCGGCATTTACAGTTGCCCCATTGCTGTTGATTATTGTATATTCACTCCAATGAGAAAACTTTTTAGTAATAAACAAAGCACATCTTAACATGACATTTTATGGTAGATTCTTTCAAAATCACCTTGTAATAGGATTGGTGGATTTTCAGGAGGGAACTGAGTTTTCTGGTCAAATACAGATTGGGGTCCAGTCCTAAATGGATGAAAAAGTGCCACATGTTCCATAATCAACTCAAAACATATTCAAATTACATTTCCAGGTACCTCTACTTGAAATCACATTATAATAGGATTTAATGAAGCAACCATAAACTGCTTGTGTAAATTAAAATGAAAAGCATTTCACGCTAGGTTTTCAGCATTTACAGCTGCCCCATTGCTGTTGATTATTGTATATTCACTCCAACGAGAAAACTGTTAAGATATCAACAAAGCACATCTTTACATGACATTTTATGGTAGATTCATTCATTATCACCTTATAATAGGATTTGTGGATTTTCAGGAGGGATCTGAATTTTCTGGTCGGATACAGATTGGGGTCCAGTCCTAAATGGATAAAAAAGTGACAGATGTTCCATAATCAACTCGAAACATATTCAAATTACATTTCAAGGTACCTCTATCTGAAATCACATTATAATAGGATTTACTGAAGCAACCATCAACTACAATGAAAAGCATTTTACGCATGGTTTTTGGCATTTACAGCTGCTTTCATTGCTGATATCATTGTATATTCACTCCAATGAGAAAACTGTTTGGTTATCAGCAGAGCACATCTTTACATGACATTTTATGGTAGATTCATTCAAAATCACCTTATAATAGGATTGGTGGATTTTCAGGAGGGAACTGAGTTTTCTGGTGAAATACAGATTGGGGTCCAGTCCTAAATGGGTGAAAAAGTGACAGATGTTCCATAATCAACTCAAAACATATTCAAATTACATTTCAAGGTACCTCTACTTGAAATCACATTATAATAGGATTTACTGAAGCAACCATCAACTACAATGAAAAGCATTTTACGCTTGCTTTTCGGCATTTACAGCTGCTTTCATTGCTGTTTATCATTGTATATTCACTCCAATGAGAAAACTGTTAAGATATCAACAAAGCACATCTTAACATGACATTTTATGGTAGATTCATTCAAAATCACCTTATGATAGGATTTGTGGATTATTAGGAGGGAACTGAGTTTTCTGGTCAAATGCAGATTGGGGTCCAGTCCTAAATGGATGAAAAAGTGACAGATGTTTTATAATTAACTCAAAACATATTCAAATTACATTTCAAGGTACCTCTATTTGAAATCACATTATAATAGGATTTACTGAAGCAACCATCAACTGCTTGTGTAAATTACAATGAAAAGCATTTTACGATAGGTTTTTGGCATTTACAGCTGCCCCATTGCTGTTGATTATTGTATATTCACTCCAATGAGAAAACTGTACAGTTATCAACAAAGCACATCTTTGCATGACATTTTATGGTTGATTCATTCATAATCACCTTGTAATAGGATTTGTGGATTTTCAGGAGGCTATGACAGACACAGACCGGGGTCCAGTCCTAAATGGATGAAAAAGTGACAGATGTTCCATAATCAACTCAAAACATATTCAAATTACATTTCAAGGTACCTCTACTTGAAATCACATTATAATAGGATTTACTGAAGCAACCATCAACTACAATGAAAAGCATTTTACGCCTGGTTTTGGGGATTTACAGCTGCTTTCATCGCAGTTTATCATTGTATATTCACTCCAATGAGAAAACTGTTTAGTTATCAGCAGAGCACATCTTCACATGACATTTTATGGCAGATTCATTCAAAATCACCTTATAATAGGATTTGTGGATTTTCAGGAGGGAACTGAGTTTTCTGGTCAAATACAGATTGGGGTCCAGTCCTAAATGGGTGAAAAAGTGACAGATGTTCCATAATCAACTCAAAACATATTCAAATTACATTTCAAAGAACCTCTACTTAAATTCACATTATAATAGGATTCAATGAAGCAACCATCAACTGCTTGTGTAAATTACAATGAAAAGCATTTTCGGTAGGTTTTCGGCATTTACAGTTGCCCCATTGCTGTTAATTATTGTATATTCACTCCAATGAGAAATTTTTTTAGTTATCAGCAGAGCACATCTTTACATGAGATTTTATGGTAGATTCATTCAAAATCACCTTCTTATAGGATTTGTGGATTTTCAGGAGGGAACTGAGTTTTCTGGTCAAATACAGATTGGGGTCCAGTCCTAAATGGATGAAAAAGTGACAGATGTTCCATAATCAACTCAAAACATATTCAAATTACATTTCCAGGTACCTCTACTTGAAATCACATTATAATAGGATTTACTGAAGCAACCATCAACTACAATGAAAAGCATTTTACGCCTGGTTTTGGGGATTTACAGCTGCTTTCATTGCAGTTCATCATAGTATATTCACTCCAATGAGAAAACTGTTAAGTTATCAGCAGAGCACATCTTCACATGACATTTTATGGCAGATTCATTCAAAATCACCTTATGATAGGATTTGTGGATTTTCAGGAGGGAACTGAGTTTTCTGGTGGGATACAGATTGGCATCCAGGCCTAAATGAATGAAAAAGTGGCACATGTTCCATAATCAACTCAAAACATATTCAAATTACATTTCAAGGTACCTCTATTTGAAATCACATTATAAAAGGATTTAATGAAGCAAAGATCAACTGCTTGTGTAAATTACATTGAAAAGCATTTTACACTAGGTTTTCGGCATTTTCAGTTGCCCCATTGCTGTTGATTATTGTATATTCACTGCAATGAGAAAACTGTTTAGTTATCAGCAGAGCACATCTTTACATGACATTTTTTGGCAGATTCATTCAAAATCACCTTCTTATAGGATTTGTGGATTTTCAGGAGGGAACTGAGTTTTCTGGTCAAATACAGATTGGGGTCCAGTCCTAAATGGATGAAAAAGTGACACATGTTCCATAATCAACTCAAAACATATTCAAATTACATTTCAAGGTACCTCTACTTGAAATCACATTATAATAGGATTTACTGAAGCAACCATCAACTACAATGAAAAGCATTTTACGCTTGGTTTTTGGCATTTACAGCTGCTTTCATTGCTGATATCATTGTATATTCACTCCAATGAGAAAACTGTTTAGTTATCAGCAGAGCACATCTTCACATGACATTTTATGGTAGATTCATTCAAAATCACCTTGTAATAGGATTTGTGGATTTTCAGGAGGGAACTGAGTTTTCTGGTCAAATACAGATTGGGGTCCAGTCCTAAATGGATAAAAAAGTGACAGATGTTCCATAATCAACTCAAAACATATTCAAATTACATTTCAAGGTACCTCTACTTGAAATCACATTATAATAGGATTTACTGAAGCAACCATCAACTACAATGAAAAGCATTTTACACTAGGTTTTCAGCATTTACAGTTGCCCCATTGCTGATATCATTGTATATTTACTCCAATGAGAAAACTGTTTGGTTATCAGCAGAGCACATCTTTACATGACATTTTATGGTAGATTCATTCAAAATCACCTTATAATAGGATTGGTGGATTTTCAGGAGGGAACTGAGTTTTCTGGTCAAATACAGATTGGGGTCCAGTCCTAAATGGGTGAAAAAGTGACAGATGTTCGGTAATCAACTCAAAACATATTCAAATTACATTTCAAAGAACCTCTACTTGAAATCACATTATAATAGGATTCAATGAAGCAACCATCAACTGCTTGTGTAAATTACAATGAAAAGCATTTTACGCTAGGTTTTCCGCATTTACAGTTGCCCCATTGCTGTTGATTATTGTATATTCACTCCAATGAGAAAACTGTTTAGTAATAAACAAAGTACATCTTAACATGACATTTTATGGTAGATTCTTTCAAAATCACCTTGTAATAGGATTGGTAGATTTTCAGGAGGGAACTTAGTTTTCTGGTCAAATACAGATTGGGGTCCAGTCCTAAATGGATGAAAAAGTGCCACATGTTCCATAATCAACTCAAAACATATTCAAATTACATTTCCAGGTACCTCTACTTGAAATCACATTATAATAGGATTTAATGAAGCAACCATAAACTGCTTGTGTAAATTACAATGAAAAGCATTTTACGCTAGGTTTTCAGCATTTACAGCTGCCCCATTGCTGTTGATTATTGTATATTCACTCCAACGAGAAAACTGTTAAGATATCAACAAAGCACATCTTTACATGACATTCTATGGTAGATTCATTCATTATCACCTTATAATAGGATTTGTGGATTTTCAGGAGGGATCTGAATTTTCTGGTCGGATACAGATTGGGGTCCAGTCCTAAATGGATAAAAAAGTGACAGATGTTCCATAATCAACTCGAAACATATTCAAATTACATTTCAAGGTACCTCTATCTGAAATCACATTATAATAGGATTTACTGAAGCAACCATCAACTACAATGAAAAGCATTTTACGCTTGGTTTTTGGCATTTACAGCTGCTTTCATTGCTGATATCATTGTATATTCACTCCAATGAGAAAACTGTTTGGTTATCAGCAGAGCACATCTTTACATGACATTTTATGGTAGATTCATTCAAAATCACCTTATAATAGGATTGGTGGATTTTCAGGAGGGAACTGAGTTTTCTGGTCAAATACAGATTGGGGTCCAGTCCTAAATGGGTGAAAAAGTGACAGATGTTCCATAATCAACTCAAAACATATTCAAATTACATTTCAAAGAACCTCTACTTGAAATCACATTATAATAGGATTCAATGAAGCAACCATCAACTGCTTGTGTAAATTACAATGAAAAGCATTTTACGCTAGGTTTTCGGCATTTACAGTTGCCCCATTGCTGTTGATTATTGTATATTCACTCCAATGAGAAAACTTTTTAGTAATAAACAAAGCACATCTTAACATGACATTTTATGGTAGATTCTTTCAAAATCACCTTGTAATAGGATTGGTGGATTTTCAGGAGGGAACTGAGTTTTCTGGTCAACTACAGATTGGGGTCCAGTCCTAAATGGATGAAAAAGTGCCACATGTTCCATAATCAACTCAAAACATATTCAAATTACATTTCCAGGTACCTCTACTTGAAATCACATTATAATAGGATTTAATGAAGCAACCATAAACTGCTTGTGTAAATTAAAATGAAAAGCATTTCACGCTAGGTTTTCAGCATTTACAGCTGCCCCATTGCTGTTGATTATTGTATATTCACTCCAACGAGAAAACTGTTAAGATATCAACAAAGCACATCTTTACATGACATTTTATGGTAGATTCATTCATTATCACCTTATAATAGGATTTGTGGATTTTCAGGAGGGATCTGAATTTTCTGGTCGGATACAGATTGGGGTCCAGTCCTAAATGGATAAAAAAGTGACAGATGTTCCATAATCAACTCGAAACATATTCAAATTACATTTCAAGGTACCTCTATCTGAAATCACATTATAATAGGATTTACTGAAGCAACCATCAACTACAATGAAAAGCATTTTACGCTTGGTTTTTGGCATTTACAGCTGCTTTCATTGCTGATATCATTGTATATTCACTCCAATGAGAAAACTGTTTGGTTATCAGCAGAGCACATCTTTACATGACATTTTATGGTAGATTCATTCAAAATCACCTTATAATAGGATTGGTGGATTTTCAGGAGGGAACTGAGTTTTCTGGTCAAATACAGATTGGGGTCCAGTCCTAAATGGGTGAAAAAGTGACAGATGTTCCATAATCAACTCAAAACATATTCAAATTACATTTCAAAGAACCTCTACTTGAAATCACATTATAATAGGATTCAATGAAGCAACCATCAACTGCTTGTGTAAATTACAATGAAAAGCATTTTACGCTAGGTTTTCGGCATTTACAGTTGCCCCATTGCTGTTGATTATTGTATATTCACTCCAATGAGAAAACTTTTTAGTAATAAACAAAGCACATCTTAACATGACATTTTATGGTAGATTCTTTCAAAATCACCTTGTAATAGGATTGGTGGATTTTCAGGAGGGAACTGAGTTTTCTGGTCAAATACAGATTGGGGTCCAGTCCTAAATGGATGAAAAAGTGCCACATGTTCCATAATCAACTCAAAACATATTCAAATTACATTTCCAGGTACCTCTACTTGAAATCACATTATAATAGGATTTAATGAAGCAACCATAAACTGCTTGTGTAAATTAAAATGAAAAGCATTTCACGCTAGGTTTTCAGCATTTACAGCTGCCCCATTGCTGTTGATTATTGTATATTCACTCCAACGAGAAAACTGTTAAGATATCAACAAAGCACATCTTTACATGACATTTTATGGTAGATTCATTCATTATCACCTTATAATAGGATTTGTGGATTTTCAGGAGGGATCTGAATTTTCTGGTCGGATACAGATTGGGGTCCAGTCCTAAATGGATAAAAAAGTGACAGATGTTCCATAATCAACTCGAAACATATTCAAATTACATTTCAAGGTACCTCTATCTGAAATCACATTATAATAGGATTTACTGAAGCAACCATCAACTACAATGAAAAGCATTTTACGCTTGGTTTTTGGCATTTACAGCTGCTTTCATTGCTGATATCATTGTATATTCACTCCAATGAGAAAACTGTTTGGTTATCAGCAGAGCACATCTTTACATGACATTTTATGGTAGATTCATTCAAAATCACCTTATAATAGGATTGGTGGATTTTCAGGAGGGAACTGAGTTTTCTGGTGAAATACAGATTGGGGTCCAGTCCTAAATGGGTGAAAAAGTGACAGATGTTCCATAATCAACTCAAAACATATTCAAATTACATTTCAAGGTACCTCTACTTGAAATCACATTATAATAGGATTTACTGAAGCAACCATCAACTACAATGAAAAGCATTTTACGCTTGCTTTTCGGCATTTACAGCTGCTTTCATTGCTGTTTATCATTGTATATTCACTCCAATGAGAAAACTGTTAAGATATCAACAAAGCACATCTTAACATGACATTTTATGGTAGATTCATTCAAAATCACCTTATGATAGGATTTGTGGATTATTAGGAGGGAACTGAGTTTTCTGGTCAAATACAGATTGGGGTCCAGTCCTAAATGGATGAAAAAGTGACAGATGTTTTATAATTAACTCAAAACATATTCAAATTACATTTCAAGGTACCTCTACTTGAAATCACATTATAATAGGATTTAATGAAGCAACCATCAACTGCTTGTGTAAATTACAATGAAAAGCATTTTACGCTAGGTTTTCGTCATTTACAGCTGCCCCATTGCTGTTGATTATTGTATATTCACTCCAATGAGAAAACTGTTTAGTTATCAACAAAGCACATCTTTGCATGACATTTTGTGGTAGATTCATTCATAATCACCTCATAATAGGATTTGTGGATTTTCAGGAGGCTATGACAGACACAGATTGCGGTCCAGTCCTAAATGGATGAAAAAGTGACACATGTTCCATAATCAACTCAAAATATATTCAAATTACATTTCCAGGTACCTCTACTTGAAATCACATTATAATAGGATTTAATGAAGCAACCATCAACTGCTTGTGTAAATTACACTAAAAAGCGTTTTACGCTAGGTTTTCGGCATTTACAGTTGCCCCAATGCTGTTGATTATTGTATATTCACTGCAATGAGAAAACTGTTTAGTTATCAACAAAGCCTATCTTAACATGACATTTTATGGTAGATTCATTCAAAATCACCTTATAATGGGATTTGTGGATTTTCAGGAGGGAACTGAGTTTTCTGGTCAAATACAGATTGGGGTCCAGTCCTAAATGGATGAAAAAGTGACACATGTTCCATAATCAACTCAAAATATATTCAAATTACATTTCCAGGTACCTCTACTTGAAATCACATTGTAATAGGATTTAATGAAGCAACCATCAACTGCTTGTGTAAATTACAATGAAAAGAATTTTACGCCTGGTTTTCGGGATTTACAGCTGCTTTCATTGCTGTTTATCATTGTATATTCACTCCCATGAGAAAACTGTTTAGTTATCAACAAAACACATCTTAACATGACATTTTATGGTAGATTCATTCATTATCACCTCATAATAGGATTTGTGGATTTTCAGGAGGGAACTGAGTTTTCTGGTCAGATACAGATTGGGGTCCAGTCCTAAATGGATGAAAAAGTGACAGATGTTCAATAAAAAGTGACAGATGTTCAATAATCAACTCAAAACATATTCAACTTACATTTCAAGGTACCTCTACTTGAAATCACATTATAATAGGATTTAATGAAGCAACCATCAACTGCTTGTGTAAATTACAATGAAAAGCGTTTTAAGCTAGGTTTTCGAAATTTACAGTTGCCCCAATGCTGTTGATTATTGTATATTCACTCCAATGAGAAAACTGTTTAGTTATCAACAAAGCCTATCTTAACATGACATTTTATGGCAGATTCATTCAAAATCACCTTATAATAGGATTTGTGGATTTTCAGGAGGGAACTGAGTTTTCTGGTCAAATACAGATTGGGGTCCAGTCCTAAATGGATGAAAAGGTGACAGATGTTCCATAATCAACTCAAAACATATTCAAATTACATTTCCAGGTACCTCTACTTGAAATCACATTATAATAGGATTTGCTGAAGCAACCATCAACTACAATGAAAAGCATTTTATGCCTGGTTTTCGGCATGTACAGCTGCTTTCATTGCTGTTTATCATTGTATATTCACTCAAATGAGAAAACTGTTCAGTTATCAGCAGAGCACATCTTCACATGACATTTTATGGTAGATTCATTCAAAATCACCTTGTAATATGATTTGTGGATTTTCAGGAGGGAACTGAGTTTTCTGGTCCAATACAGATTGGGGTCCAGTCCTAAATGGATGAAAAAGTGCCACATGATCCATAATCAACTCAAAACATATTCAAATTACATTTCCAGGTACCTCTACTTGAAATCACATTATAATAGGATTTACTGAAGCAACCATCAACTACAATGAAAAGCATTGTACGCTTGGTTTTTGGCATTTACAGCTGCTTTCATTGCTGATATCATTGTATATTCACTCCAATGAGAAAACTGTTTAGTTATCAGCAGAGCACATCTTCACATGACATTTTATGGTAGATTCATTCAAAATCACCTTGTAATAGGATTTGTGGATTTTCAGGAGGGAACTGAGTTTTCTGGTCAAATACAGATTGGGGTCCAGTCCTAAATGGATGAAAAAGTGCCACATTTTCCATAATCAACTCAAAACATATTCAAATTACATTTCAAGGTACCTCTACTTGAAATCACATTATAATAGGATTTACTGAAGCAACCATCAACTACAATGAAAAGCATTTTACGCTTGCTTTCCGGCATTTACAGCTGCTTTCATTGCTGTTTATCATTGTATATTCACTCCAATGAGAAAACTGTTAAGATATCAACAAAGCACATCTTAACATGACATTTTATGGTAGATTCATTCAAAATCACCTTATGATAGGATTTGTGGATTATTAGGAGGGAACTGAGTTTTCTGGTCAAATACAGATTGGGGTCCAGTCCTAAATGGATGAAAAAGTGACAGATGTTTCATAATCAACACAAAACATATTCAAATTACATTTCAAGGTACCTCTACTTGAAATCACATTATAATAGGATTTACTGAAGCAACCATCAACTACAATGAAAAGCATTTTACGCTTGGTTTTTGGCATTTACAGCTGCTTTCATTGCTGATATCATTGTATATTCACTCCAATGAGAAAACTGTTTGGTTATCAGCAGAGCACATCTTTACATGACATTTTATGGTAGATTCATTCAAAATCACCTTATAATAGGATTGGTGGATTTTCAGAAGGGAACTGAGTTTTCTGGTCAAATACAGATTGGGGTCCAGTCCTAAATGGGTAAAAAAGTGACAGATGTTCAATAATCAACTCAAAACATATTCAAATTACATTTCAAAGAACCTCTACTTGAAAACACATTATAATAGGATTTAATGAAGCAACCATAAACTGCTTGTGTAAATTACAATGAAAAGCATTTTACGCTAGGTTTTCAGCATTTACAGCTGCCCCATTGCTGTTGATTATTGTATATTCACTCCAACGAGAAAACTGTTAAGATATAAGCAAAGCACATCTTTGCATGACATTTTATGGTAGATTCATTCATAATCACCTCATAACAGGATTTGTGGATTTTCAGGAGGCTATGACAGACACAGATTGGGGTCCAGTCCTAAATGGATGAAAAAGTGACAGATGTTCCATAATCAACTCAAAACATATTCAAATTACATTTACAGGTACCTCTACTTGAAATCACACCATAATAGGATTTACTGAAGCAACCATCAACTACAATGAAAAGCATTTTACGCTAGGTTTTCGGCATTTACAGTTGCCCCATTGCTGTTGATTATTGTATATTCACTCCAATGAGAAAACTGTTTAGTAATAAACAAAGCACATCTTAACATGACATTTTATGGTAGATTCTTTCAAAATCACCTTGTAATAGGATTTGTGGATTTTCAGGAGGGAACTGAGTTTTCTGGTCAAATACAGATTGGGGTCCAGTCCTAAATGGATGAAAAAGTGCCACATGTTCCATAATCAACTCAAAACATATTCAAATTACATTTCCAGGTACCTCTACTTGAAATCACATTATAATAGGATTTAATGAAGCAACCATAAACTGCTTGTGTAAATTACAATGAAAAGCATTTTACGCTAGGTTTTCAGCATTTACAGCTGCTTTCATTGCTGTTGATTATTGTATATTCACTCCAACGAGAAAACTGTTAAGATATCAACAAAGCACATCTTTACATGACATTTTATGGTAGATTCATTCATTATAACCTTATAATAGGATTTGTGGATTTTCAGGAGGGATCTGAATTTTCTGGTCGGATACAGATTGGGGTCCAGTCCTAAATGGATAAAAAAGTGACAGATGTTCCATAATCAACTCGAAACATATTCAAATTACATTCCAAGGTACCTCTATCTGAAATCACATTATAATAGGATTTACTGAAGCAACCATCAACTACAATGAAAAGCATTTTACGCTTGGTTTTTGGCATTTACAGCTGCTTTCATTGCTGATATCATTGTATATTCACTCCAATGAGAAAACTGTTTAGTTATCAGCAGAGCACATCTTCACATGACATTTTATGGTAGATTCATTCAAAATCACCTTGTAATAGGATTTGTGGATTTTCAGGAGGGAACTGAGTTTTCTGGTCAAATACAGATTGGGGTCCAGTCCTAAATGGATGAAAAAGTGCCACATTTTCCATAATCAACTCAAAACATATTCAAATTACATTTCCAGGTACCTCTACTTGAAATCACATTATAATAGGATTTAATGAAGCAACCATAAACTGCTTGTGTAAATTACAATGAAAGGCATTTTACGCTAGGTTTTCAGCATTTACAGCTGCCCCATTGCTGTTGATTATTGTATATTCACTCCAACGAGAAAACTGTTAAGATATCAACAAAGCACATCTTTACATGACATTTTATGGTAGATTCATTCAAAATCACCTTATGATAGGATTTGTGAATTTTCAGGAGGGATCTGAATTTTCTGGTCGGATTCAGATTGGGGTCCAGTCCTAAATGGATAAAAAAGTGACAGATGTTCCATAATCAACTCGAAACATATTCAAATTACATTTCAAGGTACCTCTATCTGAAATCACATTATAATAGGATTTACTGAAGCAACCATCAACTACAATGAAAAGCATTTTACGCTTGGTTTTTGGCATTTACAGCTGCTTTCATTGCTGATATCATTGTATATTCACTCCAATGAGAAAACTGTTTGGTTATCAGCAGAGCACATCTTTACATGACATTTTATGGTAGATTCATTCAAAATCACCTTATAATAGGATTGGTGGATTTTCAGGAGGGAACTGAGTTTTCTGGTCAAATACAGATTGGGGTCCAGTCCTAAATGGGTGAAAAAGTGACAGATGTTCCATAATCAACTCAAAACATATTCAAATTACATTTCAAAGAACCTCTACTTGAAATCACATTATAATAGGATTCAATGAAGCAACCATCAACTGCTTGTGTAAATTACAATGAAAAGCATTTTACGCTAGGTTTTCGGCATTTACAGTTGCCCCAATGCTGTTGATTATTGTATATTCACTCCAATGAGAAAACTTTTTAGTAATAAACAAAGCACATCTTAACATGACATTTTATGGTAGATTCTTTCAAAATCACCTTGTAATAGGATTGGTGGATTTTCAGGAGGGAACTGAGTTTTCTGGTCAAATACAGATTGGGGTCCAGTCCTAAATGGGTGAAAAAGTGACAGATGTTCCATAATCAACTCAAAACATATTCAAATTACATTTCAAAGAACCTCTACTTGAAATCACATTATAATAGGATTCAATGAGCAACCATCAACTGCTTGTGTAAATTACAATGAAAAGCATTTTACGCTAGGTCTTCGGCATTTACAGTTGCCCCATTGCTGTTGATTATTGTATATTCACTCCAATGAGAAAACTGTTTAGTAATAAACAAAGCACATCTTAACATGACATTTTATGGTAGATTCCTTCAAAATCACCTTGTAATAGGATTGGTGGATTTTCAGGAGGGAACTGAGTTTTCTGGTCAAATACAGATTGGGGTCCAGTCCTAAATGGATGAAAAAGTGCCACATGTTCCATAATCAACTCAAAACATATTCAAATAACATTTCCAGGTACCTCTACTTGAAATCACATTATAATAGGATTTAATGAAGCAACCATAAACTGCTTGTGTAAATTACAATGAAAAGCATTTTACGCTAGGTTTTCAGCATTTACAGCTGCCCCATTGCTGTTGATTATTGTATATTCACTCCAACGAGAAAACTGTTAAGATATCAACAAAGCACATCTTTACATGACATTTTATGGTAGATTCATTCAAAATCACCTTATGATAGGATTTGTGAATTTTCAGGAGGGATCTGAATTTTCTGGTCGGATTCAGATTGGGGTCCAGTCCTAAATGGATAAAAAAGTGACAGATGTTCCATAATCAACTCGAAACATATTCAAATTACATTTCAAGGTACCTCTATCTGAAATCACATTATAATAGGATTTACTGAAGCAACCATCAACTACAATGAAACACATTTTACGCTTGGTTTTTGGCATTTACAGCTGCTTTCATTGCTGATATCATTGTATATTCACTCCAATGAGAAAACTGTTTGGTTATCAGCAGAGCACATCTTTACATGACATTTTATGGTAGATTCATTCAAAATCACCTTATAATAGGATTGGTGGATTTTCAGGAGGGAACTGAGTTTTCTGGTCAAATACAGATTGGGGTCCAGTCCTAAATGGGTGAAAAAGTGACAGATGTTCCATAATCAACTCAAAACATATTCAAATTACATTTCAAAGAACCTCTACTTGAAATCACATTATAATAGGATTCAATGAAGCAACCATCAACTGCTTGTGTAAATTACAATGAAAAGCATTTTACGCTAGGTTTTCGGCATTTACAGTTGCCCCAATGCTGTTGATTATTGTATATTCACTCCAATGAGAAAACTTTTTAGTAATAAACAAAGCACATCTTAACATGACATTTTATGGTAGATTCTTTCAAAATCACCTTGTAATAGGATTGGTGGATTTTCAGGAGGGAACTGAGTTTTCTGGTCAAATACAGATTGGGGTCCAGTCCTAAATGGATGAAAAAGTGCCACATGTTCCATAATCAACTCAAAACATATTCAAATTACATTTCCAGGTACCTCTACTTGAAATCACATTATAATAGGATTTAATGAAGCAACCATAAACTGCTTGTGTAAATTAAAATGAAAAGCATTTCACGCTAGGTTTTCAGCATTTACAGCTGCCCCATTGCTGTTGATTATTGTATATTCACTCCAACAAGAAAACTGTTAAGATATCAACAAAGCACATCTTTACATGACATTTTATGGTAGATTCATTCATTATCACCTTATAATAGGATTTGTGGATTTTCAGGAGGGATCTGAATTTTCTGGTCGGATACAGATTGGGGTCCAGTCCTAAATGGATGAAAAAGTGCCACATGTTCCATAATCAACTCAAAACATATTCAAATTACATTTCCAGGTACCTCTACTTGAAATCACATTATAATAGGATTTACTGAAGCAACCATCAACTACAATGAAAAGCATTGTACGCTTGGTTTTTGGCATTTACAGCTGCTTTCATTGCTGATATCATTGTATATTCACTCCAATGAGAAAACTGTTTAGTTATCAGCAGAGCACATCTTCACATGACATTTTATGGTAGATTCATTCAAAATCACCTTGTAATAGGATTTGTGGATTTTCAGGAGGGAACTGAGTTTTCTGGTCAAATACAGATTGGGGTCCAGTCCTTAATGGATGAAAAAGTGCCACATTTTCCATAATCAACTCAAAATATATTCAAATTACATTTCAAGGTACCTCTACTTGAAATCACATTATAATAGGATTTACTGAAGCAACCATCAACTACAATGAAAAGCATTTTACGCTTGCTTTTCGGCATTTACAGCTGCTTTCATTGCTGTTTATCATTGTATATTCACTCCAATGAGAAAACTGTTAAGATATCAACAAAGCACATCTTAACATGACATTTTATGGTAGATTCATTCAAAATCACCTTATGATAGGATTTGTGGATTATTAGGAGGGAACTGAGTTTTCTGGTCAAATACAGATTGGGGTCCAGTCCTAAATGGATGAAAAAGTGACAGATGTTTTATAATTAACTCAAAACATATTCAAATTACATTTCAAGGTACCTCTACTTGAAATCACATTATAATAGGATTTAATGAAGCAACCATCAACTGCTTGTGTAAATTACAATGAAAAGCATTTTACGCTAGGTTTTCGTCATTTACAGCTGCCCCATTGCTGTTGATTATTGTATATTCACTCCAATGAGAAAACTGTTTAGTCATCAACAAAGCACATCTTTGCATGACATTTTATGGTAGATTCATTCATAATCACCTCATAATAGGATTTGTGGATTTTCAGGAGGCTATGACAGACACAGATTGGGGTCCAGTCCTAAATGGATGAAAAAGTGACACATGTTCCATAATCAACTCAAAACATATTCAAATTACATTTCCAGGTACCTCTACTTGAAATCACATTATAATAGGATTTAATGAAGCAACCATCAACTGCTTGTGTAAATTACACTAAAAAGCGTTTTACGCTAGGTTTTCGGCATTTACAGTTGCCCAAATGCTGTTGATTATTGTATATTCACTGCAATGAGAAAACTGTTTAGTTATCAACAAAGCCTATCTTAACATGACATTTTATGGTAGATTCATTCAAAATCACCTTATAATGGGATTTGTGGATTTTCAGGAGGGAACTGAGTTTTCTGGTCAAATACAGATTGGGGTCCAGTCCTAAATGGATGAAAAAGTGACACATGTTCCATAATCAACTCAAAATATATTCAAATTACATTTCCAGGTACCTCTACTTGAAATCACATTGTAATAGGATTTAATGAAGCAACCATCAACTGCTTGTGTAAATTACAATGAAAAGAATTTTACGCCTGGTTTTCGGGATTTACAGCTGCTTTCATTGCTGTTTATCATTGTATATTCACTCCCATGAGAAAACTGTTTAGTTATCAACAAAACACATCTTAACATGACATTTTATGGTAGATTCATTCATTATCACCTCATAATAGGATTTGTGGATTTTCAGGAGGGAACTGAGTTTTCTGGTCAGATACAGATTGGGGTCCAGTCCTAAATGGATGAAAAAGTGACAGATGTTCAATAAAAAGTGACAGATGTTCAATAATCAACTCAAAACATATTCAACTTACATTTCAAGGTACCTCTACTTGAAATCACATTATAATAGGATTTAATGAAGCAACCATCAACTGCTTGTGTAATTTACAATGAAAAGCGTTTTAAGCTAGGTTTTCGAAATTTACAGTTGCCCCAATGCTGTTGATTATTGTATATTCACTCCAATGAGAAAACTGTTTAGTTATCAACAAAGCCTATCTTAACATGACATTTTATGGCAGATTCATTCAAAATCACCTTATAATAGGATTTGTGGATTTTCAGGAGGGAACTGAGTTTTCTGGTCGGATACAGATTGGGGTCCAGTCCTAAATGGATGAAAAGGTGACAGATGTTCCATAATCAACTCAAAACATATTCAAATTACATTTCCAGGTACCTCTACTTGAAATCACATTATAATAGGATTTGCTGAAGCAACCATCAACTACAATGAAAAGCATTTTATGCCTGGTTTTCGGCATGTACAGCTGCTTTCATTGCTGTTTATCATTGTATATTCACTCAAATGAGAAAACTGTTCAGTTATCAGCAGAGCACATCTTCACATGACATTTTATGGTAGATTCATTCAAAATCACCTTGTAATAGGATTTGTGGATTTTCAGGAGGGAACTGAGTTTTCTGGTCCAATACAGATTGGGGTCCAGTCCTAAATGGATGAAAAAGTGCCACATGATCCATAATCAACTCAAAACATATTCAAATTACATTTCCAGGTACCTCTACTTGAAATCACATTATAATAGGATTTACTGAAGCAACCATCAACTACAATGAAAAGCATTGTACGCTTGGTTTTTGGCATTTACAGCTGCTTTCATTGCTGATATCATTGTATATTCACTCCAATGAGAAAACTGTTTAGTTATCAGCAGAGCACATCTTCACATGACATTTTATGGTAGATTCATTCAAAATCACCTTGTAATAGGATTTGTGGATTTTCAGGAGGGAACTGAGTTTTCTGGTCAAATACAGATTGGGGTCCAGTCCTAAATGGATGAAAAAGTGCCACATTTTCCATAATCAACTCAAAACATATTCAAATTACATTTCAAGGTACCTCTACTTGAAATCACATTATAATAGGATTTACTGAAGCAACCATCAACTACAATGAAAAGCATTTTACGCTTGCTTTCCGGCATTTACAGCTGCTTTCATTGCTGTTTATCATTGTATATTCACTCCAATGAGAAAACTGTTAAGATATCAACAAAGCACATCTTAACATGACATTTTATGGTAGATTCATTCAAAATCACCTTATGATAGGATTTGTGGATTATTAGGAGGGAACTGAGTTTTCTGGTCAAATACAGATTGGGGTCCAGTCCTAAATGGATGAAAAAGTGACAGATGTTCCATAATCAACTCAAAACATATTCAAATTACATTTCCAGGTACCTCTACTTGAAATCACATTATAATAGGATTTAATGAAGCAACCATAAACTGCTTGTGTAAATTACAATGAAAAGCATTTTACGCTAGGTTTTCAGCATTTACAGCTGCCCCATTGCTGTTGATTATTGTATATTCACTCCAACGAGAAAACTGTTAAGATATCAACAAAGCACATCTTTACATGACATTTTATGGTAGATTCATTCAAAATCACCTTATGATAGGATTTGTGAATTTTCAGGAGGGATCTGAATTTTCTGGTCGGATTCAGATTGGGGTCCAGTCCTAAATGGATAAAAAAGTGACACATGTTCCATAATCAACTCGAAACATATTCAAATTACATTTCAAGGTACCTCTATCTGAAATCACATTATAATAGGATTTACTGAAGCAACCATCAACTACAATGAAACGCATTTTACGCTTGGTTTTTGGCATTTACAGCTGCTTTCATTGCTGATATCATTGTATATTCACTCCAATGAGAAAACTGTTTGGTTATCAGCAGAGCACATCTTTACATGACATTTTATGGTAGATTCATTCAAAATCACCTTATAATAGGATTGGTGGATTTTCAGGAGGGAACTGAGTTTTCTGGTCAAATACAGATTGGGGTCCAGTCCTAAATGGGTGAAAAAGTGACAGATGTTCCATAATCAACTCAAAACATATTCAAATTACATTTCAAAGAACCTCTACTTGAAATCACATTATAATAGGATTCAATGAAGCAACCATCAACTGCTTGTGTAAATTACAATGAAAAGCATTTTACGCTAGGTTTTCGGCATTTACAGTTGCCCCAATGCTGTTGATTATTGTATATTCACTCCAATGAGAAAACTTTTTAGTAATAAACAAAGCACATCTTAACATGACATTTTATGGTAGATTCTTTCAAAATCACCTTGTAATAGGATTGGTGGATTTTCAGGAGGGAACTGAGTTTTCTGGTCAAATACAGATTGGGGTCCAGTCCTAAATGGATGAAAAAGTGCCACATGTTCCATAATCAACTCAAAACATATTCAAATTACATTTCCAGGTACCTCTACTTGAAATCACATTATAATAGGATTTAATGAAGCAACCATAAACTGCTTGTGTAAATTACAATGAAAAGCATTTTACGCTAGGTTTTCAGCATTTACAGCTGCCCCATTGCTGTTGATTATTGTATATTCACTCCAACGAGAAAACTGTTAAGATATCAACAAAGCACATCTTTACATGACATTTTATGGTAGATTCATTCATTATAACCTTATAATAGGATTTGTGGATTTTCAGGAGGGATCTGAGTTTTCTGGTCGGATACAGATTGGGGTCCAGTCCTAAATGGATAAAAAAGTGACAGATGTTCCATAATCAACTCGAAACATATTCAAATTACATTTCAAGGTACCTCTATCTGAAATCACATTATAATAGGATTTACTGAAGCAACCATCAACTACAATGAAAAGCATTTTACGCTTGGTTTTTGGCATTTACAGCTGCTTTCATTGCTGATATCATTGTATATTCACTCCAATGAGAAAACTGTTTAGTTATCAGCAGAGCACATCTTCACATGACATTTTATGGTAGATTCATTCAAAATCACCTTGTAATAGGATTTGTGGATTCTCAGGAGGGAACTGAGTTTTCTGGTCAAATACAGATTGGGGTCCAGTCCTAAATGGATGAAAAAGTGCCACATGTTCCATAATCAACTCAAAACATATTCAAATTACATTTCAAGGTACCTCTACTTGAAATCACATTATAATAGGATATACTGAAGCAACCATCAACTACAATGAAAAGCATTTTACGCTAGGTTTTCAGCATTTACAGTTGCCCCATTGCTGTTGATTATTGTATATTCACTCCAATGAGAAAACTGTTTGGTTATCAGCAGAGCACATCTTTACATGACATTTTATGGTAGATTCATTCAAAATCACCTTATAATAGGATTGGTGGATTTTCAGGAGGGAACTGAGTTTTCTGGTCAAATACAGATTGGGGTCCAGTCCTAAATGGGTGAAAAAGTGACAGATGTTCCATAATCAACTCAAAATATATTCAAATTACATTTCAAAGAACCTCTACTTGAAATCACATTATAATAGGATTCAATGAAGCAACCATCAACTGCTTGTGTAAATTACAATGAAAAGCATTTTACGCTAGGTTTTCGGCATTTACAGTTGCCCCATTGCTGTTGATTATTGTATATTCACTCCAATGAGAAAACTGTTTAGTAATAAACAAAGCACATCTTCACATGACATTTTATGGTAGATTCTTTCAAAATCACCTTGTAATAGGATTTGTGGATTTTCAGGAGGGAACTGAGTTTTCTGGTCAAATACAGATTGGGGTCCAGTCCTAAATGGATGAAAAAGTGCCACATGTTCCATAATCAACTCAAAACATATTCAAATTACATTTCAAGGTACCTCTACTTGAAATCACATTATAATAGGATATACTGAAGCAACCATCAACTACAATGAAAAGCATTTTACGCTAGGTTTTCAGCATTTACAGTTGCCCCATTGCTGTTGATTATTGTATATTCACTCCAATGAGAAAACTGTTTGGTTATCAGCAGAGCACATCTTTACATGACATTTTATGGTAGATTCATTCAAAATCACCTTATAATAGGATTGGTGGATTTTCAGGAGGGAACTGAGTTTTCTGGTCAAATACAGATTGGGGTCCAGTCCTAAATGGGTGAAAAAGTGACAGATGTTCCATAATCAACTCAAAATATATTCAAATTACATTTCAAAGAACCTCTACTTGAAATCACATTATAATAGGATTCAATGAAGCAACCATCAACTGCTTGTGTAAATTACAATGAAAAGCATTTTACGCTAGGTTTTCGGCATTTACAGTTGCCCCATTGCTGTTGATTATTGTATATTCACTCCAATGAGAAAACTGTTTAGTAATAAACAAAGCACATCTTAACATGACATTTTATGGTAGATTCTTTCAAAATCACCTTGTAATAGGATTGGTGGATTTTCAGGAGGGAACTGAGTTTTCTGGTCAAATACAGATTGGGGTCCAGTCCTAAATGGATGAAAAAGTGCCACATGTTCCATAATCAACTCAAAAGATATTCAAATTACATTTCCAGGTACCTCTACTTGAAATCACATTATAATAGGATTTAATGAAGCAACCATAAACTGCTTGTGTAAATTACAATGAAAAGCATTTTACGCTAGGTTTTCAGCATTTACAGCTGCCCCATTGCTGTTGATTATTGTATATTCACTCCAACGAGAAAACTGTTAAGATATCAACAAAGCACATCTTTACATGACATTTTATGGTAGATTCATTCATTATCACCTTATAATAGGATTTGTGGATTTTCAGGAGGGATCTGAATTTTCTGGTCGGATACAGATTGGGGTCCAGTCCTAAATGGATAAAAAAGTGACACATGTTCCATAATCAACTCGAAACATATTCAAATTACATTTCAAGGTACCTCTATCTGAAATCACATTATAATAGGATTTACTGAAGCAACCATCAACTACAATGAAAAGCATTTTACGCTTGGTTTTTGGCATTTACAGCTGCTTTCATTGCTGATATCATTGTATATTCACTCCAATGAGAAAACTGTTTGGTTATCAGCAGAGCACATCTTTACATGACATTTTATGGTAGATTCATTCAAAATCACCTTATAATAGGATTGGTGGATTTTCAGGAGGGAACTGAGTTTTCTGGTGAAATACAGATTGGGGTCCAGTCCTAAATGGGTGAAAAAGTGACAGATGTTCCATAATCAACTCAAAACATATTCAAATTACATTTCAAAGAACCTCTACTTGAAATCACATTATAATAGGATTCAATGAAGCAACCATCAACTGCTTGTGTAAATTACAATGAAAAGCATTTTACGCTAGGTTTTCGGCATTTACAGTTGCCCCATTGCTGTTGATTATTGTATATTCACTCCAATGAGAAAACTTTTTAGTAATAAACAAAGCACATCTTAACATGACATTTTATGGTAGATTCTTTCAAAATCACCTTGTAATAGGATTGGTGGATTTTCAGGAGGGAACTGAGTTTTCTGGTCAAATACAGATTGGGGTCCAGTCCTAAATGGATGAAAAAGTGCCACATGTTCCATAATCAACTCAAAACATATTCAAATTACATTTCCAGGTACCTCTACTTGAAATCACATTATAATAGGATTTAATGAAGCAACCATAAACTGCTTGTGTAAATTAAAATGAAAAGCATTTCACGCTAGGTTTTCAGCATTTACAGCTGCCCCATTGCTGTTGATTATTGTATATTCACTCCAACGAGAAAACTGTTAAGATATCAACAAAGCACATCTTTACATGACATTTTATGGTAGATTCATTCATTATCACCTTATAATAGGATTTGTGGATTTTCAGGAGGGAACTGAGTTTTCTGGTCAAATACAGATTGGGGTCCAGTCCTAAATGGATGAAAAAGTGACACATGTTCCATAATCAACTCAAAATATATTCAAATTACATTTCAAGGTACCTCTACTTGAAATCACATTATAATAGGATATACTGAAGCAACCATCAACTACAATGAAAAGCATTTTACGCTAGGTTTTCAGCATTTACAGTTGCCCCATTGCTGTTGATTATTGTATATTCACTCCAATGAGAAAACTGTTTGGTTATCAGCAGAGCACATCTTTACATGACATTTTATGGTAGATTCATTCAAAATCACCTTATAATAGGATTGGTGGATTTTCAGGAGGGAACTGAGTTTTCTGGTCAAATACAGATTGGGGTCCAGTCCTAAATGGGTGAAAAAGTGACAGATGTTCCATAATCAACTCAAAATATATTCAAATTACATTTCAAAGAACCTCTACTTGAAATCACATTATAATAGGATTCAATGAAGCAACCATCAACTGCTTGTGTAAATTACAATGAAAAGCATTTTACGCTAGGTTTTCGGCATTTACAGTTGCCCCATTGCTGTTGATTATTGTATATTCACTCCAATGAGAAAACTGTTTAGTAATAAACAAAGCACATCTTAACATGACATTTTATGGTAGATTCTTTCAAAATCACCTTGTAATAGGATTGGTGGATTTTCAGGAGGGAACTGAGTTTTCTGGTCAAATACAGATTGGGGTCCAGTCCTAAATGGATGAAAAAGTGCCACATGTTCCATAATCAACTCAAAAGATATTCAAATTACATTTCCAGGTACCTCTACTTGAAATCACATTATAATAGGATTTAATGAAGCAACCATAAACTGCTTGTGTAAATTACAATGAAAAGCATTTTACGCTAGGTTTTCAGCATTTACAGCTGCCCCATTGCTGTTGATTATTGTATATTCACTCCAACGAGAAAACTGTTAAGATATCAACAAAGCACATCTTTACATGACATTTTATGGTAGATTCATTCATTATCACCTTATAATAGGATTTGTGGATTTTCAGGAGGGATCTGAATTTTCTGGTCGGATACAGATTGGGGTCCAGTCCTAAATGGATAAAAAAGTGACAGATGCTCCATAATCAACTCGAAACATATTCAAATTACATTTCAAGGTACCTCTATCTGAAATCACATTATAATAGGATTTACTGAAGCAACCATCAACTACAATGAAAAGCATTTTACGCTTGGTTTTTGGCATTTACAGCTGCTTTCATTGCTGATATCATTGTATATTCACTCCAATGAGAAAACTGTTTGGTTATCAGCAGAGCACATCTTTACATGACATTTTATGGTAGATTCATTCAAAATCACCTTATAATAGGATTGGTGGATTTTCAGGAGGGAACTGAGTTTTCTGGTGAAATACAGATTGGGGTCCAGTCCTAAATGGGTGAAAAAGTGACAGATGTTCCATAATCAACTCAAAACATATTCAAATTACATTTCAAAGAACCTCTACTTGAAATCACATTATAATAGGATTCAATGAAGCAACCATCAACTGCTTGTGTAAATTACAATGAAAAGCATTTTACGCTAGGTTTTCGGCATTTACAGTTGCCCCATTGCTGTTGATTATTGTATATTCACTCCAATGAGAAAACTTTTTAGTAATAAACAAAGCACATCTTAACATGACATTTTATGGTAGATTCTTTCAAAATCACCTTGTAATAGGATTGGTGGATTTTCAGGAGGGAACTGAGTTTTCTGGTCAAATACAGATTGGGGTCCAGTCCTAAATGGATGAAAAAGTGCCACATGTTCCATAATTAACTCAAAACATATTCAAATTACATTTCCAGGTACCTCTACTTGAAATCACATTATAATAGGATTTAATGAAGCAACCATAAACTGCTTGTGTAAATTAAAATGAAAAGCATTTCACGCTAGGTTTTCAGCATTTACAGCTGCCCCATTGCTGTTGATTATTGTATATTCAATCCAACGAGAAAACTGTTAAGATATCAACAAAGCACATCTTTACATGACATTTTATGGTAGATTCATTCATTATCACCTTATAATAGGATTTGTGGATTTTCAGGAGGGATCTGAATTTTCTGGTCGGATACAGATTGGGGTCCAGTCCTAAATGGATGAAAAAGTGCCACATGTTCCATAATCAACTCAAAACATATTCAAATTACATTTCCAGGTACCTCTACTTGAAATCACATTATAATAGGATTTACTGAAGCAACCATCAACTACAATGAAAAGCATTGTACGCTTGGTTTTTGGCATTTACAGCTGCTTTCATTGCTGATATCATTGTATATTCACTCCAATGAGAAAACTGTTTAGTTATCAGCAGAGCACATCTTCACATGACATTTTATGGTAGATTCATTCAAAATCACCTTGTAATAGGATTTGTGGATTTTCAGGAGGGAACTGAGTTTTCTGGTCAAATACAGATTGGGGTCCAGTCCTTAATGGATGAAAAAGTGCCACATTTTCCATAATCAACTCAAAATATATTCAAATTACATTTCAAGGTACCTCTACTTGAAATCACATTATAATAGGATTTACTGAAGCAACCATCAACTACAATGAAAAGCATTTTACGCTTGCTTTTCGGCATTTACAGCTGCTTTCATTGCTGTTTATCATTGTATATTCACTCCAATGAGAAATCTGTTAAGATATCAACAAAGCACATCTTAACATGACATTTTATGGTAGATTCATTCAAAATCACCTTATGATAGGATTTGTGGATTATTAGGAGGGAACTGAGTTTTCTGGTCAAATACAGATTGGGGTCCAGTCCTAAATGGATGAAAAAGTGACAGATGTTTTATAATTAACTCAAAACATATTCAAATTACATTTCAAGGTACCTCTACCTGAAATCACATTATAATAGGATTTAATGAAGCAACCATCAACTGCTTGTGTAAATTACAATGAAAAGCATTTTACGCTAGGTTTTCGTCATTTACAGCTGCCCCATTGCTGTTGATTATTGTATATTCACTCCAATGAGAAAAGTGTTTAGTTATCAACAAAGCACATCTTTGCATGACATTTTATGGTAGATTCATTCATAATCACCTCATAATAGGATTTGTGGATTTTCAGGAGGCTATGACAGACACAGATTGGGGTCCAGTCCTAAATGGATGAAAAAGTGACACATGTTCCATAATCAACTCAAAATATATTCAAATTACATTTCCAGGTACCTCTACTTGAAATCACATTATAATAGGATTTAATGAAGCAACCATCAACTGCTTGTGTAAATTACACTAAAAAGCGTTTTACGCTAGGTTTTCGGCATTTACAGTTGCCCCAATGCTGTTGATTATTGTATATTCACTGCAATGAGAAAACTGTTTAGTTATCAACAAAGCCTATCTTAACATGACATTTTATGGTAGATTCATTCAAAATCACCTTATAATGGGATTTGTGGATTTTCAGGAGGGAACTGAGTTTTCTGGTCAAATACAGATTGGGGTCCAGTCCTAAATGGATGAAAAAGTGACACATGTTCCATAATCAACTCAAAATATATTCAAATTACATTTCCAGGTACCTCTACTTGAAATCACATTGTAATAGGATTTAATGAAGCGACCATCAACTGCTTGTGTAAATTACAATGAAAAGAATTTTACGCCTGGTTTTCGGGATTTACAGCTGCTTTCATTGCTGTTTATCATTGTATATTCACTCCCATGAGAAAACTGTTTAGTTATCAACAAAACACATCTTAACATGACATTTTATGGTAGATTCATTCATTATCACCTCATAATAGGATTTGTGGATTTTCAGGAGGGAACTGAGTTTTCTGGTCAGATACAGATTGGGGTCCAGTCCTAAATGGATGAAAAAGTGACAGATGTTCAATAAAAAGTGACAGATGTTCAATAATCAACTCAAAACATATTCAACTTACATTTCAAGGTACCTCTACTTGAAATCACATTATAATAGGATTTAATGAAGCAACCATCAACTGCTTGTGTAAATTACAATGAAAAGCGTTTTAAGCTAGGTTTTCGAAATTTACAGTTGCCCCAATGCTGTTGATTATTGTATATTCACTCCAATGAGAAAACTGTTTAGTTATCAACAAAGCCTATCTTAACATGACATTTTATGGCAGATTCATTCAAAATCACCTTATAATAGGATTTGTGGATTTTCAGGAGGGAACTGAGTTTTCTGGTCGGATACAGATTGGGGTCCAGTCCTAAATGGATGAAAAGGTGACAGATGTTCCATAATCAACTCAAAACATATTCAAATTACATTTCCAGGTACCTCTACTTGAAATCACATTATAATAGGATTTGCTGAAGCAACCATCAACTACAATGAAAAGCATTTTATGCCTGGTTTTCGGCATGTACAGCTGCTTTCATTGCTGTTTATCATTGTATATTCACTCAAATGAGAAAACTGTTCAGTTATCAGCAGAGCACATCTTCACATGACATTTTATGGTAGATTCATTCAAAATCACCTTGTAATAGGATTTGTGGATTTTCAGGAGGGAACTGAGTTTTCTGGTCCAATACAGATTGGGGTCCAGTCCTAAATGGATGAAAAAGTGCCACATGATCCATAATCAACTCAAAACATATTCAAATTACATTTCCAGGTACCTCTACTTGAAATCACATTATAATAGGATTTACTGAAGCAACCATCAACTACAATGAAAAGCATTGTACGCTTGGTTTTTGGCATTTACAGCTGCTTTCATTGCTGATATCATTGTATATTCACTCCAATGAGAAAACTGTTTAGTTATCAGCAGAGCACATCTTCACATGACATTTTATGGTAGATTCATTCAAAATCACCTTGTAATAGGATTTGTGGATTTTCAGGAGGGAACTGAGTTTTCTGGTCAAATACAGATTGGGGTCCAGTCCTAAATGGATGAAAAAGTGCCACATTTTCCATAATCAACTCAAAACATATTCAAATTACATTTCAAGGTACCTCTACTTGAAATCACATTATAATAGGATTTACTGAAGCAACCATCAACTACAATGAAAAGCATTTTACGCTTGCTTTCCGGCATTTACAGCTGCTTTCATTGCTGTTTATCATTGTATATTCACTCCAATGAGAAAACTGTTAAGATATCAACAAAGCACATCTTAACATGACATTTTATGGTAGATTCATTCAAAATCACCTTATGATAGGATTTGTGGATTATTAGGAGGGAACTGAGTTTTCTGGTCAAATACAGATTGGGGTCCAGTCCTAAATGGATGAAAAAGTGACAGATGTTTCATAATCAACACAAAACATATTCAAATTACATTTCAAAGAACCTCTACTTGAAATCACATTATAATAGGATTTACTGAAGCAACCATCAACTACAATGAAAAGCATTTTACGCTTGGTTTTTGGCATTTACAGCTGCTTTCATTGCTGATATCATTGTATATTCACTCCAATGAGAAAACTGTTTGGTTATCAGCAGAGCACATCTTTACATGACATTTTATGGTAGATTCATTCAAAATCACCTTATAATAGGATTGGTGGATTTTCAGGAGGGAACTGAGTTTTCTGGTCAAATACAGATTGGGGTCCAGTCCTAAATGGGTAAAAAAGTGACAGATGTTCAATAATCAACTCAAAACATATTCAAATTACATTTCAAAGAACCTCTACTTGAAAACACATTATAATAGGATTTAATGAAGCAACCATAAACTGCTTGTGTAAATTACAATGAAAAGCATTTTACGCTAGGTTTTCAGCATTTACAGCTGCCCCATTGCTGTTGATTATTGTATATTCACTCCAACGAGAAAACTGTTAAGATATCAGCAAAGCACATCTTTGCATGACATTTTATGGTAGATTCATTCATAATCACCTCATAACAGGATTTGTGGATTTTCAGGAGGCTATGACAGACACAGATTGGGGTCCAGTCCTAAATGGATGAAAAAGTGACAGATGTTCCATAATCAACTCAAAACATATTCAAATTACATTTACAGGTACCTCTACTTGAAATCACACCATAATAGGATTTACTGAAGCAACCATCAACTACAATGAAAAGCATTTTACGCTAGGTTTTCGGCATTTACAGTTGCCCCATTGCTGTTGATTATTGTATATTCACTCCAATGAGAAAACTGTTTAGTAATAAACAAAGCACATCTTAACATGACATTTTATGGTAGATTCTTTCAAAATCACCTTGTAATAGGATTGGTGGATTTTCAGGAGGGAACTGAGTTTTCTGGTCAAATACAGATTGGGGTCCAGTCCTAAATGGATGAAAAAGTGCCACATGTTCCATAATCAACTCAAAACATATTCAAATTACATTTCCAGGTACCTCTACTTGAAATCACATTATAATAGGATTTAATGAAGCAACCATAAACTGCTTGTGTAAATTACAATGAAAAGCATTTTACGCTAGGTTTTCAGCATTTACAGCTGCTTTCATTGCTGTTGATTATTGTATATTCACTCCAACGAGAAAACTGTTAAGATATCAACAAAGCACATCTTTACATGACATTTTATGGTAGATTCATTCATTATAACCTTATAATAGGATTTGTGGATTTTCAGGAGGGATCTGAATTTTCTGGTCGGATACAGATTGGGGTCCAGTCCTAAATGGATAAAAAAGTGACAGATGTTCCATAATCAACTCAAAACATATTCAAATTACATTCCAAGGTACCTCTATCTGAAATCACATTATAATAGGATTTACTGAAGCAACCATCAACTACAATGAAAAGCATTTTACGCTTGGTTTTTGGCATTTACAGCTGCTTTCATTGCTGATATCATTGTATATTCACTCCAATGAGAAAACTGTTTAGTTATCAGCAGAGCACATCTTCACATGACATTTTATGGCAGATTCATTCAAAATCACCTTATGATAGGATTTGTGGATTTTCAGGAGGGAACTGAGTTTTCTGGTCAAATACAGATTGGGGTCCAGTCCTAAATGGATGAAAAAGTGCCACATTTTCCATAATCAACTCAAAACATATTCAAATTACATTTCCAGGTACCTCTACTTGAAATCACATTATAATAGGATTTAATGAAGCAACCATAAACTGCTTGTGTAAATTACAATGAAAGGCATTTTACGCTAGGTTTTCAGCATTTACAGCTGCCCCATTGCTGTTGATTATTGTATATTCACTCCAACGAGAAAACTGTTAAGATATCAACAAAGCACATCTTTACATGACATTTTATGGTAGATTCATTCAAAATCACCTTATGATAGGATTTGTGAATTTTCAGGAGGGATCTGAATTTTCTGGTCGGATTCAGATTGGGGTCCAGTCCTAAATGGATAAAAAAGTGACACATGTTCCATAATCAACTCGAAACATATTCAAATTACATTTCAAGGTACCTCTATCTGAAATCACATTATAATAGGATTTACTGAAGCAACCATCAACTACAATGAAAAGCATTTTACGCTTGGTTTTTGGCATTTACAGCTGCTTTCATTGCTGATATCATTGTATATTCACTCCAATGAGAAAACTGTTTGGTTATCAGCAGAGCACATCTTTACATGACATTTTATGGTAGATTCATTCAAAATCACCTTATAATAGGATTGGTGGATTTTCAGGAGGGAACTGAGTTTTCTGGTGAAATACAGATTGGGGTCCAGTCCTAAATGGGTGAAAAAGTGACAGATGTTCCATAATCAACTCAAAACATATTCAAATTACATTTCAAAGAACCTCTACTTGAAATCACATTATAATAGGATTCAATGAGCAACCATCAACTGCTTGTGTAAATTACAATGAAAAGCATTTTACGCTAGGTCTTCGGCATTTACAGTTGCCCCATTGCTGTTGATTATTGTATATTCACTCCAATGAGAAAACTGTTTAGTAATAAACAAAGCACATCTTAACATGACATTTTGTGGTAGATTCCTTCAAAATCACCTTGTAATAGGATTGGTGGATTTTCAGGAGGGAACTGAGTTTTCTGGTCAAATACAGATTGGGGTCCAGTCCTAAATGGATGAAAAAGTGCCACATGTTCCATAATCAACTCAAAACATATTCAAATTACATTTCCAGGTACCTCTACTTGAAATCACATTATAATAGGATTTAATGAAGCAACCATAAACTGCTTGTGTAAATTACAATGAAAAGCATTTTACGCTAGGTTTTCAGCATTTACAGCTGCCCCATTGCTGTTGATTATTGTATATTCACTCCAACGAGAAAACTGTTAAGATATCAACAAAGCACATCTTTACATGACATTTTATGGTAGATTCATTGAAAATCACCTTATGATAGGATTTGTGAATTTTCAGGAGGGATCTGAATTTTCTGGTCGGATTCAGATTGGGGTCCAGTCCTAAATGGATAAAAAAGTGACAGATGTTCCATAATCAACTCGAAACATATTCAAATTACATTTCAAGGTACCTCTATCTGAAATCACATTATAATAGGATTTACTGAAGCAACCATCAACTACAATGAAACGCATTTAACGCTTGGTTTTTGGCATTTACAGCTGCTTTCATTGCTGATATCATTGTGTATTCACTCCAATGAGAAAACTGTTTGGTTATCAGCAGAGCACATCTTTACATGACATTTTATGGTAGATTCATTCAAAATCACCTTATAATAGGATTGGTGGATTTTCAGGAGGGAACTGAGTTTTCTGGTCAAATACAGATTGGGGTCCAGTCCTAAATGGGTGAAAAAGTGACAGATGTTCCATAATCAACTCAAAACATATTCAAATTACATTTCAAAGAACCTCTACTTGAAATCACATTATAATAGGATTCAATGAAGCAACCATCAACTGCTTGTGTAAATTACAATGAAAAGCATTTTACGCTAGGTTTTCGGCATTTACAGTTGCCCCAATGCTGTTGATTATTGTATATTCACTCCAATGAGAAAACTTTTTAGTAATAAACAAAGCACATCTTAACATGACATTTTATGGTAGATTCTTTCAAAATCACCTTGTAATAGGATTGGTGGATTTTCAGGAGGGAACTGAGTTTTCTGGTCAAATACAGATTGGGGTCCAGTCCTAAATGGATGAAAAAGTGCCACATGTTCCATAATCAACTCAAAACATATTCAAATTACATTTCCAGGTACCTCTACTTGAAATCACATTATAATAGGATTTAATGAAGCAACCATAAACTGCTTGTGTAAATTACAATGAAAAGCATTTTACGCTAGGTTTTCAGCATTTACAGCTGCCCCATTGCTGTTGATTATTGTATATTCACTCCAACGAGAAAACTGTTAAGATATCAACAAAGCACATCTTTACATGACATTTTATGGTAGATTCATTCATTATAACCTTATAATAGGATTTGTGGATTTTCAGGAGGGATCTGAGTTTTCTGGTCGGATACAGATTGGGGTCCAGTCCTAAATGGATAAAAAAGTGACAGATGTTCCATAATCAACTCGAAACATATTCAAATTACATTTCAAGGTACCTCTATCTGAAATCACATTATAATAGGATTTACTGAAGCAACCATCAACTACAATGAAAAGCATTTTACGCTTGGTTTTTGGCATTTACAGCTGCTTTCATTGCTGATATCATTGTATATTCACTCCAATGACAAAACTGTTTAGTTATCAGCAGAGCACATCTTCACATGACATTTTATGGTAGATTCATTCAAAATCACCTTGTAATAGGATTTGTGGATTTTCAGGAGGGAACTGAGTTTTCTGGTCAAATACAGATTGGGGTCCAGTCCTAAATGGATGAAAAAGTGCCACATGTTCCATAATCAACTCAAAACATATTCAAATTACATTTCAAGGTACCTCTACTTGAAATCACATTATAATAGGATATACTGAAGCAACCATCAACTACAATGAAAAGCATTTTACGCTAGGTTTTCAGCATTTACAGTTGCCCCATTGCTGTTGATTATTGTATATTCACTCCAATGAGAAAACTGTTTGGTTATCAGCAGAGCACATCTTTACATGACATTTTATGGTAGATTCATTCAAAATCACCTTATAATAGGATTGGTGGATTTTCAGGAGGGAACTGAGTTTTCTGGTCAAATACAGATTGGGGTCCAGTCCTAAATGGATGAAAAAGTGACACATGTTCCATAATCAACTCAAAATATATTCAAATTACATTTCCAGGTACCTCTACTTGAAATCACATTATAATAGGATTTAATGAAGCAACCATAAACTGCTTGTGTAAATTACAATGAAAAGCATTTTACGCTAGGTTTTCAGCATTTACAGCTGCCCCATTGCTGTTGATTATTGTATATTCACTCCAACGAGAAAACTGTTAAGATATCAACAAAGCACATCTTTACATGACATTTTATGGTAGATTCATTGAAAATCACCTTATGATAGGATTTGTGAATTTTCAGGAGGGATCTGAATTTTCTGGTCGGATTCAGATTGGGGTCCAGTCCTAAATGGATAAAAAAGTGACAGATGTTCCATAATCAACTCGAAACATATTCAAATTACATTTCAAGGTACCTCTATCTGAAATCACATTATAATAGGATTTACTGAAGCAACCATCAACTACAATGAAACGCATTTAACGCTTGGTTTTTGGCATTTACAGCTGCTTTCATTGCTGATATCATTGTGTATTCACTCCAATGAGAAAACTGTTTGGTTATCAGCAGAGCACATCTTTACATGACATTTTATGGTAGATTCATTCAAAATCACCTTATAATAGGATTGGTGGATTTTCAGGAGGGAACTGAGTTTTCTGGTCAAATACAGATTGGGGTCCAGTCCTAAATGGGTGAAAAAGTGACAGATGTTCCATAATCAACTCAAAACATATTCAAATTACATTTCAAAGAACCTCTACTTGAAATCACATTATAATAGGATTCAATGAAGCAACCATCAACTGCTTGTGTAAATTACAATGAAAAGCATTTTACGCTAGGTTTTCGGCATTTACAGTTGCCCCAATGCTGTTGATTATTGTATATTCACTCCAATGAGAAAACTTTTTAGTAATAAACAAAGCACATCTTAACATGACATTTTATGGTAGATTCTTTCAAAATCACCTTGTAATAGGATTGGTGGATTTTCAGGAGGGAACTGAGTTTTCTGGTCAAATACAGATTGGGGTCCAGTCCTAAATGGATGAAAAAGTGCCACATGTTCCATAATCAACTCAAAACATATTCAAATTACATTTCCAGGTACCTCTACTTGAAATCACATTATAATAGGATTTAATGAAGCAACCATAAACTGCTTGTGTAAATTACAATGAAAAGCATTTTACGCTAGGTTTTCAGCATTTACAGCTGCCCCATTGCTGTTGATTATTGTATATTCACTCCAACGAGAAAACTGTTAAGATATCAACAAAGCACATCTTTACATGACATTTTATGGTAGATTCATTCATTATAACCTTATAATAGGATTTGTGGATTTTCAGGAGGGATCTGAGTTTTCTGGTCGGATACAGATTGGGGTCCAGTCCTAAATGGATAAAAAAGTGACAGATGTTCCATAATCAACTCGAAACATATTCAAATTACATTTCAAGGTACCTCTATCTGAAATCACATTATAATAGGATTTACTGAAGCAACCATCAACTACAATGAAAAGCATTTTACGCTTGGTTTTTGGCATTTACAGCTGCTTTCATTGCTGATATCATTGTATATTCACTCCAATGACAAAACTGTTTAGTTATCAGCAGAGCACATCTTCACATGACATTTTATGGTAGATTCATTCAAAATCACCTTGTAATAGGATTTGTGGATTTTCAGGAGGGAACTGAGTTTTCTGGTCAAATACAGATTGGGGTCCAGTCCTAAATGGATGAAAAAGTGACACATGTTCCATAATCAACTCAAAATATATTCAAATTACATTTCCAGGTACCTCTACTTGAAATCACATTATAATAGGATTTAATGAAGCAACCATAAACTGCTTGTGTAAATTACAATGAAAAGCATTTTACGCTAGGTTTTCAGCATTTACAGCTGCCCCATTGCTGTTGATTATTGTATATTCACTCCAACGAGAAAACTGTTAAGATATCAACAAAGCACATCTTTACATGACATTTTATGGTAGATTCATTGAAAATCACCTTATGATAGGATTTGTGAATTTTCAGGAGGGATCTGAATTTTCTGGTCGGATTCAGATTGGGGTCCAGTCCTAAATGGATAAAAAAGTGACAGATGTTCCATAATCAACTCGAAACATATTCAAATTACATTTCAAGGTACCTCTATCTGAAATCACATTATAATAGGATTTACTGAAGCAACCATCAACTACAATGAAACGCATTTAACGCTTGGTTTTTGGCATTTACAGCTGCTTTCATTGCTGATATCATTGTGTATTCACTCCAATGAGAAAACTGTTTGGTTATCAGCAGAGCACATCTTTACATGACATTTTATGGTAGATTCATTCAAAATCACCTTATAATAGGATTGGTGGATTTTCAGGAGGGAACTGAGTTTTCTGGTCAAATACAGATTGGGGTCCAGTCCTAAATGGGTGAAAAAGTGACAGATGTTCCATAATCAACTCAAAACATATTCAAATTACATTTCAAAGAACCTCTACTTGAAATCACATTATAATAGGATTCAATGAAGCAACCATCAACTGCTTGTGTAAATTACAATGAAAAGCATTTTACGCTAGGTTTTCGGCATTTACAGTTGCCCCAATGCTGTTGATTATTGTATATTCACTCCAATGAGAAAACTTTTTAGTAATAAACAAAGCACATCTTAACATGACATTTTATGGTAGATTCTTTCAAAATCACCTTGTAATAGGATTGGTGGATTTTCAGGAGGGAACTGAGTTTTCTGGTCAAATACAGATTGGGGTCCAGTCCTAAATGGATGAAAAAGTGCCACATGTTCCATAATCAACTCAAAACATATTCAAATTACATTTCCAGGTACCTCTACTTGAAATCACATTATAATAGGATTTAATGAAGCAACCATAAACTGCTTGTGTAAATTACAATGAAAAGCATTTTACGCTAGGTTTTCAGCATTTACAGCTGCCCCATTGCTGTTGATTATTGTATATTCACTCCAACGAGAAAACTGTTAAGATATCAACAAAGCACATCTTTACATGACATTTTATGGTAGATTCATTCATTATAACCTTATAATAGGATTTGTGGATTTTCAGGAGGGATCTGAGTTTTCTGGTCGGATACAGATTGGGGTCCAGTCCTAAATGGATAAAAAAGTGACAGATGTTCCATAATCAACTCGAAACATATTCAAATTACATTTCAAGGTACCTCTATCTGAAATCACATTATAATAGGATTTACTGAAGCAACCATCAACTACAATGAAAAGCATTTTACGCTTGGTTTTTGGCATTTACAGCTGCTTTCATTGCTGATATCATTGTATATTCACTCCAATGACAAAACTGTTTAGTTATCAGCAGAGCACATCTTCACATGACATTTTATGGTAGATTCATTCAAAATCACCTTGTAATAGGATTTGTGGATTTTCAGGAGGGAACTGAGTTTTCTGGTCAAATACAGATTGGGGTCCAGTCCTAAATGGATGAAAAAGTGCCACATGTTCCATAATCAACTCAAAACATATTCAAATTACATTTCAAGGTACCTCTACTTGAAATCACATTATAATAGGATATACTGAAGCAACCATCAACTACAATGAAAAGCATTTTACGCTAGGTTTTCAGCATTTACAGTTGCCCCATTGCTGTTGATTATTGTATATTCACTCCAATGAGAAAACTGTTTGGTTATCAGCAGAGCACATCTTTACATGACATTTTATGGTAGATTCATTCAAAATCACCTTATAATAGGATTGGTGGATTTTCAGGAGGGAACTGAGTTTTCTGGTCAAATACAGATTGGGGTCCAGTCCTAAATGGGTGAAAAAGTGACAGATGTTCCATAATCAACTCAAAATATATTCAAATTACATTTTAAAGAACCTCTACTTGAAATCACATTATAATAGGATTCAATGAAGCAACCATCAACTGCTTGTGTAAATTACAATGAAAAGCATTTTACGCTAGGTTTTCGGCATTTACAGTTGCCCCATTGCTGTTGATTATTGTATATTCACTCCAATGAGAAAACTGTTTAGTAATGACAAAGCACATCTTAACATGACAATTTATGGTAGATTCATTCAAAATCACCTTGTAATAGGATTGGTGGATTTTCAGGAGGGAACTGAGTTTTCTGGTCAAATACAGATTGGGGTCCAGTCCTAAATGGATGAAAAAGTGCCACATGTTCCATAATCAACTCAAAACATATTCAAATTACACTTCCAGGTACCTCTACTTGAAATCACATTATAATAGGATTTAATGAAGCAACCATAAACTGCTTGTGTAAATTACAATGAAAAGCATTTTACGCTAGGTTTTCAGCATTTACAGCTGCCCCATTGCTGTTGATTATTGTATATTCACTCCAACGAGAAAACTGTTAAGATATCAACAAAGCACATCTTTACATGACATTTTATGGTAGATTCATTCAAAATCACCTTATGATAGGATTTGTGGATTTTCAGGAGGGATCTGAATTTTCTGGTCGGATACAGATTGGGGTCCAGTCCTAAATGGATAAAAAAGTGACAGATGTTCCATAATCAACTCGAAACATATTCAAATTACATTTCAAGGTACCTCTATCTGAAATCACATTATAATAGGATTTACTGAAGCAACCATCAACTACAATGAAACGCATTTTACGCTTGGTTTTTGGCATTTACAGCTGCTTTCATTGCTGATATCATTGTATATTCACTCCAATGAGAAAACTGTTTGGTTATCAGCAGAGCACATCTTTACATGACATTTTATGGTAGATTCATTCAAAATCACCTTATAATAGGATTGGTGGATTTTCAGGAGGGAACTGAGTTTTCTGGTCAAATACAGATTGGGGTCCAGTCCTAAATGGGTGAAAAAGTGACAGATGTTCCATAATCAACTCAAAACATATTCAAATTACATTTCAAAGAACCTCTACTTGAAATCACATTATAATAGGATTCAATGAAGCAACCATCAACTGCTTGTGTAAATTACAATGAAAAGCATTTTACGCTAGGTTTTCGGCATTTACAGTTGCCCCAATGCTGTTGATTATTGTATATTCACTCCAATGAGAAAACTTTTTAGTAATAAACAAAGCACATCTTAACATGACATTTTATGGTAGATTCTTTCAAAATCACCTTGTAATAGGATTGGTGGATTTTCAGGAGGGAACTGAGTTTTCTGGTCAAATACAGATTGGGGTCCAGTCCTAAATGGATGAAAAAGTGCCACATGTTCCATAATCAACTCAAAACATATTCAAATTACATTTCCAGGTACCTCTACTTGAAATCACATTATAATAGGATTTAATGAAGCAACCATAAACTGCTTGTGTAAATTACAATGAAAAGCATTTTACGCTAGGTTTTCAGCATTTACAGCTGCCCCATTGCTGTTGATTATTGTATATTCACTCCAACGAGAAAACTGTTAAGATATCAACAAAGCACATCTTTACATGACATTTTATGGTAGATTCATTCATTATAACCTTATAATAGGATTTGTGGATTTTCAGGAGGGATCTGAGTTTTCTGGTCGGATACAGATTGGGGTCCAGTCCTAAATGGATAAAAAAGTGACAGATGTTCCATAATCAACTCGAAACATATTCAAATTACATTTCAAGGTACCTCTATCTGAAATCACATTATAATAGGATTTACTGAAGCAACCATCAACTACAATGAAAAGCATTTTACGCTTGGTTTTTGGCATTTACAGCTGCTTTCATTGCTGATATCATTGTATATTCACTCCAATGAGAAAACGGTTTAGTTATCAGCAGAGCACATCTTCACATGACATTTTATGGTAGATTCATTCAAAATCACCTTGTAATAGGATTTGTGGATTTTCAGGAGGGAACTGAGTTTTCTGGTCTAATACAGATTGGGGTCCAGTCCTAAATGGATGAAAAAGTGCCACATGTTCCATAATCAACTCAAAACATATTCAAATTACATTTCAAGGTACCTCTACTTGAAATCACATTATAATAGGATTTACTGAAGCAACCATCAACTACAATGAAAAGCATTTTACGCTAGGTTTTCAGCATTTACAGTTGCCCCATTGCTGTTGATTATTGTATATTCACTCCAATGAGAAAACTGTTTGGTTATCAGCAGAGCACATCTTTACATGACATTTTATGGTAGATTCATTCAAAATCACCTTATAATAGGATTGGTGGATTTTCAGGAGGGAACTGAGTTTTCTGGTCAAATACAGATTGGGGTCCAGTCCTAAATGGGTGAAAAAGTGACAGATGTTCCATAATCAACTCAAAATATATTCAAATTACATTTCAAAGAACCTCTACTTGAAATCACATTATAATAGGATTCAATGAACCAACCATCAACTGCTTGTGTAAATTACAATGAAAAGCATTTTACGCTAGGTTTTCGGCATTTACAGTTGCCCCATTGCTGTTGATTATTGTATATTCACTCCAATGAGAAAACTGTTTAGTAATGACAAAGCACATCTTAACATGACAATTTATGGTAGATTCCTTCAAAATCACCTTGTAATAGGATTGGTGGATTTTCAGGAGGGAACTGAGTTTTCTGGTCAAATACAGATTGGGGTCCAGTCCTAAATGGATGAAAAAGTGCCACATGTTCCATAATCAACTCAAAACATATTCAAATTACATTTCCAGGTACCTCTACTTGAAATCACATTATAATAGGATTTAATGAAGCAACCATAAACTGCTTGTGTAAATTACAATGAAAAGCATTTTACGCTAGGTTTTCAGCATTTACAGCTGCCCCATTGCTGTTGATTATTGTATATTCACTCCAACGAGAAAACTGTTAAGATATCAACAAAGCACATCTTTACATGACATTTTATGGTAGATTCATTCATTATCACCTTATAATAGGATTTGTGGATTTTCAGGAGGGATCTGAATTTTCTGGTCGGATACAGATTGGGGTCCAGTCCTAAATGGATAAAAAAGTGACAGATGTTCCATAATCAACTCGAAACATATTCAAATTACATTTCAAGGTACCTCTATCTGAAATCACATTATAATAGGATTTACTGAAGCAACCATCAACTACAATGAAAAGCATTTTACGCTTGGTTTTTGGCATTTACAGCTGCTTTCATTGCTGATATCATTGTATATTCACTCCAATGAGAAAACTGTTTAGTTATCAGCAGAGCACATCTTCACATGACATTTTATGGTAGATTCATTCAAAATCACCTTGTAATAGGATTTGTGGAATTTCAGGAGGGAACTGAGGTTTCTGGTCAAATACAGATTGGGGTCCAGTCCTAAATGGATGAAAAAGTGCCACATGTTCCATAATCAACTCAAAACATATTCAAATTACATTTCAAGGTACCTCTACTTGAAATCACATTATAATAGGATTTACTGAAGCAACCATCAACTACAATGAAAAGCATTTTACGCTAGGTTTTCAGCATTTACAGTTGCCCCATTGCTGTTGATTATTGTATATTCACTCCAATGAGAAAACTGTTTGGTTATCAGCAGAGCACATCTTTACATGACATTTTATGGTAGATTCATTCAAAATCACCTTATAATAGGATTGGTGGATTTTCAGGAGGGAACTGAGTTTTCTGGTCAAATACAGATTGGGGTCCAGTCCTAAATGGGTGAAAAAGTGACAGATGTTCCATAATCAACTCAAAATATATTCAAATTACATTTCAAAGAACCTCTACTTTAAATCACATTATAATAGGATTCAATGAAGCAACCATCAACTGCTTGTGTAAATTACAATGAAAAGCATTTTACGCTAGGTTTTCGGCATTTACAGTTGCCCCATTGCTGTTGATTATTGTATATTCACTCCAATGAGAAAACTGTTTAGTAATGACAAAGCACATCTTAACATGACAATTTATGGTAGATTCCTTCAAAATCACCTTGTAATAGGATTGGTGGATTTTCAGGAGGGAACTGAGTTTTCTGGTCAAATACAGATTGGGGTCCAGTCCTAAATGGATGAAAAAGTGCCACATGTTCCATAATCAACTCAAAACATATTCAAATTACATTTCCAGGTACCTCTACTTGAAATCACATTATAATAGGATTTAATGAAGCAACCATAAACTGCTTGTGTAAATTACAATGAAAAGCATTTTACGCTAGGTTTTCAGCATTTACAGCTGCCCCATTGCTGTTGATTATTGTATATTCACTCCAACGAGAAAACTGTTAAGATATCAACAAAGCACATCTTTACATGACATTTTATGGTAGATTCATTCATTATCACCTTATAATAGGATTTGTGGATTTTCAGGAGGGATCTGAATTTTCTGGTCGGATACAGATTGGGGTCCAGTCCTAAATGGATAAAAAAGTGACAGATGTTCCATAATCAACTCGAAACATATTCAAATTACATTTCAAGGTACCTCTATCTGAAATCACATTATAATAGGATTTACTGAAGCAACCATCAACTACAATGAAAAGCATTTTACGCTTGGTTTTTGGCATTTACAGCTGCTTTCATTGCTGATATCATTGTATATTCACTCCAATGAGAAAACTGTTTAGTTATCAGCAGAGCACATCTTCACATGACATTTTATGGTAGATTCATTCAAAATCACCTTGTAATAGGATTTGTGGAATTTCAGGAGGGAACTGAGGTTTCTGGTCAAATACAGATTGGGGTCCAGTCCTAAATGGATGAAAAAGTGCCACATGTTCCATAATCAACTCAAAACATATTCAAATTACATTTCAAGGTACCTCTACTTGAAATCACATTATAATAGGATTTACTGAAGCAACCATCAACTACAATGAAAAGCATTTTACGCTAGGTTTTCAGCATTTACAGTTGCCCCATTGCTGTTGATTATTGTATATTCACTCCAATGAGAAAACTGTTTGGTTATCAGCAGAGCACATCTTTACATGACATTTTATGGTAGATTCATTCAAAATCACCTTATAATAGGATTGGTGGATTTTCAGGAGGGAACTGAGTTTTCTGGTCAAATACAGATTGGGGTCCAGTCCTAAATGGGTGAAAAAGTGACAGATGTTCCATAATCAACTCAAAATATATTCAGATTACATTTCAAAGAACCTCTACTTTAAATCACATTATAATAGGATTCAATGAAGCAACCATCAACTGCTTGTGTAAATTACAATGAAAAGCATTTTACGCTAGGTTTTCGGCATTTACAGTTGCCCCATTGCTGTTGATTATTGTATATTCACTCCAATGAGAAAACTGTTTAGTAATGACAAAGCACATCTTAACATGACAATTTATGGTAGATTCCTTCAAAATCACCTTGTAATAGGATTGGTGGATTTTCAGGAGGGAACTGAGTTTTCTGGTCAAATACAGATTGGGGTCCAGTCCTAAATGGATGAAAAAGTGCCACATGTTCCATAATCAACTCAAAACATATTCAAATTACATTTCCAGGTACCTCTACTTGAAATCACATTATAATAGGATTTAATGAAGCAACCATAAACTGCTTGTGTAAATTACAATGAAAAGCATTTTACGCTAGGTTTTCAGCATTTACAGCTGCCCCATTGCTGTTGATTATTGTATATTCACTCCAATGAGAAAACTGTTAAGATATCAACAAAGCACATCTTTACATGACATTTTATGGTAGATTCATTCATTATCACCTTATAATAGGATTTGTGGATTTTCAGGAGGGATCTGAATTTTCTGGTCGGATACAGATTGGGGTCCAGTCCTAAATGGATAAAAAAGTGACAGATGTTCCATAATCAACTCGAAACATATTCAAATTACATTTCAAGGTACCTCTATCTGAAATCACATTATAATAGGATTTACTGAAGCAACCATCAACTACAATGAAAAGCATTTTACGCTTGGTTTTTGGCATTTACAGCTGCTTTCATTGCTGATATCATTGTATATTCACTCCAATGAGAAAACTGTTAAGTTATCAGCAGAGCACATCTTCACATGACATTTTATGGTAGATTCATTCAAAATCACCTTGTAATAGGATTTGTGGATTTTCAGGAGGGAACTGAGTTTTCTGGTCCAATACAGATTGGGGTCCAGTCCTAAATGGATGAAAAAGTGCCACATGTTCCATAATCAACTCAAAACATATTCAAATTACATTTCCAGGTACCTCTACTTGAAATCACATTATAATAGGATTTAATGAAGCAACCATCAACTACAATGAAAAGCATTTTACGCTTGGTGTTGGCATTTACAGCTGCTTTCATTGCTGTTTATCATTGTATATTCACTCCAATGAGAAAACTGTTAAGATATCAACAAAGCACATCTTAACATGACATTATGGTAGATTCATTCAAAAAAACCTTATAATAGGATTTGTGGATTTTCAGGAGGGAATTGAGTTTTCTGGTCAAATACAGATTGGGGTCCAGTCCTAAATGGATGAAAAAGTGACAGATGTTCCATAATCAACTCGAAACATATTCAAATTACATTTCATGGTACCTCTACTTGAAATCACATTATAATAGGATTTACTGAAGCAACCATCAACTACAATGAAAAGCATTGTACGCTTGGTTTTTGGCATTTACAGCTGCTTTCATTGCTGATATCATTGTATATTCACTCCAATGAGAAAACTGTTTAGTTATCAGCATAGCACATCTTCACATGACATTTTATGGTAGATTCATTCAAAATCACCTTGTAATAGGATTTGTGGATTTTCAGGAGGGAACTGAGTTTTCTGGTCAAATACAGATTGGCGTCCAGTCCTAAATGGATGAAAAAGTGCCACATTTTCCATAATCAACTCAAAACATATTCAAATTACATTTCCAGGTACCTCTACTTGAAATCACATTATAATAGGATTTAATGAAGCAACCATCAACTGCTTGTGTAAATTACAATGAAAAGCGTTTTACGCTAGGTTTTCGAAATTTACAGTTGCCCCATTGCTGTTGATTATTGTATATTCACTCCAATGAGAAAACTGTTTAGTTATCAACAAAGCACATCTTAACATGACATTTTATGGTAGATTCATTCAAAATCACCTTATAATAGGATTTGTGGATTTTCAGGAGGGAACTGAGTTTTCTGGTCAAATACAGATTGGGGTCCAGTCCTAAATGCATGAAAAAGTGACAGATGTTCCATAATCAACTCAAAATATATTCAAATTACATTTCCAGGTAACTCTACTTGAAATCACATTATAATAGGATTTAATGAAGCAACCATCAACTGCTTGTGTAAATTACAATGAAAAGCGTTTTACGCTAGGTTTTCGGCATTTACAGTTGCCCCGATGCTGTTGATTATTGTATATTCACTCCAATGAGAAAACTGTTTAGTTATCAACAAAGCCTATCTTAACATGACATTTTATGGTAGATTCATTCAAAATCACCTTATAATAGGATTGGTGGATTTTCAGGAGGGAACTGAGTTTTCTGGTCGGATACAGATTGGGGTCCAGTCCTAAATGGATGAAAAGGTGACAGATGTTCCATAATTAACTCAAAACATATTCAAATTACATTTCCAGGTACATCTACTTGAAATCACATTATAATAGGATTTGCTGAAGCAACCATCAACTACAATGAAAAGCATTTTATGCCAGATTTTCGGCATGTACAGCTGCTTTCATTGCTGTTTATCATTGTATATTCACTCAAATGAGAAAACTGTTCAGTTATCAGCAGAGCACATCTTCACATGACATTTTATAGTAGATTCATTCAAAATCACCTTATAATAGGATTTGTGGATTTTCAGGAGGGAACTGGGTTTTCTGGTGAAAAACAGATTGGGGTCCAGTCCTAAATGGATAAAAAAGTGACAGATGTTCCATAATCAACTCAAAACATATTCAAATTACAATTCAAGGTACCTCTACTTGAAATCACATTAAAATAGGATTTACTGAAGCGACCGTCAACTACAATGAAAAGCATTTTACGCTTGGATTTTGGCATTTACAGCTGCTTTCATTGCTGTTTATCATTGTATATTCACTCCAAAGAGAACACTGATAAGATATCAACAGAGCACATCTTAACATGACATTTTGTGATAGATTCATTCAAAATCACCTTATAATAGGATTTGTGGAGTTTCAGGAGGGAACTGAGTTTTCTGGTCAAATACACATTGGGGTCCAGTCCTAAATGGGTGAAAAAGTGACAGATGTTCCATAATCAACTCAAAACATATTCAAATTACATTTCCCGGTACCTCTACTTGAAATCACATTATAATAGGATTTAATGAAGCAACCATCAACTGCTTGTGTAAATTACAATGAAAAGCATTTTACGCTAGGTTTTCGGCATTTACAGCTGCCCCATTGCTGTTGATTATTGTATATTCACTCCAATGAGAAAACTGTTTAGTTATCAACAAAGCACATCTTTGCATGACATTTTATGGTAGATTCATTCATAATCACCTTATAAAAGGATTTGTGGATTTTCAGGAGGGAACTGAGTTTTCTAGTCAAATACAGATTGGGGTCCAGTCCTAAATGGATGAAAAAGTGACAGATGTTCCATTATCAACTCAAAACATATTCAAATTACATTTCAAAGTACCTCTACTTGAAATCACATTGTAATAGGATTTAATGAAGCAACCATCAACTGCTTGTGTAAATTACAATGAAAAGCATTTTACACTAGGTTTTCGGCATTTACACCTGCCCCATTGCTGTTGATTATTGTATATTCACTCCAATGGGAAAACTGTTTAGTTATCAACAAAACACATCTTTGCATGACATTTTATGGTAGATTCATTCATAATCACCTCATAATAGGATTTGTGGATTTTCAGGAGGCTATGACAGACACAGATTGGGGTCCAGTCCTAAATGGATGAAAAAGTGACAGATGTTCCATAATCAACTCAAAACATATTCAAATTACATTTACAGGTACCTCTACTTGAAATCACACCATAATAGGATTTACTGAAGCAACCATCAACTACAATGAAAAGCATTTTACGCTTGGTTTTCGGCATTTACAGCTGCTTTCATTGCTGTTTATCATTGTATATTCACTCCAATGAGAAAACCGTTTAGTTATCAGCAGAGCACATCTTCACATGACATTTTATAGTAGATTCATTCAGAATCACCTTATAATAGGATTTGTGGATTTTCAGGAGGGAACTGAGTTTTTTGGTCAAATACAGATTGGGGTCCAGTCCTAAATTGATGAAAAAGTGACAGATGTTCCATAATCAATTTAAAACATATTCAAATTACATTTCAAGGTACCTCTACTTGAAATCACATTATAATAGAATTTAATGAAGCAACCATCAACTGCTTGTGTAAATTACAATGAAAAGCATTTTACGCTAGATTTTCGGCATCTACAGTTGCCCCATTGCTGTTGATTATTGTATATTCACTCCAATGAGAAAACTGTTTAGTTATCAACAAAGCACATCTTTGCATGACATTTAATGGTAGATTCATTCATAATCACCTTATAAAAGGATTTGTGGATTTTCAGGAGGGAACTGAGTTTTCTAGTCAAATACAGATTGGGGTCCAGTCCTAAATGGATGAAAAAGTGACAGATGTTCCATTATCAACTCAAAACATATTCAAATTACATTTCAAAGTACCTCTACTTGAAATCACATTGTAATAGGATTTAATGAAGCAACCATCAACTGCTTGTGTAAATTACAATGAAAAGCATTTTACACTAGGTTTTCGGCATTTACAGCTGCCCCATTGCTGTTGATTATTGTATATTCACTCCAATGGGAAAACTGTTTAGTTATCAACAAAGCACATCTTTGCATGACATTTTATGGTAGATTCATTCATAATCACCTCATAATAGGATTTGTGGATTTTCAGGAGGCTATGACAGACACAGATTGGGGTCCAGTCCTAAATGGATGAAAAAGTGACAGATGTTCCATAATAAACTCAAAACATATTCAAATTACATTTCAAGGTACCTCTACTTGAAATCACATTATAATAGGATTTACTGAAGCAACCATCAACTACAATGAAAAGCATTTTACGCTAGGTTTTCAGCATTTACAGCTGCCCCATTGCTGTTGATTATTGTATATTCACTCCCATGAGAAAACTGTTAAGTTATCAACAAAACACATCTTAACATGACATTTTATGGTAGATTCATTCAAAATCACCTTATAATAGGATTTGTGGATTTTCAAGAGGGAACTGAGTTTTCTGGTCAAATACAGATTGGGGTCCAGTCCTAAATGGATGAAAAAGTGCCACATGTTCCATAATCAACTCAAAACATATTCAAATTACATTTCCAGGTACCTCTTCTTTCAATCACATTATAATAGGATTTACTGAAGCAACCATCAACTACAATGAAAAGCATTTTACGCTTGGTTTTCGTCATTTACAGCTTCTTTAATTACTGTTTATCATTGTATATCCACTCCAACGAGAAAACTGTTAAGATACTAACAAAGCACATCTTTACATGACATTTTATGGTAGATTCATTCAAAATCACCTAATAATAGGATTTGTTGATTTTCAGGAGGGAACTGAGTTTTCTGGTCAAATACAGATTGGGGTCCAGTCCTAAATGGGTGAAAAAGTGACAGATGTTCCATAATCAACTCAAAACATATTCAAATTACATTTCAAAGAACCTCTACTTAAATTCACATTATAATAGGATTCAATGAAGCAACCATCAACTGCTTGTGTAAATTACAATGAAAAGCATTTTACGCTAGGTTTTCGGCATTTACAGTTGCCCCATTGCTGTTAATTATTGTATATTCACTCCAATGAGAAAACTTTTTAGTTATCAGCAGAGCACATCTTTACATGAGATTTTATGGTAGATTTATTCAAAATCACCTTCTTATAGGATTTGTGGATTTTCAGGAGGGAACTGAGTTTTCTGGTCAAATACAGATTGGGGTCCAGTCCTAAATGGATGAAAAAGTGCCACATGTTCCATAATCAACTCAAAACATATTCAAATTACATTTCCAGGTACCTCTACTTGAAATCACATTATAATAGGATTTACTGAAGCAACCATCAACTACAATGAAAAGCATTTTACGCCTGGTTTTGGGGATTTACAGCTGCTTTCATTGCAGTTCATCATAGTATATTCACTCCAATGAGAAAACTGTTTAGTTATCAGCAGAGCACATCTTCACATGACATTTTATGGCAGATTCATTCAAAATCACCTTATGATAGGATTTGTGGATTTTCAGGAGGGAACTGAGTTTTCTGGTGGGATACAGATTGGGGTCCAGTCCTAAATGAATGAAAAAGTGGCACATGTTCCATAATCAACTCAAAACATATTCAAATTACATTTCAAGGTACCTCTATTTGAAATCACATTATGATAGGATTTAATGAAGCAAAGATCAACTGCTTGTGTAAATTACATTGAAAAGCATTTTACACTAGGTTTTCGGCATTTACAGCTGCCCCATTGCTGTTGATTATTGTATATTCACTCCAATGGGAAAACTGTTTAGTTATCAACAAAGCACATCTTTGCATGACATTTTATGGTAGATTCATTCATAATCACCTCATAATAGGATTTGTGGATTTTCAGGAGGCTATGACAGACACAGATTGGGGTCCAGTCCTAAATGGATGAAAAAGTGACAGATGTTCCATAATCAACTCAAAACATATTCAAATTACATTTACAGGTACCTCTACTTGAAATCACACCATAATAGGATTTACTGAAGCAACCCTCAACTACAATGAAAAGCATTTTACGCTTGGTTTCCGGCATTTACAGCCGCGTTCATTGCTGTTTATCATTGTATATTCACTCCAATGAGAAAACTGTTAAGATACTAACAAAGCACATCTTCACATGACATTTTATAGTAGATTCATTCAAAATCACCTTATAATAGGATTTGTGGATTTTCAGGAGGGAACTGAGTTTTTTGGTCAAATACAGATTGGGGTCCAGTCCTAAATTGATGAAAAAGTGACAGATGTTCCATAATCAATTTAAAACATATTCAAATTACATTTCCAGGTACCTCTACTTGAAATCACATTATAATAGGATTTACTGAAGCAACCATCAACTACAATGAAAAGCATTTTACGCTTGGTTTTTGGCATTTACAGCTGCTTTCATTGCTGATATCATTGTTTATTCACTCCAATGAGAAAACTGTTTAGTTATCAGCAGAGCACATCTTCACATGACATTTTATGGTAGATTCATTCAAAATCACCTTGTAATAGGATTTGTGGATTTTCAGGAGGGAACTGAGTTTTCTGGTCCAACACAGATTGGCGTCCAGTCCTAAATGGATGAAAAAGTGCCACATGTTTCATAATCAACTCAAAACATATTCAAATTACATTTCCAGGTACCTCTACTTGAAATCACATTATAATAGGATTTAATGAAGCAACCATCAACTACAATGAAAAGCATTTTACGCTTGGTTTTTGGCATTTACAGCTGCTTCATTGCTGATATCATTGTATATTCACTCCAATGAGAAAACTGTTTAGTTATTAGCAGAGCACATCATCACATGACATTTTATGGTAGATTCATTCAAAATCACCTTATGTTAGGATTTGTGGATTTTCAGGAGGGAACTGAGTTTTCTGGTCAAATAAAGATTGGGGTCCAGTCCTAAATGGATGAAAAAGTGCCACATTTTCCATAATCAACTCAAATCATATTCAAATTACATTTCCAGGTACCTCTACTTGAAATCACATTATAATAGGATTTACTGAAGCGACCATCAACTACAATGAAAAGCATTTTACGCTTGCTTTTCGGCATTTACAGCTGCTTTCATTGCTGTTTATCATTGTTTATTCACTCCAATGAGAAAACTGTTAAGATATCAACAAAGCACATCTTAACATGACATTTTATGGTAGATTAATTCAAAATCACCTTATGATAGGATTTGTGGATTTTCAGGAGGGAACTGAGTTTTCTGGTCAAATACAGATTGGGATCCAGTCCTAAATGGATGAAAAAGTGACAGATGTTTCATAATTAACTCAAAACATATTCAAATTACATTTCAAGGTACCTCTACTTGAAATCACATTATAATAGGATTTAATGAAGCAACCATCAACTGCTTGTGTAAATTACAATGAAAAGCATTTTACGCTAGGTTTTCGTCATTTACAGCTGCCCCATTGCTGTTGATTATTGTATATTCACTCCAATGAGAAAACTGTTTAGTTATCAACAAAGCCTATCTTAACATGACATTTTATGGTAGATTCATTCATAATCACCTCAGAATAGGATTTGTGGATTTTCAGGAGGCTATGACAGACACAGATTGGGGTCCAGTCCTAAATGGATGAAAAAGTGACACATGTTCCATAATCAACTCAAAATATATTCAAATTACATTTCCAGGTACCTCTACTTGAAATCACATTATAATAGGATTTAATGAAGCAACCATCAACTGCTTGTGTACATTACACTAAAAAGCGTTTTACACTAGGTTTTCGGCATTGACAGTTGCCCGAATGCTGTTGATTATTGTATATTCACTCCACTGAGAAAACTGTTTAGTTATCAACAAAGCCTATCTTAACATGACATTTTATGGTAGATTCATTCAAAATCACCTTATAATAGGATTTGTGGATTTTCAGGAGGGAACTGAGTTTTCTGGTCAAATACAGATTGGGGTCCAGTCCTAAATGGATGAAAAAGTGACACATGTTCCATAATCAACTCAAAATATATTCAAATTACATTTCCAGGTACCTCTCCTTGAAATCACATTATAATAGGATTTAATGAAGCAACCACCAACTGCTTGTGTAAATTACAATGAAAAGCATTTTACGCTAGATTTTCGGCATCTACAGTTGCCCCATTGCTGTTGATTATTGTATATTCACTCCAATGAGAAAACTGTTTAGTTATCAACAAAACACATCTTTGCATGACATTTTATGGTAGATTCATTCATTATCACCTCATAATAGGATTTGTGGATTTTCAGGAGGCTATGACAGACACAGATTTGGGTCCAGTCCTTAATGGATGAAAAAGTGACAGATGTTCCATAATCAACTCAAAACATATTCAAATTACATTTCAAGGTACCTCTACTTGAAATCACATTATAATAGGATTTACTGAAGCAACCATCAACTACAATGAAAAGCGTTTTACGCTAGGTTTTCAGCATTTACAGCTGCCCCATTGCTGTTGATTATTGTATATTCACTCCAATGAGAAAACTGTTTAGTTATCAACAAAGCACATCTTTGCATGACATTTTATGGTAGATTCATTCATAATCACCTCATAATAGGATTTGTGGATTTTCAGGAGGCTATGACAGACACAGATTGGGGTCCAGTCCTAAATGGATGAAAAAGTGACAGATGTTCCATAATCAAATCAAAACATATTCAAATTACATTTCAAGGTACCTCTACTTGAAATCACATTATAATAGGATTTACTGAAGCAACCATCAACTACAATGAAAAGCATTTTACGCCTGGTTTTGGGGATTTACAGCTGCTTTCATTGCTGATATCATTGTATATTCACTCCAATGAGAAAACTGTTTAGTTATCAGCAGAGCACATCTTCACATGACATTTTATGGCAGATTCATTCAAAATCACCTTATAATAGGATTTGTGGATTTTCAGGAGGGAACTGAGTTTACTGGTCAAATACAGATTGGGGTCCAGTCCTAAATGGGTGAAAAAGTGACAGATGTTCCATAATCAACTCAAAACATATTCAAATTACATTTCAAGGTAGCTCTACTTGAAATCACATTATAATAGGATTAAATGAAGCAACCATCAACTGCTTGTGTAAATTACAATGAAAAGCATTTTACGCTAGGTTTTCGGCATTTACAGTTGCCCCATTGCTGTTGATTATTGTATATTCACTCCAATGAGAAAACTGTTTAGTAATAAACAAAGCACATCTTAACATGACATTTTATGGTAGATTCTTTCAAAATCACCTTGTAATAGGATTTGTGGATTTTCAGGAGGGAACTGAGTTTTCTGGTCAAATACAGATTGGGGTCCAGTCCTAAATGGATGAAAAAGTGCCACATGTTCCATAATCAACTCAAAACATATTCAAATTACATTTCCAGGTACCTCTACTTGAAATCACATTATAATAGGATTTAATGAAGCAACCATCAACTGCTTGTGTAAATTACACTAAAAAGCGTTTTACGCTAGGTTTTCGGCATTTACAGTTGCCTCAATGCTGTTGATTATTGTATATTCACTCCAATGAGAAAACTGTTTAGTTATCAACAAAGCCTATCTTAACATGACATTTTATGGTAGATTCATTCAAAATCACCTTATAATAGGATTGGTGGATTTTCAGGAGGGAACTGAGTTTTCTGGTCGGATACAGATTGGGGTCCAGTCCTAAATGGATGAAAAGGTGACAGATGTTCCATAATTAACTCAAAACATATTCAAATTACATTTCCAGGTACATCTACTTGAAATCACATTATAATAGGATTTGCTGAAGCAACCATCAACTACAATGAAAAGCATTTTATGCCAGATTTTCGGCATGTACAGCTGCTTTCATTGCTGTTTATCATTGTATATTCACTCAAATGAGAAAACTGTTCAGTTATCAGCAGAGCACATCTTCACATGACATTTTATAGTAGATTCATTCAAAATCACCTTATAATAGGATTTGTGGATTTTCAGGAGGGAACTGGGTTTTCTGGTGAAAAACAGATTGGGGTCCAGTCCTAAATGGATAAAAAAGTGACAGATGTTCCATAATCAACTCAAAACATATTCAAATTACAATTCAAGGTACCTCTACTTGAAATCACATTAAAATAGGATTTACTGAAGCGACCGTCAACTACAATGAAAAGCATTTTACGCTTGGATTTTGGCATTTACAGCTGCTTTCATTGCTGTTTATCATTGTATATTCACTCCAAAGAGAACACTGATAAGATATCAACAGAGCACATCTTAACATGACATTTTGTGATAGATTCATTCAAAATCACCTTATAATAGGATTTGTGGAGTTTCAGGAGGGAACTGAGTTTTCTGGTCAAATACACATTGGGGTCCAGTCCTAAATGGGTGAAAAAGTGACAGATGTTCCATAATCAACTCAAAACATATTCAAATTACATTTCCCGGTACCTCTACTTGAAATCACATTATAATAGGATTTAATGAAGCAACCATCAACTGCTTGTGTAAATTACAATGAAAAGCATTTTACGCTAGGTTTTCGGCATTTACAGCTGCCCCATTGCTGTTGATTATTGTATATTCACTCCAATGAGAAAACTGTTTAGTTATCAACAAAGCACATCTTTGCATGACATTTTATGGTAGATTCATTCATAATCACCTTATAAAAGGATTTGTGGATTTTCAGGAGGGAACTGAGTTTTCTAGTCAAATACAGATTGGGGTCCAGTCCTAAATGGATGAAAAAGTGACAGATGTTCCATTATCAACTCAAAACATATTCAAATTACATTTCAAAGTACCTCTACTTGAAATCACATTGTAATAGGATTTAATGAAGCAACCATCAACTGCTTGTGTAAATTACAATGAAAAGCATTTTACACTAGGTTTTCGGCATTTACACCTGCCCCATTGCTGTTGATTATTGTATATTCACTCCAATGGGAAAACTGTTTAGTTATCAACAAAACACATCTTTGCATGACATTTTATGGTAGATTCATTCATAATCACCTCATAATAGGATTTGTGGATTTTCAGGAGGCTATGACAGACACAGATTGGGGTCCAGTCCTAAATGGATGAAAAAGTGACAGATGTTCCATAATCAACTCAAAACATATTCAAATTACATTTACAGGTACCTCTACTTGAAATCACACCATAATAGGATTTACTGAAGCAACCATCAACTACAATGAAAAGCATTTTACGCTTGGTTTTCGGCATTTACAGCTGCTTTCATTGCTGTTTATCATTGTATATTCACTCCAATGAGAAAACCGTTTAGTTATCAGCAGAGCACATCTTCACATGACATTTTATAGTAGATTCATTCAGAATCACCTTATAATAGGATTTGTGGATTTTCAGGAGGGAACTGAGTTTTTTGGTCAAATACAGATTGGGGTCCAGTCCTAAATTGATGAAAAAGTGACAGATGTTCCATAATCAATTTAAAACATATTCAAATTACATTTCAAGGTACCTCTACTTGAAATCACATTATAATAGAATTTAATGAAGCAACCATCAACTGCTTGTGTAAATTACAATGAAAAGCATTTTACGCTAGATTTTCGGCATCTACAGTTGCCCCATTGCTGTTGATTATTGTATATTCACTCCAATGAGAAAACTGTTTAGTTATCAACAAAGCACATCTTTGCATGACATTTAATGGTAGATTCATTCATAATCACCTTATAAAAGGATTTGTGGATTTTCAGGAGGGAACTGAGTTTTCTAGTCAAATACAGATTGGGGTCCAGTCCTAAATGGATGAAAAAGTGACAGATGTTCCATTATCAACTCAAAACATATTCAAATTACATTTCAAAGTACCTCTACTTGAAATCACATTGTAATAGGATTTAATGAAGCAACCATCAACTGCTTGTGTAAATTACAATGAAAAGCATTTTACACTAGGTTTTCGGCATTTACAGCTGCCCCATTGCTGTTGATTATTGTATATTCACTCCAATGGGAAAACTGTTTAGTTATCAACAAAGCACATCTTTGCATGACATTTTATGGTAGATTCATTCATAATCACCTCATAATAGGATTTGTGGATTTTCAGGAGGCTATGACAGACACAGATTGGGGTCCAGTCCTAAATGGATGAAAAAGTGACAGATGTTCCATAATAAACTCAAAACATATTCAAATTACATTTCAAGGTACCTCTACTTGAAATCACATTATAATAGGATTTACTGAAGCAACCATCAACTACAATGAAAAGCATTTTACGCTAGGTTTTCAGCATTTACAGCTGCCCCATTGCTGTTGATTATTGTATATTCACTCCCATGAGAAAACTGTTAAGTTATCAACAAAACACATCTTAACATGACATTTTATGGTAGATTCATTCAAAATCACCTTATAATAGGATTTGTGGATTTTCAAGAGGGAACTGAGTTTTCTGGTCAAATACAGATTGGGGTCCAGTCCTAAATGGATGAAAAAGTGCCACATGTTCCATAATCAACTCAAAACATATTCAAATTACATTTCCAGGTACCTCTTCTTTCAATCACATTATAATAGGATTTACTGAAGCAACCATCAACTACAATGAAAAGCATTTTACGCTTGGTTTTCGTCATTTACAGCTTCTTTAATTACTGTTTATCATTGTATATCCACTCCAACGAGAAAACTGTTAAGATACTAACAAAGCACATCTTTACATGACATTTTATGGTAGATTCATTCAAAATCACCTAATAATAGGATTTGTTGATTTTCAGGAGGGAACTGAGTTTTCTGGTCAAATACAGATTGGGGTCCAGTCCTAAATGGGTGAAAAAGTGACAGATGTTCCATAATCAACTCAAAACATATTCAAATTACATTTCAAAGAACCTCTACTTAAATTCACATTATAATAGGATTCAATGAAGCAACCATCAACTGCTTGTGTAAATTACAATGAAAAGCATTTTACGCTAGGTTTTCGGCATTTACAGTTGCCCCATTGCTGTTAATTATTGTATATTCACTCCAATGAGAAAACTTTTTAGTTATCAGCAGAGCACATCTTTACATGAGATTTTATGGTAGATTTATTCAAAATCACCTTCTTATAGGATTTGTGGATTTTCAGGAGGGAACTGAGTTTTCTGGTCAAATACAGATTGGGGTCCAGTCCTAAATGGATGAAAAAGTGCCACATGTTCCATAATCAACTCAAAACATATTCAAATTACATTTCCAGGTACCTCTACTTGAAATCACATTATAATAGGATTTACTGAAGCAACCATCAACTACAATGAAAAGCATTTTACGCCTGGTTTTGGGGATTTACAGCTGCTTTCATTGCAGTTCATCATAGTATATTCACTCCAATGAGAAAACTGTTTAGTTATCAGCAGAGCACATCTTCACATGACATTTTATGGCAGATTCATTCAAAATCACCTTATGATAGGATTTGTGGATTTTCAGGAGGGAACTGAGTTTTCTGGTGGGATACAGATTGGGGTCCAGTCCTAAATGAATGAAAAAGTGGCACATGTTCCATAATCAACTCAAAACATATTCAAATTACATTTCAAGGTACCTCTATTTGAAATCACATTATGATAGGATTTAATGAAGCAAAGATCAACTGCTTGTGTAAATTACATTGAAAAGCATTTTACACTAGGTTTTCGGCATTTACAGCTGCCCCATTGCTGTTGATTATTGTATATTCACTCCAATGGGAAAACTGTTTAGTTATCAACAAAGCACATCTTTGCATGACATTTTATGGTAGATTCATTCATAATCACCTCATAATAGGATTTGTGGATTTTCAGGAGGCTATGACAGACACAGATTGGGGTCCAGTCCTAAATGGATGAAAAAGTGACAGATGTTCCATAATCAACTCAAAACATATTCAAATTACATTTACAGGTACCTCTACTTGAAATCACACCATAATAGGATTTACTGAAGCAACCCTCAACTACAATGAAAAGCATTTTACGCTTGGTTTCCGGCATTTACAGCCGCGTTCATTGCTGTTTATCATTGTATATTCACTCCAATGAGAAAACTGTTAAGATACTAACAAAGCACATCTTCACATGACATTTTATAGTAGATTCATTCAAAATCACCTTATAATAGGATTTGTGGATTTTCAGGAGGGAACTGAGTTTTTTGGTCAAATACAGATTGGGGTCCAGTCCTAAATTGATGAAAAAGTGACAGATGTTCCATAATCAATTTAAAACATATTCAAATTACATTTCCAGGTACCTCTACTTGAAATCACATTATAATAGGATTTACTGAAGCAACCATCAACTACAATGAAAAGCATTTTACGCTTGGTTTTTGGCATTTACAGCTGCTTTCATTGCTGATATCATTGTTTATTCACTCCAATGAGAAAACTGTTTAGTTATCAGCAGAGCACATCTTCACATGACATTTTATGGTAGATTCATTCAAAATCACCTTGTAATAGGATTTGTGGATTTTCAGGAGGGAACTGAGTTTTCTGGTCCAACACAGATTGGCGTCCAGTCCTAAATGGATGAAAAAGTGCCACATGTTTCATAATCAACTCAAAACATATTCAAATTACATTTCCAGGTACCTCTACTTGAAATCACATTATAATAGGATTTAATGAAGCAACCATCAACTACAATGAAAAGCATTTTACGCTTGGTTTTTGGCATTTACAGCTGCTTCATTGCTGATATCATTGTATATTCACTCCAATGAGAAAACTGTTTAGTTATTAGCAGAGCACATCATCACATGACATTTTATGGTAGATTCATTCAAAATCACCTTATGTTAGGATTTGTGGATTTTCAGGAGGGAACTGAGTTTTCTGGTCAAATAAAGATTGGGGTCCAGTCCTAAATGGATGAAAAAGTGCCACATTTTCCATAATCAACTCAAATCATATTCAAATTACATTTCCAGGTACCTCTACTTGAAATCACATTATAATAGGATTTACTGAAGCGACCATCAACTACAATGAAAAGCATTTTACGCTTGCTTTTCGGCATTTACAGCTGCTTTCATTGCTGTTTATCATTGTTTATTCACTCCAATGAGAAAACTGTTAAGATATCAACAAAGCACATCTTAACATGACATTTTATGGTAGATTAATTCAAAATCACCTTATGATAGGATTTGTGGATTTTCAGGAGGGAACTGAGTTTTCTGGTCAAATACAGATTGGGATCCAGTCCTAAATGGATGAAAAAGTGACAGATGTTTCATAATTAACTCAAAACATATTCAAATTACATTTCAAGGTACCTCTACTTGAAATCACATTATAATAGGATTTAATGAAGCAACCATCAACTGCTTGTGTAAATTACAATGAAAAGCATTTTACGCTAGGTTTTCGTCATTTACAGCTGCCCCATTGCTGTTGATTATTGTATATTCACTCCAATGAGAAAACTGTTTAGTTATCAACAAAGCCTATCTTAACATGACATTTTATGGTAGATTCATTCATAATCACCTCAGAATAGGATTTGTGGATTTTCAGGAGGCTATGACAGACACAGATTGGGGTCCAGTCCTAAATGGATGAAAAAGTGACACATGTTCCATAATCAACTCAAAATATATTCAAATTACATTTCCAGGTACCTCTACTTGAAATCACATTATAATAGGATTTAATGAAGCAACCATCAACTGCTTGTGTACATTACACTAAAAAGCGTTTTACACTAGGTTTTCGGCATTGACAGTTGCCCGAATGCTGTTGATTATTGTATATTCACTCCACTGAGAAAACTGTTTAGTTATCAACAAAGCCTATCTTAACATGACATTTTATGGTAGATTCATTCAAAATCACCTTATAATAGGATTTGTGGATTTTCAGGAGGGAACTGAGTTTTCTGGTCAAATACAGATTGGGGTCCAGTCCTAAATGGATGAAAAAGTGACACATGTTCCATAATCAACTCAAAATATATTCAAATTACATTTCCAGGTACCTCTCCTTGAAATCACATTATAATAGGATTTAATGAAGCAACCACCAACTGCTTGTGTAAATTACAATGAAAAGCATTTTACGCTAGATTTTCGGCATCTACAGTTGCCCCATTGCTGTTGATTATTGTATATTCACTCCAATGAGAAAACTGTTTAGTTATCAACAAAACACATCTTTGCATGACATTTTATGGTAGATTCATTCATTATCACCTCATAATAGGATTTGTGGATTTTCAGGAGGCTATGACAGACACAGATTTGGGTCCAGTCCTTAATGGATGAAAAAGTGACAGATGTTCCATAATCAACTCAAAACATATTCAAATTACATTTCAAGGTACCTCTACTTGAAATCACATTATAATAGGATTTACTGAAGCAACCATCAACTACAATGAAAAGCGTTTTACGCTAGGTTTTCAGCATTTACAGCTGCCCCATTGCTGTTGATTATTGTATATTCACTCCAATGAGAAAACTGTTTAGTTATCAACAAAGCACATCTTTGCATGACATTTTATGGTAGATTCATTCATAATCACCTCATAATAGGATTTGTGGATTTTCAGGAGGCTATGACAGACACAGATTGGGGTCCAGTCCTAAATGGATGAAAAAGTGACAGATGTTCCATAATCAAATCAAAACATATTCAAATTACATTTCAAGGTACCTCTACTTGAAATCACATTATAATAGGATTTACTGAAGCAACCATCAACTACAATGAAAAGCATTTTACGCCTGGTTTTGGGGATTTACAGCTGCTTTCATTGCTGATATCATTGTATATTCACTCCAATGAGAAAACTGTTTAGTTATCAGCAGAGCACATCTTCACATGACATTTTATGGCAGATTCATTCAAAATCACCTTATAATAGGATTTGTGGATTTTCAGGAGGGAACTGAGTTTACTGGTCAAATACAGATTGGGGTCCAGTCCTAAATGGGTGAAAAAGTGACAGATGTTCCATAATCAACTCAAAACATATTCAAATTACATTTCAAGGTAGCTCTACTTGAAATCACATTATAATAGGATTAAATGAAGCAACCATCAACTGCTTGTGTAAATTACAATGAAAAGCATTTTACGCTAGGTTTTCGGCATTTACAGTTGCCCCATTGCTGTTGATTATTGTATATTCACTCCAATGAGAAAACTGTTTAGTAATAAACAAAGCACATCTTAACATGACATTTTATGGTAGATTCTTTCAAAATCACCTTGTAATAGGATTTGTGGATTTTCAGGAGGGAACTGAGTTTTCTGGTCAAATACAGATTGGGGTCCAGTCCTAAATGGATGAAAAAGTGCCACATGTTCCATAATCAACTCAAAACATATTCAAATTACATTTCCAGGTACCTCTACTTGAAATCACATTATAATAGGATTTAATGAAGCAACCATCAACTGCTTGTGTAAATTACACTAAAAAGCGTTTTACGCTAGGTTTTCGGCATTTACAGTTGCCTCAATGCTGTTGATTATTGTATATTCACTCCAATGAGAAAACTGTTTAGTTATCAACAAAGCCTATCTTAACATGACATTTTATGGTAGATTCATTCAAAATCACCTTATAATAGGATTGGTGGATTTTCAGGAGGGAACTGAGTTTTCTGGTCAAATACAGATTTGGGTCCAGTCCTAAATGGATGAAAAAGTGACAGATGTTCAATAATCAACTCAAAATATATTCAAATTACATTTCCAGGTACCTCTACTTGAAATCACATTATAATAGGATTTAATGAAGCAACCATCAACTGCTTGTGTAAATTACAATGAAAAGCATTTTACGCTAGGTTTTCGAAATTTACAGTTGCCCCATTGCTGTTGATTATTGTATATTCACTCCAATGAGAAAACTGTTTAGTTATCAACAAAGCACATCTTAACATGACATTTTATGGTAGATTCATTCAAAATCACCTTATAATAGGATTTGTGGATTTTCAGGAGGGAACTGAGTTTTCTGGTCAGATACAGATTGGGGTCCAGTCCTAAATGGATGAAAAAGTGACAGATGTTCAATAAAAAGTGACAAATGTTCAATAATCAACTCAAAACATATTCAACTTACATTTCAAGGTACCTCTACTTGAAATCACATTATAATAGGATTTAATGAAGCAACCATCAACTGCTTGTGTAAATTACAATGAAAAGCGTTTTAAGCTAGGTTTTCGAAATTTACAGTTGCCCCAATGCTGTTGATTATTGTATATTCACTCCAATGAGAAAAATGTTTAGTTATCAGCAGAGCACATCTTCACATGACATTTTATGGCAGATTCATTCAAAATCACCTTATAATAGGATTTGTGGATTTTCAGGAGGGAACTGAGTTTTCTGGTCGGATACAGATTGGGGTCCAGTCCTAAATGGATGAAAAGGTGACAGATGTTCCATAATCAACTCAAAACATATTCAAATTACATTTACAGGTACCTCTACTTGAAATCACACCATAATAGGATTTACTGAAGCAACCATCAACTACAATGAAAAGCATTTTACGCTTGGTTTTCGGCATTTACAGCCGCTTTCATTGCTGTTTATCATTGTATATTCACTCCAATGAGAAAACCGTTTAGTTATCAGCAGAGCACATCTTCACATGACATTTTATAGTAGATTCATTCAAAATCACCTTATAATAGGATTTGTGGATTTTCAGGAGGGAACTGAGTTTTTTGGTCAAATACAGATTGGGGTCCAGTCCTAAATTGATGAAAAAGTGACAGATGTTCCATAATCAATTTAAAACATATTCAAATTACATTTCAAGGTACCTCTACTTGGAATCACATTATAATAGGATTTAATGAAGCAACCATCAACTGCTTGTGTAAATTACAATGAAAAGCATTTTACGCTAGATTTTCGGCATCTACAGTTGCCCCATTGCTGTTGATTATTGTATATTCACTCCAATGAGAAAACTGTTTAGTTATCAACAAAGCAAACTTTGCATGACATTTTATGGTAGATTCATTCATTATCACCTCATAATAGGATTTGTGGATTTTCAGGAGGCTATGACAGACACAGATTGGGGTCCAGTCCTAAATGGATGAAAAAGTGACAGATGTTCCATAATCAACTCAAAACATATTCAAATTACATTTCAAGGTACCTCTACTTGAAATCACATTATAATAGGATTTAATGAAGCAAACATCAACTACAATGAAAAGCATTTTACGCTAGGTTTTCGGCATTTACAGCTGCCCCATTGCTGTTGATTATTGTATATTCACTCCAATGAGAAAACTGTTTGGTTATCAGCAGAGCACATCTTTACATGACATTTTATGGTAGATTCATTCAAAATCACCTTATAATAGGATTGGTGGATTTTCAGGAGGGAACTGAGTTTTCTGGTCAAATACAGATTGGGGTCCAGTCCTAAATGGGTGAAAAAGTGACAGATGTTCCATAATCAACTCAAAACATATTCAAATTACATTTCAAAGAACCTCTACTTGAAATCACATTATAATAGGATTCAATGAAGCAATCATCAACTGCTTGTGTAAATTACAATGAAAAGCATTTTACGCTAGGTTTTCGGCATTTACAGTTGCCCCATTGCTGTTGATTATTGTATATTCACTCCAATGAGAAAACTGTTTAGTAATAAACAAAGCACATCTTAACATGACATTTTATGGTAGATTCTTTCAAAATCACCTTGTAATAGGATTGGTGGATTTTCAGGAGGGAACTGAGTTTTCTGGTCAAATACAGATTGGGGTCCAGTCCTAAATGGATGAAAAAGTGACACATGTTCCATAATCAACTCAAAACATATTCAAATTACATTTCCAGGTACCTCTACTTGAAATCACATTATAATAGGATTTAATGAAGCAACCATAAACTGCTTGTGTAAATTACAATGAAAAGCATTTTACGCTAGGTTTTCAGCATTTACAGCTGCCCCATTGCTGTTGATTATTGTATATTCACTCCAACGAGAAAACTGTTAAGATATCAACAAAGCACATCTTTACATGACATTTTATGGTAGATTCATTAATTATCACCTTATAATAGGATTTGTGGATTTTCAGGAGGGATCTGAATTTTCTGGTCGGATACAGATTGGGGTCCAGTCCTAAATGGATAAAAAAGTGACAGATGTTCCATCATCAACTCGAAACATATTCAAATTACATTTCAAGGTACCTCTATCTGAAATCACATTATAATAGGATTTACTGAAGCAACCATCAACTACAATGAAAAGCATTTTACGCTTGGTTTTTGGCATTTACAGCTGCTTTCATTGCTGATATCATTGTATATTCACTCCAATGAGGAAACTGTTTGGTTATCAGCAGAGCACAGCTTTACATGACATTTTATGGTAGATTCATTCAAAATCACCTTATAATAGGATTGGTGGATTTTCAGGAGGGAAACTGAGTTTTCTGGTCAAATACAGATTGGGGTCCAGTCCTAAATGGGTGAAAAAGTGACAGATGTTCCATAATCAACTCAAAACATATTCAAATTACATTTCAAAGAACCTCTACTTGAAATCACATTATAATAGGATTCAATGAAGCAACCATCAACTGCTTGTGTAAATTACAATGAAAAGCATTTTACCCTAGGTTTTCGGCATTTACAGTTGCCCCATTGCTGTTGATTATTGTATATTCACTCCAATGAGAAAACTTTTTAGTAATAAACAAAGCACATCTTAACATGACATTTTATGGTAGATTCTTTCAAAATCACCTTGTAATAGGATTGGTGGATTTTCAGGAGGGAAACTGAGTTTTCTGGTCAGATACAGATTGGGGTCCAGTCCTAAATGGATGAAAAAGTGACAGATGTTCAATAAAAAGTGACAAATGTTCAATAATCAACTCAAAACATATTCAACTTACATTTCAAGGTACCTCTACTTGAAATCACATTATAATAGGATTTAATGAAGCAACCATCAACTGCTTGTGTAAATTACAATGAAAAGCGTTTTAAGCTAGGTTTTCGAAATTTACAGTTGCCCCAATGCTGTTGATTATTGTATATTCACTCCAATGAGAAAACGGTTTAGTTATCAGCAGAGCACATCTTCACATGACATTTTATGGCAGATTCATTCAAAATCACCTTATAATAGGATTTGTGGATTTTCAGGAGGGAACTGGGTTTTCTGGTGAAAAATAGATTGGGGTCCAGTTCTAAATGGATGAAAAAGTGACACATGTTCCATAATCAACTCAAAACATATTCAAATTACATTTCAAGGTACCTCTACTTGAAATCACATTATAATAGGATTTAATGAAGCGACCGTCAACTACAATGAAAAGCATTTTACGCTTGGATTTTGGCATTTACAGCTGCTTTCATTGCTGTTTATCATTGTATATTCACTCCAGTGAGAACACTGATAAGATATCAACAGAGCACATCTTAACATGACATTTTGTAATAGATTCATTCAAAATCACCTTATAATAGGATTTGTGGAGTTTCAGGAGGGAACTGAGTTTTCTGGTCAAATACAGATTGGGGTCCAGTCCTAAATGGGTGAAAAAGTGACAGATGTTCCATAATCAACTCAAAACATATTCAAATTACATGTCAAAGTACCTCTACTTGAAATCACATTATAATAGGATTTAATGAAGCAACCATCAACTGCTTGTGTACATTACAATGAAAAGCATTTTACGCTAGGTTTTCGAAATTTACAGCTGCCCCATTGCTGTTGATTATTGTATATTCACTCCAATGAGAAAACTGTTTAGTTATCAACAAAGCACATCTTTGCATGACATTTTATGGTAGATTCATTCATAATCACCTTATAAAAGGATTTGTGGATTTTCAGGAGGGAACTGAGTTTTCTAGTCAAATACAGATTTGGGTCCAGTCCTAAATGGATGAAAAAGTGACAGATGTTCCATAATCAACTCAAAACATATTCAAATTACATTTCAAGGTACCTCTACTTGAAAACACATTATAATAGGATTTACTGAAGCAACCATCAACTACAATGAAAAGCATTTTACGCCTGGTTTTGGGGATTTACAGCTGCTTTCATTGCTGATATCATTGTATATTCACTCCAATGAGAAAACTGTTTAGTTATCAACAAAGCACATATTAACATGACATTTTATGGCAGATTCATTCAAAATCACCTTATAGTAGGATTTGTGGATTTTCAGGAGGGAACTGAGTTTTCTGGTCAAATACAGATTGGGGTCCAGTCCTAAATGGGTGAAAAAGTGACAGATGTTCCATAATCAACTCAAAACATATTCAAATTACATTTGAAAGAACCTCTACTTGAAATCACATTATAATAGGATTCAATGAAGCAACCATCAACTGCTTGTGTAAATTACAATGAAAAGCATTTTACGCTAGGTTTTCGGCATTTACAGTTGCCCCATTGCTGTTGATTATTGTATATTCACTCCAATGAGAAAACTGTTTAGTAATAAACAAAGCACATCTTAACATGACATTTTATGGTAGATTCTTTCAAAATCACCTTGTAATAGGCTTTGTGGATTTTCAGGAGGGAACTGAGTTTTCTGGTCAAATACAGATTGGGGTCCAGTCCTAAATGGATGAAAAAGTGCCACATGTTCCATAATCAACTCAAAACATATTCAAATTACATTTCCAGGTACCGCTACTTGAAATCACATTATAATAGGATTTAATGAAGCAACCATCAACTGCTTGTGTAAATTACAATGAAAAGCATTTTACACTAGGTTTTCGGCATTTACAGTTGCCCTGATGCTGTTGATTATTGTATATTCACTCCAATGAGAAAACAGTTTAGTTATCAACAAAGCCTATCTTAACATGACATTTTATGGTAGATTCATTCAAAATCACCCTATAATAGGATTTGTGGATTTTCAGGAGGGAACTGAGTTTTCTGGTCAGATACAGATTGGGGTCCAGTCTTAAATGGATGAAAAAGTGACAGATGTTCAATAAAAAGTGACAAATGTTCAATAATCAACTCAAAACATATTCATCTTACATTTCAAGGTACCTCTACTTGAAATCACATTATAATAGGATTTAATGAAGCAACCATCAACTGCTTGTGTAAATTACAATGAAAAGCGTTTTAAGCTAGGTTTTCGAAATTTACAGTTGCCCCAATGCTGTTGATTATTGTATATTCACTCCAATGAGAAAACTGTTTAGTTATCAGCAGAGCACATCTTCACATGACATTTTATGGCAGATTCATTCAAAATCACCTTATAATAGGATTTGTGGATTTTCAGGAGGGAACTGGGTTTTCTGGTGAAAAATAGATTGGGGTCCAGTTCTAAATGGATGAAAAAGTGACAGATGTTCCATAATCAACTCAAAACATATTCAAATTACATTTCAAGGTACCTCTACTTGAAATCACATTATAATAGGATTTAATGAAGCAACCATCAACTGCTTGTGTAAATTACAATGAAAAGCATTTTACGCTAGGTTTTCGGCATTTACAGCTGCCCCATTGCTGTTGATTATTGTATATTCACTCCAATGAGAAAACTGTTTAGTTATCAACAAAGCACATCTTTGCATGACATTTTATGGTAGATTCATTCATAATCACCTTATAAAAGGATTTGTGGATTTTCAGGAGGGAACTGAGTTTTCTAGTAAAATACAGATTTGGGTCCAGTCCTAAATGGATGAAAAAGTGACAGATGTTCCATTATCAACTCAAAACATATTCAAATTACATTTCAAGGTACCTCTACTTGAAAACACATTATAATAGGATTTACTGAAGCAACCATCAACTACAATGAAAAGCATTTTACGCTAGGTTTTCGGCATTTACAGTTGCCCCATTGCTGTTGATTATTGTATATTCACTCCAATGAGAAAACTGTTTAGTAATAAACAAAGCACATCTTAACATGACATTTTATGGTAGATTCTTTCAAAATCACCTTGTAATAGGCTTTGTGGATTTTCAGGAGGGAACTGAGTTTTCTGGTCAAATACAGATTGGGGTCCAGTCCTAAATGGATGAAAAAGTGCCACATGCTCCATAATCAACTCAAAACATATTCAAATTACATTTCCAGGTACCGCTACTTGAAATCACATTATAATAGGATTTAATGAAGCAACCATAAACTGCTTGTGTAAATTACACTGAAAAGCATTTTACGCTAGGTTTTCAGCATTTACAGCTGCCCCATTGCTGTTGATTATTGTATATTCACTCCAACGAGAAAACTGTTAAGATATCAACAAAGCACATCTTAACATGACATTTTGTAATAGATTCATTCAAAATCACCTTATAATAGGATTTGTGGAGTTTCAGGAGGGAACTGAGTTTTCTGGTCAAATACAGATTTGGGTCCAGTCCTAAATGGGTGAAAAAGTGACAGATGTTCCATAATCAACTCAAAACATATTCAAATTACATTTCAAAGTACCTCTACTTGAAATCACATTATAATAGGATTTAATGAAGCAACCATCAACTGCTTGTGTAAATTACAATGAAAAGCATTTTACGCTAGGTTTTTGGCATTTACAGCTGCCCCATTGCTGTTGATTATTGTATATTCACTCCAATTAGAAAACTGTTTAGTTATCAACAAAGCACATCTTTGCATGACATTTTATGGTAGATTCATTCATAATCACCTTATAAAAGGATTTGTGGATTTTCAGGAGGGAACTGAGTTTTCTAGTCAAATACAGATTTGGGTCCAGTCCTAAATGGACGAAAAAGTGACAGATGTTCCATTATCAACTCAAAACATATTCAAATTACATTTCAAAGTACCTCTACTTGAAATCACATTATAATAGGATTTAATGAAGCAACCATCAACTGCTTGTGTAAATTACAATGAAAAGCATTTTACACTAGGTTTTCGGCATTTACAGCTGCCCCATTGCTGTTGATTATTGTATATTCACTCCAATGGGAAAACTGTTTAGTTATCAACAAAGCACATCTTTGCATGACATTTTATGGTAGATTCATTCATAATCACCTCATAATAGGATTTGTGGATTTTCAGGATGCTATGACAGACACAGATTTGGGTCCAGTCCTAAATGGATGAAAAAGTGACAGATGTTCCATAATCAACTCAAAACATATTCAAATTACATTTCAAGGTACCTCTACTTGAAAACACATTATAATAGGATTTACTGAAGCAACCATCAACTACAATGAAAAGCATTTTACGCCTGGTTTTGGGGATTTACAGCTGCTTTCATTGCTGATATCATTGTATATTCACTCCAATGAGAAAACTGTTTAGTTATCAACAAAGCACATATTAACATGACATTTTATGGCAGATTCATTCAAAATCACCTTATAGTAGGATTTGTGGATTTTCAGGAGGGAACTGAGTTTTCTGGTCAAATACAGTTTGGGGTCCAGTCCTAAATGGGTGAAAAAGTGACAGATGTTCCATAATCAACTCAAAACATATTCAAATTACATTTGAAAGAACCTCTACTTGAAATCACATTATAATAGGATTCAATGAAGCAACCATCAACTGCTTGTGTAAATTACAATGAAAAGCATTTTATGCTAGGTTTTCGGCATTTACAGTTGCCCCATTGCTGTTGATTATTGTATATTCACTCCAATGAGAAAACTGTTTAGTAATAAACAAAGCACATCTTAACATGACATTTTATGGTAGATTCTTTCAAAATCACCTTGTAATAGGCTTTGTGGATTTTCAGGAGGGAACTGAGTTTTCTGGTCAAATACAGATTGAGGTCCAGTCCTAAATGGATGAAAAAGTGCCACATGTTCCATAATCAACTCAAAACATATTCAAATTACATTTCAAGGTACCTCTACTTGAAATCACATTATAATAGGATTTAATGAAGCAACCATCAACTGCTTGTGTAAATTACAATGAAAATCATTTTACGCTATGTTTTCAGCATTTACAGCTGCCCCATTGCTGTTGATTATTGTATATTCACTCCAACGAGAAAACTGTTTAGTTATCAACAAAGCACATCTTTGCATGACATTTTATGGTAGATTCATTCATAATCACCTCATAATAGGATTTGTGGATTTTCAGGAGGCTATGACAGACACAGATTGGGGTCCAGTCCTAAATGGATGAAAAAGTGACAGATGTTCCATAATCAACTCAAAACATATTCAAATTACATTTCAAGGTACCTCTACTTGAAATCACATTATAATAGGATTTACTGAAACAACCATCAACTACAATGAAAAGCATTTTACGCTAGGTTTTCAGCATTTACAGCTGCCTGATTGCTGTTCATTATTGTATATTCACTCCAATGAGAAAACTGTTTAGTTATCAACAAAGCACATCTTTGCATGACATTTAATGGTAGATTCATTCATAATCACCTCATAATAGGATTTGTGGATTTTCAGGAGGCTATGACAGACACAGATCGGGGTCCAGTCCTAAATGGATGAAAAAGTGACAGATGTTCCATAATCAACTCAAAACATATTCAAATTACATTTCAAGGTACCTCTACTTGAAATCACATTATAATAGGATTTACTGAAGCAACCATCAATACAATGAAAAGCATTTTACGCTTGGTTTTCAGCATTTACAGCTTATTTCATTGCTGTTTATCATTGTATATACACTCCAATGAGAAAACTGTTAAGTTATCAGCAGAGCACGTCTTCACATGACATTATATAATAGATTCATTCAAAATCACCTTATAATAGGATTTGTGGATTTTCAGGAGGGAACTGAGTTTTCTGGTGAAATACAGTTTGGGGTCCAGTCCTAAATGGATGAAAAAGTGACAGATGTTCCATAATCAACTCAAAACATGTTCAAATTACATTTCAAGGTACCTCTACTTGAAATCACATTATAATAGGATTTAATGAAGCAACCATCAACTGCTTGTGTAAATTACGATGAAAAGCATTTTATGCCTGGTTTTCGGCATGTACAGCTGCTTTCATTGCTGTTTATCATTGTATATTCACTCCAATGAGAAAACTGTTAAGTTATCAGCAGAGCACATCTTCACATGACATTTTATGGCAGATTCATTCAAAATCACCTTATAATAGGATTTGTGGATTTTCAGGAGGGAACTGAGTTTTCTGGTGAGATACAGATTGGGGTCCAGTCCTAAATGGATGAATAAGTGGCACATGTTCCATAATCAACTCAAAACATATTCAAATTACATTTCAAGGTACCTCTACTTGAAATCACATTATAATAGGATTTAATGAAGCAACCATCAACTGCTTGTGTAAATTACAATGAAAAGCATTTTACGCTATGTTTTCAGCATTTACAGCTGCCCCATTGCTGTTGATTATTGTATATTCACTCCAACGAGAAAACTGTTTAGTTATCAACAAAGCACATCTTTGCATGACATTTTATGGTAGATTCATTCATAATCACCTCATAATAGGATTTGTGGATTTTCAGGAGGCTATGACAGACACAGATTGGGGTCCAGTCCTAAATGGATGAAAAAGTGACAGATGTTCCATAATCAACTCAAAACATATTCAAATTACATTTCAAGGTACCTCTACTTGAAATCACATTATAATAGGATTTACTGAAACAACCATCAACTACAATGAAAAGCATTTTACGCTAGGTTTTCAGCATTTACAGCTGCCTGATTGCTGTTCATTATTGTATATTCACTCCAATGAGAAAACTGTTTAGTTATCAACAAAGCACATCTTTGCATGACATTTAATGGTAGATTCATTCATAATCACCTCATAATAGGATTTGTGGATTTTCAGGAGGCTATGACAGACACAGATCGGGGTCCAGTCCTAAATGGATGAAAAAGTGACAGATGTTCCATAATCAACTCAAAACATATTCAAATTACATTTCAAGGTACCTCTACTTGAAATCACATTATAATAGGATTTACTGAAGCAACCATCAATACAATGAAAAGCATTTTACGCTTGGTTTTCAGCATTTACAGCTTATTTCATTGCTGTTTATCATTGTATATACACTCCAATGAGAAAACTGTTAAGTTATCAGCAGAGCACATCTTCACATGACATTTTATAATAGATTCATTCAAAATCACCTTATAATAGGATTTGTGGATTTTCAGGAGGGAACTGAGTTTTCTGGTGGAATACAGATTGGGGTCCAGTCCTAAATGGATGCAAAAGTGACAGATGTTCCATAATCAACTCAAAACATATTCAAATTACATTTCAAGGTACCTCTACTTGAAATCACATTATAATAGGATTTAATGAAGCAACCATCAACTGCTTGTGTAAATTACGATGAAAAGCATTTTACGCTAGGTTTTCAGCATTTACAGCTGCCCCATTGCTGTTGCTTATTGTATATTCACCCCAATGAGAAAACTGTTTAGATATCAACAAAGCACATGTTAACATGACATTTTATGGTAGATTCATTCAAAATCACCTTATGATAGGATTTGTGGATTTTCAGGAGGGCACTGAGTTTTCTGGTCCAATAGAGATTGGGGTCCAGTCGTAAATGGATGAAAAAGTGACAGATGTTCCATTATCAACTCAAAACATATTCAAATTACATTTCCAGGTACCTCTTCTCGAAATCACATTATAATAGGATTTACTGAAGCAACCATCAACTACGATGAAGAGCATTTTACGTTTGGTTTTCGGCATGTACAGCTGCTTTCATTGCTGTTTATCATTGTATATTCACTCCAATGAGAAAACTGTTAAGTTATCAGCAGAGCACATCTTCACATGACATTTTATGGCAGATTCATTCAAAATCACCTTATAATAGGATTTGTGGATTTTCAGGAGGGAACTGAGTTTTCTGGTCAAATACAGATTGGGGTCCAGTCCTAAATGGATGAATAAGTGGCACATGTTCCATAATCAACTCAAAACATATTCAAATTACATTTCAAGGTACCTCTACTTGAAATCACATTATAATAGGATTTAATGAAGCAACCAGCAACTGCTTGTGTAAATTACAATGAAAATCATTTTACGCTATGTTTTCAGCATTTACAGCTGCCCCATTGCTGTTGATTATTGTATATTCACTCCAACGAGAAAACTGTTTAGTTATCAACAAAGCACATCTTTGCATGACATTTTATGGTAGATTCATTCATAATCACCTCATAATAGGATTTGTGGATTTTCAGGAGGCTATGACAGACACAGATTGGGGTCCAGTCCTAAATGGATGAAAAAGTGCCACATGATCCATAATCAACTCAAAACATATTCAAATTACATTTCAAGGTACCTCTACTTGAAATCACATTATAATAGGATTTACTGAAACAACCATCAACTACAATGAAAAGCATTTTACGCTAGGTTTTCAGCATTTACAGCTGCCTGATTGCTGTTCATTATTGTATATTCACTCCAATGAGAAAACTGTTTAGTTATCAACAAAGCACATCTTTGCATGACATTTAATGGTAGATTCATTCATAATCACCTCATAATAGGATTTGTGGATTTTCAGGAGGCTATGACAGACACAGATCGGGGTCCAGTCCTAAATGGATGAAAAAGTGACAGATGTTCCATAATCAACTCAAAACATATTCAAATTACATTTCAAGGTACCTCTACTTGAAATCACATTATAATAGGATTTACTGAAGCAACCATCAATACAATGAAAAGCATTTTACGCTTGGTTTTCAGCATTTACAGCTTATTTCATTGCTGTTTATCATTGTATATACACTCCAATGAGAAAACTGTTAAGTTATCAGCAGAGCACATCTTCACATGACATTTTATAATAGATTCATTCAAAATCACCTTATAATAGGATTTGTGGATTTTCAGGAGGGAACTGAGTTTTCTGGTGAAATACAGTTTGGGGTCCAGTCCTAAATGGATGAAAAAGTGACAGATGTTCCATAATCAACTCAAAACATGTTCAAATTACATTTCAAGGTACCTCTACTTGAAATCACATTATAATAGGATTTAATGAAGCAACCATCAACTGCTTGTGTAAATTACGATGAAAAGCATTTTATGCCTGGTTTTCGGCATGTACAGCTGCTTTCATTGCTGTTTATCATTGTATATTCACTCCAATGAGAAAACTGTTAAGTTATCAGCAGAGCACATCTTCACATGACATTTTATGGCAGATTCATTCAAAATCACCTTATAATAGGATTTGTGGATTTTCAGGAGGGAACTGAGTTTTCTGGTGAGATACAGATTGGGGTCCAGTCCTAAATGGATGAATAAGTGGCACATGTTCCATAATCAACTCAAAACATATTCAAATTACATTTCAAGGTACCTCTACTTGAAATCACATTATAATAGGATTTAATGAAGCAACCATCAACTGCTTGTGTAAATTACAATGAAAATCATTTTACGCTATGTTTTCAGCATTTACAGCTGCCCCATTGCTGTTGATTATTGTATATTCACTCCAACGAGAAAACTGTTTAGTTATCAACAAAGCACATCTTTGCATGACATTTTATGGTAGATTCATTCATAATCACCTCATAATAGGATTTGTGGATTTTCAGGAGGCTATGACAGACACAGATTGGGGTCCAGTCCTAAATGGATGAAAAAGTGACAGATGTTCCATAATCAACTCAAAACATATTCAAATTACATTTCAAGGTACCTCTACTTGAAATCACATTATAATAGGATTTACTGAAACAACCATCAACTACAATGAAAAGCATTTTACGCTAGGTTTTCAGCATTTACAGCTGCCTGATTGCTGTTCATTATTGTATATTCACTCCAATGAGAAAACTGTTTAGTTATCAACAAAGCACATCTTTGCATGACATTTAATGGTAGATTCATTCATAATCACCTCATAATAGGATTTGTGGATTTTCAGGAGGCTATGACAGACACAGATCGGGGTCCAGTCCTAAATGGATGAAAAAGTGACAGATGTTCCATAATCAACTCAAAACATATTCAAATTACATTTCAAGGTACCTCTACTTGAAATCACATTATAATAGGATTTACTGAAGCAACCATCAATACAATGAAAAGCATTTTACGCTTGGTTTTCAGCATTTACAGCTTATTTCATTGCTGTTTATCATTGTATATACACTCCAATGAGAAAACTGTTAAGTTATCAGCAGAGCACATCTTCACATGACATTTTATAATAGATTCATTCAAAATCACCTTATAATAGGATTTGTGGATTTTCAGGAGGGAACTGAGTTTTCTGGTGGAATACAGATTGGGGTCCAGTCCTAAATGGATGAAAAAGTGACAGATGTTCCATAATCAACTCAAAACATATTCAAATTACATTTCAAGGTACCTCCACTTGAAATCACATTATAATAGGATTTAATGAAGCAACCATCAACTGCTTGTGTAAATTACGATGAAAAGCATTTTACGCTAGGTTTTCAGCATTTACAGCTGCCCCATTGCTGTTGCTTATTGTATATTCACTCCAATGAGAAAACTGTTTAGATATCAACAAAGCACATGTTAACATGACATTTTATGGTAGATTCATTCAAAATCACCTTATGATAGGATTTGTGGATTTTCAGGAGGGCACTGAGTTTTCTGGTCAAATAGAGATTGGGGTCCAGTCCTAAATGGATGAAAAAGTGACAGATGTTCCATTATCAACTCAAAACATATTCAAATTACATTTCCAGGTACCTCTTCTCGAAATCACATTATAATAGGATTTACTGAAACAACCATCAACTACAATGAAAAGCATTTTACGCTAGGTTTTCAGCATTTACAGCTGCCTGATTGCTGTTCATTATTGTATATTCACTCCAATGAGAAAACTGTTTAGTTATCAACAAAGCACATCTTTGCATGACATTTAATGGTAGATTCATTCATAATCACCTCATAATAGGATTTGTGGATTTTCAGGAGGCTATGACAGACACAGATCGGGGTCCAGTCCTAAATGGATGAAAAAGTGACAGATGTTCCATAATCAACTCAAAACATATTCAAATTACATTTCAAGGTACCTCTACTTGAAATCACATTATAATAGGATTTACTGAAGCAACCATCAATACAATGAAAAGCATTTTACGCTTGGTTTTCAGCATTTACAGCTTATTTCATTGCTGTTTATCATTGTATATACACTCCAATGAGAAAACTGTTAAGTTATCAGCAGAGCACATCTTCACATGACATTTTATAATAGATTCATTCAAAATCACCTTATAATAGGATTTGTGGATTTTCAGGAGGGAACTGAGTTTTCTGGTGAAATACAGTTTGGGGTCCAGTCCTAAATGGATGAAAAAGTGACAGATGTTCCATAATCAACTCAAAACATGTTCAAATTACATTTCAAGGTACCTCTACTTGAAATCACATTATAATAGGATTTAATGAAGCAACCATCAACTGCTTGTGTAAATTACGATGAAAAGCATTTTATGCCTGGTTTTCGGCATGTACAGCTGCTTTCATTGCTGTTTATCATTGTATATTCACTCCAATGAGAAAACTGTTAAGTTATCAGCAGAGCACATCTTCACATGACATTTTATGGCAGATTCATTCAAAATCACCTTATAATAGGATTTGTGGATTTTCAGGAGGGAACTGAGTTTTCTGGTGAGATACAGATTGGGGTCCAGTCCTAAATGGATGAATAAGTGGCACATGTTCCATAATCAACTCAAAACATATTCAAATTACATTTCAAGGTACCTCTACTTGAAATCACATTATAATAGGATTTAATGAAGCAACCATCAACTGCTTGTGTAAATTACAATGAAAATCATTTTACGCTATGTTTTCAGCATTTACAGCTGCCCCATTGCTGTTGATTATTGTATATTCACTCCAACGAGAAAACTGTTTAGTTATCAACAAAGCACATCTTTGCATGACATTTTATGGTAGATTCATTCATAATCACCTCATAATAGGATTTGTGGATTTTCAGGAGGCTATGACAGACACAGATTGGGGTCCAGTCCTAAATGGATGAAAAAGTGACAGATGTTCCATAATCAACTCAAAACATATTCAAATTACATTTCAAGGTACCTCTACTTGAAATCACATTATAATAGGATTTACTGAAACAACCATCAACTACAATGAAAAGCATTTTACGCTAGGTTTTCAGCATTTACAGCTGCCTGATTGCTGTTCATTATTGTATATTCACTCCAATGAGAAAACTGTTTAGTTATCAACAAAGCACATCTTTGCATGACATTTAATGGTAGATTCATTCATAATCACCTCATAATAGGATTTGTGGATTTTCAGGAGGCTATGACAGACACAGATCGGGGTCCAGTCCTAAATGGATGAAAAAGTGACAGATGTTCCATAATCAACTCAAAACATATTCAAATTACATTTCAAGGTACCTCTACTTGAAATCACATTATAATAGGATTTACTGAAGCAACCATCAATACAATGAAAAGCATTTTACGCTTGGTTTTCAGCATTTACAGCTTATTTCATTGCTGTTTATCATTGTATATACACTCCAATGAGAAAACTGTTAAGTTATCAGCAGAGCACATCTTCACATGACATTTTATAATAGATTCATTCAAAATCACCTTATAATAGGATTTGTGGATTTTCAGGAGGGAACTGAGTTTTCTGGTGGAATACAGATTGGGGTCCAGTCCTAAATGGATGAAAAAGTGACAGATGTTCCATAATCAACTCAAAACATATTCAAATTACATTTCAAGGTACCTCCACTTGAAATCACATTATAATAGGATTTAATGAAGCAACCATCAACTGCTTGTGTAAATTACGATGAAAAGCATTTTACGCTAGGTTTTCAGCATTTACAGCTGCCCCATTGCTGTTGCTTATTGTATATTCACTCCAATGAGAAAACTGTTTAGATATCAACAAAGCACATGTTAACATGACATTTTATGGTAGATTCATTCAAAATCACCTTATGATAGGATTTGTGGATTTTCAGGAGGGCACTGAGTTTTCTGGTCAAATAGAGATTGGGGTCCAGTCCTAAATGGATGAAAAAGTGACAGATGTTCCATTATCAACTCAAAACATATTCAAATTACATTTCCAGGTACCTCTTCTCGAAATCACATTATAATAGGATTTACTGAAGCAACCATCAACTACAATGAAGAGCATTTTACGTTTGGTTTTCGGCATGTACAGCTGCTTTCATTGCTGTTTATCATTGTATATTCACTCCAATGAGAAAACTGTTAAGTTATCAGCAGAGCACATCTTCACATGACATTTTATGGCAGATTCATTCAAAATCACCTTATAATAGGATTTGTGGATTTTCAGGAGGGAACTGAGTTTTCTGGTGAGATACAGATTGGGGTCCAGTCCTAAATGGATGAATAAGTGGCACATGTTCCATAATCAACTCAAAACATATTCAAATTACATTTCAAGGTACCTCTACTTGAAATCACATTATAATAGGATTTAATGAAGCAACCATCAACTGCTTGTGTAAATTACAATGAAAATCATTTTACGCTATGTTTTCAGCATTTACAGCTGCCCCATTGCTGTTGATTATTGTATATTCACTCCAACGAGAAAACTGTTTAGTTATCAACAAAGCACATCTTTGCATGACATTTTATGGTAGATTCATTCATAATCACCTCATAATAGGATTTGTGGATTTTCAGGAGGCTATGACAGACACAGATTGGGGTCCAGTCCTAAATGGATGAAAAAGTGACAGATGTTCCATAATCAACTCAAAACATATTCAAATTACATTTCAAGGTACCTCTACTTGAAATCACATTATAATAGGATTTACTGAAACAACCATCAACTACAATGAAAAGCATTTTACGCTAGGTTTTCAGCATTTACAGCTGCCTGATTGCTGTTCATTATTGTATATTCACTCCAATGAGAAAACTGTTTAGTTATCAACAAAGCACATCTTTGCATGACATTTAATGGTAGATTCATTCATAATCAGCTCATAATAGGATTTGTGGATTTTCAGGAGGCTATGACAGACACAGATCGGGGTCCAGTCCTAAATGGATGAAAAAGTGACAGATGTTCCATAATCAACTCAAAACATATTCAAATTACATTTCAAGGTACCTCTACTTGAAATCACATTATAATAGGATTTACTGAAGCAACCATCAATACAATGAAAAGCATTTTACGCTTGGTTTTCAGCATTTACAGCTTATTTCATTGCTGTTTATCATTGTATATACACTCCAATGAGAAAACTGTTAAGTTATCAGCAGAGCACATCTTCACATAACATTTTATAATAGATTCATTCAAAATCACCTTATAATAGGATTTGTGGATTTTCAGGAGGGAACTGAGTTTTCTGGTGAAATACAGATTGGGGTCCAGTCCTAAATGGATGAAAAAGTGACAGATGTTCCATAATCAACTCAAAACATATTCAAATTACATTTCAAGGTACCTCTACTTGAAATCACATTATAATAGGATTTAATGAAGCAACCATCAACTGCTTGTGTAAATTACAATGAAAAGCATTTTACGCTAGGTTTTCAGCATTTACAGCTGCCCCATTGCTGTTGCTTATTGTATATACACTCCAATGAGAAAACTGTTTAGATATCAACAAAGCACATGTTAACATGACATTTTATGGTAGATTCATTCAAAATCACCTTATGATAGGATTTGTGGATTTTCAGGAGGGCACTGAGTTTTCTGGTCAAATAGAGATTGGGGTCCAGTCCTAAATGGATGAAAAAGTGACAGATGTTCCATTATCAACTCAAAACATATTCAAATTACATTTCCAGGTACCTCTTCTCGAAATCACATTATAATAGGATTTACTGAAGCAACCATCAACTACAATGAAGAGCATTTTACGTTTGGTTTTCGGCATTTACAGCTGCTTTCATTGCTGTTTATCATTGTATATCCACTCCAATGAGAAAACTGTTTAGTTATCAGCAGAGCACATCTTCACATGACATTTTATGGTAGATTCATTCAAAATCACCTTATAATAGGATTTGTGGATTTTCAGGAGGGAACTGAGTTTTCTGGTCAGATACAGATTGGGGTCCAGTCCTAAATGGATGAAAAAGTGACAGATGTTCCATAATCAACTCAAAACATATTCAAATTACATTTCCAGGTACCTCTACTTGAAATCACATTATAATAGGATTTAATGAAGCAACCATCAACTGCTTGTGTAAATTACAATGAAAAGCATTTTACACTAGGTTTTCGGCATTTACAGCTGCCCCATTGCTGTTCATTATTGTATATTCACTCCAATGAGAAAACTGTTTAGTTATCAACGAAGCACATCTTTGCATGACATTTGATGGTAGATTCATTCATAATCACCTCATAATAGGATTTGTGGATTTTCAGGAGGCTATGACAGACACAGATTGGGGTCCAGTCCTAAATGGATGAAAAAGTGACAGATGTTCCATAATCAACTCAAAACATATTCAAATTACATTTCAAGGTACCTCTACTTGAAATCACATTATAATAGGATTTACTGAAGCAACCATCAACTACAATGAAAAGCATTTTACGCTTGGTTTTCAGCATTTACAGCTGCCCCATTGCTGTTGATTATTGTATATTCACTCCAACGAGAAAACTGTTAAGATATCAACAAAGCACATATTAACATGACATTTTATGGTAGATTCATTCAAAATCACCTTATAATAGGATTTGTGGATTTTCAGGAGGGAACTGAGTTTTTTGGTCAAATACAGATTAAGGTCCAGTCCTAAATGGATGAAAAAGTGACAGATGTTCCATAATCAACTCAAAACATATTCAAATTACATTTCAAGGTACCTCTACTTGAAATCACATTATAATAGGATTTAATGAAGCAACCTTCAACTGCTTGTGTAAATTACAATGAAAAGCATTTTACGCTAGGTTTTCAGCATTTACAGCTGCCCCATTGCTGTTGATTATTGTATATTCACTCCAATGAGAAAACTGTTTAGTTATCAACAAAGCACATCTTTACATGACATTTTATGGCAGATTCATTCAAAATCACCTTATTATAGGATTTGTGGATTTTCAGGAGGGAACTGAGTTTTCTGGTCGGATACAGATTGGGGTCCAGTCCTAAATGGATGAAAAAGTGACAGATGTTCCATATTAAACTCAAAACATATTCAAATTACATTTCAAGGTACCTCTACTTGAAATCACATTATAATAGGATTTAATGAAGCAACCATCAACTACAATGAAAAGCATTTTACGCTTGGTTTTTGGCATTTACAGATGCTTTCATTGCTGTTTATCATTGTATATTCACTCCAATGAGAAAACTGTTTAGTTATCAGCAGAGCACATCTTTGCATGACATTTTATGGTAGATTCATTCATAATCACCTCATAATAGGATTTGTGGATTTTCAGGAGGCTATGACAGACACAGATTGGGGTCCAGTCCTAAATGGATGAAAAAGTGACAGATGTTCCATAATCAACTCAAAACATATTCAAATTACATTTCAAGGTACCTCTACTTGAAATCACATTATAATAGGATTTAATGAAGCAACCATCAACTGCTTGTGTAAATTACAATGACAAGCATTTTACGCTAGGTTTTCAGCACTTACAGTTGCCCCAATGCTGTTGATTATTGTATATTCACTCCAATGAGAAAACTGTTTAGTTATCAACAAAGCCTATCTTAACATGACATTTTATGGTAGATTCATTCAAAATCACCTTATAATAGGATTTGAGGATTTTCAGGAGGGAACTGAGTTTTCTGGTCAGATACAGATTGGGGTTCAGTCCTAAATGGATGAAAAAGTGACACATGTTTTATAATCAACTCATGTGTGTGTGTGTGTGTGTGTGTGTGTGTGTGTGTGTGCGCGCACCTACCTGTCCCATTCTGTTCGCTGCTCGAAGAGGCGGGGCTGTTGCAATCTGTCTGCAGTAAGGATGTACGTGCAAACACGATGATGTCGGCACACTTGCAGCTGCTAAACAGGGTGGACGGAGTGCAAAAGCCATAACTTAGCTGTCTGTGATGGGGCCATCTTCCTCTTTCCATATGCGCCGCTGTAAATACGAATGCATTACCGAAGACAGAAGCGATACTGTTAAACTACCTTACCGATGAGCCAACTTAAGGAAAACCATACTTCTCTTGATGACATCCAGTTCAAAATGGTTCTCCAGTCGACCATCCAATCACGTAAGTTCTGTGAGGGGGGGGGAGGAGTATGTGCGAAACATGTCAGACTACGTGTAAATAGCGAATAAAAAATAATTATTTGTAGATATAACGACTACAAGGTAAATGTTAATTGTTCAGCCAGTTTTCAGCATTTTTGAATTTCATTACTATGTAATTACTATGCAAGCTATTTCGAGTCTTAATGGGCTCGACCAAATTCCTCATTTGGTATAGCCCGACCTGGTCACACCATTTGTTGCCGTGTTGTCCATTTGCAGCCATTTTACCGTCTGACTGTGTGCACCATTGGACTGTTTTTTTGTGGTACGTGTGATTGAGGATTATCAGATTCAAGGGCCTGTTCATCAGGTAAGATGCAATGTTGGCTATCTAGTATGATAGTGTGACTACATAATGCTTGATGTGAAGTGTATATGCGAGTGAGTGTGTCTATCTATGGGAAGATTTAAAATGCTTGAAGGGTTTTAACTGCAAAACCCGCGAAATGTGTGAATATGCTGAGAAAAACCCTGAAAAATGAAGCCTGTGTGTGCTTTATGTATGTGTATGTGAAGTAATGTGAGTGTGAGTGTCTGTGCTGTCTGTTGCCTGCAAGATTTAAAATGCTTGAAGTGTTTTGACTGCAAAAACCTATGAAATGGGTGAAAATTATGAAAAAAACCCAGAAAGATCAAAGCCTGTCTGTGTGTGCGTGTGTACTTGAAGTAATGTGAGTGTGAGTGTCTGTGCTGTCTGTTGCCTGAAAGATTTGAATTGCTTTAAGTGACTCAAAGATTCTGCTGTAAAACCATAAAAGTGTTTAAATGCTTGAAATGCTTAAAAAAAACCGTGAAAGAATGGAGCATGTAGGTCTAACAATGTGTGAATGATTTCTGTCCCTAAATGAGATAAACTCGCAAGCAGTTTGATTGACAGCTCAAGTCCTTTGAAGCTGTGACAAAAGGACAACAGTTGCCCAGAAAAAAAACAAAGAAAGATCAAAGCCTGTGTTCAAGGGTGTGTGTGTGCAGGAGAGGCAGGATAACCCTTGAATGGATTCTCTGTCTCTGTCTGAAAGTAGGAAGAAGTAAGAAGGCACATGAAGTGCCTGAAGAAAATGAAAAAAGATTTGAATGTGTTTTAATGAAAAATTTTCAGCTGGAAAATAATGAATATTTCAGAAAATATCAGAGAAATATCAGCCTTTCCAAATCCCACCACACCATTGCAGGTGATTTTATATACAGATGAAATATATTGATGGTTAATAATACTTTAGGAAACATAGACCCCAAGTTTAGGTTAAAGCTTGCTGCAATCAGACTTTTTGCTTTAGTAAAAGCTAAGGATATTGATGAGTGTGGTGTTGATGCTGTGTTACAAACAATTGATTATGACTTACAGTTGCTGTATAATGGTGTCCAAATCCAAACAAAGAATGGTGAAATTAATTTATTTGGTGCTGTAGTTTCAGTATGGGGTGACACAACATAAGCTTGCTGTATTCAAGGAAGGTGTTGTTTTTTACAGTTACATTGTGAATGTAATATGTCACTGAAAGGACAATGGAAAAATACACGAGACAGCGAGAAAGGGCCAGCACAGACTTCTTGAAATCTGTCCTCAAAACCACATATGGAATTTATAAAAGAAGCAGGTTGGTTGATTATCCAGACTTTGAGGGCTTGCACCCATGGAAATTAAACACCTTGTCCTCTGATGGAGTTAGATAGTTCAATTCAGTTTTGTTGAGCAGTATAGAGAAAAATATATATGTTCAGTTTGTTTTGTTTTGGACTGTTTTGGATTGGGATAGTTCAAACACGTTTTGATCCTGATTTATCTGTGGAATGTGTAGTAAGACTGCAAAAAATGATTGAAAAGCATTCAAGCTACTCTTTCCTGAGAATAATGTAATTGCTAAGCAACATTGCTTAGCAATGAGCTGCATCTCCCTGCTCAAATCCTTTCTCTGTGCCCTTTGGTAAGGCATATGTGCCTTACCAAATGTGAATGTGAATTGTGTAAGTGATTTGAGTCAGAGCAAAGGTCATCAAAATTGAACTTCAAAAATGTCAGTCAGTCACTGTTTGGACCAACTTTTTGAATGTTGTCAAAATGAAATGGGCACTGAGCATCCCATTTTTACCCATGAGAAGAAATTGGGTCCTTTCCCTGAAGTTCTTTTATCTACCTTTGTTGAACGCACTTATTGTAAGTCGCTTTGGATAAAAGCGTCTGCTAAATGACTGTAATGTAATGTAATGTAAGTGATAAATATGGAGTACATTACAGCAAAGATAAGGTGTTTGGGGGGGATTGATGCATACAACATGTAATGACAGTAAAGTGGCTTATTCTAGCAAGATGTGTTATGTACTTTGCAGGATGCTTAAATTGCTTAAAAGTTGAATTCATCATTTGAACTGACTGACACAGAGGCTGCTGTGTATAAGCAGGTCAAAGAAAACTGGTGGATGTGAATGTAACCGACTAACTAGTTTCCTTTCTCGGGGGGGGGGGGGAGGACTCTGTATTCTGACTTAGAAAGTGGATCATTGCTCCACTTTCATCCATCATTGACAACCACCAAGTGAAGAAGGGGGAGGAGCTCATCCTGGACATGGCCAGGTTTGTCCCCAGCCTAAAACTGTGTAAAGATGTGTGAGTTTTCTAAAGGGGATTCTAAGTGAAGTTTTTGTTGTTGTAACCTGCCAGGTTTGTCTTTTTCCACGCTTCAATACCAATACTAAAAAAAGCCACTACCGACATCCCAGAGACAGGAAGGAAACTTTGTTTACTACTGGATAATCAAACCAGAACTGTCCTCGTCAGTTCTTCCTTTGGGTAAGAGCTCTGATCTAACCTGCTTCTTATTATTAATGCAGCGTGTGAACGATGACATTGAAAGGCCATGCTAGTAGACACGTCCTAGTCTTCACTCTGAACACTGAATAATAGATGCATATTAAGATGCATATTAATTCCAACCATATGTACAGTTTAATCACAGTCCGGGCACTAACTAAGGCCTGAAAACCTTTCTTTTTAAACAAGGATTTTTTTTAACACACTGTGTCATAGTTCTCTTGTTTAAACCTGTTTTAATTTTGCTGTACTCTGTAGCACTTTGGGATTGTTTTTAACTATGAAAAGTGCTCTACAAATAAAATGTATTATTATTATTATTAATGTGAGTTTGTGCTGTGACTCATTGATTTGTGCCTCTTGCAGACTCCTCCTATCCATGCACCACATGCCACTTACACAGGACTCTGCTGAATCTGAGGCCATTAGCCAAAGACTGGTGCTGGGTGTGACAGCTGACAGTACAATGTGGATCTACCACAAGGTCCAGTATGCTCAACTCTTTGCTTAGCCAGTCGAAGCATGTCCAGAGCACTCAACCCTTCGGCCTAGAGCAGAGACTAGGATGGGAAAGGTAGGTAAACACACACACACACACACACAGCTGAACAGAGTCACCAATGTTAATCATCGTACATCTGTGTCACTCCTCTCAGCATGCTGGAATCGGTGGCAAGTCTAAAGAAGAAGACAAAGAAATGCCCGGCTGCAGAGAGCAGCACTTTGCAAGCAGCTCTTCCCGTTGGAATGTTAATTCATCTCTCTAAGGTGGAGCATGTTCTGCTCTTCAGCAGCACTTCACACAAAGTGATGCTCATTTGATGAGTTTATAGTGATGGAGCTGGCATAACACCGGAACCATGTGTTCTTGTATATAATGTATACAGGCATGTTTGTGATGAAGGCCCCTGAAGAGCTGGTGGACATCGAGAAGGACCTCAAAACCTCTGTGGATAAAGCGCAGGAGAAGAAGGCCAAGAAGAAAAAGAAGAAACAAGGTGAAACTGCACTTATTTAAGAGTTTGGAGCAAATATTCACGTGAACCCAAAGTAAATATACGAAAATACAGATACAGAACTTAAAGTTAAATGAGTAGTGCAAGGATATATGAAATGCAAGTTTTTACAGTATATAAAGTACAAGGTTTTTTCACAGTATGTGCAGTAAAACAAAGATAAACAAAGTGACCAGTGAAAGTGCATTCATCAGTGCAGTGGTGAGTTCATTCCGGGAGGGGTTGGCCAGTGTGTGTGCGAGGGGGTGGGGGATGGGGTCTGGCGAGTATGTGTGAATGTTTGTGAAGGAGAGTGGGGTGACGGAGGGCAGAGTTCAGCAGGGAGACTGCTGTGGGGAAGAAACTGTTCCTGAACCTGGTGGTTCTTGTACAGACTCCTGTAGTGCCTCCTAGAGGGCAGGAGGGCAAACAGTCTGTTTTGCCGGATGGCAGGAGTCTTTCTTTATTTTGGTAGCTCTCCTGAGACAACGCTTCCTGAAGGTGGTCTGAAGAGCAGGAAGGAAGTGAGGCGCCAGCCATGCGTTGGGTGGTTTTCACCACTTTCTGCAGCGCCTTCCGGTCAGCTACAGAGCAGTTCCCGTACCAAACTGTAATGCAGTTGGTCAGGATGCTCTCAACAGTGCAGCGGTAGAAGTTCATCAGGATCTCTGAAGATAGGCCGTTGCTGTGATGCCGATCTGCAAGTTTGGTGATCAGCTCAGAGGGGATGGCAGTGTCAAATGATGAACTGAAGTCTATGAACAGCATTCTTGCATATGTGTCCTGATTGTCCAGATGGCACTCTGTTAGGACCTGTTCACTCCGTCCTAACAGAGTGCAGCGCTATGGAGACTGCATCTTCTGTGCTCCTGTTCTTGCAATAAGTAAATTGTTGGGGGTCCAGGTTGGGGGGAAGACAGGATTGGAGATGTGCCAGAACCAGCTGCTCTAAGGACTTGGTGATGGTGGGGGTGAGTGCTACCGGGCGGTAGTCATTCAGACAGGTAGGGGAGGATTTTTGGGGAGCAGGTACGATGGAGGTGGACTTAAAGCAGGTTGGAACAACAGCATGGGCCAAGGACAGGTTGAATAAGTCCGACAGCTCCCCAGCACATGCTCTAAGTACACGTCCAGGGGTGCCATCGGGGCCTGCAGCTTTGTGCGCGTTGATTTTGCTCAACACTGCTCTGACATCCGTGGGGCAGAGTGATAGGGGTTGGTAGTCAGCGGTCAGCTCTGCTTTGGTTGCAGGCTGTAGGTTGTCCCTCTCAAAACAAGCGTAGAAGTTGTTCAACTCGTTGAGAAAGGAGATATCAGAGGAGGGGGGCGCTGATCCCTGGATGCCTTGCCACACATGGGGGTTGGAGTTTGAGAAGTATTCCTCAACCTTCAGCTTGCAGCAGTGCTTGGCTTCCTTGACGCCCCGCTTCAGGTCAGGCCTGGCTGTACTGTAGGCTCGTGTATCTCCCGATCTGAAGGCGATGCTGCGGGCCTTCAGCAGGAGACAGACATTCCTGTTCATCCAGGGCTGTTAGGGCACATGGTGATCTGCTTCTGGGTGGTAAACATATGGTATGTGGTCCAGTACAGAACTCTCAATATCAGTGTGGGAGTGACAGGTTGCCTGGGTGGAAAACATATTCCAGTCTGTGTGCCTGAACCGGTACTGCAACACATCTGTCCCCTCAGGCCACACTTTTATTGTCTTTACTGTGGGTTTCACACATTGGATGAGTGGTGAATACTTGGGGAAGAGAAAAGTAGCAAGGTGGTCTGTTTGTCCTATGTGGGGGAGGGGTTTAGCCCTGTAGGCTCCAACCAAATTGGTGTAAACATGGTCCAGTGTCTTGTTTACTCTAGTGTGGCAGGAAACATGTTGATGAAATCTGGGGAGGACTGCACTACCACACAACCTTGTTTTTCACTGGACTTCTTAGGAAATTCCCAATGTTTACTATTGTTGTACATGAAGAAGACTTTGTTTGAAGAGGAACCACTTGTTTTACCCGTTTCTGATCCGTTGAACAAAGTTGCGTGTCAATGTTAGAACTTAAAAAAAAAAGAAAATAGAAATGGAAAATATGAAGGCATGTTGTTTTTATCTAGAGGTTTGTGGTACGAGTTTGCCACCTGGTGGTTGGACATGGCATTACATGAATGCGGTTTTATTTTTCAAAATCCGTTGGAATGATTAAAGTCCCCTGCTTTACAAGCTGACATCAAAAGCAGGAAACATGTTGATGAAATCTGGGGAGGACTGCACAACCACACAACCTTGTTTTTCACTGGACTTCTTAGGAAATTCCTAATGTTTACTATTGTTGTACATGAAGAAGACTTTGTTTGAAGAGGAACCACTTGTTTTTCCCGTTTCTGATCCGTTGAACAAAGTTGCGTGTCAATGTAAGAACTTTAAAAAAAAAAGAAAATAGAAATGGAAAATATGAAGGCATGTTGGTTTTATCTAGAGGTTTGTGGTACGAGTTTGCCACCTGGTGGTTGGACATGGCATTACATGAATGCGGTTTTATTTTTCAAAATCCGTTGGAATGATTAAAGTCCCCTGCTTACAAGCTGACATCAAAAGCAGGAAACATGTTGATGAAATCTGGGGAGGACTGCACAACCACACAACCTTGTTTTTCACTGGACTTCGTAGGAAATTCCTAATGTTTACTATTGTTGTACATGAAGAAGACTTTGTTTGAAGAGGAACCACTTGTTTTTCCCGTTTCTGATCCGTTGAACAAAGTTGCGTGTCAATGTAAGAACTTTAAAAAAAAAAGAAAGTAGAAATGGAAAATATGAAGGCATGTTGGTTTTATCTAGAGGTTTCTGGTACGAGTTTGCCACCTGGTGGTTGGACATGGCATTACATGAATGCGGTTTTATTTTTCAAAATCCGTTGGAATGATTAAAGTCCCCTGCATACAAGCCGACATCGAAAGCTTTTCATCCTAATTTACTCAAGCAGGTACAGGTTACTTCGGACAGGAGGTGATTTCAAGGAGGTCTTCCAAAAAATGTCATTTCATTTGTTTTGAATTGATAATGGAACATTTTTTCCTTTTTACAATCATTTAGGACTGTCCAGTCCAGACTTCCCAATCTGTGTCTGCTCAAAGAGCTCAGTTCGAGTCCACATGATGATGTGGACAGCAACTGACTGGCATTCCCTCCTGAAAATCCACAAATCATACTATGAGGTGATTTTGAATGAATCTACCATAAAATGTTATTTTAAGATGTACTTTGTTGATAACATAACGGTTTAAACATGTAGCTGTACATATATTGAGAAACAGCGATTGCAGCAGCTGGAAACGTCAAATACGGCTGTAACATGCTTTTTATTGTTATTTACACAAACAGTGACGTGGTTGTTTCATGGAAATGGAAATGGCAAAAAGGCATGTTGTTTGTATCTAGAGGTTTCTGGTACGAGTTTGCCACCTGGTGGTTGTACATGTCATTACATGAATGCGGTTTTATTTTTCAAAAACGTCACCAAATAAACAAAGTGGGTTTGGCATGGCGTGGTTGTTTCAGTAAGTCATATTATAATGTGATTTCTAGCATGGCTATCTTGAAATATAGTTGGAAAATGTTTTGAGTTGATAATCGATCAGTTTTCACTTTTTCATTCATTCAGGGCTGGAGAACAACACTACTCAATCTGTGCCTGCCTAAACTGCTGTACTCCTGGCCAAGTAAACAAAGTTGCTTTATTCCCTCCTGTAGGTCAACAAATCCTATAATAAGGTGATTTTGAATGAATCTACCATAAAATGTCATGTTAAGATGTGCTTTGTTGATAACTAAACAGTTTTCTCTTTGGAGTGAATATACAATAATCAATAGCAATGGGGCAGCTGTAAATGCCGAAAACCTAGCGTAATGCTTTTCATTGTAATTTTCACAAGCAGTTGATGGTTGCTTCATTAAATCCTATTATAATGTGATTTCAAGTAGTGGTACCTTGAAATGTAATTTGAATATGTTTTGAGTTGATTATGGAACATGTGTCACTTTTTCATCCATTTAGGACTGGACCCCAATCTGTGTCTGTCATAGCCTTTTGAAAATCCACAAATCCTATTATAAGGTGATTATGAATGAATCTACCATAAAATGTCATATGAAGATGTGCTTTGTTGATAACTGAACAGTTGTCTTATGTGAGTGAATATACAATAATAAACAGCAATGACAGAAGCTGGAAATGCCGACCACCTGGCGTTTAATGCTTTTTATTGTAATTTACAGAAGCAGTTGATGGTTGCTTTAGTAAATCCTATTATAATGTGATTTCAAGTGGAGATACCTTGAAATGCGACGTGTTTTGAATTGATTATGGAACATGTGTCTCTTTTTCATCCATTTAGGATTGACCCCGATCTGTGTCTGCCATAGCCTCCTGAAAATCCACAAATCCACCTCAAATTATGAGGTGATTTTGAATGAATCTGCATTACATTACATTACATTACAGTCATTTAGCAGACGCTTTCATCCAAAGCGACTTGCAATAAGTGCGTTCAACAAAGATAGATAAAAGCACTTCAGGTCACAAGAAATCGTGAGCGTATTTCCTTCCAAAACCAACAGCTAAGAGCAACATAAGAACAACATAACTAGAGCTGGAGTAAAAGTGCAATAAATTAGGTACCATGATGAATGAGAAAAAAGGACAAATTAGAAAGGACATATTAGAAAACAAAGTGAATCAGAAGAGCTAGGACAGAATAGGTGATGTCCTAGACCCTAACTCTAACAGGGCAGATCCGGGTAGTGTTTCTTGATGGGATGGGTTTTCAGCCTGCGGCGAACGATGGACAGCGACTCCGCTGTCCGGACATCAGTCGGGAGATCATTCCACCACTAAAGTGCCAGAACAGTGAAAAGCCGTGACCGCGTCGATCGCAAGCAGGGGCCGCTGAGCGCCGGGGCAGCCAGCCGCCTGGAGGCAGCAGAGCGAAGTGGTCGGCCGGGGGTGTAGGACTTGACCGAAGCCTGAAGGTATGAAGGAGCTGTTCCTTCCACTGCCCTGTAGGCTAGCACCAGAGTCTTAAACTGGATGCGAGCAGCTACAGGGAGAAAGGGAAAGTGGAAACTGATCGATTATCAACTCAAAGCATCTTCAAACTACATTTCAAGATAGCCCTGCTTGTTTCTAGCTGCTACAATCGCTTTTTCTTAATGTATGTACAGCTACTGTTAAGTTATCAACAAAGTATATCCTAAACGACATTTTATGGTAGATTCATTCAAAATCAACTTAAAATAGGACTTGTGGACCTACAGGAGTGAATAAAGCCACTTTGTTTATTTGGCCAGCAGCACAGCAGTCCAAGCAGGCACAGATTGAGTAGTGTTGCTGTTTCGCCCTGAATGAATGTAAAAGTGAAAACTGATCGACTATCAACTCAAAACATTTTCAAACTTCATTGCAAGATAGCCCTGCTTGAAATCACATTATAATATGACTTACTTTAACAGCCACGCCACTGTTTGTGTAAATAACAATGAAAAGCATATTTACAGTCGTTTTTGACGTTTCTAGCTGCTACAATCGCTTTTTCTTAATGTATGTACAGCTACTGTTAAGTTATCAACAAAGTATATCCTTAACGACATTTTATGGTAGATTCATTCAAAATCACCTTAAAATAGGATTTGTGGACCTACAGGAGTGAATAAAGCCACTTTGTTTATTTGGCCAGCAGCACAGCAGTCCAAGCAGGCACAGATTGAGTAGTGTTGCTGTTCAGCCCTGAATGAATGAAAAAGTGAAAACTGATCGATTATCAACTCAAAACATTTTCAAACTACATTTCAAGATAGCCCTGCTTGAAATCACATTATAATATGACTTACTTTAACAGCCACGCCACTGTTTGTGTAAATAACAATGAAAAGCATGTTTACAGTCGTTTTTGACGTTTCTAGCTGCTACAATCGCTTTTTCTTAATGTATGTACAGCTACTGTTAAGTTATCAACAAAGTATATCCTAAACGACATTTTATGGTAGAGTCATTCAAAATCAACTTATAATAGGATTTGTGGACCTACAGGAGTGAATAAAGCCACTTTGTTTATTTGGCCAGCAGCACAGCAGTCCAAGCAGGCACAGATTGAGTAGTGTTGCTGTTCAGCCCTGAATGAATGAAAAAGTGAAAACTGATCGATTATCAACTCAAAACATTTTCAAACTACATTTCAAGATAGCCCTGCTTGAAATCACATTATAATATGACTTACTTTCACAGCCACGCCACTGTTTGTGTAAATAACAATGAAAAGCATGTTTACAGTCGTTTTTGACGTTTCTAGCTGCTACAATCGCTTTTTCTTAATGTATGTACAGCTACTGTTAAGTTATCAACAAAGTATATCCTAAACGACATTTTATGGTAGAGTCATTCAAAATCAACTTATAATAGGATTTGTGGACCTACAGGAGTGAATAAAGCCACTTTGTTTATTTGGCCAGCAGCACAGCAGTCCAAGCAGGCACAGATTGAGTAGTGTTGCTGTTCAGCCCTGAATGAATGAAAAAGTGAAAACTGATCGATTATCAACTCAAAACATCTTCAAACTACATTTCAAGATAGCCCTGCTTGAAATCACATTATAATATGACTTACTTTAACAGCCAGGCCACTGTTTGTGTAAATAACAATGAAAAGCATGTTACAGTCGTTTTTGACGTTTTCAGATGCTACAATCGCTGTTTCTCAATGTATGTATGTTTAATGTTTAAACTGTTAAGTTATCAACAAAGTACATCTTTAAACGACATTTATTGTAGATTCATTCAAAATCAACTTATAATAGGATTTGTGGAACTACAGGAGTGAATAAAGCCACTTTGTTTATTTGACAGCAGACCAAGCAGGCACAGATTGAGTAGTGTTGCTGTTCAGCCCTGAATGAATGAAAAAGTGAAAACTGATCGATTATCAACTCAAAACATTTTCAAACTTCATTGCAAGGTAGCCCTGCTTGAAATCACATTATAATATGACTAACTTTAACAGCCACGCCACTGTTTGTGTAAATAACAATGAAAAGCATGTTTACAGTCGTTTTTGACGTTTCTAGCTGCTACAATCGCTTTTTCTTAATGTATGTACAGCTACTGTTAGGTTATCAACAAAGTATATCCTAAACGACATTTTATGGTAGAGTCATTCAAAATCAACTTATAATAGGATTTGTGGACCTACAGGAGTGAATAAAGCCACTTTGTTTATTTGGCCAGCAGCACAGCAGTCCAAGCAGGCACAGATTGAGTAGTGTTGCTGTTCAGCCCTGAGTGAATGAAAAAGTGAAAACTGATCGATTATCAACTCAAAACAATTTCAAACTACATTTCAAGATAGCCCTGCTTGAAATCACATTATAATATGACTAACTTTAACAGCCACGCCACTGTTTGTGTAAATAACAATGAAAAGCATGTTACAGTCGTTTTTAACGTTTTCAGATGCTGAAATCGCTGTTTCTCAATGTATATACAGCTACTGTTATGTTATCAATAAAGTACATCCTAAACGACATTTTATGGTAGAGTCATTCAAAATCACCTTAAAATAGGATTTGTGGACCTACAGGAGTGAATAAAGCCACTTTGTTTATTTGGCCAGCAGCACAGCAGTTTAAGCAGGCACAGATTGAGTTGTGTTGCTGTTCAGCCCTGAATGAATGAAAAAGTGAAAACTGATCGATTATCAACTCAAAACATTTTCAAACTTCATTTGCAAGATAGCCCTGCTTGAAATCACATTATAATATGACTAACTGAAACAACCACGCCACTGTTTGTGTAAATAACAATGAAAAGCATGTTACAGTCGTTTTTGACGTTTTCAGATGCTGCAATCGCTGTTTCTCAATGTATGTATGTTTAATGTTTAAACTGTTAAGTTATCAACAAAGTATATCCTAAACGACATTTTATGGTAGATTCATTCAAAATCACCTTAAAATAGGATTTGGTGACCTACAGGAGTGAATAAAGCCACTTTGTTTATCTGGCCAGCAGCACAGCAGTCCAAGCAGGCACAGATTGAGTAGTGTTGCTGTTCAGCCCTGAGTGAATGAAAAAGTGAAAACTGATCGATTATCAACTCAAAACATTTTCAAACTTCATTGCAAGGTAGCCCTGCTTGAAATCACATTATAATAAGACTTACTTAAACAGCCAGGCCACTGTTTGTGTAAATAACAATGAAAAGCATGTTTACAGTCGTTTTTGACGTTTCTAGCTGCTACAATCGCTTTTTCTAAATGTATGTACAGCTACTGTTATGTTATCAATAAAGTACATCCTAAACGACATTTTATGGTAGATTCATTTAAAATCAGCTTAGATAGGAATTGTGGACCTACAAGGAGGGAATAAAGCCACTTTGTTTATTTGGCCAGGAGCACAGCAGTTTAAGCAGGCACAGATTGAGAAGTGTTGCTGTTCAGCCCTGAATGAATGAAAAAGTGAAAACTGATCGATTATCAACTCAAAACATTTTCAAACTACATTTCAAGATAGCCCTGCTTGAAATCACATTATAATATCACTAACTTTAACAGCCACGCCACTGTTTGTGTAAATAACAATGAAAAGCATGTTACAGTCGTTTTTGACGTTTTCAGATGCTGCAATCGCTGTTTCTCAATGTATGTATGTTTAATGTTTAAACTGTTAAGTTATCAACAAAGTACATCTTTAAACGACATTTATTGTAGATTAATTCAAAATCACCTTATAATAGGATTGTGGACCTACAGGAGTGCATAAAGCAACTTTGTTTATTTGGCCAGCAGCACAGCAGTCCAAGCAGGCACAGATTGAGTAGTGTTGCTGTTCAGCCCTGAATGAATGAAAAAGTGAAAACTGATCGATTATCAACTCAAAACTTTTTCAAACTTCATTGCAAGATAGCCCTGCTTGAAATCACATTATAATATGACTTACTTAAACAGCCACGCCACTGTTTGTGTAAATAACAATGAAAAGCATGTTTACAGTCGTTTTTGACGTTTCTAGCTGCTACAATCGCTTTTTCATAATGTATGTACAGCTACTGTTATGTTATCAATAAAGTACATCCTAAACGACATTTTATGGTAGATTCATTTAAAATCACCTTAGATAGGAATTGTGGACCTACAGGAGGGAATAAAGCCACTTTGTTTATTTGGCCAGGAGCACAGCAGTTTAAGCAGGCACAGATTGAGAAGTGTTGCTGTTCAGCCCTGAATGAATGAAAAAGTGAAAACTGATCGATTATCAACTCAAAACATTTTCAAACTACATTTCAAGATAGCCCTGCTTGAAATCACATTATAATATCACTAACTTTAACAGCCACGCCACTGTTTGTGTAAATAACAATGAAAAGCATGTTACAGTCGTTTTTGACGTTTTCAGATGCTGCAATCGCTGTTTCTCAATGTATGTATGTTTAATGTTTAAACTGTTAAGTTATCAACAAAGTACATCTTTAAACGACATTTATTGTAGATTAATTCAAAATCACCTTATAATAGGATTTGTGGACCTACAGGAGTGAATAAAGCAACTTTGTTTATTTGGCCAGCAGCACAGCAGTCCAAGCAGGCACAGATCAAGTAGTGTTGCTGTTCAGCCCTGAATGAATGAAAAAGTGAAAACTGATCGATTATCAACTCAAAACTTTTTCAAACTTCATTGCAAGATAGCCCTGCTTGAAATCACATTATAATATGACTTACTTAAACAGCCACGCCACTGTTTGTGTAAATAACAATGAAAAGCATGTTTACAGTCGTTTTTGACGTTTCTAGCTGCTACAATCGCTTTTTCATAATGTATGTACAGCTACTGTTATGTTATCAATAAAGTACATCCTAAACGACATTTTATGGTAGATTCATTTAAAATCACCTTAGATAGGATTTGTGGACCTACAGGAGGGAATAAAGCCACTTTGTTTACTTGGCCAGGAGCACAGCAGTTTAAGCAGGCACAGTTTGAGTAGTGTTGCTGTTCAGCCCTGAATGAATGAAAAAGTGAAGACTGATCGATTATCAACTCAAAACATTTTCAAACTACATTTCAAGATAGCCCTGCTTGAAATCACATTATAATATGACTAACTGAAACAACCACGCCACTGTTTGTGTAAATAACAATGAAAAGCATGTTTACAGTCGTTTTTGACGTCTCTAGCTGCTACAATCGCTTTTCTCAATGTATGTACAGCTACTGTTATGTTATCAATAAAGTACATCCTAAACGACATTTTATGGTAGATTCATTCACAATTACCTTATAATAGGATTTGTGGACCTACAGGAGGGAATCAAGCAACTCTGTTTATTTGGCCAGCAGCACAGCAGTCCAAGCAGGCACATATCAAGTAGTGTTGCTGTTCAGCCCTGAATGAATGAAAAAGTGAAAACTGATCGATTATCAACTCAAAACTTTTTCAAACTTCATTGCAAGATAGCCCTGCTTGAAATCACATTATAATATGACTTACTTAAACAGCCACGCCACTGTTTGTGTAAATAACAATGAAAAGCATGTTTACAGTCGTTTTTGACGTTTCTAGCTGCTACAATCGCTTTTTCATAATGTATGTAAAGCTACTGTTATGTTATCAATAAAGTACATCCTAAACGACATTTTATGGTAGATTCATTTAAAATCACCTTAGATAGGATTTGTGGACCTACAGGAGTGAATAAAGCCACTTTGTTTACTTGGCCAGGAGCACAGCAGTTTAAGCAGGCACAGTTTGAGTAGTGTTGCTGTTCAGCCCTGAATGAATGAAAAAGTGAAGACTGATCGATTATCAACTCAAAACATTTTCAAACTACATTTCAAGATAGCCCTGCTTGAAATCACATTATAATATGACTAACTGAAACAACCACGCCACTGTTTGTGTAAATAACAATGAAAAGCATGTTTACAGTCGTTTTTGACGTCTCTAGCTGCTACAATCGCTTTTCTCAATGTATGTACAGCTACTGTTATGTTATCAATAAAGTACATCCTAAACGACATTTTATGGTAGATTCATTCACAATTACCTTATAATAGGATTTGTGGACCTACAGGAGGGAATCAAGCAACTCTGTTTATTTGGCCAGCAGCACAGCAGTCCAAGCAGGCACAGATCAAGTAGTGTTGCTGTTCAGCCCTGAATGAATGAAAAAGTGAAAACTGATCGATTATCAATTCAAAACTTTTTCCAAACTTCATTGCAAGATAGCCCTGCTTGAAATCACATTATATTATGACTTACTTAAGCAGCCATGCCACTGTTTGTGTAAATAACAATGAAAAGCATGTTTACAGTCGTTTTTGACGTTTCTAGCTGCTACAATCGCTTTTTCATAATGTATGTACAGCTACTGTTATGTTATCAATAAAGTACATCCTAAACGACATTTTATGGTAGATTCATTTAAAATCACCTTAGATAGGATTTGTGGACCTACAGGAGGGAATAAAGCCACTTTCTTTACTTGGCCAGGAGCACAGCAGTTTAAGCAGGCACAGTTTGAGTAGTGTTGCTGTTCAGCCCTGAATGAATGAAAAAGTGAAGACTGATCGATTATCAACTCAAAACATTTTCAAACTACATTTCAAGATAGCCCTGCTTGAAATCACATTATAATATGACTAACTGAAACAACCACGCCACTGTTTGTGTAAATAACAATGAAAAGCATGTTACAGTCGTTTTTGACGTTTTCAGATGCTGCAATCGCTGTTTCTCAATGTATGTATGTTTAATGTTTAAACTGTTAAGTTATCAACAAAGTACATCTTTAAACGACATTTATTGTAGATTAATTCAAAATCACCTTATAATAGGATTTGTGGACCTACAGGAGTGAATAAAGCAACTTTGTTTATTTGGCCAGCAGCACAGCAGTCCAAGCAGGCACAGATCAAGTAGTGTTGCTGTTCAGCCCTGAATGAATGAAAAAGTGAAAACTGATCGATTATCAACTCAAAACTTTTTCAAACTTCATTGCAAGATAGCCCTGCTTGAAATCACATTATAATATGACTTACTTAAACAGCCACGCCACTGTTTGTGTAAATAACAATGAAAAGCATGTTTACAGTCGTTTTTGACGTCTCTAGCTGCTACAATCGCTTTTCTCAATGTATGTACAGCTACTGTTATGTTATCAATAAAGTACATCCTAAACGACATTTTATGGTAGATTCATTCACAATTACCTTATAATAGGATTTGTGGACCTACAGGAGGGAATCAAGCAACTCTGTTTATTTGGCCAGCAGCACAGCAGTCCAAGCAGGCACAGATCAAGTAGTGTTGCTGTTCAGCCCTGAATGAATGAAAAAGTGAAAACTGATCGATTATCAATTCAAAACTTTTTCCAAACTTCATTGCAAGATAGCCCTGCTTGAAATCACATTATAATATGACTAACTGAAACAGCCACGCCACTGTTTGTGTAAATAACAATGAAAAGCATGTTTACAGTCGTTTTTGACGTTTCTAGCTGCTACAATCGCTTTTTCATAATGTATGTACAGCTACTGTTATGTTATCAATAAAGTACATCTTTAAACGACATTTATTGTAGATTAATTCAAAATCACCTTATAATAGGATTTGTGGACCTACAGGAGTGAATAAAGCAACTTTGTTTATTTGGCCAGCAGCACAGCAGTCCAAGCAGGCACAGATCAAGTAGTGTTGCTGTTCAGCCCTGAATGAATGTAAAAGTGAAAACTGATCGATTATCAACTCAAAACTTTTTCAAAATTCATTGCAAGATAGCCCTGCTTGAAATCACATTATAATATGACTTACTTAAACAGCCACGCCACTGTTTGTGTAAATAACAATGAAAAGCATGTTTACAGTCGTTTTTGACGTTTCTAGCTGCTACAATCGCTTTTTCATAATGTATGTACAGCTACTGTTATGTTATCAATAAAGTACATCCTAAACGACATTTTATGGTAGATTCATTTAAAATCACCTTAGATAGGATTTGTGGACCTACAGGAGGGAATAAAGCCACTTTGTTTACTTGGCCAGGAGCACAGCAGTTTAAGCAGGCACAGATTGAGTAGTGTTGCTGTTCAGCCCTGAATGAATGAAAAAGTGAAGACTGATCGATTATCAACTCAAAACATTTTCAAACTACATTTCAAGATAGCCCTGCTTGAAATCACATTATAATATGACTTACTGAAACAACCACGCCATGCCAAACCCACTTTGTTTATTTGGTGACGTTTTTGAAAAATAAAACCGCATTCATGTAATGCCATGTCCAACCACCAGGTGGCAAACTCGTACCAGAAACCTCAAGATACAAACAACATGCCTTTTTCCATTTCCATTTCCATGAAACAACCACGCCACTGTTTGTGTAAATAACAATTAAAAGCATGTTTACATTCGTTTTTGACGTCTCTAGCTGCTACAATCGCTTTTCTCAATGTATGTACAGCTACTGTTATGTTATCAATAAAGTACATCCTAAACGACATTTTATGGTAGATTCATTCACAATTACCTTATAATAGGATTTGTGGACCTACAGGAGGGAATAAAGCAACTTTGTTTACTTGGCCAGCAGCACAGCAGTCCAAGCAGGCACAGATTGAGTAATGTTGCTGTTCGGCCCTGAATGAATGAAAAAGTGAAAACTAATCGATTATCAACTCAAAACATTTTCAAACTACATTTCAAGATAGCCCTGCTTGAAATCACATTATAATATGACTTACTGAAACAACCACGCCATGCCAAACCCACTTTGTTTATTTGGTGACGTTTTTGAAAAATAAAACCGCATTCATGTAATGCCATGTCCAACCACCAGGTGGCAAACTCGTACAAGAAACCTCAAGATACAAACAACATGCCTTTTTCCATTTCCATTTCCATGAAACAACCACGCCACTGTTTGTGTAAATAACAATAAAAAGCATGTTACAGCCGTATTTGACGTTTCCAGCTGCTGCAATCGCTGTTTCTCAATGTATGTACAGCTACATGTTTAAACTGTTAAGTTATCAACAAAGTACATTTTAAAATAACATTTTATGGTAGATTCATTCAAAATCACCTCATAGTATGATTTGTGGATTTTCAGGAGGGAATGCCAGTCAGTTGCTGTCCACATCATCATGTGGACTCGAACGGAGCTCTTTGAGCAGACACAGATTGGGAAATCTGGACTGGGCAGTCCTAAATGATTGTGAAAAGGAAAAAATGTTCCATAATCAATTCAAAACAAATTCAATGACTTTTTTGGAAGACCTCCTTGAAATCACCTCCTGTCCAAAGCAACTGTACCTGCTTGAGTAAATTAGGATGAAAAGCTTTCGATGTCGGCTTGTAAAGCAGGGGACTTCAATCATTCCAACGGATTTTGAAAAATAAAACCGCATTCATGTAATGCCTTGTCCAACCACCAGGTGGCCAACTCGTACCAGAAACAACATGCCTTCATATTTTCCATTTCTATTTTCTTTTTTTTTTAAAGTTCTAACATTGACACGCAACTTTGGTTAACGGATCAGAAACGGGAAAAACAAGTGGTTCCTCTTCAAACAAAGTCTTCTTCATGTACAACAATAGTAAACATTAGGAATTTCCTAAGAAGTCCAGTGAAAAACAAGGTTGTGTGGTAGTGCAGTCCTCACCAGATTTCATCAACATGTTTCCTGCTTTCGATGTCGGCTTGTAAGCAGGGGACTTTAATCATTCCAACGGATTTTTGAAAAATAAAACCGCATTCATGTAATGCCATGTCCAACCACCAGGTGGCAAACTCGTACTAGAAACCTCTAGATAAAAACAACATGCCTTCATATTTTCCATTTCTATTTTCTATTCAACAATAGTAAACATTAGGAATTTCCTAAGAAGTCCAGTGAAAAACAAGGTTGTGTGGTAGTGCAGTCCTCCCCAGATTTCATCAACATGTTTCCTGCCACACTAGAGTAAACAAGACACTGGACCATGTTTACACCAATTTGGTTGGAGCCTACAAGGCTAAACCCCTCCCCCACATAGGACAAACAGACCACCTTGCTCTTTTTCTCTTCCTCAAGTATTCACCACTCATCCAATGTGTGAAACCCACAGTAAAGACAATAAAAGTGTGGCCTGAGGGGACAGATGTGTTGCAGTTCCGGTTCAGGCACACAGACTGGAATGTGTTTTCCACCCAGGCGACCTGTCACTCCCACACTGATATTGAGAGCTCTGTACTGAACCACATATCCACCACCATATATACCATATGTTTACCACCCAGAAGCAGATCACCATGTGCCCTAACAGCCCTGGATGAACAGGAACGTCTGTCTCCTGCTGAAGGCCCACAGCATCGCCTTCAGATCGGGAGATACACGAGCCTACAGTACAGCCAGGCCTGACCTGAAGCGGGGCGTCAAGGAAGCCAAGCACTGCTGCAAGCTGAAGGTTGAGGAGTACTTCTCAAACTCCAACCCCCATGTGTGGCAAGGCATCCAGGGATCAGCGCCCCCCTCCTCTGATATCTCCTTTCTCAACGAGTTGAACAACTTCTACGCTTGTTTTGAGAGGGACAACCTACAGCCTGCAACCAAAGCAGAGCTGACCGCTGACTACCAACCCCTATCACTCTGCCCCACGGATGTCAGAGCAGTGTTGAGCAAAATCAACGCGCACAAAGCTGCAGGCCCCGATGGCACCCCTGGACTCAAAGCATGTGCTGGGGAGCTGTCGGACTTATTCAACCTGTCCTTGGCCCATGCTGTTGTTCCAACCTGCTTTAAGTCCACCTCCATCGTACCTGCTCCCCAAAAATCCTCCCCTACCTGTCTATTCAGACTACCGCCCGGTAGCACTCACCCCCACCATCACCAAGTCCTTAGAGCAGCTGGTTCTGGCACATCTCCAATCCTGTCTTCCCCCCAACCTGGACCCCCAACAATTTGCTTATTGCAAGAACAGGAGCACAGAAGATGCAGTCTCCATAGCGCTGCACTCTGTTAGGACGGAGTGAACAGGTCCTAACAGAGTGCCATCTGGACAATCAGGACACATATGCAAGAATGCTGTTCATAGACTTCAGTTCATCATTTGACACTGCCATCCCCTCTGAGCTGATCACCAAATTTGCAGATCGGCATCACAGCAACGGCCTATCTTCAGAGATCCTGGTGAACTTCTACCGCTGCACTGTTGAGAGCATCCTGACCAACTGCATTACAGTTTGGTACGGGAACTGCTCAGTCGCTGACCGGAAGGCGCTGCAGAAAGTGGTGAAAACCACCCAACGCATGGCTGGCACCTCACTTCCTTCCTGCTCTTCAGACCACCTTCAGGAAGCGTTGTCTCAGGAGAGCTACCAAAATAAAGAAAGACTCCTGCCATCCGGCAAACAGACTGTTTGCCCTCCTGCCCTCTAGGAGGCACTACAGGAGTCTGTACAAGAACCACCAGGTTCAGGAACAGTTTCTTCCCCACAGCAGTCTCCCTGCTGAACTCTGCCCTCCGTCACCCCACTCTCCTTCACAAACATTCACACATACTCGCCAGACCCCATCCCCCACCCCCTCGCACACACACTGGCCAACCCCTCCCGGAATGAACTCACCACTGCACTGATGAATGCACTTTCACTGGTCACTTTGTTTATCTTTGTTTTACTGCACATACTGTGAAATAACCTTGTACTTTATATACTGTAAAAACTTGCATTTCATATATCCTTGCACTACTCATTTTACTTTAAGTTCTGTATCTGTATTTTCATATATTTACTTTGGGTTCCCGTGAATATTTGCTCCAAACTCTTAAATAAGTTTCACCTTGTTTCTTCTTTTTCTTCTTGGCCTTCTTCTCCTGCGCTTTATCCACAGAGGTTTTGAGGTCCTTCTCGATGTCCACCAGCTCTTCAGGGGCCTTCATCACAAACATGCCTGGTTTAGTGAGTTGTTGTTGCTCATTCCAACCAGGACTCTGCTGATTGATCTGGTTCTCATAGCAGTGGTAGGAATTTCAATGTACATTATATACAAGAACACATGGTTCCGGTGTTATGCCAGCTCCATCACTATAAACTCATCAAATGAGCATCACTTTGTGTGAAGTGCTGCTGAAGAGCAGAACATGCTCCACCTTAGAGAGATGAATTAACATTCCAACGGGAAGAGCTGCTTGCAAAGTGCTGCTCTCTGCAGCCGGGCCTTTCTTTGTCTTCTTCTTTAGACTTGCCACCGATTCCAGCATGCTGAGAGGAGTGACACAGATGTACGATGATTAACATTGGTGACTCTGTTCAGCTGTGTGTGTGTGTGTGTGTTTACCTACCTTTCCCATCCTAGTCTCTGCTCTAGGCCGAAGGGTTGAGTGCTCTGGACATGCTTCGACTGGCTAAGCAAAGAGTTGAGCATACTGGATCTTGTGGTAGATCCACACTGTACTGTCAGCTGTCACACCCAGCACCAGTCTTTGGCCATTAGGCTTCAGATTCAGCAGAGTCCTGTGTAAGTGGCATGTGGTGCATGGATAGGAGGAGTCTGCAAGAGGCACAAATCAATGAGTCACAGCACAAACTCACATTAATAATAATAATAATAATAATACATTCGATTTGAAGAGCACTTTTCATAGTTAAAAACAATCCCAAAGTTCTACAGAGTACAGCAAAATTAAAACAGGTTTAAAAACAAGAGAACTATGACACAGTGTGTTAAAAAAATCCTTGTTTAAAAAGAAAGGTTTTCAGGCCTATGTTAGTGCCCAGACTGTGATTAAACTGTACATATGGTTGGAATTAATATGCATCTTAATATGCATCTATTATTCAGTGTTCAGAGTGAAGACTAGGACGTGTCTACTAGCATGGCCTTTCAATGTCATCGTTCACACGCTGCATTAATAATAAGAAGCAGGTTAGATCAGAGCTCTTACCCAAAGGAAGAACTGACGAGGACAGTTCTGGTTTGATTATCCAGTAGTAAACAAAGTTTCCTTCCTGTCTCTGGGATGTCGGTAGTGGCTTTTTTTAGTATTGGTATTGAAGAAAGCGTGGAAAAAGACAAACCTGGCAGGTTACAACAACAAAAACTTCACTTAGAATCCCCTTTAGAAAACTAACACATCTTTACACAGTTTTAGGCTGGGGACAAACCTGGCCATGTCCAGGATGAGCTCCTCCCCCTTCTTCACTTCGTGGTTGTCAATGATGGATGAAAGTGGAGCAATGATCCACTTTCTAAGTCGGAATACAGAGATCTCCCCCCCCACCCCCGAGAAAGGAAACTAGTTAGTCGGTTACATTCACATCCACCAGTTTTCTTTGACCTGCTTATACACAGCAGCCTCTGTGTCAGTCAGTTCAAATGATGAATTCAGCTTTTAAGCAATTTAAGCATCCTGCAAAGTATATAACGCATCTTGCTAGAATAAGCCACTTTACTGTCATTACATGTTGTATGCATCAATCCCCCCCAAACACCTTATCTTTGCTGTAATGTACTCCATATTTATCACTTACATTACATTACATTACGGTCATTTAGCAGACGCTTTTATCCAAAGCGACTTACAATAAGTGCGTTCAACAAAGGTAGATAAAAGAACTTCAGGGACAGGACCCAATTTCTTCTCATGGGTAAAAATGGGATGCTCAGTGCCCACTTCATTTTGACAACATTCAAAAAGTTGGTCCAAACAGTGACTTACTGACATTTTTGAAGTTCAATTTTGATGACCTATGCTCTGACTCAAATCTCATGCACATATGCCTTACCAAAGGGCACAGAGAAAGGATTTGAGCAGGGAGATGCAGCTCATTGCTAAGCAATGTTGCTTAGCAATTACATAATTCTCAGGAAAGAGTAGCTTGAATGCTTTTCAATCATTTTTTGCAGTCTTACTACACATTCCACAGATAAATCAGGATCAAAACGTGTTTGAACTATCTCAATCCAAAACAGTCCAAAACAAAACAAATTGAACATATATATTTTTCTCTATACTGCTCAACAAAACTGAATTGAACTATCTAACTCCATCAGAGGACAAGGTGTTTAATTTCCATGGGTGCAAGCCCTCAAAGTCTGGATAATCAACCAACCTGCTTCTTTTATAAATTCCATATGTGGTTTTGAGGACAGATTTCAAGAAGTCTGTGCTGGCCCTTTCTCGCTGTCTCGTGTATTTTTCCATTGTCCTTTCAGTGACATATTACATTCACAATGTAACTGTAAAAAACAACACCTTCCTTGAATACAGCAAGCTTATGTTGTGTCACTCCATACTGAAACTACAGCACCAAATAAATTAATTTCACCATTCTTTGTTTGGATTTGGACACCATTATACAGCAACTGTAAGTCATAATCAATTGTTTGTAACACAACATCAACACCACACTCATCAATATCCTTAGCTTTTACTAAAGCAAAAAGTCTGATTGCAGCAAGCTTTAACCTAAACTTGGGGTCTATGTTTCCTAAAGTATTATTAACCATCAACATATTTCATCTGTATATAAAATCACCTGCAATGGTGTGGTGGGATTTGGAAAGGCTGATATTTCTCTGATATTTTCTGAAATATTCATTATTTTCCAGCTGAAAATTTTTCATTAAAACCCATTCAAATCTTTTTTCATTTTATTCAGGCACTTCATGTGCCTTCTAACTTCTTCCTACTTTCAGACAGAGACAGATAATCCATTCAAGGGTTATCCTGCCTCTCCTGCACACACACACCCTTGAACACAGGCTTTGATCTTTCTTTGTTTTTTTTCTGGACAACTGTTGTCCTTTTGTCACAGCTTCAAAGGACTTGAGCTGTCAATCAAACTGCTTGCGAGTTTATCTCATTTAGGGACAGAAATTATTCACACATTGTTAGACCTACATGCTCCATTCTTTCAGGGTTTGTTTTAAGCATTTCAAGCATTTAAACACTTTTATGGTTTTACAGCAGAATCTTTGAGTCACTTAAAGCAATTCAAATCTTTCAGGCAACAGACAGCACAGACACTCACACTCACATTACTTCACGTACACGCACACATAGACAGGCTTCGATCTTTCTGGGTTTTTTTCATAATTTTCACCCATTTCATAGGTTTTTGCAGTTAAAACACTTCAAGCATTTTAAATCTTGCAGGCAACAGACAGCACAGACACTCACACTCACATTACTTCACATACACATACATAAAGCACACACAGGCTTCATCTTTCAGGGTTTTTCTCAGCATATTCACACATTTCGCGGGTTTTGCAGTTAAAACCCTTCAAGCATTTTAAATCTTCCCATAGATAGACACTCACTCGCATATACACTTCACATCAAGCATTATGTAGTCACACTATCATACTAGATAGCCAACATTGCATCTTACCTGATGAACAGGCCCTTGAATCTGATAATCCTCAATCACACGTACCACAAAAAACAGTCCAATGGTGCACACAGTCAGACGGTAAAATGGCTGCAAATGGACAACACGGCAACAAATGGTGTGACCAGGTCGGGCTATACCAAATGAGGAATTTGGTCGAGCCCATTAAGACTCGAAATAGCTTGCATAGTAATTACATAGTAATGCGATTCAAAAATGCTGAAAACTGGCTTAACAATGAACATTTACCTTGTAGTCGTTATATCTACAAATAACTATTTTTTATTCGCTATTTACACGTAGTCTGACATGTTTCGCACATACTCCTCCCCCCCCCCCCTCACAGAACTTACGTGATTGGATGGTCGACTGGAGAACCATTTTGAACTGGATGTCATCAAGAGAAGTATGGTTTTCCTTAAGTTGGCTCATCGGTAAGGTAGTTTAACAGTATCGCTTCTGTCTTCGGTAATGCATTCGTATTTACAGCGGCGCATATGGAAAGAAGAAGATGGCCTCATCACAGACAGCTAAGTTATGGCTTTTGCACTCCGTCCACCCTGTTTAGCAGCTGCAAGTGTGCCGACATCATCGTGTTTGCACGTACATCCTTACTGCAGACAGATTGCAACAGCTCCGCCTCTTCGAGCAGCGAACATAATGGGACAGGTAGGTACGCGCACACACACACACACACACACACACACACACACACACATGAGATGATTATAAAACATGTGTCACTTTTTCATCCATTTAGGACTCGACCCAAATCTGTATCCGACCAGAAAATTCAGTTCCCTCCTGAAAATCCACAAATCCTATTATAAGGTGATTTTGAATTAATCTACCATAAAATGAAGATGTGCTTTGTTGATATCTAAACACTTTCTCATTGGAGTGAATATACAATCATCAACAGCAATGGGACAGCTGTAAATGCTGAAAACCTAGCGTAAAATGCTTTTCATTGTAATTTACACAAGCAGTTGATGGTTGCTTCAGTAAATCCTATTATAATGTAATTTCAAGTAGAGGTACCTGGAAATGTAATTTGAATATGTTTTGTGTTGATTATGGAACATCTGTCATTTTTTCATCCATTTAGGACTGGACCCCAATCTGTATCTGACCAGAAAACTCAGTTCCCTCCTGAAAATCCACAAATCCTATTATAAGGTGATTTTGAATGAATCTACCATAAAATGTCATGTTAGGATGTGCTTTGTTGATAACTAAACAGTTTTCTCATTGGAGTGAATATACAATAATCAAAAGCAATGGGGCAGCTGTAAATGCCGAAAACCAAGCGTAAAATGCTTTTCATTGTAGTTGATGGTTGCTTCAGTAAATCCTATTATAATGTGATTTCAAGTAGAGGTACCTGGAAATGTAATTTGAATATGTTTTGAGTTGATTATGGAACATCTGTCACTTTTTCATCCATTTAGGACTGGACCCCAATCTGTATTTGACCAGAAAACTCAGTTGCCTCCTGAAAATCCACCAATCCTATTATAAGGTGATTTTGAATGAATCTACCATAAAATGTCATGTTAAGATGTGCTTTGTTGATAACTAAACAGTTTTATCATTGGAGTGAATATACAATAATCAAAAGCAATGGGGCAGCTGTATATGATGAAAACCTAGCGTAAAATGCTTTTCATTGTAATTTACACAAGCAGTTGATGGTTGCTTCATTAAATCCTGTTATAAAGTGATTTCAAGTAGAGGTACCTTGAAATGTAATTTGAATATGTTTTGAGTTGATTATTGAACATCTGTCACTTTTTCATCCATTTAGGACTGGACCCCAATCTGTATCTGACCAGAAAACTCAGTTCCCTCCTGAAAATCAACAAATCCTATTATAAGGTGATTTTGAATGAATCTACCATAAAATGTCATGTGAAGATGTGCTCTGCTGATAACTTAACCGTTTTCTCATTGGAGTGAATATACAATGATAAACAGCAATGAAAGCAGCTGTAAATGCCGAAAACCAAGCGTAAAATGCTTTTCATTGTAGTTGATGGTTGCTTCAGTAAATCCTATTATAATGTGATTTCAAGTAGAGGTACCTGGAAATGTAATTTGAATATGTTTGTGTTGATTATGGAACATCTGTCACGTTTTCATCCATTTAGGACTGGACCCCAATCTGTATCCGACCAGAAAACTCAGTTCCCTCCTGAAAATCCACCAATCCTATTATAAGGTGATTTGAATGAATCTACCATAAAATGTCATGTTAAGATGTGCTTTGTTGATAACTAAACAGCTTTCTCATTGGAGTGAATATACAATAATCAACAGCAATGGGGCAACTGTAAATGCTGAAAACCTAGCGTAATATGCTTTTCATTGTAATTTACACAAGCAGTTGATGGTTGCTTCATTAAATCCTATTATAATGTGATTTCAAGTAGAGGTACCTTGAAATGTAATTTGAATATGTTTTGAGTCGATTATTGAACATCTGTCCCTTTTTATTGAACATCTGTCACTTTTTCATCCATTTAGGACTGGACCCCAATCTGTATCCGACCAGAAAACTCAGTTCCCTCCTGAAAATCCACCAATCCTATTATAAGGTGATTTTGAATGAATCTACCATAAAATGTCATGTTAAGATGTGCTTTGTTGATATCAAAACAGTTTTCTCATTGGAGTGAATATACAATAATCAACAGCAATGGGGCAACTGTAAATGCTGAAAACCTAGCGTCATATGCTTTTCATTGTAATTTACACAAGCAGTTGATGGTTGCTTCATTAAATCCTATTATAATGTGATTTCAAGTAGAGGTACCTTGAAATGTAATTTGAATATGTTTTGAGTTGATTATTGAACATCTGTCACTTTTTCATCCATTTAGGACTGGACCCCAATCTGTATGCGACCGGAAAACTCAGTTCCCTCCTGAAAATCCACCAATCCTATTATAAGGTGATTTTGAATGAATCTACCATAAAATGTCATGTTAAGATGTGCTTTGTTGATAACTAAACAGTTTTCTCATTGGAGTGAATATACAATAATCAACAGCAATGGGGCAACTGTAAATGCCGAAAACCTAGCGTAATATGCTTTTCATTGTAATTTACACAAGCAGTTGATGGTTGCTTCATTAAATCCTATTATAATGTGATTTCAAGTAGAGGTACCTTGAAATGTAATTTGAATATGTTTTGAGTTGATTATGGAACATCTGTCACTTTTTCATCCATTTAGGACTGGACCCCAATCTGTGTCTGTCATAGCCTCCTGAAAATCCACAAATCCTATTATGAGGTGATTATGAACGAATCTACCATAAAATGTCATGTGAAGATGTGCTCTGCTGATAACTAAACAGTTTTCTCATTGGAGTGAATATACAATGATAAACAGCAATGAAAGCAGCTGTAAATGCCGAAAACCAAGTGTAAAATGCTTTTCATTGTAGTTGATGGTTGCTTCAGTAAATCCTATTATAATGTGATTTCAAGTAGAGGTACCTTGAAATGTAATTTGAATATGTTTTGTGTTGATTATGGAACATCTGTCACTTCTTCATCCATTTAGGACTGGACCCCAATCTGTATCCGACCAGAAAACTCAGTTCCCTCCTGAAAATCCACCAATCCTTATTATAAGGTGATTTTGAATTAATCTACCATAAAATGTCATGTTAAGATGTGCTTTGTTGATAACTAAACAGTTTTCTCATTGGAGTGAATATACAATAATCAACAGCAATGCGGCAACTGTAAATGCCGACAACCTAGCGTAAAATGCTTTTCATTGTAGTTGATGGTTGCTTCAGTAAATCCTATTATAATGTGATTTCAAGTAGAGGTACCTGGAAATGTAATTTGAATATGTTTTGAGTTGATTATTGAACATCTGTCACTTTTTCATCCATTTAGGACTGGACCCCAATCTGTATCTGACCAGAAAACTCAGTTCCCTCCTGAAAATCCACAAATCCTATTATAAGGTGATTTTGAATGAATCTACCATAAAATGTCATGTGAAGATGTGCTCTGCTGATAACTTAACCGTTTTCTCATTGGAGTGAATATACAATGATAAACAGCAATGAAAGCAGCTGTAAATGCCGAAAACCAAGCGTAAAATGCTTTTCATTGTAGTTGATGGTTGCTTCAGTAAATCCTATTATAATGTGATTTCAAGTAGAGGTACCTGGAAATGTAATTTGAATATGTTTGTGTTGATTATGGAACATCTGTCACGTTTTCATCCATTTAGGACTGGACCCCAATCTGTATCCGACCAGAAAACTCAGTTCCCTCCTGAAAATCCACCAATCCTATTATAAGGTGATTTGAATGAATCTACCATAAAATGTCATGTTAAGATGTGCTTTGTTGATAACTAAACAGCTTTCTCATTGGAGTGAATATACAACAATCAACAGCAATGGGGCAACTGTAAATGCTGAAAACCTAGCGTAATATGCTTTTCATTGTAATTTACACAAGCAGTTGATGGTTGCTTCATTAAATCCTATTATAATGTGATTTCAAGTAGAGGTACCTTGAAATGTAATTTGAATATGTTTTGAGTCGATTATTGAACATCTGTCCCTTTTTATTGAACATCTGTCACTTTTTCATCCATTTAGGACTGGACCCCAATCTGTATCCGACCAGAAAACTCAGTTCCCTCCTGAAAATCCACCAATCCTATTATAAGGTGATTTTGAATGAATCTACCATAAAATGTCATGTTAAGATGTGCTTTGTTGATATCAAAACAGTTTTCTCATTGGAGTGAATATACAATAATCAACAGCAATGGGGCAACTGTAAATGCTGAAAACCTAGCGTCATATGCTTTTCATTGTAATTTACACAAGCAGTTGATGGTTGCTTCATTAAATCCTATTATAATGTGATTTCAAGTAGAGGTACCTTGAAATGTAATTTGAATATGTTTTGAGTTGATTATTGAACATCTGTCACTTTTTCATCCATTTAGGACTGGACCCCAATCTGTATGCGACCGGAAAACTCAGTTCCCTCCTGAAAATCCACCAATCCTATTATAAGGTGATTTTGAATGAATCTACCATAAAATGTCATGTTAAGATGTGCTTTGTTGATAACTAAACAGTTTTCTCATTGGAGTGAATATACAATAATCAACAGCAATGCGGCAACTGTAAATGCCGACAACCTAGCGTAAAATGCTTTTCATTGTAGTTGATGGTTGCTTCAGTAAATCCTATTATAATGTGATTTCAAGTAGAGGTACCTGGAAATGTAATTTGAATATGTTTTGAGTTGATTATTGAACATCTGTCACTTTTTCATCCATTTAGGACTGGACCCCAATCTGTATCTGACCAGAAAACTCAGTTCCCTCCTGAAAATCCACAAATCCTATTATAAGGTGATTTTGAATGAATCTACCATAAAATGTCATGTGAAGATGTGCTCTGCTGATAACTTAACCGTTTTCTCATTGGAGTGAATATACAATGATAAACAGCAATGAAAGCAGCTGTAAATGCCGAAAACCAAGCGTAAAATGCTTTTCATTGTAGTTGATGGTTGCTTCAGTAAATCCTATTATAATGTGATTTCAAGTAGAGGTACCTGGAAATGTAATTTGAATATGTTTGTGTTGATTATGGAACATCTGTCACGTTTTCATCCATTTAGGACTGGACCCCAATCTGTATCCGACCAGAAAACTCAGTTCCCTCCTGAAAATCCACCAATCCTATTATAAGGTGATTTGAATGAATCTACCATAAAATGTCATGTTAAGATGTGCTTTGTTGATAACTAAACAGCTTTCTCATTGGAGTGAATATACAATAATCAACAGCAATGGGGCAACTGTAAATGCTGAAAACCTAGCGTAATATGCTTTTCATTGTAATTTACACAAGCAGTTGATGGTTGCTTCATTAAATCCTATTATAATGTGATTTCAAGTAGAGGTACCTTGAAATGTAATTTGAATATGTTTTGAGTCGATTATTGAACATCTGTCCCTTTTTATTGAACATCTGTCACTTTTTCATCCATTTAGGACTGGACCCCAATCTGTATCCGACCAGAAAACTCAGTTCCCTCCTGAAAATCCACCAATCCTATTATAAGGTGATTTTGAATGAATCTACCATAAAATGTCATGTTAAGATGTGCTTTGTTGATATCAAAACAGTTTTCTCATTGGAGTGAATATACAATAATCAACAGCAATGGGGCAACTGTAAATGCTGAAAACCTAGCGTCATATGCTTTTCATTGTAATTTACACAAGCAGTTGATGGTTGCTTCATTAAATCCTATTATAATGTGATTTCAAGTAGAGGTACCTTGAAATGTAATTTGAATATGTTTTGAGTTGATTATTGAACATCTGTCACTTTTTCATCCATTTAGGACTGGACCCCAATCTGTATGCGACCGGAAAACTCAGTTCCCTCCTGAAAATCCACCAATCCTATTATAAGGTGATTTTGAATGAATCTACCATAAAATGTCATGTTAAGATGTGCTTTGTTGATAACTAAACAGTTTTCTCATTGGAGTGAATATACAATAATCAACAGCAATGGGGCAACTGTAAATGCCGAAAACCTAGCGTAATATGCTTTTCATTGTAATTTACACAAGCAGTTGATGGTTGCTTCATTAAATCCTATTATAATGTGATTTCAAGTAGAGGTACCTTGAAATGTAATTTGAATATGTTTTGAGTTGATTATGGAACATCTGTCACTTTTTCATCCATTTAGGACTGGACCCCAATCTGTGTCTGTCATAGCCTCCTGAAAATCCACAAATCCTATTATGAGGTGATTATGAACGAATCTACCATAAAATGTCATGTGAAGATGTGCTCTGCTGATAACTAAACAGTTTTCTCATTGGAGTGAATATACAATGATAAACAGCAATGAAAGCAGCTGTAAATGCCGAAAACCAAGTGTAAAATGCTTTTCATTGTAGTTGATGGTTGCTTCAGTAAATCCTATTATAATGTGATTTCAAGTAGAGGTACCTTGAAATGTAATTTGAATATGTTTTGTGTTGATTATGGAACATCTGTCACTTCTTCATCCATTTAGGACTGGACCCCAATCTGTATCCGACCAGAAAACTCAGTTCCCTCCTGAAAATCCACCAATCCTTATTATAAGGTGATTTTGAATTAATCTACCATAAAATGTCATGTTAAGATGTGCTTTGTTGATAACTAAACAGTTTTCTCATTGGAGTGAATATACAATAATCAACAGCAATGCGGCAACTGTAAATGCCGACAACCTAGCGTAAAATGCTTTTCATTGTAGTTGATGGTTGCTTCAGTAAATCCTATTATAATGTGATTTCAAGTAGAGGTACCTGGAAATGTAATTTGAATATGTTTTGAGTTGATTATGGAACATCTGTCAATTTTTCATCCATTTAGGACTGGACCCCAATCTGTATTTGACCAGAAAACTCAGTTCCCTCCTGAAAATCCACAAATGGTATTATAAGGTGATTTTGAATGAATCTACCATAAAATGTCATGTTAAGATGTGCTTTGTTGATATCTTAATAGTTTTCTCGTTGGAGTGAATATACAATGATAAACAGCAATGAAAGCAGCTGTAAATGCCGAAAACCAAGTGTAAAATGCTTTTCATTGTAGTTGATGGTTGCTTCAGTAAATCCTATTATAATGTGATTTCAAGTAGAGGTACCTGGAAATGTAATTTGAATATGTTTTGTGTTGATTATGGAACATCTGTCACTTCTTCATCCATTTAGGACTGGACCCCAATCTGTATCCGACCAGAAAACTCAGTTCCCTCCTGAAAATCCACCAATCCTATTATAAGGTGATTTTGAATTAATCTACCATAAAATGTCATGTTAAGATGTGCTTTGTTGATAACTAAACAGTTTTCTCATTGGAGTGAATATACAATAATCAACAGCAATGCGGCAACTGTAAATGCCGACAACCTAGCGTAAAATGCTTTTCATTGTAGTTGATGGTTGCTTCATTAAATCCTATTATAATGTGATTTCAAGTAGAGGTACCTGGAAATGTAATTTGAATATGTTTTGTGTTGATTATGGAACATCTGTCACTTCTTCATCCATTTAGGACTGGACCCCAATCTGTATCCGACCAGAAAACTCAGTTCCCTCCTGAAAATCCACCAATCCTATTATAAGGTGATTTTGAATTAATCTACCATAAAATGTCATGTTAAGATGTGCTTTGTTGATAACTAAACAGTTTTCTCATTGGAGTGAATATACAATAATCAACAGCAATGCGGCAACTGTAAATGCCGACAACCTAGCGTAAAATGCTTTTCATTGTAGTTGATGGTTGCTTCAGTAAATCCTATTATAATGTGATTTCAAGTAGAGGTACCTGGAAATGTTATTTGAATATGTTTTCAGTTGATTATGGAACATCTGTCACTTTTTCATCCATTTAGGACTGGACCCCAATCTGTATTTGACCAGAAAACTCAGTTCCCTCCTGAAAATCCACAAATGCTATTATAAGGTGATTTTGAATGAATCTACCATAAAATGTCATGTTAAGATGTGCTTTGTTGATATCTTAACAGTTTTCTCGTTGGAGTGAATATACAACAATCAACAGCAATGGGGCAGCTGTAAATGCTAAAAACCTAGCGTAAAATGCTTTTCATTGTAGTTGATGGTTGCTTCAGTAAATCCAATTATAATGTGATTTCGAGTAGAGGTACCTGGAAATGTAATTTGATTATGTTTTGAGTTGACTATGGAACATGTGTCACTTTTTCATCCATTCAGGACTGGACCCCAATCTGTGTCCGTCATTCCTCCTGAAAATCCACAAATCCTATTTTGAGGTGATTATGAATGAATCTACCATAAAATGTCATGCAAAGATGTGCTTTGTTGATAACTGCACAGTTTTCTCATTGGAGTGAATATACAATGATAAACAGCATTGAAAGCAGCTGTAAATGCCGAAAACCAAGCGTAAAATGCTTTTCATTGTAGTTGATGGTTGCTTCATTAAATCCTATTATAATGTGATTTCAAGTAGAGGTACCTGGAAATGTAATTTGAATATGTTTTGAGTTGATTATTGAACATCTGTCAATTTTTCATCCATTTAGGACTGGACCCCAATCTGTGTCTGACCAGAAAACTCAGTTCCCTCCTGAAAATCCACCAATCCTATTATAAGGTGATTTGAATGAATCTACCATAAAATGTCATGTTAAGATGTGCTTTGTTGATAACTAAACAGTTTTCTCATTGGAGTGAATATACAATAATCAACAGCAATGCGGTAACTGTAAATGCCGACAACCTAGCTTAAAATGCTTTTCATTGTAGTTGATGGTTGCTTCAGTAAATCCTATTATAATGTGATTTCAAGTAGAGGTACCTGGAAATGTAATTTGAATATGTTTTGAGTTGATTATGGAACATCTGTCAATTTTTCATCCATTTAGGACTGGACCCCAATCTGTATTTGACCAGAAAACTCAGTTCCCTCCTGAAAATCCACAAATGGTATTATAAGGTGATTTTGAATGAATCTACCATAAAATGTCATGTTAAGATGTGCTTTGTTGATATCTTAACAGTTTTCTCGTTGGAGTGAATATACAATAATAAACAGCAATGAAAGCAGCTGTAAATGCCGAAAACCAAGTGTAAAATGCTTTTCATTGTAGTTGATGGTTGCTTCAGTAAATCCTATTATAATGTGATTTCAAGTAGAGGTACCTGGAAATGTAATTTGAATATGTTTTGTGTTGATTATGGAACATCTGTCACTTCTTCATCCATTTAGGACTGGACCCCAATCTGTATCCGACCAGAAAACTCAGTTCCCTCCTGAAAATCCACCAATCCTATTATAAGGTGATTTTGAATTAATCTACCATAAAATGTCATGTTAAGATGTGCTTTGTTGATAACTAAACAGTTTTCTCATTGGAGTGAATATACAATAATCAACAGCAATGCGGCAACTGTAAATGCCGACAACCTAGCGTAAAATGCTTTTCATTGTAGTTGATGGTTGCTTCAGTAAATCCTATTATAATGTGATTTCAAGTAGAGGTACCTGGAAATGTAATTTGAATATGTTTTGAGTTGATTATGGAACATCTGTCACTTTTTCATCCATTTAGGACTGGACCCCAACCTGTATCCGACCAGAAAACTCAGTTCCCTCCTGAAAATCCACAAATGCTATTATAAGGTGATTTTGAATGAATCTACCATAAAATGTCATGTTAAGATGTGCTTTGTTGATATCTTAACAGTTTTCTCGTTGGAGTGAATATACAACAATCAACAGCAATGGGGCAGCTGTAAATGCTAAAAACCTAGCGTAAAATGCTTTTCATTGTAGTTGATGGTTGCTTCAGTAAATCCAATTATAATGTGATTTCAAGTAGAGGTACCTGGAAATGTAATTTGATTATGTTTTGAGTTGACTATGGAACATGTGTCACTTTTTCATCCATTCAGGACTGGACCCCAATCTGTGTCCGTCATTCCTCCTGAAAATCCACAAATCCTATTTTGAGGTGATTATGAATGAATCTACCATAAAATGTCATGCAAAGATGTGCTTTGTTGATAACTGCACAGTTTTCTCATTGGAGTGAATATACAATGATAAACAGCATTGAAAGCAGCTGTAAATGCCGAAAACCAAGCGTAAAATGCTTTTCATTGTAGTTGATGGTTGCTTCATTAAATCCTATTATAATGTGATTTCAAGTAGAGGTACCTGGAAATGTAATTTGAATATGTTTTGAGTTGATTATTGAACATCTGTCACTTTTTCATCCATTTAGGACTGGACCCCAATCTGTGTCTGACCAGAAAAGTCAGTTCCCTCCTGAAAATCCACCAATCCTATTATAAGGTGATTTGAATGAATCTACCATAAAATGTCATGTTAAGATGTGCTTTGTTGATAACTAAACAGTTTTCTCATTGGAGTGAATATACAATAATCAACAGCAATGGGGCAACTGTAAATGCCGAAAACCTAGCGTAATATGCTTTTCATTGTAATTTACACAAGCAGTTGATGGTTGCTTCATTAAATCCTATTATAATGTGATTTCAAGTAGAGGTACCTTGAAATGTAATTTGAATATGTTTTGTGTTGATTATGGAACATCCGTCACTTTTTCATCCATTTAGGACTGGACCCCAATCTGTGTCTGTCATAGCCTCCTGAAAATCCACAAATCCTATTATGAGGTGATTATGAACGAATCTACCATAAAATGTCATGCAAAGGTGTGCTTTGTGCATAACTAAACAGTTTTCTCATTGGAGTGAATATACAATAATCAACAGCAATGGGGCAGCTGTAAATGCCGACAACCTAGCGTAATGCTTTTTATTGTAATTTACACAAGCAGTTGATGGTTGCTTCATTAAACCCTTTTATAATGTGATTTCAAGTAGTGGTACCTGGAAATGTAATTTGAATATGTTTTGAGTTGATTATGGAACATCTGTCACTTTTTCATCCATTTAGGACTGGACCCCAATCTGTATCTGACCAGACAACTCAGTTCCCTCCTGAAAATCCACAAATCCTATTATAAGGTGATTTTGAATGAATCTACCATAAAATGTCATGTGAAGATGTGCTCTGCTGATAACTAAACAGTTTTCTCATTGGAGTGAATATACAATGATAAACAGCAATGAAAGCAGCTGTAAATGCCGAAAACCAAGCGTAAAATGCTTTTCATTGTAGTTGATGGTTGCTTCAGTAAATCCTATTATAATGTGATTTCAAGTAGAGGTACCTGGAAATGTAATTTGAATATGTTTTGTGTCTATTATGGAACATCTGTCACTTCTTCATCCATTTAGGACTGGACCCCAATCTGTATCCGACCAGAAAACTCAGTTCCCTCCTGAAAATCCACCAATCCTTGTTATAAGGTGATTTTGAATTAATCTACCATAAAATGTCATGTTAAGATGTGCTTTGTTGATAACTAAACAGTTTTCTCATTGGAGTGAATATACAATAATCAACAGCAATGCGGCAACTGTAAATGCCGACAACCTAGCTTAAAATGCTTTTCATTGTAGTTGATGGTTGCTTCAGTAAATCCTATTATAATGTGATTTCAAGTAGAGGTACCTGGAAATGTAATTTGAATATGTTTTGAGTTGATTATGGAACATCTGTCAATTTTTCATCCATTTAGGACTGGACCCCAATCTGTATTTGACCAGAAAACTCAGTTCCCTCCTGAAAATCCACAAATGGTATTATAAGGTGATTTTGAATGAATCTACCATAAAATGTCATGTTAAGATGTGCTTTGTTGATATCTTAACAGTTTTCTCGTTGGAGTGAATATACAATGATAAACAGCAATGAAAGCAGCTGTAAATGCCGAAAACCAAGTGTAAAATGCTTTTCATTGTAGTTGATGGTTGCTTCAGTAAATCCTATTATAATGTGATTTCAAGTAGAGGTACCTGGAAATGTAATTTGAATATGTTTTGTGTTGATTATGGAACATCTGTCACTTCTTCATCCATTTAGGACTGGACCCCAATCTGTATCCGACCAGAAAACTCAGTTCCCTCCTGAAAATCCACCAATCCTATTATAAGGTGATTTTGAATGAATCTACCATAAAATGTCATGTTAAGATGTGCTTTGTTGATAACTAAACAGTTTTCTCATTGGAGTGAATATACAATAATCAACAGCAATGCGGCAACTGTAAATGCCGACAACCTAGCGTAAAATGCTTTTCATTGTAGTTGATGGTTGCTTCAGTAAATCCTATTATAATGTGATTTCAAGTAGAGGTACCTGGAAATGTAATTTGAATATGTTTTGAGTTGATTATGGAACATCTGTCACTTTTTCATCCATTTAGGACTGGACCCCAATCTGTATTTGACCAGAAAACTCAGTTCCCTCCTGAAAATCCACAAATGCTATTATAAGGTGATTTTGAATGAATCTACCATAAAATGTCGTGTTAAGATGTGCTTTGTTGATATCTTAACAGTTTTCTCGTTGGAGTGAATATACAACAATCAACAGCAATGGGGCAGCTGTAAATGCTAAAAACCTAGCGTAAAATGCTTTTCATTGTAGTTGATGGTTGCTTCAGTAAATCCAATTATAATGTGATTTCAAGTAGAGGTACCTGGAAATGTAATTTGATTATGTTTTGAGTTGACTATGGAACATGTGTCACTTTTTCATCCATTCAGGACTGGACCCCAATCTGTGTCCGTCATTCCTCCTGAAAATCCACAAATCCTATTTTGAGGTGATTATGAATGAATCTACCATAAAATGTCATGCAAAGATGTGCTTTGTTGATAACTGCACAGTTTTCTCTTTGGAGTGAATATACAATGATAAACAGCATTGAAAGCAGCTGTAAATGCCGAAAACCAAGCGTAAAATGCTTTTCATTGTAGTTGATGGTTGCTTCATTAAATCCTATTATAATGTGATTTCAAGTAGAGGTACCTGGAAATGTAATTTGAATATGTTTTGAGTTGATTATTGAACATCTGTCACTTTTTCATCCATTTAGGACTGGACCCCAATCTGTGTCCGACCAGAAAACTCAGTTCCCTCCTGAAAATCCACCAATCCTATTATAAGGTGATTTGAATGAATCTACCATAAAATGTCATGTTAAGATGTGCTTTGTTGATAACTAAACCGTTTTCTCATTGGAGTGAATATACAATAATCAACAGCAATGGGGCAACTGTAAATGCCGAAATCCTAGCGTAATATGCTTTTCATTGTAATTTACACAAGCAGTTGATGGTTGCTTCATTAAATCCTATTATAATGTGATTTCAAGTAGAGGTACCTTGAAATGTAATTTGAATATGTTTTGTGTTGATTATGGAACATCCGTCACTTTTTCATCCATTTAGGACTGGACCCCAATCTGTGTCTGTCATAGCCTCCTGAAAATCCACAAATCCTATTATGAGGTGATTATGAACGAATCTACCATAAAATGTCATGCAAAGGTGTGCTTTGTGCATAACTAAACAGTTTTCTCATTGGAGTGAATATACAATAATCAACAGCAATGGGGCAGCTGTAAATGCCGACAACCTAGCGTAATGCTTTTTATTGTAATTTACACAAGCAGTTGATGGTTGCTTCATTAAATCCTATTATAATGTGATTTCAAGTAGTGGTACCTTGAAATGTAATTTGAATATGTTTTGAGTTGATTATGGAACATCTGTCACTTTTTCATCCATTTAGGACTGGACCCCAATCTGTATCTGACCAGAAAACTCAGTTCCCTCCTGAAAATCCACAAATCCTATTATAAGGTGATTTTGAATGAATCTACCATAAAATGTCATGTGAAGATGTGCTCTGCTGATAACTAAACAGTTTTCTCATTGGAGTGAATATACAATGATAAACAGCAATGAAAGCAGCTGTAAATGCCGAAAACCAAGTGTAAAATGCTTTTCATTGTAGTTGATGGTTGCTTCAGTAAATCCTATTATAATGTGATTTCAAGTAGAGGTACCTGGAAATGTAATTTGAATATGTTTTGTGTCTATTATGGAGCATCTGTCACTTCTTCATCCATTTAGGACTGGACCCCAATCTGTATCCGACCAGAAAACTCAGTTCCCTCCTGAAAATCCACCAATCCTTGTTATAAGGTGATTTTGAATTAATCTACCATAAAATGTCATGTTAAGATGTGCTTTGTTGATAACTAAACAGTTTTCTCATTGGAGTGAATATACAATAATCAACACCAATGAAAGCAGCTGTAAATGCCGAAAACCAAGTGTAAAATGCTTTTACACAAGCAGTTGATGGTTGCTTCATTAAATCCTATTATAATGTGATTTCAAGTAGTGGTACCCTGAAATGTAATTTGAATATGTTTTGAGTTGATTATGGAACATCTGTCACTTCTTCATCCATTTAGGACTGGACCCCAATCTGTATCTGACCAGAAAACTCAGTTCCCTCCTGAAAATCCACAAATCCTATTATAAGGTGATTTTGAATGAATCTACCATAAAATGTCATGTGAAGATGTGCTCTGCTGATAACTAAACAGTTTTCTCATTGGAGTGAATATACAATGATAAACAGCAATGAAAGCAGCTGTAAATGCCGAAAACCAAGTGTAAAATGCTTTTCATTGTAGTTGATGGTTGCTTCAGTAAATCCTATTATAATGTGATTTCAAGTAGAGGTACCTGGAAATGTAATTTGAATATGTTTTGTGTTGATTATGGAACATCCGTCACTTTTTCATCCATTTAGGACTGGACCCCAATCTGTGTCTGTCATAGCCTCCTGAAAATCCACAAATCCTATTATGAGGTGATTATGAACGAATCTACCATAAAATGTCATGCAAAGGTGTGCTTTGTGCATAACTAAACAGTTTTCTCATTGGAGTGAATATACAATAATCAACAGCAATGGGGCAGCTGTAAATGCCGACAACCTAGCGTAATGCTTTTTATTGTAATTTACACAAGCAGTTGATGGTTGCTTCATTAAATCCTATTATAATGTGATTTCAAGTAGTGGTACCTTGAAATGTAATTTGAATATGTTTTGAGTTGATTATGGAACATCTGTCACTTTTTCATCCATTTAGGACTGGACCCCAATCTGTATCTGACCAGAAAACTCAGTTCCCTCCTGAAAATCCACAAATCCTATTATAAGGTGATTTTGAATGAATCTACCATAAAATGTCATGTGAAGATGTGCTCTGCTGATAACTAAACAGTTTTCTCATTGGAGTGAATATACAATGATAAACAGCAATGAAAGCAGCTGTAAATGCCGAAAACCAAGTGTAAAATGCTTTTCATTGTAGTTGATGGTTGCTTCAGTAAATCCTATTATAATGTGATTTCAAGTAGAGGTACCTGGAAATGTAATTTGAATATGTTTGTGTCTATTATGGAACATCTGTCACTTCTTCATCCATTTAGGACTGGACCCCAATCTGTATCCGACCAGAAAACTCAGTTCCCTCCTGAAAATCCACCAATCCTTGTTATAAGGTGATTTTGAATTAATCTACCATAAAATGTCATGTTAAGATGTGCTTTGTTGATAACTAAACAGTTTTCTCATTGGAGTGAATATACAATAATCAACAGCAATGCGGCAACTGTAAATGCTGACAACCTAGCGTAAAATGCTTTTCATTGTAGTTGATGGTTGCTTCAGTAAATCCTATTATAATGTGATTTCAAGTAGAGGTACCTGGAAATGTAATTTGAATATGTTTTGAGTTGATTATGGAACATCTGTCACTTTTTCATCCATTTAGGACTGGACCCCAATCTGTATTTGACCAGAAAACTCAGTTCCCTCCTGAAAATCCACAAATGCTATTATAAGGTGATTTTGAATGAATCTACCATAAAATGTCATGTTAAGATGTGCTTTGTTGATATCTTAACAGTTTTCTCCTTGGAGTGAATATACAATGATAAACAGCAATGAAAGCAGCTGTAAATGCCGGAAACCAAGTGTAAAATGCTTTTCATTGTAGTTGATGGTTGCTTCAGTAAATCCTATTATAATGTGATTTCAAGTAGAGGTACCTGGAAATGTAATTTGAATATGTTTTGTGTTGATTATGGAACATCTGTCACTTCTTCATCCATTTAGGACTGGACCCCAATCTGTATCCGACCAGAAAACTCAGTTCCCTCCTGAAAATCCACAAATCCTATTATGAGGTGATTATGAACGAATCTACCATAAAATGTCATGCAAAGATGTGCTTTGTTGATAACTAAACAGTTTTCTCATTGGAGTGAATATACAATAATCAACAGCAATGGGGCAGCTGTAAATGCCGAAAACCAAGTGTAAAATGCTTTCATTGTAATTTTACACAAGCAGTTGATGGTTGCTTCATTAAATCCTATTATAATGTGATTTCAAGTAGTGGTACCCTGAAATGTAATTTGAATATGTTTTGAGTTGATTATGGAACATCTGTCACTTTTTCATCCATTTAGGACTGGACCCCAATCTGTATCTGACCAGAAAACTCAGTTCCCTCCTGAAAATCCAGAAATCCTATTATTAGGTGATTTTGAATGAATCTACCATAAAATGTCATGTGAAGATGTGCTCTGCTGATAACTAAACAGTTTTCTCATTGGAGTGAATATACAATGATAAACAGCAATGAAAGCAGCTGTAAATGCCGAAAACCAAGTGTAAAATGCTTTTCATTGTAGTTGATGGTTGCTTCAGTAAATCCTATTATAATGTGATTTCAAGTAGAGGTACCTGGAAATGTAATTTGAATATGTTTTTTGTTGATTATGGAACATCTGTCACTTCTTCATCCATTTAGGACTGGACCCCAATCTGTATCCGACCAGAAAACTCAGTTCCCTCCTGAAAATCCACCAATCCTTATTATAAGGTGATTTTGAATTAATCTACCATAAAATGTCATGTTAAGATGTGCTTTGTTGATAACTAAACAGTTTTCTCATTGGAGTGAATATACAATAATCAACAGCAATGGGGCAACTGTAAATGCCGACAACCTAGCGTAAAATGCTTTTCATTGTAGTTGATGGTTGCTTCAGTAAATCCTATTATAATGTGATTTCAAGTAGAGGTACCTGGAAATGTAATTTGAATATGTTTTGAGTTGATTATGGAACATCTGTCACTTTTTCATCCATTTAGGACTGGACCCCAATCTGTATTTGACCAGAAAACTCAGTTCCCTCCTGAAAATCCACAAATGCTATTATAAGGTGATTTTGAATGAATCTACCATAAAATGTCATGTTAAGATGTGCTTTGTTGATAACTAAACAGTTTTCTCATTGGAGTGAATATACAATAATCAACAGCAATGCGGCAACTGTAAATGCCGACAACGTAGCGTAAAATGCTTTTCATTGTAGTTGATGGTTGCTTCAGTAAATCCTATTATAATGTGATTTCAAGTAGAGGTACCTTGAAATGTAATTTGAATATGTTTTGAGTTGATTATTGAACATCTGTCACTTTTTCATCCATTTAGGACTGGACCCCAATCTGTATCCGACCAGAAAACTCAGTTCCCTCCTGAAAATCCACAAATCCTATTATAAGGTGATTTTGAATGAATCTACCATAAAATGTCATGTGAAGATGTGCTCTGCTGATAACTAAACAGTTTTCTCATTGGAGTGAATATACAATGATAAACAGCAATGAAAGCAGCTGTAAATGCCGAAAACCAAGTGTAAAATGCTTTTCATTGTAGTTGATGGTTGCTTCAGTAAATCCTTTTATAATGTGATTTCAAGTAGAGGTACCTGGAAATGTAATTTGAATATGTTTTGAGTTGATTATGGAACATCTGTCACTTTTTCATCCATTTAGGACTGGACCCCAATCTGTGTCTGTCATAGCCTCCTGAAAATCCACAAATCCTATTATGAGGTGATTATGAACGAATCTACCATAAAATGTCATGCAAAGATGTGCTTTGTTGATAACTAAACAGTTTTCTCATTGGAGTGAATATACAATGATCAACAGCAATGGGGCAGCTGTAAATGGCGAAAACCTAGCGTAAAATGCTTTCATTGTAATTTACACTAGCAGTTGATGGTTGCTTCATTAAATCCTATTATAATGTGATTTCAAGCAGAGGTACCTGGAAATGTAATTTGAATATGTTTTGTGGTGATTATGGACCATCTGTCACTTTTTCACCCATTTAGGACTGGACCCCAATCTGTGTCCGTCATAGCCTCCTGAATATCCACAAATCCTATTATGAAGTGATTTTGAATGAATCTACCATAAAATGGCATGTAAAGATGTGCTCTGCTGATAACTAAACAGTTTTCTCATTGGAGTGAATATACAATGATAAACAGCAATGAAAGCAGCTGTAAATGCCGAAAACCAAGCGTAAAATGCTTTTCATTGTAGTTGTTGGTTGCTTCAGTAAATCCTATTATAATGTGATTTCAAGTAGAGGTACCTGGAAATATAATTTGAATATGTTTTGTGTTGATTATGGAACATGTGTCACTTTTTCATCCATTTAGGACTGGACCCCAATATGTATCCGACCAGAAAACTAAGTTCCCTCCTGAAAATCCACAAATCCTATTATGAGGTGATTTTGAATGAATCTACCATAAAATGTCATGTTAAGATGTGCTTTGTTGATAACTAAACAGTTTTCTCATTGGAGTGAATATACAATAATCAACAGCAATGGGGCAACTGTAAATGCCGACAACCTAGCGTAATATGCTTTTCATTGTAATTTACACAAGCAGTCGATGGTTGCTTCATTAAATCCTATTATAATGTGATTTCAAGCAGAGGTACCTTGAAATGTAATTTGAATATGTTTTGAGTTGATTATTGAACATCTGTCACTTTTTCATCCATTTAGGACTGGACCCCAATCTGTATCCGACCAGAAAACTCAGTTCCCTCCTGAAAATCCACAAATCCTATTATAAGGTGATTTTGAATGAATCTACCATAAAATGTCATGTTAAGATGTGCTTTGTTGATATCTTAACAGTTTTCTCGTTGGAGTGAATATACAACAATCAACAGCAATGGGGCAGCTGTAAATGCTAAAAACCTAGCGTAAAATGCTTTTCATTGTAGTTGATGGTTGCTTCAGTAAATCCAATTATAATGTGATTTTGAGTAGAGGTACCTGGAAATGTAATTTGATTATGTTTTGAGTTGACTATGGAACATGTGTCACTTTTTCATCCATTCAGGACTGGACCCCAATCTGTGTCCGTCATTCCTCCTGAAAATCCACAAATCCTATTTTGAGGTGATTATGAATGAATCTACCATAAAATGTCATGCAAAGATGTGCTTTGTTGATTACTGCACAGTTTTCTCATTGGAGTGAATATACAATGATAAACAGCATTGAAAGCAGCTGTTAATGCCGAAAACCAAGCGTAATATGCTTTTCATTGTAGTTGATGGTTGCTTCATTAAATCCTATTATAATGTGATTTCAAGTAGAGGTACCTGGAAATGTAATTTGAATATGTTTTGAGTTGATTATGGAACATCTGTCACTTTTTCATCCATTTAGGACTGGACCCCAATCTGTATCCGACCAGAAAACTCAGTTCCCTCCTGAAAATCCACCAATCCTATTATAAGGTGATTGGAATGAATCTACCATAAAATGTCATGTTAAGATGTGCTTTGTTGATAACTAAACACTTTTCTCATTGGAGTGAATATACAATAATCAACAGCAATGGGGCAACTGTAAATGCCGAAAACCTAGCGTAGTAAGCTTTTCATTGTAATTTACACAAGCAGTTGATGGTTGCTTCATTAAATCCTATTATGATGTGATTTCAAGTAGAGGTACCTTGAAATGTAATTTGAATATGTTTTGAGTTGATTATGGAACATCTGTCACTTTTTCATCCATTTAGGACTGGACCCCAATCTGTATCCGACCAGAAAACTCAGTTCCCTCCTGAAAATCCACCAATCCTATTATAAGGTGATTTTGAATGAATCTACCATAAAATGTCATGTTAAGATGTGCTTTGTTGATAACTAAACAGTTTTCTCATTGGAGTGAATATACAATGATCAACAGCAATGGGGCAGCTGTAAATGCCGAAAACCTAGCGTAATATGCTTTTCATTGTAATTTACACAAGCAGTTGATGGTTGCTTCATTAAATCCTATTATAATGTGATTTCAAGTAGAGGTACCTTGAAATGTAATTTGAATATGTTTTGAGTTGATTATTGAACATATGTTACTTTTTCATCCATTTAGGACTGGACCCCAATCTGTATCTGACCAGAAAACTCAGTTGCCTCCTGAAAATCCACCAATCCTATTATAAGGTGATTTTGAATGAATCTACCATAAAATGTCATGTAAAGATGTGCTTTGCTGATAACTTAACCGTTTTCTCATTGGAGTGAATATACAATGATAAACAGCAATGAAAGCAGCTGTAAATGCCGAAAACCAAGCGTAAAATACTTTTCATTGTAGTTGATGGTTGCTTCAGTAAATCCTATTATAATGTGATTTCAAGTAGAGGTACCTGGAAATATAATTTGAATATGTTTTGTGTTTATTATGGAACATCTGTCACTTTTTCATCCATTTAGGACTGGACCCCAATCTGTATCCGACCAGAAAACTCAGTTCCCTCCTGAAAATCCACAAATCCTATTATAAGGTAATTTTGAATGAATCTACCATAAAATGTCATGTGAAGATGTGCTTTGTTGATAACTAAACCGTTTTCTCATTGGAGTGAATATACAATAATCAACAGCAATGGGGCAACTGTAAATGCCGAAAACCTAGCGTAATATGCTTTTCATTGTAATTTACACAAGCAGTTGATGGTTGCTTCATTAAATCCTATTATAATGTGATTTTAAGTAGAGGTACCTTGAAATGTAATTTGAATATGTTTTGAGTTGATTATTGAACATCTGTCACTTTTTCATCCATTTAGGACTGGACCCCAATCTGTATCCGACCAGAAAACTCAGCTCCCTCCTGAAAATCCACAAATCCTATTATAAGGTGATTTTGAATGAATCTACCATAAAATGTCATGTTAAGATGTGCTTTGTTGATAACTAAACAGTTTTCTCATTGGAGTGAATATACAATAATCAACAGCAATGGGGCAACTGTAAATGCCGAAAACCTAGCGTAATATGCTTTTCATTGTAATTTACACAAGCGGTTGATGGTTGGTTCATTAAATCCTATTATAATGTGATTTCAAGCAGAGGTACCTTGAAATGTAATTTGAATATGTTTTGAGTTGATTATTGAACATCTGTCACTTTTTCATCCATTTAGGACTGGACCCCAATCTGTATCCGACCAGAAAACTCAGTTCCCTCCTGAAAATCCACCAATCCTATTTTAAGGTGATTTTGAATGAATCTACCATAAAATGTCATGTTAAGATGTGCTTTGTTGATAACTAAACAGTTTTCTCATTGGAGTGAATATACAATAATCAACAGCAATGGGGCAACTGTAAATGCTGAACCTAGCGTAATATGCTTTTCATTGTAATTTACACAAGCAGTTGATGGTTGCTTCATTAAATCCTATTATGATGTGATTTCAAGTAGAGGTACCTTGAAATGTAATTTGAATATGTTTTGAGTTGATTATTGAACATCTGTCACTCTTTCATCCATTTAGGACTGGACCCCAATCTGTATCTGACCAGAAAACTCAGTTCCCTCCTGAAAATCCACCAATCCTATTATAAGGTGATTTTGAATGAATCTACCATAAAATGTCATGTTAAGATGTGCTTTGTTGATAACTAAACAGTTTTCTCATTGGAGTGAATATACAATAATCAACAGCAATGGGGCAGCTGTAAATGCCGAAAACCTAGCGTAATATGCTTTTCATTGTAATTTACACAAGCAGTTGATGGTTGCTTCATTAAATCCTATTATAATGTGATTTCAAGTAGAGGTACCTTGAAATGTAATTTGAATATGTTTTGAGTTGATTATTGAACATCTGTCACTTTTTCATCCATTTAGGACTGGACCCCAATCTGTATCTGACCAGAAAACTCAGTTGCCTCCTGAAAATCCACCAATCCTATTATAAGGTGATTTTGAATGAATCTACCATAAAATGTCATGTAAAGAGGTGCTCTGCTGATAACTAAACCGTTTTCTCATTGGAGTGAATGTACAATGATAAACAGCAATGAAAGCAGCTGTAAATGCCGAAAACCAAGCGTAAAATGCTTTTCATTGTAATTTACACAAGCAGTTGATGGTTGCTTCATTAAATCCTATTATAATGTGATTTCAAGTAGAGGTACCTTGAAATGTAATTTGAATATGTTTTGAGTTGATTATTGAACCACTGTTACTTTTTCATCCATTTAGGACTGGACCCCAATCTGTATCTGACCAGAAAACTCAGTTGCCTCCTGAAAATCCACCAATCCTATTATAAGCTGATTTTGAATGAATCTATCATAAAATGTCATGTAAAGAGGTGCTCTGCTGATAACTAAACCGTTTTCTCATTGGAGTGAATATACAATTATCAACAGCAATGGGGCAACTGTAATTGCCGAAAACCTAGCGTAATATGCTTTTCATTGTAATTTACACAAGCGGTTGATGGTTGCTTTATTAAATCCTATTATAATGTGATTTCAAGCAAGGGGACCTTGAAATGTAATTTGAATATGTTTTGAGTTGATTATTGAACATCTGTCACTTTTTCATCCATTTAGGACTGGACCCCAATCTGTATCCGACCAGAAAACTCAGTTGCCTCCTGAAAATCCACCAATCCTATTTTAAGGTGATTTTGAATGAATCTACCATAAAATGTCATGTTAAGATGTGCTTTGTTGATAACTAAACAGTTTTCTCATTGGAGTGAATATACAATAATCAACAGCAATGGGGCAACTGTAAATGCCGAAAACCTAGCGTAATAAGCTTTTCATTGTAATTTACACAAGCAGTTGATGGTTGCTTCATTAAATCCTATTATGATGTGATTTCAAGTAGAGGTACCTGGAAATGTAATTTGAATATGTTTTGAGTTGATTATTGAACATCTGTCACTTTTTCATCCATTTAGGACTGGGCCCCAATCTGTATCTGACCAGAAAACTCAGTTGCCTCCTGAAAATCCACCAATCCTATTATAAGGTGATTTTGAATGAATCTACCATAAAATGTCATGTAAAGAGGTGCTCTGCTGATAACTAAACAGTTTTCTCATTGGAGTGAATGTACAATGATAAACAGCAATGAAAGCAGCTGTAAATGCCGAAAACCATGCGTAAAATGCTTTTCATTGTAGCTGATGGTTGCTTCAGTAAATCCTATTATAATGTGATTTCAAGTAGAGGTACCTGGAAATGTAATTTGAATATGTTTTGTGTTGATTATGGAACATCTGTCACTTTTTCATCCATTTAGGACTGGACCCCAATCTGTATCCGACCAGAAAACTCAGTTCCCTCCTGAAAATCCTCCAATCCTATTATAAGGTGATTTTGAATGAATCTACCATAAAATGTCATGTTAAGATGTGCTTTGTTGATATCTAAACAGTTTTCTCATTGGAGTGAATATACAATAATCAACAGCAATGGGGCAACTGTAAATGCCGAAAACCTAGCGTAATAAGCTTTTCATTGTAATTTACACAAGCAGTTGATGGTTGCTTCATTAAATCCTATTATGATGTGATTTCAAGTAGAGGTACCTTGAAATGTAATTTGAATATGTTTTGAGTTGATTATGGAACATCTGTCACTTTTTCATCCATTTAGGACTGGACCCCAATCTGTATCCGACCAGAAAAGTCAGTTCCCTCCTGAAAATCCACCAATCCTATTATAAGGTGATTTTGAATGAATCTACCATAAAATGTCATGTTAAGATGTGCTTTGTTGATAACTAAACAGTTTTCTCATTGGAGTGAATATACAATAATCAACAGCAATGGGGCAACTGTAAATGCCGAAAACCTAGCGTAATATGCTTTTCATTGTAATTTACACAAGCAGTTGATGGTTGCTTCATTAAATCCTATTATAATGTGATTTCAAGTAGAGGTACCTTGAAATGTAATTTGAATATGTTTTGAGTTGATTATTGAACATCTGTTACTTTTTCATCCATTTAGGACTGGACCACAATCTGTATCTGACCAGAAAACTCAGTTGCCTCCTGAAAATCCACCAATCCTATTATAAGGTGATTTTGAATGAATCTACCATAAATTGTCATGTAAAGATGTGCTTTGCTGATAACTCAACCGTTTTCTCATTGGAGTGAATATACAATGATAAACAGCAATGAAAGCAGCTGTAAATGCCGAAAACCAAGCGTAAAATACTTTTCATTGTGGTTGATGGTTGCTTCAGTAAATCCTATTATAATGTGATTTCAAGTAGAGGTACCTGGAAATATAATTTGAATATGTTTTGTGTTTATTATGGAACATCTGTCACTTTTTCATCCATTTAGGACTGGACCCCAATCTGTATCCGACCAGAAAACTCAGTTCCCTCCTGAAAATCCACAAATCCTATTATAAGGTAATTTTGAATGAATCTACCATAAAATGTCATGTGAAGATGTGCTTTGTTGATAACTAAACCGTTTTCTCATTGGAGTGAATATACAATAATCAACAGCAATGGGGCAACTGTAAATGCCGAAAACCTAGCGTAATATGCTTTTCATTGTAATTTACACAAGCAGTTGATGGTTGCTTCATTAAATCCTATTATAATGTGATTTTAAGTAGAGGTACCTTGAAATGTAATTTGAATATGTTTTGAGTGGATTATTGAACATCTGTCACTTTTTCATCCATTTAGGACTGGACCCCAATCTGTATCCGACCAGAAAACTCAGCTCCCTCCTGAAAATCCACAAATCCTATTATAAGGTGATTTTGAATGAATCTACCATAAAATGTCATGTTAAGATGTGCTTTGTTGATAACTAAACAGTTTTCTCATTGGAGTGAATATACAATAATCAACAGCAATGGGGCAACTGTAAATGCCGAAAACCTAGCGTAATATGCTTTTCATTGTAATTTACACAAGCGGTTGATGGTTGCTTCATTAAATCCTATTATAATGTGATTTCAAGCAGAGGTACCTTGAAATGTAATTTGAATATGTTTTGAGTTGATTATTGAACATCTGTCACTTTTTCATCCATTTAGGACTGGACCCCAATCTGTATCCGACCAGAAAACTCAGTTCCCTCCTGAAAATCCACCAATCCTATTATAAGGTGATTTTGAATGAATCTATCATAAAATGTCATGTAAAGAGGTGCTCTGCTGATAACTAAACCGTTTTCTCATTGGAGTGAATATACAATTATCAACAGCAATGGGGCAACTGTAATTGCCGAAAACCTAGCGTAATATGCTTTTCATTGTAATTTACACAAGCGGTTGATGGTTGCTTTATTAAATCCTATTATAATGTGATTTCAAGCAGGGGTACCTTGAAATGTAATTTGAATATGTTTTGAGTTGATTATTGAACATCTGTCACTTTTTCATCCATTTAGGACTGGACCCCAATCTGTATCCGACCAGAAAACTCAGTTCCCTCCTGAAAATCCTCCAATCCTATTTTAAGGTGATTTTGAATGAATCTACCATAAAATGTCATGTTAAGATGTGCTTTGTTGATAACTAAACAGTTTTCTCATTGGAGTGAATATAGAATAATCAACAGCAATGGGGCAACTGTAAATGCCGAAAACCTAGCGTAATAAGCTTTTCATTGTAATTTACACAAGCAGTTGATGGTTGCTTCATTAAATCCTATTATGATGTGATTTCAAGTAGAGGTACCTGGAAATGTAATTTGAATATGTTTTGAGTTGATTATTGAACATCTGTCACTCTTTCATCCATTTAGGACTGGACCCCAATCTGTATCCGACCAGAAAACTCAGTTCCCTCCTGAAAATCCACCAATCCTATTATAAGGTGATTTTGAATGAATCTACCATAAAATGTCATGTTAAGATGTGCTTTGTTGATAACTAAACAGTTTTCTCATTGGAGTGAATGTACAATGATAAACAGCAATGAAAGCAGCTGTAAATGCCGAAAACCAAGCGTAAAATGCTTTTCATTGTAGTTGATGGTTGCTTCAGTAAATCCTATTATAATGTGATTTCAAGTAGAGGTACCTGGAAATGTAATTTGAATATGTTTTGTGTTGATTATGGAACATCTCTCACTTTTTCATCCATTTAGGACTGGACCCCAATCTGTATCCGACCAGAAAACTCAGTTCCCTCCTGAAAATCCACCAATCCTATTATAAGGTGATTTTGAATGAATCTACCATAAAATGTCATGTTAAGATGTGCTTTGTTGATATCTAAACAGTTTTCTCATTGGAGTGAATATACAATAATCAACAGCAATGGGGCAACTGTAAATGCTGAAAACCTAGCGTAATATGCTTTTCATTGTAATTTACACAAGCAGTTGATGGTTGCTTCATTAAATCCTATTATAATGTGATTTCAAGTAGAGGTACCTTGAAATGTAATTTGAATATGTTTTGAGTTGATTATTGAACATCTGTCACTTTTTCATCCATTTAGGACTGGACCCCAATCTGTATCTGACCAGAAAACTCAGTTGCCTCCTGAAAATCCACAAATCCTATTATAAGGTGATTTTGAATGAATCTACCATAAAATGTCATGTAAAGATGTGCTCTGCTGATAACTAAACCGTTTTCTCATTGGAGTGAATATACAATGATAAACAGCAATGAAAGCAGCTGTAAATGCCGAAAACCAAGCGTAAAATGCTTTTCATTGTAATTTACACAAGCAGTTGATGGTTGCTTCATTAAATCCTATTATAATGTGATTTCAAGTAGAGGTACCTTGAAATGTAATTTGAATATGTTTTGAGTTGATTATTGAACCACTGTTACTTTTTCATCCATTTAGGACTGGACCCCAATCTGTATCTGACCAGAAAACTCAGTTGCCTCCTGAAAATCCACCAATCCTATTATAAGGTGATTTTGAATGAATCTATCATAAAATGTCATGTAAAGAGGTGCTCTGCTGATAACTAAACCGTTTTCTCATTGGAGTGAATATACAATAATCAACAGCAATGGGGCAATTGTAAATGCCGAAAACCTAGCGTAATATGCTTTTCATTGTAATTTACACAAGCGGTTGATGGTTGCTTTATTAAATCCTATTATAATGTGATTTCAAGCAGGGGTACCTTGAAATGTAATTTGAATATGTTTTGAGTTGATTATTGAACATCTGTCACTTTTTCATCCATTTAGGACTGGACCCCAATCTGTATCCGACCAGAAAACTCAGTTCCCTCCTGAAAATCCACCAATCCTATTTTAAGGTGATTTTGAATGAATCTACCATAAAATGTCATGTTAAGATGTGCTTTGTTGATAACTAAACAATTTTCTCATTGGAGTGAATATACAATAATCAACAGCAATGGGGCAACTGTAAATGCCGAAAACCTAGCGTAATAAGCTTTTCATTGTAATTTACACAAGCAGTTGATGGTTGCTTCATTAAATCCTATTATGATGTGATTTCAAGTAGAGGTACCTTGAAATGTAATTTGAATGTGTTTTGAGTTGATTATTGAACATCTGTCACTTTTTCATCCATTTAGGACTGGACCGCAATCTGTATCTGACCAGAAAACTCAGTTGCCTCCTGAAAATCCACCAATCCTATTATAAGGTGATTTTGAATGGATCTACCATAAAATGTCGTGTTAAGATGTGCTTTGTTGATAACTAAACAGTTTTCTCATTGGAGTGAATATACAATAATCAACAGCAATGGGGCAACTGTAAATGCCGAAAACCTAGCGTAATATGCTTTTCATTGTAATTTACACAAGCAGTTGATGGTTGCTTCATTAAATCCTATTATAATGTGATTTCAAGTAGAGGTACCTTGAAATGTAATTTGAATATGTTTTGAGTTGATTATTGAACATCTGTCACTTTTTCATCCATTTAGGACTGGACCGCAATCTGTATCTGACCAGAAAACTCAGTTGCCTCCTGAAAATCCACCAATCCTATTATAAGGTGATTTTGAATGAATCTACCATAAAATGTCATGTAAAGAGGTGCTCTGCTGATAACTAAACCGTTTTCTCATTGGAGTGAATATACAATGATAAACAGCAATGAAAGCAGCTGTAAATGCCGAAAACCAAGCGTAAAATGCTTTTCATTGTAGTTGATGGTTGCTTCAGTAAATCCTATTATAATGTGATTTCAAGTAGAGGTACCTGGAAATGTAATTTGAATATGTTTTGAGTTGATTATTGAACATCTGTCACTCTTTCATCCATTTAGGACTGGACCCCAATCTGTATCCGACCAGAAAACTCAGTTCCCTCCTGAAAATCCACCAATCCTATTATAAGGTGATTTTGAATGAATCTACCATAAAATGTCATGTTAAGATGTGCTTTGTTGATAACTAAACAGTTTTCTCATTGGAGTGAATATACAATAATCAACAGCAATGGGGCAACTGTAAATGCCGAAAACCTAGCGTAATATGCTTTTCATTGTAATTTACACAAGCAGTTGATGGTTGCTTCATTAAATCCTATTATAATGTGATTTCAAGTAGAGGTACCTTGAAATGTAATTTGAATATGTTTTGAGTTGATTATTGAACATCTGTCACTTTTTCATCCATTTAGGACTGGACCGCAATCTGTATCTGACCAGAAAACTCAGTTGCCTCCTGAAAATCCACCAATCCTATTATAAGGTGATTTTGAATGAATCTACCATAAAATGTCATGTAAAGAGGTGCTCTGCTGATAACTAAACCGTTTTCTCATTGGAGTGAATGTACAATGATAAACAGCAATGAAAGCAGCTGTAAATGCCGAAAACCAAGCGTAAAATGCTTTTCATTGTAATTGATGGTTGCTTCAGTACATCCTATTATAATGTGATTTCAAGTAGAGGTACCTGGAAATGTAATTTGAATATGTTTTGTGTTGATTATGGAACATCTGTCACTTTTTCATCCATTTAGGACTGGACCCCAATCTGTATCCGACCAGAAAACTCAGTTCCCTCCTGAAAATCCACCAATCCTATTATAAGGTGATTTTGAATGAATCTACCATAAAATGTCATGTTAAGATGTGCTTTGTTGATATCTAAACAGTTTTCTCATTGGAGTGAATATACAATAATCAACAGCAATGGGGCAACTGTAAATGCCGAAAACCTAGCGTAATATGCTTTTCATTGTAATTTACACAAGCAGTTGATGGTTGCTTCATTAAATCCTATTATAATGTGATTTCAAGTAGAGGTACCTTGAAATGTAATTTGAATATGTTTTGAGTTGATTATTGAACATCTGTCACTTTTTCATCCATTTAGGACTGGACCCCAATCTGTATCCGACCAGAAAACTCAGTTGCCTCCTGAAAATCCACAAATCCTATTATAAGGTGATTTTGAATGAATCTACCATAAAATGTCATGTTAAGATGTGCTTTGTTGATAACTAAACAGTTTTCTCATTGGAGTGAATATACAATAATCAACAGCAATGGGGCAACTGTAAATGCCGAAAACCTAGCGTAATATGCTTTTCATTGTAATTTACACAAGCAGTTGATGGTTGCTTCATTAAATCCTATTATAATGTGATTTTAAGTAGAGGTACCTTGAAATGTAATTTGAATATGTTTTGAGTTGATTATTGAACATCTGTTACTTTTTCATCCATTTAGGACTGGACCCCAATCTGTATCTGACCCGATAACTCAGTTGCCTCCTGAAAATCCACAAATCCTATTATAAGGTGATTTTGAATGAATCTACCATAAAATGTCATGTAAAGATGTGCTCTGCTGATAACTAAACCGTTTTCTCATTGGAGTGAATATACAATGATAAACAGCAATGAAAGCAGCTGTAAATGCCGAAAACCAAGCGTAAAATGCTTTTCATTGTAATTTACACAAGCAGTTGATGGTTGCTTCATTAAATCCTATTATAATGTGATTTCAAGTAGAGGTACCTTGAAATGTAATTTGAATATGTTTTGAGTTGATTATTGAACATCTGTCACTTTTTCATCCATTTAGGACTGGACCCCAATCTGTATCAGACCAGAAAACTCAGTTGCCTCCTGAAAATCCACCAATCCTATTATAAGGTGATTTTGAATGAATCTACCATAAAATGTCATGTAAAGAGGTGCTCTGCTGATAACTAAACCGTTTTCTCATTGGAGTGAATATACAATGATAAACAGCAATGAAAGCAGCTGTAAATGCCGAAAACCAAGCGTAAAATGCTTTTCATTGTAGTTGATGGTTGCTTCAGTAAATCCTATTATAATGTGATTTCAAGTAGAGGTACCTGGAAATGTAATTTGAATATGTTTTGTGTTGATTATGGAACATCTGTCACTTTTTCATCCATTTAGGACTGGACCCCAATCTGTATCCGACCAGAAAACTCAGTTCCCTCCTGAAAATCCACCAATCCTATTATAAGGTGATTTTGAATGAATCTACCATAAAATGTCATGTTAAGATGTGCTTTGTTGATATCTAAACAGTTTTCTCATTGGAGTGAATATACAATGATAAACAGCAATGAAAGCAGCTGTAAATGCCGAAAACCAAGCGTAAAATGCTTTTCATTGTAATTTAGACAAGCAGTTGATGGTTGCTTCATTAAATCCTATTATAATGTGATTTCAAGTAGAGGTACCTTGAAATGTAATTTGAATATGTTTTGAGTTGATTATTGAACCACTGTTACTTTTTCATCCATTTAGGACTGGACCCCAATCTGTATCTGACCAGAAAACTCAGTTGCCTCCTGAAAATCCACCAATCCTATTATAAGGTGATTTTGAATGAATCTATCATAAAATGTCATGTAAAGAGGTGCTCTGCTGATAACTAAACCGTTTTCTCATTGGAGTGAATATACAATTATCAACAGCAATGGGGCAACTGTAAATGCCGAAAACCTAGCGTAATATGCTTTTCATTGTAATTTACACAAGCGGTTGATGGTTGCTTTATTAAATCCTATTATAATGTGTTTTCAAGCAGGGGTACCTTGAAATGTAATTTGAATATGTTTTGAGTTGATTATTGAACATCTGTCACTTTTTCATCCATTTAGGACTGGACCCCAATCTGTATCCGACCAGAAAACTCAGTTCCCTCCTGAAAATCCACCAATCCTATTATAAGGTGATTTTGAATGAATCTACCATAAAATGTCATGTTAAGATGTGCTTTGTTGATAACTAAACAGTTTTCTCATTGGAGTGAATATACAATAATCAACAGCAATGGGGCAACTGTAAATGCCGAAAACCTAGCGTAATATGCTTTTCATTGTAATTTACACAAGCAGTTGATGGTTGCTTCATTAAATCCTATTATAATGTGATTTTAAGTAGAGGTACCTTGAAATGTAATTTGAATATGTTTTGAGTTGATTATTGAACATCTGTTACTTTTTCATCCATTTAGGACTGGACCCCAATCTGTATCTGACCAGAAAACTCAGTTGCCTCCTGAAAATCCACAAATCCTATTATAAGGTGATTTTGAATGAATCTACCATAAAATGTCATGTAAAGAGGTGCTCTGCTGATAACTAAACCGTTTTCTCATTGGAGTGAATATACAATGATAAACAGCAATGAAAGCAGCTGTAAATGCCGAAAACCAAGCGTAAAATGCTTTTCATTGCAGTTGATGGTTGCTTCAGTAAATCCTATTATAATGTGATTTCAAGTAGAGGTACCTGGAAATGTAATTTGAATATGTTTTGTGTTGATTATGGAACATCTGTCACTTTTTCATCCATTTAGGACTGGACCCCAATCTGTATCCGACCAGAAAACTCAGTTCCCTCCTGAAAATCCACCAATCCTATTATAAGGTGATTTTGAATGAATCTACCATAAAATGTCATGTTAAGATGTGCTTTGTTGATATCTAAACAGTTTTCTCATTGGAGTGAATATACAATAATCAACAGCAATGGGGCAACTGTAAATGCCGAAAACCTAGCGTAATATGCTTTTCATTGTAATTTACACAAGCAGTTGATGGTTGCTTCATTAAATCCTATTATAATGTGATTTCAAGTAGAGGTACCTTGAAATGTAATTTGAATATGTTTTGAGTTGATTATTGAACATCTGTCACTTTTTCATCCATTTAGGACTGGACCCCAATCTGTATCTGACCAGAAAACTCAGTTGCCTCCTGAAAATCCACAAATCCTAATATAAGGTGATTTTGAATGAATCTACCATAAAATGTCATGTAAAGATGTGCTCTGCTGATAACTAAACAGTTTTCTCATTGGAGTGAATATACAATAATCAACAGCAATGGGGCAACTGTAAATGCCGAAAACCTAGCGTAATATGCTTTTCATTGTAATTTACACAAGCGGTTGATGGTTGCTTCATTAAATCCTATTATAATGTGATTTCAAGCAGAGGTGCCTTGAAATGTAATTTGAATATGTTTTGAGTTGATTATTGAACATCTGTCACTTTTTCATCCATTTAGGACTGGACCCCAATCTGTATCCGACCAGAAAACTCAGTTCCCTCCTGAAAATACACCAATCCTATTATAAGGTGATTTTGAATGAATCTACCATAAAATGTCATGTAAAGAGGTGCTCTGCTGATAACTAAACCGTTTTCTCATTGGAGTGAATATACAATGATAAACAGCAATGAAAGCAGCTGTAAATGCCGAAAACCAAGCGTAAAATGCTTTTCATTGTAGTTGATGGTTGCTTCAGTAAATCCTATTATAATGTGATTTCAAGTAGAGGTACCTGGAAATGTAATTTGAATATGTTTTGAGTTGATTATTGGACATCTGTCACTCTTTCATCCATTTAGGACTGGACCCCAATCTGTATCCGACCAGAAAACTCAGTTCCCTCCTGAAAATCCACCAATCCTATTATAAGGTGATTTTGAATGAATCTACCATAAAATGTCATGTTAAGATGTGCTTTGTTGATAACTAAACAGTTTTCTCATTGGAGTGAATATACAATAATCAACAGCAATGGGGCAACTGTAAATGCCGAAAACCTAGCGTAATATGCTTTTCATTGTAATTTACACAAGCAGTTGATGGTTGCTTCATTAAATCCTATTATAATGTGATTTCAAGTAGAGGTACCTTGAAATGTAATTTGAATATGTTTTGAGTTGATTATTGAACATCTGTCACTTTTTCATCCATTTAGGACTGGACCGCAATCTGTATCTGACCAGAAAACTCAGTTGCCTCCTGAAAATCCACCAATCCTATTATAAGGTGATTTTGAATGAATCTACCATAAAATGTCATGTAAAGAGGTGCTCTGCTGATAACTAAACCGTTTTCTCATTGGAGTGAATGTACAATGATAAACAGCAATGAAAGCAGCTGTAAATGCCGAAAACCAAGCGTAAAATGCTTTTCATTGTAATTGATGGTTGCTTCAGTAAATCCTATTATAATGTGATTTCAAGTAGAGGTACCTGGAAATGTAATTTGAATATGTTTTGTTTTGATTATGGAACATCTGTCACTTTTTCATCCATTTAGGACTGGACCCCAATCTGTATCCGACCAGAAAACTCAGTTCCCTCCTGAAAATCCACCAATCCTATTATAAGGTGATTTTGAATGAATCTACCATAAAATGTCATGTTAAGATGTGCTTTGTTGATATCTAAACAGTTTTCTCATTGGAGTGAATATACAATAATCAACAGCAATGGGGCAACTGTAAATGCCGAAAACCTAGCGTAATATGCTTTTCATTGTAATTTACACAAGCAGTTGATGGTTGCTTCATTAAATCCTATTATAATGTGATTTCAAGTAGAGGTACCTTGAAATGTAATTTGAATATGTTTTGAGTTGATTATTGAACATCTGTCACTTTTTCATCCATTTAGGACTGGACCCCAATCTGTATCCGACCAGAAAACTCAGTTGCCTCCTAAAAATCCACAAATCCTATTATAAGGTGATTTTGAATGAATCTACCATAAAATGTCATGTAAAGATGTGCTCTGCTGATAACTAAACCGTTTTCTCATTGGAGTGAATATACAATGATAAACAGCAATGAAAGCAGCTGTAAATGCCGAAAACCAAGCGTAAAATGCTTTTCATTGTAATTTACACAAGCAGTTGATGGTTGCTTCATTAAATCCTATTATAATGTGATTTCAAGTAGAGGTACCTTGAAATGTAATTTGAATATGTTTTGAGTTGATTATTGAACATCTGTCACTTTTTCATCCATTTAGGACTGGACCCCAATCTGTATCAGACCAGAAAACTCAGTTGCCTCCTGAAAATCCACCAATCCTATTATAAGGTGATTTTGAATGAATCTACCATAAAATGTCATGTAAAGAGGTGCTCTGCTGATAACTAAACCGTTTTCTCATTGGAGTGAATATACAATGATAAACAGCAATGAAAGCAGCTGTAAATGCCGAAAACCAAGCGTAAAATGCTTTTCATTGTAGTTGATGGTTGCTTCAGTAAATCCTATTATAATGTGATTTCAAGTAGAGGTACCTGGAAATGTAATTTGAATATGTTTTGTGTTGATTATGGAACATCTGTCACTTTTTCATCCATTTAGGACTGGACCCCAATCTGTATCCGACCAGAAAACTCAGTTCCCTCCTGAAAATCCACCAATCCTATTATAAGGTGATTTTGAATGAATCTACCATAAAATGTCATGTTAAGATGTGCTTTGTTGATATCTAAACAGTTTTCTCATTGGAGTGAATATACAATGATAAACAGCAATGAAAGCAGCTGTAAATGCCGAAAACCAAGCGTAAAATGCTTTTCATTGTAATTTACACAAGCAGTTGATGGTTGCTTCATTAAATCCTATTATAATGTGATTTCAAGTAGAGGTACCTTGAAATGTAATTTGAATATGTTTTGAGTTGATTATTGAACCACTGTTACTTTTTCATCCATTTAGGACTGGACCCCAATCTGTATCTGACCAGAAAACTCAGTTGCCTCCTGAAAATCCACCAATCCTATTATAAGGTGATTTTGAATGAATCTATCATAAAATGTCATGTAAAGAGGTGCTCTGCTGATAACTAAACCGTTTTCTCATTGGAGTGAATATACAATTATCAACAGCAATGGGGCAACTGTAAATGCCGCAAACCAAGCGTAATATGCTTTTCATTGTAATTTACACAAGCGGTTGATGGTTGCTTTATTAAATCCTATTATAATGTGTTTTCAAGCAGGGGTACCTTGAAATGTAATTTGAATATGTTTTGAGTTGATTATTGAACATCTGTCACTTTTTCATCCATTTAGGACTGGACCCCAATCTGTATCCGACCAGAAAACTCAGTTCCCTCCTGAAAATCCACCAATCCTATTATAAGGTGATTTTGAATGAATCTACCATAAAATGTCATGTTAAGATGTGCTTTGTTGATAACTAAACAGTTTTCTCATTGGAGTGAATATACAATAATCAACAGCAATGGGGCAACTGTAAATGCCGAAAACCTAGCGTAATATGCTTTTCATTGTAATTTACACAAGCAGTTGATGGTTGCTTCATTAAATCCTATTATAATGTGATTTTAAGTAGAGGTACCTTGAAATGTAATTTGAATATGTTTTGAGTTGATTATTGAACATCTGTTACTTTTTCATCCATTTAGGACTGGACCCCAATCTGTATCTGACCAGAAAACTCAGTTGCCTCCTGAAAATCCACAAATCCTATTATAAGGTGATTTTGAATGAATCTACCATAAAATGTCATGTAAAGAGGTGCTCTGCTGATAACTAAACCGTTTTCTCATTGGAGTGAATATACAATGATAAACAGCAATGAAAGCAGCTGTAAATGCCGAAAACCAAGCGTAAAATGCTTTTCATTGTAGTTGATGGTTGCTTCAGTAAATCCTATTATAATGTGATTTCAAGTAGAGGTACCTGGAAATGTAATTTGAATATGTTTTGTGTTGATTATGGAACATCTGTCACTTTTTCATCCATTTAGGACTGGACCCCAATCTGTATCCGACCAGAAAACTCAGTTCCCTCCTGAAAATCCACCAATCCTATTATAAGGTGATTTTGAATGAATCTACCATAAAATGTCATGTTAAGATGTGCTTTGTTGATATCTAAACAGTTTTCTCATTGGAGTGAATATACAATAATCAACAGCAATGGGGCAACTGTAAATGCCGAAAACCTAGCGTAATATGCTTTTCATTGTAATTTACACAAGCGGTTGATGGTTGCTTCATTAAATCCTATTATAATGTGATTTCAAGCAGAGGTGCCTTGAAATGTAATTTGAATATGTTTTGAGTTGATTATTGAACATCTGTCACTTTTTCATCCATTTAGGACTGGACCCCAATCTGTATCCGACCAGAAAACTCAGTTCCCTCCTGAAAATCCACCAATCCTATTATAAGGTGATTTTGAATGAATCTACCATAAAATGTCATGTTAAGATGTGCTTTGTTCATAACTAAACAGTTTTCTCATTGGAGTGAATATACAATAATCAACAGCAATGGGGCAACTGTAAATGCCGAAAACCTAGCGTAATATGCTTTTCATTGTAATTTACACAAGCAGTTGATGGTTGCTTCATTAAATCCTATTATAATGTGATTTTAAGTAGAGGTACCTTGAAATGTAATTTGAATATGTTTTGAGTTGATTATTGAACATCTGTTACTTTTTCATCCATTTCGGACTGGACCCCAATCTGTATCTGACCAGAAAACTCAGTTGCCTCCTGAAAATCCACCAATCCTATTATAAGGTGATTTTGAATGAATCTACCATAAAATGTCATGTAAAGATGTGCTCTGCTGATAACTAAACCGTTTTCTCATTGGAGTGAATATACAATGATAAACAGCAATGAAAGCAGCTGGAAATGCCGAAAACCAAGCGTAAAATGCTTTTCATTGTAGTTGATGGTTGCTTCAGTAAATCCTATTATAATGTGATTTCAAGTAGAGGTACCTGGAAATGTAATTTGAATATGTTTTGTGTTGATTATGGAACATCTGTCACTTTTTCATCCATTTAGGACTGGACCCCAATCTGTATTTGACCAGAAAACTCAGTTCCCTCCTGAAAATCCACCAATCCTATTGTAAGGTGATTTTGAATGAATCTACCATAAAATGTCATGTTAAGATGTGCTTTGTTGATATCTAAACAGTTTTCTCATTGGAGTGAATATACAATAATCAACAGCAATGGGGCAACTGTAAATGCCGAAAACCTAGCGTAATATGCTTTTCATTGTAATTTACACAAGCAGTTGATGGTTGCTTCATTAAATCCTATTATAATGTGATTTCAAGTAGAGGTACCTTGAAATGTAATTTGAATATGTTTTGAGTTGATTATTGAACATCTGTCACTTTTTCATCCATTTAGGGCTGGACCCCAATCTGTATCTGACCAGAAAACTCAGTTGCCTCCTGAAAATCCACAAATCCTAATATAAGGTGATTTTGAATGAATCTACCATAAAATGTCATGTAAAGATGTGCTCTGCTGATAACTAAACAGTTTTCTCATTGGAGTGAATATACAATAATCAACAGCAATGGGGCAACTGTAAATGCCGACAACCTAGCGTAAAATGCTTTTCATTGTAGTTGATGGTTGCGTCAGTAAATCCTATTATAATGTGATTTCAAGTAGAGGTACCTGGAAATGTAATTTGAATATGTTTTGTGTTGATTATGGAACATCTGTCACTTTTTCATCCATTTAGGACTGGACCCCAATCTGTATTTGACCAGAAAACTCAGTTCCCTCCTGAAAATCCACAAATGCTATTATAAGGTGATTTTGAATGAATCTACCATAAAATGTCATGTTAAGATGTGCTTTGTTGATAACTAAACAGTTTTCTCATTGGAGTGAATATACAATAATCAACAGCAATGCGGCAACTGTAAATGCCGACAACGTAGCGTAAAATGCTTTTCATTGTAGTTGATGGTTGCTTCAGTAAATCCTATTATAATGTGATTTCAAGTAGAGGTACCTGGAAATGTAATTTGATTATGTTTTGAGTTGACTATGGAACATGTGTCACTTTTTCATCCATTCAGGACTGGACCCCAATCTGTGTCCGTCATTCCTCCTGAAAATCCACAAATCCTATTTTGAGGTGATATGAATGAATCTACCATAAAATGTCATGCAAAGATGTGCTTTGTTGATAACTGCACAGTTTTCTCATTGGAGTGAATATACAATGATAAACAGCATTGAAAGCAGCTGTAAATGCCGAAAACCAAGCGTAAAATGCTTTTCATTGTAGTTGATGGTTGCTTCATTAAATCCTATTATAATGTGATTTAAAGTAGAGGTACCTGGAAATGTAATTTGAATATGTTTTGAGTTGATTATGGAACATCTGTCACTTTTTCATCCATTTAGGACTGGACCCCAATCTGTATCTGACCAGAAAACTCAGTTCCCTCCTGAAAATCCACCAATCCTATTATAAGGTGATTTGAATGAATCTACCATAAAATGTCATGTTAAGATGTGCTTTGTTGATAACTAAACAGTTTTCTCATTGGAGTGAATATACAATAATCAACAGCAATGGGGCAACTGTAAATGCCGAAAACCTAGCGTAATATGCTTTTCATTGTAATTTACACAAGCAGTTGATGGTTGCTTCATTAAATCCTATTATAATGTGATTTCAAGTAGTGGTACCTTGAAATGTAATTTGAATATGTTTTGAGTTGATTATGGAACATCTGTCACTTTTTCATCCATTTAGGACTGGACCCCAATCTGTGTCTGTCATAGCCTCCTGAAAATCCACAAATCCTATTATGAGGTGATTATGAACGAATCTACCATAAAATGTCATGCAAAGATGTGCTTTGTTGATAACTAAACAGTTTTCTCATTGGAGTGAATATACAATAATCAACAGCAATGGGGCAACTGTAAATGCCGAAAACCTAGCGTAATATGCTTTTCATTGTAATTTACACAAGCAGTTGATGGTTGCTTCATTAAATCCTATTATAATGTGATTTTAAGTAGAGGTACCTTGAAATGTAATTTGAATATGTTTTGAGTTGATTATTGAACATCTGTTACTTTTTCATCCATTTAGGACTGGACCCCAATCTGTATCCGACCAGAAAACTCAGTTGCCTCCTGAAAATCCACCAATCCTATTATAAGGTGATTTTGAATGAATCTACCATAAAATGTCATGTTAAGATGTGCTTTGTTGATATCTAAACAGTTTTCTCATTGGAGTGAATATACAATAATCAACAGCAATGGGGCAACTGTAAATGCCGAAAACCTAGCGTAATATGCTTTTCATTGTAATTTACACAAGCGGTTGATGGTTGCTTCATTAAATCCTATCATAATGTGATTTCAAGCAGAGGTGCCTTGAAATGTAATTTGAATATGTTTTGAGTTGATTATTGAACATCTGTCACTTTTTCATCCATTTAGGACTGGACCCCAATCTGTATCCGACCAGAAAAGTCAGTTCCCTCCTGAAAATCCACCAATCCTATTATAAGGTGATTTTGAATGAATCTACCATAAAATGTCATGTAAAGATGTGCTTTGTTGATAACTAAACAGTTTTCTCATTGGAGTGAATATACAATGATAAACAGCAATGAAAGCAGCTGTAAATGCCGAAAACCAAGCGTAAAATGCTTTTCATTGTAGTTGATGGTTGCTTCAGTAAATCCTATTATAATGTGATTTCAAGTAGAGGTACCTGGAAATGTAATTTGAATATGTTTTGTGTTGATTATGGAACATCTGTCACTTTTTCATCCATTTAGGACTGGACCCCAATCTGTATCCGACCAGAAAACTCAGTTCCCTCCTGAATATCCACCAATCCTATTATAAGGTGATTTTGAATGAATCTACCATAAAATGTCATGTTAAGATGTGCTTTGTTGATATCTTAACAGTTTTCTCATTGGAGTGAATATACAATAATCAACAGCAATGGGGCAACTGTAAATGCCGAAAACCTAGCGTAATATGCTTTTCATTGTAATTTACACAAGCAGTTGATGGTTGCTTCATTAAATCCTATTATAATGTGATTTTAAGTAGAGGTACCTTGAAATGTAATTTGAATATGTTTTGAGTTGATTATTGAACATCTGTTACTTTTTCATCCATTTAGGACTGGACCCCAATCTGTATCCGACCAGAAAACTCAGTTGCCTCCTGAAAATCCACCAATCCTATTATAAGGTGATTTTGAATGAATCTACCATAAAATGTCATGTTAAGATGTGCTTTGTTGATATCTAAACAGTTTTCTCATTGGAGTGAATATACAATAATCAACAGCAATGGGGCAACTGTAAATGCCGAAAACCTAGCGTAATATGCTTTTCATTGTAATTTACACAAGCGGTTGATGGTTGCTTCATTAAATCCTATCATAATGTGATTTCAAGCAGAGGTGCCTTGAAATGTAATTTGAATATGTTTTGAGTTGATTATTGAACATCTGTCACTTTTTCATCCATTTAGGACTGGACCCCAATCTGTATCCGACCAGAAAAGTCAGTTCCCTCCTGAAAATCCACCAATCCTATTATAAGGTGATTTTGAATGAATCTACCATAAAATGTCATGTTAAGATGTGCTTTGTTGATAACTAAACAGTTTTCTCATTGGAGTGAATATACAATAATCAACAGCAATGGGGCAACTGTAAATGCCGAAAACCTAGCGTAATATGCTTTTCATTGTAATTAACACAAGCGGTTGATGGTTGCTTCATTAAATCCTATTATAATGTGATTTCAAGCAGAGGTGCCTTGAAATGTAATTTGAATATGTTTTGAGTTGATTATTGAACATCTGTCACTTTTTCATCCATTTAGGACTGGACCCCAATCTGTATCCGACCAGAAAACTCAGTTGCCTCCTGAAAATCCACCAATCCTATTATAAGGTGATTTTGAATGAATCTACCATAAAATGTCATGTTAAGATGTGCTTTGTTGATATCTAAACAGTTTTCTCATTGGAGTGAATATACAATAATCAACAGCAATGGGGCAACTGTAAATGCCGAAAACCTAGCGTAATATGCTTTTCATTGTAATTTACACAAGCAGTTGATGGTTGCTTCATTAAATCCTATTATAATGTGATTTTAAGTAGAGGTACCTTGAAATGTAATTTGAATATGTTTTGAGTTGATTATTGAACATCTGTTACTTTTTCATCCATTTAGGACTGGACCCCAATCTGTATCCGACCAGAAAACTCAGTTGCCTCCTGAAAATCCACCAATCCTATTATAAGGTGATTTTGAATGAATCTACCATAAAATGTCATGTTAAGATGTGCTTTGTTGATATCTAAACAGTTTTCTCATTGGAGTGAATATACAATAATCAACAGCAATGGGGCAACTGTAAATGCCGAAAACCTAGCGTAATATGCTTTTCATTGTAATTTACACAAGCGGTTGATGGTTGCTTCATTAAATCCTATCATAATGTGATTTCAAGCAGAGGTGCCTTGAAATGTAATTTGAATATGTTTTGAGTTGATTATTGAACATCTGTCACTTTTTCATCCATTTAGGACTGGACCCCAATCTGTATCCGACCAGAAAAGTCAGTTCCCTCCTGAAAATCCACCAATCCTATTATAAGGTGATTTTGAATGAATCTACCATAAAATGTCATGTTAAGATGTGCTTTGTTGATAACTAAACAGTTTTCTCATTGGAGTGAATATACAATAATCAACAGCAATGGGGCAACTGTAAATGCCGAAAACCTAGCGTAATATGCTTTTCATTGTAATTAACACAAGCGGTTGATGGTTGCTTCATTAAATCCTATTATAATGTGATTTCAAGCAGAGGTGCCTTGAAATGTAATTTGAATATGTTTTGAGTTGATTATTGAACATCTGTCACTTTTTCATCCATTTAGGACTGGACCCCAATCTGTATCCGACCAGAAAACTCAGTTCCCTCCTGAAAATCCACCAATCCTATTATAAGGTGATTTTGAATGAATCTACCATAAAATGTCATGTTAAGATGTGCTTTGTTGATAACTAAACAGTTTTCTCATTGGAGTGAATATACAATAATCAACAGCAATGGGGCAACTGTAAATGCCGAAAACCTAGCGTAATATGCTTTTCATTGTAATTTACACAAGCAGTTGATGGTTGCTTCATTAAATCCTATTATAATGTGATTTTAAGTAGAGGTACCTTGAAATGTAATTTGAATATGTTTTGAGTTGATTATTGAACATCTGTTACTTTTTCATCCATTTAGGACTGGACCCCAATCTGTATCTGACCAGAAAACTCAGTTGCCTCCTGAAAATCCACAAATCCTATTATAAGGTGATTTTGAATGAATCTACCATAAAATGTCATGTTAAGATGTGCTTTGTTGATAACTAAACCGTTTTCTCATTGGAGTGAATATACAATGATAAACAGCAATGAAAGCAGCTGTAAATGCCGAAAACCAAGCGTAAAATGCTTTTCATTGTAATTTACACAAGCAGTTGATGGTTGCTTCATTAAATCCTATCATAATGTGATTTCAAGTAGAGGTACCTTGAAATGTAATTTGAAGTTTTTTTTGAGTTGATTATTGAACATCTGTTACTTTTTCATCCATTTAGGACTGGACCCCAATCTGTATCTGACCAGAAAACTCAGTTGCCTCCTGAAAATCCACAAATCCTATTATAAGGTGATTTTGAATGAATCTACCATAAAGTCTCATGTAAAGATGTGCTCTGCTGATAACTAAACAGTTTTCTCATTGGAGTGAATATACAATGATAAACAGCAATGAAAGCAGCTGTAAATGCCGAAAACCAAGCGTAAAATGCTTTTCATTGTTATTTACACAAGCAGTTGATGGTTGCTTCATTAAATCCTATTATAATGTGATTTCAAGTAGAGGTACCTTGAAATGTAATTTGAAGTTTTTTCTGAGTTGATTATTGAACATCTGTTACTTTTTCATCCATTTAGGACTGGACCCCAATCTGTATCTGACCAGAAAACTCAGTTGCCTCCTGAAAATCCACAAATCCTATTATAAGGTGATTTTGAATGAATCTACCATAAAATGTCATGTAAAGATGTGCTCTGCTGATAACTAAACCGTTTTCTCATTGGAGTGAATATACAATGATAAACAGCAATGAAAGCAGCTGTAAATGCCGAAAACCAAGCGTAAAATGCTTTTCATTGTAGTTGATGGTTGCTTCAGTAAATCCTATTATAATGTGATTTCAAGTAGAGGTACCTGGAAATGTAATTTGAATATGTTTTGTGTTGATTATTGAACATCTGTTACTTTTTCATCCATTTAGGACTGGACCCCAATCTGTATCTGACCAGAAAACTCAGTTCCCTCCTGAAAATCCACCAATCCTATTATAAGGTGATTTTGAATGAATCTACCATAAAATGTCATGTTAAGATGTGCTTTGTTGATAACTAAACAGTTTTCTCATTGGAGTGAATATACAATAATCAACAGCAATGGGGCAACTGTAAATGCCGAAAACCTAGCGTAATATGCTTTTCATTGTAATTTACACAAGCAGTTGATGGTTGCTTCATTAAATCCTATTATAATGTGATTTTAAGTAGAGGTACCTTGAAATGTAATTTGAATATGTTTTGAGTTGATTATTGAACATCTGTTACTTTTTCATCCATTTAGGACTGGACCCCAATCTGTATCTGACCAGAAAACTCAGTTGCCTCCTGAAAATCCACAAATCCTATTATAAGGTGATTTTGAATGAATCTACCATAAAATGTCATGTTAAGATGTGCTTTGTTGATAACTAAACCGTTTTCTCATTGGAGTGAATATACAATGATAAACAGCAATGAAAGCAGCTGTAAATGCCGAAAACCAAGCGTAAAATGCTTTTCATTGTAATTTACACAAGCAGTTGATGGTTGCTTCATTAAATCCTATCATAATGTGATTTCAAGTAGAGGTACCTTGAAATGTAATTTGAAGTTTTTTTTGAGTTGATTATTGAACATCTGTTACTTTTTCATCCATTTAGGACTGGACCCCAATCTGTATCTGACCAGAAAACTCAGTTGCCTCCTGAAAATCCACAAATCCTATTATAAGGTGATTTTGAATGAATCTACCATAAAGTCTCATGTAAAGATGTGCTCTGCTGATAACTAAACAGTTTTCTCATTGGAGTGAATATACAATGATAAACAGCAATGAAAGCAGCTGTAAATGCCGAAAACCAAGCGTAAAATGCTTTTCATTGTTATTTACACAAGCAGTTGATGGTTGCTTCATTAAATCCTATTATAATGTGATTTCAAGTAGAGGTACCTTGAAATGTAATTTGAAGTTTTTTCTGAGTTGATTATTGAACATCTGTTACTTTTTCATCCATTTAGGACTGGACCCCAATCTGTATCTGACCAGAAAACTCAGTTGCCTCCTGAAAATCCACAAATCCTATTATAAGGTGATTTTGAATGAATCTACCATAAAATGTCATGTAAAGATGTGCTCTGCTGATAACTAAATAGTTTTCTCATTGGAGTGAATATACAATGATAAACAGCAATGAAAGCAGCTGTAAATGCCGAAAACCAAGCGTAAAATGCTTTTCATTGTAGTTGATGGTTGCTTCAGTAAATCCTATTATAATGTGATTTCAAGTAGAGGTACCTGGAAATGTAATTTGAATATGTTTTGTGTTGATTATGGAACATCTGTCACTTTTTCATCCATTTAGGACTGGACCCCAATCTGTATCCGACCAGAAAACTCAGTTCCCTCCTGAAAATCCACCAATCCTATTATAAGGTGATTTTGAATGAATCTACCATAAAATGTCATGTTAAGATGTGCTTTGTTGATATCTAAACAGTTTTCTCATTGGAGTGAATATACAATAATCAACAGCAATGGGGCAACTGTAAATGCCGAAAACCTAGCGTAATATGCTTTTCATTGTAATTTACACAAGCAGTTGATGGTTGCTTCATTAAATCCTATTATAATGTGATTTTAAGTAGAGGTACCTTGAAATGTAATTTGAATATGTTTTGAGTTGATTATTGAACATCTGTTACTTTTTCATCCATTTAGGACTGGACCCCAATCTGTATCCGACCAGAAAACTCAGTTGCCTCCTGAAAATCCACCAATCCTATTATAAGGTGATTTTGAATGAATCTACCATAAAATGTCATGTTAAGATGTGCTTTGTTGATATCTAAACAGTTTTCTCATTGGAGTGAATATACAATAATCAACAGCAATGGGGCAACTGTAAATGCCGAAAACCTAGCGTAATATGCTTTTCATTGTAATTTACACAAGCGGTTGATGGTTGCTTCATTAAATCCTATCATAATGTGATTTCAAGCAGAGGTGCCTTGAAATGTAATTTGAATATGTTTTGAGTTGATTATTGAACATCTGTCACTTTTTCATCCATTTAGGACTGGACCCCAATCTGTATCCGACCAGAAAAGTCAGTTCCCTCCTGAAAATCCACCAATCCTATTATAAGGTGATTTTGAATGAATCTACCATAAAATGTCATGTTAAGATGTGCTTTGTTGATAACTAAACAGTTTTCTCATTGGAGTGAATATACAATAATCAACAGCAATGGGGCAACTGTAAATGCCGAAAACCTAGCGTAATATGCTTTTCATTGTAATTAACACAAGCGGTTGATGGTTGCTTCATTAAATCCTATTATAATGTGATTTCAAGCAGAGGTGCCTTGAAATGTAATTTGAATATGTTTTGAGTTGATTATTGAACATCTGTCACTTTTTCATCCATTTAGGACTGGACCCCAATCTGTATCCGACCAGAAAACTCAGTTGCCTCCTGAAAATCCACCAATCCTATTATAAGGTGATTTTGAATGAATCTACCATAAAATGTCATGTTAAGATGTGCTTTGTTGATATCTAAACAGTTTTCTCATTGGAGTGAATATACAATAATCAACAGCAATGGGGCAACTGTAAATGCCGAAAACCTAGCGTAATATGCTTTTCATTGTAATTTACACAAGCAGTTGATGGTTGCTTCATTAAATCCTATTATAATGTGATTTTAAGTAGAGGTACCTTGAAATGTAATTTGAATATGTTTTGAGTTGATTATTGAACATCTGTTACTTTTTCATCCATTTAGGACTGGACCCCAATCTGTATCCGACCAGAAAACTCAGTTGCCTCCTGAAAATCCACCAATCCTATTATAAGGTGATTTTGAATGAATCTACCATAAAATGTCATGTTAAGATGTGCTTTGTTGATATCTAAACAGTTTTCTCATTGGAGTGAATATACAATAATCAACAGCAATGGGGCAACTGTAAATGCCGAAAACCTAGCGTAATATGCTTTTCATTGTAATTTACACAAGCGGTTGATGGTTGCTTCATTAAATCCTATCATAATGTGATTTCAAGCAGAGGTGCCTTGAAATGTAATTTGAATATGTTTTGAGTTGATTATTGAACATCTGTCACTTTTTCATCCATTTAGGACTGGACCCCAATCTGTATCCGACCAGAAAAGTCAGTTCCCTCCTGAAAATCCACCAATCCTATTATAAGGTGATTTTGAATGAATCTACCATAAAATGTCATGTTAAGATGTGCTTTGTTGATAACTAAACAGTTTTCTCATTGGAGTGAATATACAATAATCAACAGCAATGGGGCAACTGTAAATGCCGAAAACCTAGCGTAATATGCTTTTCATTGTAATTAACACAAGCGGTTGATGGTTGCTTCATTAAATCCTATTATAATGTGATTTCAAGCAGAGGTGCCTTGAAATGTAATTTGAATATGTTTTGAGTTGATTATTGAACATCTGTCACTTTTTCATCCATTTAGGACTGGACCCCAATCTGTATCCGACCAGAAAACTCAGTTCCCTCCTGAAAATCCACCAATCCTATTATAAGGTGATTTTGAATGAATCTACCATAAAATGTCATGTTAAGATGTGCTTTGTTGATAACTAAACAGTTTTCTCATTGGAGTGAATATACAATAATCAACAGCAATGGGGCAACTGTAAATGCCGAAAACCTAGCGTAATATGCTTTTCATTGTAATTTACACAAGCAGTTGATGGTTGCTTCATTAAATCCTATTATAATGTGATTTTAAGTAGAGGTACCTTGAAATGTAATTTGAATATGTTTTGAGTTGATTATTGAACATCTGTTACTTTTTCATCCATTTAGGACTGGACCCCAATCTGTATCTGACCAGAAAACTCAGTTGCCTCCTGAAAATCCACAAATCCTATTATAAGGTGATTTTGAATGAATCTACCATAAAGTCTCATGTAAAGATGTGCTCTGCTGATAACTAAACAGTTTTCTCATTGGAGTGAATATACAATGATAAACAGCAATGAAAGCAGCTGTAAATGCCGAAAACCAAGCGTAAAATGCTTTTCATTGTTATTTACACAAGCAGTTGATGGTTGCTTCATTAAATCCTATTATAATGTGATTTCAAGTAGAGGTACCTTGAAATGTAATTTGAAGTTTTTTCTGAGTTGATTATTGAACATCTGTTACTTTTTCATCCATTTAGGACTGGACCCCAATCTGTATCTGACCAGAAAACTCAGTTGCCTCCTGAAAATCCACAAATCCTATTATAAGGTGATTTTGAATGAATCTACCATAAAATGTCATGTAAAGATGTGCTCTGCTGATAACTAAACCGTTTTCTCATTGGAGTGAATATACAATGATAAACAGCAATGAAAGCAGCTGTAAATGCCGAAAACCAAGCGTAAAATGCTTTTCATTGTAGTTGATGGTTGCTTCAGTAAATCCTATTATAATGTGATTTCAAGTAGAGGTACCTGGAAATGTAATTTGAATATGTTTTGTGTTGATTATTGAACATCTGTTACTTTTTCATCCATTTAGGACTGGACCCCAATCTGTATCTGACCAGAAAACTCAGTTCCCTCCTGAAAATCCACCAATCCTATTATAAGGTGATTTTGAATGAATCTACCATAAAATGTCATGTTAAGATGTGCTTTGTTGATAACTAAACAGTTTTCTCATTGGAGTGAATATACAATAATCAACAGCAATGGGGCAACTGTAAATGCCGAAAACCTAGCGTAATATGCTTTTCATTGTAATTTACACAAGCAGTTGATGGTTGCTTCATTAAATCCTATTATAATGTGATTTTAAGTAGAGGTACCTTGAAATGTAATTTGAATATGTTTTGAGTTGATTATTGAACATCTGTTACTTTTTCATCCATTTAGGACTGGACCCCAATCTGTATCTGACCAGAAAACTCAGTTGCCTCCTGAAAATCCACAAATCCTATTATAAGGTGATTTTGAATGAATCTACCATAAAATGTCATGTTAAGATGTGCTTTGTTGATAACTAAACCGTTTTCTCATTGGAGTGAATATACAATGATAAACAGCAATGAAAGCAGCTGTAAATGCCGAAAACCAAGCGTAAAATGCTTTTCATTGTAATTTACACAAGCAGTTGATGGTTGCTTCATTAAATCCTATCATAATGTGATTTCAAGTAGAGGTACCTTGAAATGTAATTTGAAGTTTTTTTTGAGTTGATTATTGAACATCTGTTACTTTTTCATCCATTTAGGACTGGACCCCAATCTGTATCTGACCAGAAAACTCAGTTGCCTCCTGAAAATCCACAAATCCTATTATAAGGTGATTTTGAATGAATCTACCATAAAGTCTCATGTAAAGATGTGCTCTGCTGATAACTAAACAGTTTTCTCATTGGAGTGAATATACAATGATAAACAGCAATGAAAGCAGCTGTAAATGCCGAAAACCAAGCGTAAAATGCTTTTCATTGTTATTTACACAAGCAGTTGATGGTTGCTTCATTAAATCCTATTATAATGTGATTTCAAGTAGAGGTACCTTGAAATGTAATTTGAAGTTTTTTCTGAGTTGATTATTGAACATCTGTTACTTTTTCATCCATTTAGGACTGGACCCCAATCTGTATCTGACCAGAAAACTCAGTTGCCTCCTGAAAATCCACAAATCCTATTATAAGGTGATTTTGAATGAATCTACCATAAAATGTCATGTAAAGATGTGCTCTGCTGATAACTAAATAGTTTTCTCATTGGAGTGAATATACAATGATAAACAGCAATGAAAGCAGCTGTAAATGCCGAAAACCAAGCGTAAAATGCTTTTCATTGTAGTTGATGGTTGCTTCAGTAAATCCTATTATAATGTGATTTCAAGTAGAGGTACCTGGAAATGTAATTTGAATATGTTTTGTGTTGATTATGGAACATCTGTCACTTTTTCATCCATTTAGGACTGGACCCCAATCTGTATCCGACCAGAAAACTCAGTTCCCTCCTGAAAATCCACCAATCCTATTATAAGGTGATTTTGAATGAATCTACCATAAAATGTCATGTTAAGATGTGCTTTGTTGATATCTAAACAGTTTTCTCATTGGAGTGAATATACAATAATCAACAGCAATGGGGCAACTGTAAATGCCGAAAACCTAGCGTAATATGCTTTTCATTGTAATTTACACAAGCAGTTGATGGTTGCTTCATTAAATCCTATTATAATGTGATTCCAAGTAGAGGTACCTTGAAATGTAATTTGAATATGTTTTGAGTTGATTATGGAACATCTGTCACTTTTTCATCCATTTAGGACTGGACCCCAATCTGTATCCGACCAGAAAACTCAGTTCCCTCCTGAAAATCCACCAATCCTATTATAAGGTGATTTTGAATGAATCTACCATAAAATGTCATGTTAAGATGTGCTTTGTTGATAACTAAACAGTTTTCTCATTGGAGTGAATATACAATTATCAACAGCAATGGGGCAACTGTAAATGCCGAAAACCTAGCGTAATATGCTTTTCATTGTAATTTACACAAGCAGTTGATGGTTGCTTCAGTAAATCCTATTATAATGTGATTTCAAGTAGAGGTACCTGGAAATGTAATTTGAATATGTTTTGTGTTGATTATTGAACATCTGTCACTTTTTCATCCATTTAGGACTGGACCCCAATCTGTATCCGACCAGAAAACTCAGTTCCCTCCTGAAAATCCACCAATCCTATAATAAGGTGATTTTGAATGAATCTACCATAAAATGTCATGTTAAGATGTGCTTTGTTGATAACTGAACAGTTTTCTCATTGGAGTGAATATACAATTATCAACAGCAATGGGGCAACTGTAAATGCCGAAAACCTAGCGTAATATGCTTTTCATTGTAATTTACACAAGCAGTTGATGGTTGCTTCATTAAATCCTATTATAATGTGATTTCAAGTAGAGGTACCTTGAAATGTAATTTGAATATGTTTTGAGTTGATTATTGAACATCTGTTACTTTTTCATCCATTTAGGACTGGACCCCAATCTGTATCTGACCAGAAAACTCAGTTCCCTCCTGACACTCCACAAATCCTATTATAAAGTGATTTTGAATGAATCTACCATAAAATGTCATGTGAAGATGTGCTCTGCTGATAACTAAACAGTTTTCTCATTGGAGTGAATATACAATGATAAACAGCAATGAAAGCAGCTGTAAATGCTGAAAACCAAGCGTAAAATGCTTTTCATTGTAGTTGATGGTTGCTTCATTAAATCCTATTATAATGTAATTTCAAGTAGAGGTACCTGGAAATGTAATTTGAATATGTTTTGGGTTGATTATGGAACATCTGTCACTTTTTCATCCATTTAGGACTGGACCCCAATCTGTATCCGACCAGAAAACTCAGTTCCCTCCTGAAAATCCACCAATCCTATTTTAAGGTGATTTTGAATGAATATCATAAAATGTCATGTTAAGATGTGCTTTGTTGATAACTAAACAGTTTTCTCATTGGAGTGAATATACAATAATCAACAGCAATGGGGCAACTGTAAATGCCGAAAACCTAGTGTAATATGCTTTTCATTGTAATTCACACAAGCGGTTGATGGTTGCTTCATTAAATCCTATTATAATGTGATTTCAAGTAGAGGTACCTTGAAATGTAATTTGAATATGTTTTGAGTTGATTATTGAACAACTGTCACTTTTTCATCCATTTAGGACTGGACCCCAATCTGTGTCTGTCATAGCCTCCTGAAAATCCACAAATCCTATTATGAGGTGATTTTGAATGAATCTACCATAAAATGTAATTTAAAGATGTGCTTTGATGATAACCGAACAGTTTTGTTATTTGAGTGAATATACAATAATAAACAGCAATGACAGAAGCTGGAAATGCCGACCACCTGGCGTTAAATGCTTTTTATTGTAATTTACAGAAGCAGTTGATGGTCGCTTTAGTAAATCCTATTATAATGTATTTTAAAGTGGAGGCACTTGAAATGCAACGTGTTTTGAATTGATTATGGAACATGTGTCTCTTTTTCATCCATTTAGGATGGACCCCAATCTGTGTCTCTCATAGCCTCCTGAAAATCCACAAATCCACCTCAAATTATGAGGTGATTTTGAATGAATCTACATTACATTACATTACATTACAGTCGGCCAGGGGTGTAGGGCTTGACCGTAGCCTGGAGGTATGAAGGAGCTGTTCCTTTCACTGCCTGTAGGCTAGCACCAGAGTCTTAAACTGGATGCGAGCAGCTACAGGGAGCCAGTGAGAGAGAACGGAGAAGGCAAGTTGTGTGGGACAACTTGGGGAGGTTGAACACCACACGAGCTGCAGCCTCTTGGACGAGCTCTAGAGGTCTGATGGCGGAAGCCGGGGCGCCAGCAAGGAAGGAGTTGCACTAGTCCAGGCGGGAGATGACAAGAGCCTGGATCAGCACCTGCGCTGCCTTGTTGGTGAGGAAGGGACCAATCCTCCGGATGTTGTAGAGGAGGAATCTGCAGGAACGCGTCAAAGCCACTTTGTTTATTTGGCCAGGGGCACAGCAATTTAAGCAGGCACAGATCGAGTAGTGTTGTTATCCAGCCCTGAATGAAACTGATCGATTATCAACTCAAAACATCTTCAAACTACATTTCAAAATAGCCCTGCTTGAAATCACAATATAATATGACTTACTGAAACAACCACGCCACTGTCTGTGTAAATAACAATGAAAAGCATGTTTACAGTCGTTTTTGACGTTTCTAGCTGTACAGTAACTGTTTCTCAATGTATGTACAGCTACTGTTTAGTTATCAACAAAGCACATCTTCATATGACATTTTATGGTAGATTCATTCAAAATCACCTTATAATAGGATTTGTGGATTTTCAGGAGGCTTTGACAGACACAGATTGGGGTCCAGTCCTAATTGGATGAAAAAGTGACACATGTTCCATAATCAACTCAAAAAATATTCAAATTACATTTCAAGGTACCTCTACTTGAAATCACATTATAATAGGATTTAATGAAGCAACCATCAACTGCTTGTGTAAATTACAATGAAAAGCGTTTTACGCTTGGTTTTCAGCATTTACAGCTGCTTTCATTGCTGTTTATCATTGTATATTCACTCCAATGAGAAACTGTTTCGTTATCAGCAGAGCACATCGTCACATGACATTTTATGGTAGATTCATTCAAAATCACCTTCTAATCGGATTTGTGGATTTTCAGGAGGGAACTGAGTTTTCTCGCGGATACAGATTGGGGTCCAGTCCTAAATGGATGAAAAAGTGACACATGTTTTATAATCAACTCGTGTGTGTGTGTGTGTGTGTGTGAGTGTGTGTGTGTGCGCGCACCTACCTGTCCCATTCTGTTCGCTGCTCGAAGAGGCGGGGCTGATGCAATCTGTCTGCAGTCAGGATGTACGTGCAAACACGATGATGTCGGCACACTTGCAGCTGCTAAACAGGGTGGACGGAGTGCAAAAGCCATAACTTAGCTGTCTGTGATGAGGCCATCTTCCTCTTTCCATATGCGCCGCTGTAAATACGAATGCATTACCGAAGACAGAAGCGATACTGTTAAACTACCTTACCGATGAGCCAACTTAAGGAAACCCACACTTCTCTTGATGACATCCAGTTCAAAATGGTTCTCCAGTCGACCATCCAATCACGTAAGTTCTGTGAGGGGGGGGAGGAGTATGTGCGAAACATGTCAGACTACGTGTAAATAGCGAATAAAAATAGTTATTTGTAGATATAACGACTACAAGGTAAATGTTAATTGTTCAGCCAGTTTTCAGCATTTTTGAATTTCATTACTATGTAATTACTATGCAAGCTATTTCGAGTCTTAATGGGCTCGACCAAATTCCTCATTTGGTATAGCCCGACCTGGTCACACCATTTGTTGCCGTGTTGTCCATTTGCAGCCATTTTACCGTCTGACTGTGTGCACCATTGGACTGTTTTTTTGTGGTACGTGTGAATGAGGATTATCAGATTCAAGGGCCTGTTCATCAGGTAAGATGCAATGTTGGCTATCTAGTATGATAGTGTGACTACATAATGCTTGATGTGAAGTGTATATGCGAGTGAGTGTGTCTATCTATGGGAAGATTTAAAATGCTTGAAGGGTTTTAACTGCAAAACCCGCGAAATGTGTGAATATGCTGAGAAAAACCCTGAAAGATGAAGCCTGTGTGTGCTTTATGTATGTGTATGTGAAGTAATGTGAGTGTGAGTGTCTGTGCTGTCTGTTGCCTGCAAGATTTAAAATGCTTGAAGTGTTTTGACTGCAAAAACCTATGAAATGGGTGAAAATTATGAAAAAAACCCAGAAAGATCAAAGCCTGTCTGTGTGTGCGTGTGTACTTGAAGTAATGTGAGTGTGAGTGTCTGTGCTGTCTGTTGCCTGAAAGATTTGAATTGCTTTAAGTGACTCAAAGATTCTGCTGTAAAACCATAAAAGTGTTTAAATGCTTGAAATGCTTAAAAAAAACCCCCTGAAAGAATGGAGCATGTAGGTCTAACAATGTGTGAAAGATTTCTGTCCCTAAATGAGATAAACTCGCAAGCAGTTTGATTGACAGCTCAAGTCCTTTGAAGCTGTGACAAAAGGACAACAGTTGCCCAGAAAAAAAACAAAGAAAGATCAAAGCCTGTGTTCAAGGATGTGTGTGTGCAGGAGAGGCAGGATAACCCTTGAATGGATTCTCTGTCTCTGTCTGAAAGTAGAAGAAGTAAGAAGGCACATGAAGTGCCTGAATAAAATGAAAAAAGATTTGAATGGGTTTTAATGAAAAATTTTCAGCTGGAAAATAATGAATATTTCAGAAAATATCAGAGAAATATCAGCCTTTCCAAATCCCACCACACCATTGCAGGTGATTTTATATACAGATGAAATATATTGATGGTTAATAATACTTTAGGAAACATAGACCCCAAGTTTAGGTTAAGCTTGCTGCAATCAGACTTTTTGCTTTAGTAAAAGCTAAGGATATTGATGAGTGTGGTGTTGATGTTGTGTTACAAACAATTGATTATGACTTACAGTTGCTGTAAAATGGTGTCCAAATCCAAACAAAGAATGGTGAAATTAATTTATTTGGTGCTGTAGTTTCAGTATGGGGTGACACAACATAAGCTTGCTGTATTCAAGGAAGCTTATGTTTTTACAGTTACATTGTGAATGTAATATGTCACTGAAAGGACAATGGAAAAATACACGAGACAGTGAGAAAGGGCCAGCACAGACTTCTTGAAATCTGTCCTCAAAACCACATATGGAATTTATAAAAGAAGCAGGTTGGTTGATTATCCAGACTTTGAGGGCTTGCACCCATGGAAATTAAACACCTTGTCCTCTGATGGAGTTAGATAGTTCAATTCAGTTTTGTTGAGCAGTATAGAGAAAAATATATATGTTCAGTTTGTTTTGTTTTGGACTGTTTTGGATTGAAATAGTTCAAACACGTTTTGATCCTGATTTATCTGTGGAATGTGTAGTAAGACTGCAAAAAATGATTGAAAAGCATTCAAGCTACTCTTTCCTGAGAATAATGTAATTGCTAAGCAACATTGCTTAGCAATGAGCTGCATCTCCCTGCTCAAATCCTTTCTCTGTGCCCTTTGGTACGGCATATGTGCATGAGATTTGAGTCAGAGCATAGGTCATCATAATTGAACTTCAAAAATGTCATAAAAGAAATTGGGTCCTGTCCCTGAAGTTCTTTTATCTACCTTTGTTGAACGCACTTATTGTAAGTCGCTTTGGATAAAAGCGTCTGCTAAATGACCGTAATGTAATGTAATGTAAGTGATAAATATGGAGTACATTACAGCAAAGATAAGGTGTTTGGGGGGGATTGATGCATACAACATGTAATGACAGTAAAGTGGCTTATTCTAGCAAGATGTGTTATGTACTTTGCAGGATGCTTAAATTGCTTAAAAGTTGAATTCATCATTTGAACTGACTGACACAAAGGCTGCTGTGTATAAGCAGGTCAAAGAAAACTGGTGGATGTGAATGTAACCGACTAACTAGTTTCCTTTCTCGGGGGGGGGGGGGGGGGGGGGACTCTGTATTCCGACTTAGAAAGTGGATCATTGCTCCACTTTCATCCATCATTGACAACCACCAAGTGAAGAAGGGGGAGGAGCTCATCCTGGACATGGCCAGGTTTGTCCCCAGCCTAAAACTGTGTAAAGATGTGTGAGTTTTCTAAAGGGGATTCTAAGTGAAGTTTTTGTTGTTGTAACCTGCCAGGTTTGTCTTTTTCCACGCTTTCTTCAATACCAATACTAAAAAAAGCCACTACCGACATCCCAGAGACAGGAAGGAAACTTTGTTTACTACTGGATAATCAAACCAGAACTGTCCTCGTCAGTTCTTCCTGTGGGTAAGAGCTCTGATCTAACCTGCTTCTTATTATTAATGCAGCGTGTGAACGATGACATTGAAAGGCCATGCTAGTTGACACGTCCTAGTCTTCACTCTGAACACTGAATAATAGATGCATATTAAGATGCATATTAATTCCAACCATATGTACAGTTTAATCACAGTCCGGGCACTAACTAAGGCCTGAAAACCTTTCTTTTTAAACAAGGATTTTTTTAACACACTGTGTCATAGTTCTCTTGTTTTTAAACCTGTTTTAATTTTGCTGTACTCTGTAGCACTTTGGGATTGTTTTTAACTATGAAAAGTGCTCTACAAATAAAATGTATTATTATTATTATTATTATTAATGTGAGTTTGTGCTGTGACTCATTGATTTGTGCCTCTTGCAGACTCCTCCTATCCATGCACCACATGCCACTTACACAGGACTCTGCTGAATCTGAGGCCATTAGCCAAAGACTGGTGCTGGGTGTGACAGCTGACAGTACAATGTGGATCTACCACAAGGTCCAGTATGCTCAACTCTTTGCTTAGCCAGTCGAAGCATGTCCAGAGCACTCAACCCTTCGGCCTAGAGCAGAGACTAGGATGGGAAAGGTAGGTAAACACACACACACACACACAGCTGAACAGAGTCACCAATGTTAATCATCTTACATCTGTGTCACTCCTCTCAGCATGCTGGAATCGGTGGCAAGTCTAAAGAAGAAGACAAAGAAAGGCCCGGCTGCAGAGAGCAGCACTTTGCAAGCAGCTCTTCCCGTTGGAATGTTAATTCATCTCTCTAAGGTGGAGCATGTTCTGCTCTTCAGCAGCACTTCACACAAAGTGATGCTCATTTGATGAGTTTATAGTGATGGAGCTGGCATAACACCGGAACCATGTGTTCTTGTATATAATGTACATTGAAGTTCCTACCACTGCTATGAGAACCAGATCAATCAGCAGAGTCCTGGTTGGAATGAGCAACAACAACTCACTAAACCAGGCATGTTTGTGATGAAGGCCCCTGAAGAGCTGGTGGACATCGAGAAGGACCTCAAAACCTCTGTGGATACAGCGCAGGAGAAGAAGGCCAAGAAGAAAAAGAAGAAACAAGGTGAAACTTATTTAAGAGTTTGGAGCAAATATTCACGGGAACCCAAAGTAAATATACGAAAATACAGATACAGAACTTAAAGTTAAATGAGTAGTGCAAGGATATATGAAATGCACGTTTTTACAGTATATAAAGTACAAGGTTTTTTCACAGTATGTGCAGTAAAACAAAGATAAACAAAGTGACCAGTGAAAGTGCATTCATCAGTGCAGTGGTGAGTTCATTCCGGGAGGGGTTGGCCAGTGTGTGTGCGAGGGGGTGGGGGATGGGGTCTGGCGAGTATGTGTGAATGTTTGTGAAGGAGAGTGGGGTGACGGAGGGCAGAGTTCAGCAGGGAGACTGCTGTGGGGAAGAAACTGTTCCTGAACCTGGTGGTTCTTGTACAGACTCCTGTAGTGCCTCCTAGAGGGCAGGAGGGCAAACAGTCTGTTTGCCGGATGGCAGGAGTCTTTCTTTATTTTGGTAGCTCTCCTGAGACAACGCTTCCTGAAGGTGGTCTGAAGAGCAGGAAGGAAGTGAGGCGCCAGCCATGCGTTGGGTGGTTTTCACCACTTTCTGCAGCGCCTTCCGGTCAGCTACTGAGCAGTTCCCGTACCAAACTGTAATGCAGTTGGTCAGGATGCTCTCAACAGTGCAGCGGTAGAAGTTCACCAGGATCTCTGAAGATAGGCCGTTGCTGTGATGCCGATCTGCAAGTTTGGTGATCAGCTCAGAGGGGATGGCAGTGTCAAATGATGAACTGAAGTCTATGAACAGCATTCTTGCATATGTGTATATATCTGATTGTCCAGATGGCACTCTGTTAGGACCTGTTCACTCCGTCCTAACAGAGTGCAGCGCTATGGAGACTGCATCTTCTGTGCTCCTGTTCTTGCAATAAGCAAATTGTTGGGGGTCCAGGTTGGGGGGAAGACAGGATTGGAGATGTGCCAGAACCAGCTGCTCTAAGGACTTGGTGATGGTGGGGGTGAGTGCTACCGGGCGGTAGTCATTCAGACAGGTAGGGGAGGATTTTTGGGGAGCAGGTACGATGGAGGTGGACTTAAAGCAGGTTGGAACAACAGCATGGGCCAAGGACAGGTTGAATAAGTCCGACAGCTCCCCAGCACATGCTTTGAGTACACGTCCAGGGGTGCCATCGGGGCCTGCAGCTTTGTGCGCGTTGATTTTGCTCAACACTGCTCTGACATCCGTGGGGCAGAGTGATAGGGGTTGGTAGTCAGCGGTCAGCTCTGCTTTGGTTGCAGGCTGTAGGTTGTCCCTCTCAAAACAAGCGTAGAAGTTGTTCAACTCGTTGAGAAGGAGATATCAGAGGAGGGGGGCGCTGATCCCTGGATGCCTTGCCACACATGGGGGTTGGAGTTTGAGAAGTACTCCTCAACCTTCAGCTTGCAACAGTGCTTGGCTTCCTTGACGCCCCGCTTCAGGTCAGGCCTGGCTGTACTGTAGGCTCGTGTATCTCCCGATCTGAAGGCGATGCTGTGGGCCTTCAGCAGGAGACAGACGTTCCTGTTCATCCAGGGCTGTTAGGGCACATGGTGATCTGCTTCTGGGTGGTAAACATATGGTATATATGGTGGTGGATATGTGGTCCAGTACAGAGCTCTCAATATCAGTGTGGGAGTGACAGGTTGCCTGGGTGGAAAACACATTCCAGTCTGTGTGCCTGAACCGGTACTGCAACACATCTGTCCCCTCAGGCCACACTTTTATTGTCTTTACTGTGGGTTTCACACATTGGATGAGTGGTGAATACTTGGGGGAGAGAAAAAGAGCAAGGTGGTCTGTTTGTCCTATGTGGGGGAGGGGTTTAGCCTTGTAGGCTCCAACCAAATTGGTGTAAACATGGTCCAGTGTCTTGTTTACTCTAGTGTGGCAGGAAACATGTTGATGAAATCTGGGGAGGACTGCACTACCACACAACCTTGTTTTTCACTGGACTTCTTAGGAAATTCCTAATGTTTACTATTGTTGAATAGAAAATAGAAATGGAAAATATGAAGGCATGTTGTTTTTATCTAGAGGTTTCTGGTACGAGTTTGCCACCTGGTGGTTGGACATGGCATTACATGAATGCGGTTTTATTTTTCAAAAATCCGTTGGAATGATTAAAGTCCCCTGCTTACAAGCCGACATCGAAAGCAGGAAACATGTTGATGAAATCTGGTGAGGACTGCACTACCACACAACCTTGTTTTTCACTGGACTTCTTAGGAAATTCCTAATGTTTACTATTGTTGTACATGAAGAAGACTTTGTTTGAAGAGGAACCACTTGTTTTTCCCGTTTCTGATCCGTTAAACAAAGTTGCGTGTCAATGTTAGAACTTTAAAAAAAAAGACAATAGAAATGGAAAATATGAAGGCATGTTGTTTCTGGTACGATTTGGCCACCTGGTGGTTGGACATGGCATTACATGAATGCGGTTTTATTTTTCAAAATCCGTTGGAATGATTGAAGTCCCCTGCTTTACAAGCCGACATCGAAAGCTTTTCATCCTAATTTACTCAAGTTGCTTTGGACAGGAGGTGATTTCAAGGAGGTCTTCCAAAAAAGTCATTGAATTTGTTTTGAATTGATTATGGAACATTTTTTCCTTTTCACAATCATTTACTCAATCATTACTGGTACGAGTTTGCCACCTGGTGGTTGGACATGGCATTACATGAATGCGGTTTTATTTTTCAAAAACGTCACCAAATAAACAAAGTGGGTTTGGCATGGCGTGGTTGTTTCAGTAAGTCATATTATAATGTGATTTCAAGCAGGGCTATCTTGAAATGTAGTTTGAAAATGTTTTGAGTTGATAATCGATTAGTTTTCACTTTTTCATTCATTCAGGGCCGAACAGCAACATTACTCAATCTGTGCCTGCTTGGACTGCTGTGCTGCTGGCCAAGTAAACAAAGTTGCTTTATTACCTCCTGTAGGTCCACAAATCCTATTATAAGGTAATTGTGAATGACTCTACCATAAAATGTCGTTTAGGATGTACTTTATTGATAACATAACAGTAGCTGTACATACATTGAGAAAAGCGATTGTAGCAGCTAGAGACGTCAAAAACGAATGTAAACATGCTTTTAATTGTTATTTACACAAACAGTGGCGTGGTTGTTTCAGTTAGTCATATTATAATGTGATTTCAAGCAGGGCTATCTTGAAATGTAGTTTGAAAATGTTTTGAGTTGATAATCGATCAGTCTTCACTTTTTCATTCATTCAGGGCTGAACAGCAACACTACTCAATCTGTGCCTGCTTAAACTGCTGTGCTCCTGGCCAAGTAAACAAAGTGGCTTTATTCCCTCCTGTAGGTCCGCAAATCCTATCTAAGGTGATTTTAAATGAATCTACCATAAAATGTCGTTTAGGATGTACTTTGTTGATAACATAACAGTAGCTGTACATACATTATGAAAAAGCGATTGTAGCAGCTAGAAACGTCAAAAACGACTGTAAACATGCTTTTCATTGTTATTTACACAAACAGTGGCGTGGCTGTTTAAGTAAGTCATATTATAATGTGATTTCAAGCAGGGCTATCTTGCAATGAAGTTTGAAAAAGTTTTGAGTTGATAATCGATCAGTTTTCACTTTTCCATTCATTCAGGGCTGAACAGCAACACTACTTGATCTGTGCCTGCTTGGACTGCTGTGCTGCTGGCCAAATAAACAAAGTTGCTTTATGTACTCCTGTAGGTCCACAAATCCTATTATAAGGTGATTTTGAATTAATCTACAATAAATGTCGTTTAAAGATGTACTTTGTTGATAACTTCACAGTTTAAACATTAAACATACATACATTGAGAAACAGCGATTGCAGCATCTGAAAACGTCAAACACGACTGTAACATGCTTTTCATTGTTATTTACACAAACAGTGGCGTGGCTGTTAAAGTTAGAGATATTATAATGTGATTTCAAGCAGTGCTATCTTGAAATGTAGTTTGAAAATGTTTTGAGTTGATAATCGATCAGTTTTCACTTTTTCATTCATTCAGGGCTGAACAGCAACACTTCTCAATCTGTGCCTGCTTAAACTGCTGTGCTCCTGGCCAAATAAACAAAGTGGCTTTATTCCCTCCTGTAGGTCCACAAATCCTATCTAAGGTGATTTTGAATGAATCTACCATAAAATGTCGTTTAGGATGTACTTTATTGATAACATAACAGTAGCTGTACATACATTATGAAAAAGCGATTGTAGCAGCTAGAAACGTCAAAAACGACTGTAAACATGCTTTTCATTGTTATTTACACAAACAGTGGCATGGCTGTTTAAGTAAGTCATAATATTATGTGATTTCAAGCAGGGCTATCTTGCAATGAAGTTTGAAAAAGTTTTGAGTTGATAATCGATCAGTTTTCACTTTTTCATTCATTCAGGGCTGAACAGCAACACTTCTCAATCTGTGCCTGCTTAAACTGCTGTGCTCCTGGCCAAATAAACAAAGTGGCGTTATTCCCTCCTGTAGGTCCACAAATCCTATCTAAGGTGATTTTGAATGAATCTACCATAAAATGTCGTTTAGGATGTACTTTATTGATAACATAACAGTAGCTGTACATACATTATGAAAAAGCGATTGTAGCAGCTAGAAACGTCAAAAACGACTGTAAACATGCTTTTCATTGTTATTTACACAAACAGTGGCATGGCTGTTTAAGTAAGTCATAATATAATGTGATTTCAAGCGGGGCTATCTTGCAATGAAGTTTGAAAAAGTTTTGAGTTGATAATCGATCAGTTTTCACTTTTTCATTCATTCAGGGCTGAACAGCAACACTACTTGATCTGTGCCTGCTTGGACTGCTGTGCTGCTGGCCAAGTAAACAAAGTTGCTTTATTCACTCCTGTAGGTCCACAAATCCTATTATAAGGTGATTTTGAATTAATCTACAATAAAATGTCGTTTAAATATGTACTTTGTTGATAACTTAACAGTTTAAACATTAAACATACATACATTGAGAAACAGCGATTGCAGCATCTGAAAACGTCAAAAACGACTGTAACATGTTTTTCATTGTTATTTACACAAACAGTGGCGTGGCTGTTAAAGTTAGTGATATTATAATGTGATTTCAAGCAGGGCTATCTTGAAATGTAGTTTGAAAATGTTTTGAGTTGATAATCGATCAGTTTTCACTTTTTCATTCATTCAGGGCTGAACAGCAACACTTCTCAATCTGTGCCTGCTTAAACTGCTGTGCTCCTGGCCAAATAAACAAAGTGGCTTTATTCCCTCCTGTAGGTCCACAAATCCTATCTAAGGTGATTTTGAATGAATCTACCATAAAATGTCGTTTAGGATGTACTTTATTGATAACATAACAGTAGCTGTACATACATTATGAAAAAGCGATTGTAGCAGCTAGAAACGTCAAAAACGACTGTAAACATGCTTTTCATTGTTATTTACACAAACAGTGGCGTGGCTGTTTAAGTAAGTCATATTATAATGTGATTTCAAGCAGGGCTATCTTGCAATGAAGTTTGAAAAAGTTTTGAGTTGATAATCGATCAGTTTTCACTTTTCCATTCATTCAGGGCTGAACAGCAACACTACTTGATCTGTGCCTGCTTGGACTGCTGTGCTGCTGGCCAAATAAACAAAGTTGCTTTATGTACTCCTGTAGGTCCACAAATCCTATTATAAGGTGATTTTGAATTAATCTACAATAAATGTCGTTTAAAGATGTACTTTGTTGATAACTTCACAGTTTAAACATTAAACATACATACATTGAGAAACAGCGATTGCAGCATCTGAAAACGTCAAACACGACTGTAACATGCTTTTCATTGTTATTTACACAAACAGTGGCGTGGCTGTTAAAGTTAGAGATATTATAATGTGATTTCAAGCAGTGCTATCTTGAAATGTAGTTTGAAAATGTTTTGAGTTGATAATCGATCAGTTTTCACTTTTTCATTCATTCAGGGCTGAACAGCAACACTTCTCAATCTGTGCCTGCTTAAACTGCTGTGCTCCTGGCCAAATAAACAAAGTGGCTTTATTCCCTCCTGTAGGTCCACAAATCCTATCTAAGGTGATTTTGAATGAATCTACCATAAAATGTCGTTTAGGATGTACTTTATTGATAACATAACAGTAGCTGTACATACATTATGAAAAAGCGATTGTAGCAGCTAGAAACGTCAAAAACGACTGTAAACATGCTTTTCATTGTTATTTACACAAACAGTGGCATGGCTGTTTAAGTAAGTCATAATATTATGTGATTTCAAGCAGGGCTATCTTGCAATGAAGTTTGAAAAAGTTTTGAGTTGATAATCGATCAGTTTTCACTTTTTCATTCATTCAGGGCTGAACAGCAACACTTCTCAATCTGTGCCTGCTTAAACTGCTGTGCTCCTGGCCAAATAAACAAAGTGGCGTTATTCCCTCCTGTAGGTCCACAAATCCTATCTAAGGTGATTTTGAATGAATCTACCATAAAATGTCGTTTAGGATGTACTTTATTGATAACATAACAGTAGCTGTACATACATTATGAAAAAGCGATTGTAGCAGCTAGAAACGTCAAAAACGACTGTAAACATGCTTTTCATTGTTATTTACACAAACAGTGGCATGGCTGTTTAAGTAAGTCATAATATAATGTGATTTCAAGCGGGGCTATCTTGCAATGAAGTTTGAAAAAGTTTTGAGTTGATAATCGATCAGTTTTCACTTTTTCATTCATTCAGGGCTGAACAGCAACACTACTTGATCTGTGCCTGCTTGGACTGCTGTGCTGCTGGCCAAGTAAACAAAGTTGCTTTATTCACTCCTGTAGGTCCACAAATCCTATTATAAGGTGATTTTGAATTAATCTACAATAAAATGTCGTTTAAATATGTACTTTGTTGATAACTTAACAGTTTAAACATTAAACATACATACATTGAGAAACAGCGATTGCAGCATCTGAAAACGTCAAAAACGACTGTAACATGTTTTTCATTGTTATTTACACAAACAGTGGCGTGGCTGTTAAAGTTAGTGATATTATAATGTGATTTCAAGCAGGGCTATCTTGAAATGTAGTTTGAAAATGTTTTGAGTTGATAATCGATCAGTTTTCACTTTTTCATTCATTCAGGGCTGAACAGCAACACTTCTCAATCTGTGCCTGCTTAAACTGCTGTGCTCCTGGCCAAATAAACAAAGTGGCTTTATTCCCTCCTGTAGGTCCACAAATCCTATCTAAGGTGATTTTGAATGAATCTACCATAAAATGTCGTTTAGGATGTACTTTATTGATAACATAACAGTAGCTGTACATACATTATGAAAAAGCGATTGTAGCAGCTAGAAACGTCAAAAACGACTGTAAACATGCTTTTCATTGTTATTTACACAAACAGTGGCATGGCTGTTTAAGTAAGTCATAATATAATGTGATTTCAAGCAGGGCTATCTTGCAATGAAGTTTGAAAAAGTTTTGAGTTGATAATCGATCAGTTTTCACTTTTTCATTCATTCAGGGCTGAACAGCAACACTACTTGATCTGTGCCTGCTGGGACTGCTGTGCTGCTGGCCAAATAAACAAAGTTGCTTTTTTCACTCCTGTAGGTCCACAAATCCTATTATAAGGTGATTTTGAATTAATCTAAATATGTACTTTGTTGATAACTTAACAGTTTAAACATTAAACATACATACATTGAGAAACAGCGATTGCAGCATCTGAAAACGTCAAAAACGACTGTAACATGCTTTTCATTGTTATTTACACAAACAGTGGCGTGGTTGTTTCAGTTAGTCATATTATAATGTGATTTCAAGCAGGGCTATCTTGAACTGTAGTTTGAAAAAGTTTTGAGTTGATAATCGATCAGTTTTCACTTTTTCATTCATTCAGGGCTGAACAGCAACACTACTTGATCTGTGCCTGCTTGGACTGCTGTGCTGCTGGCCAAAAAAACAAAGTTGCTTTATTCACTCCTGTAGGTCCACAAATCCTATTATAAGGTGATTTTGAATTAATCTACAACAAATGTCGTTTAAAGATGTACTTTGTTGATAACTTAACAGTTTAAACATTAAACATACATACATTGAGAAACAGCGATTGCAGCATCTGAAAACGTCAAAAACGACTGTAACATGCTTTTCATTGTTATTTACACAAACAGTGGCGTGGCTGTTAAAGTTAGTGATATTATAATGTGATTTCAAGCAGGGCTATCTTGAAATGTAGTTTGAAAATGTTTTGAGTTGATAATCGATCAGTTTTCACTTTTTCATTCATTCAGGGCTGAACAGCAACACTTCTCAATCTGTGCCTGCTTAAACTGCTGTGCTCCCGGCCAAATAAACAAAGTGGCTTTATTCCCTTCTGTAGGTCCACAAATCCTATCTAAGGTGATTTTGAATGAATCTACCATAAAATGTCGTTTAGGATGTACTTTATTGATAACATAACAGTAGCTGTACATACATTATGAAAAAGCGATTGTAGCAGCTAGAAACGTCAAAAACGACTGTAAACATGCTTTTCATTGTTATTTACACAAACAGTGGCATGGCTGTTAAAGTAAGTCATAATATAATGTGATTTCAAGCAGGGCTATCTTGCAATGAAGTTTGAAAAAGTTTTGAGTTGATAATCGATCAGTTTTCACTTTTTCATTCATTCAGGGCTGAACAGCAACACTACTTGATCTGTGCCTGCTTGGACTGCTGTGCTGCTGGCCAAATAAACAAAGTGGCTGTATTCACTCCTGTAGGTCCACAAATCCTATTATAAGGTGATTTTGAATTAATCTACCATAAAATGTCGTTTATACTTTGTTGATAACTTAACAGTAGCTGCACATACATTGAGAAACAGCAATTGTAGCAGCTAGAAACGTCAAAAACGACTGTAAACATGCTTTTCATTGTTATTTACACAAACAGTGGCGTGGTTGTTTCAGTAAGTCCTAATATAATGTGATTTCAAGCAGGGCTATCTTGAAATGTAGTTTGAAGATGTTTTGAGTTGATAATCGATCAGTTTCCACTTTCCCTTTCTCCCTGTAGCTGCTCGCATCCAGTTTAAGACTCTGGTGCTAGCCTACAGGGCAGCGAAAGGAACAGCTCCTTCATACCTCCAGGCTACGGTCAAGCCCTACACCCCCGGCCGACCACTTCGCTCTGCTGTCTCCAGGCGGCTGGCTGCCCCGGCGCTCAGCGGCCCCTGCTTGCGATCGACGCGGTCACGGCTTTTCACTGTTCTGGCACCTCAGTGGTGGAATGATCTCCCGACTGATGTCAGGACAGCGGAGTCGCTGTCCATCTTTCGCCGCAGGCTGAAAACCCATCCCATCAAGAAACACTACCCGGATCTGCCCTGTGAGAGTTAGGGTCTAGGACATCACCTATTCTGTCCTAGCTCTTCTGATTGACTTTGTTTTCTAATCTGTCCTTTCTAATTTGTCCTTTTTCTCATTCATCATGGTACCTAATTTAATGCACTTTTAATCTAGCTCTAGTTATGTTGTTCTTATGTTGCTCTTAGCTTTTGGTTTTGGTAAATGCGCTCACGATTTCTTGTGACCTGAAGTTCTTTTATCTGTCTTTGTTGAACGCACTTATTGGAAGTCGCTTTGGATGAAAGCGTCTGCTAAATGACTGTAATGTAATGTAATGTAATGTAATGTAATGTAGTTTCATTCAAAATCACCTCATAATTTGAGGTGGATTTGTGGATTTTCAGGAGGCTATGGCAGACACAGATTGGGGTCCATCCTGAATGGATGAAAAAGAGACACATGTTCCATAATCAATTCAAAACACGTCGCATTTCAAGGTATCTCCACTTGAAATCACATTATAATAGGATTTACTAAAGCAACCATCAACTGCTTCTGTAAATTACAATAAAAAGCATTTAACGCCAGGTGGTCGGCATTTCCAGCTTCTGTCATTGCTGTTTATTATTGTAGATTCACTCACATAAGAAAACTGTTCAGTTATCAACAAAGCACATCTTCATATGACATTTCATGGTAGATCTATTCAAAATCACCTTATATTTTTTTGTTTTGTTGACCTACAGGAGTGAATAAAGCAACTTTGTTTACTTGGCCAGGAGTACAGCAGTTTAGGCAGGCACGATTGAGTAGTGTTGTTCTCCAGCCCTGAATGAATGAAAAAGTGAATACTTATCGATTATCAACTCAAAACATTTTCAAACTTCATTGCAAGATAGCCCTGCTTGAAATCACATTATAATATGACTTACTTAAACAGCCACGCCACTGTTTGTGTAAATGTTTACAGTCGTTTTTGACGTTTCTAGCTGCTACAATCGCTTTTTCTCAATGTATGTACAGCTACTGTTAAGTTATCAACAAAGTATATCCTAAACGACATTTCATAGCAGATTCATTCAAAATCAACTTATAATAGGATTTGTGGACCTACAGGAGGGAATAAAGCCACTTTGTTTACTTGGCCAGGAGCACAGCAGTTTAAGAAGGCACAGATTGAGCAGTGTTGCTGTTCAGCCCTGAATGAATGAAAAAGTGAAAACTGATCGATTATCAACTCAAAACATTTTCAAACTTCATTGCAAGATAGCCCTGCTTGAAATCACATTATAATATGACTAACTGAAACAACCACGCCACTGTTTGTGTAAATAACAATGAAAAGCATGTTTACAGTCGTTTTTGACGTTTCTAGCTGCTACAATCGCTTTTCTCAATGTATGTACAGCTACTGTTATGTTATCAATAAAGTACATCCTACACGACATTTTATGGTAGATTCATTCACAATTACCTCATAATAGGATTTGTGGACCTACAGGAGTGAATACAGCCACTTTGTTTTTTTGGCCAGGAGCACAGCAGTTTAAGGAGGCACAGATTGAGTTGTGTTGCTGTTCAGCCCTGAATGAATGAAAAAGTGAAAACTGATCGATTATCAACTCAAAACATTTTCAAACTTCATTGCAAGGTAGCCCTGCTTGAAATCACATTATAATATGACTTACTTAAACAGCCACGCCACTGTTTGTGTAAATAACAATGAAAAGCATGTTTACAGTCGTTTTTGACGTTTCTAGCTGCTACAATCGCTTTTCTCAATGTATGTACAGCTACTGTTATGTTATCAATAAAGTACATCCTTAACGACATTTTATGGTAGATTCATTCACAATTACCTCGTAATAGGACTTGTGGACCTACAGGAGTGAATACAGCCACTTTGTTTTTTTGGCCAGGAGCACAGCAGTTTAAGGAGGCACAGATTGAGTTGTGTTGCTGTTCAGCCCTGAATGAATGAAAAAGTGAAAACTGATCGATTATCAACTCAAAACATTTTCAAACTTCATTGCAAGGTAGCCCTGCTTGAAATCACATTATAATATGACTTACTTAAACAGCCACGCCACTGTTTGTGTAAATAACAATGAAAAGCATTTTACAGTCGTTTTTGACGTTTTCAGATGCTGCAATCGCTGTTTCTCAATGTATGTATGTTTAATGTTTAAACTGTTAAGTTATCAACAAAGTACATCTTTAAACGACATTTATTGTAGATTAATTCAAAATCACCTTATAATAAGATTTGTGGACCTACAGGAGTGAATACAGCCACTTTGTTTATTTGGCCAGCAGCACAGCAGTCCAAGCAGGCACAGATTGAGTATTGTTGCTGTTCAGCCCTGAATGAATGAAAAAGTGAAAACTGATCGATTATCAACTCAAAACATTTTAAAACTTCATTGCAAGATAGCCCTGCTTGAAATCACATTATATTATGACTTACTTAAACAGCCATGCCACTGTTTGTGTAAATAACAATGAAAAGCATGTTTACAGTCGTTTTTGACGTTTCTAGCTGCTACAATCGCTTTTTCATAATGTATGTACAGCTACTGTTATGTTATCAATAAAGTACATCCTAAACGACATTTTATGGTAGATTCATTCAAAATCACCTTAGATAGGATTTGTGGACCTACAGGAGGGAATAAAGCCACTTTGTTTATTTGGCCAGGAGCACAGCAGTTTAAGCAGGCACAGATTGAGAAGTGTTGCTGTTCAGCCCTGAATGAATGAAAAAGTGAAAACTGATCGATTATCAACTCAAAACATTTTCAAACTACATTTCAAGATAGCCCTGCTTGAAATCACATTATAATATCTCTAACTTTAACAGCCACGCCACTGTTTGTGTAAATAACAATGAAAAGCATGTTTACAGTCGTTTTTGACGTTTCTAGCTGCTACAATCGCTTTTCTCAATGTATGTGCAGCTACTGTTATGTTATCAATAAAGTACATCCTACACGACATTTTATGGTAGATTCATTCACAATTACCTCATAATAGGATTTGTGGACCTACAGGAGTGAATGCAGCCACTTTGTTTTTTTGGCCAGGAGCACAGCAGTTTAAGGAGGCACAGATTGAGTTGTGTTGCTGTTCAGCCCTGAATGAATGAAAAAGTGAAAACTGATCGATTATCAACTCAAAACATTTTCAAACTTCATTGCAAGGTAGCCCTGCTTGAAATCACATTATAATATGACTTACTTAAACAGCCACGCCACTGTTTGTGTAAATAACAATGAAAAGCATGTTACAGTCGTTTTTGACGTTTTCAGATGCTGCAATCGCTGTTTCTCAATGTATGTATGTTTAATGTTTAAACTGTTAAGTTATCAACAAAGTACATCTTTAAACGACATTTATTGTAGATTCATTTAAAATCAACTTAAAATAAGATTTGTGGACCTACAGGAGTGAATACAGCCACTTTGTTTATTTGGCCAGCAGCACAGCAGTCCAAGCAGGCACAGATTGAGTATTGTTGCTGTTCAGCCCTGAATGAATGAAAAAGTGAAAACTGATCGATTATCAACTCAAAACATTTTCAAACTTCATTGCAAGGTAGCCCTGCTTGAAATCACATTATAATATGACTAACTTTAACAGCCACGCCACTGTTTGTGTAAATAACAATGAAAAGCATGTTTACAGTCGTTTTTGACGTTTCTAGCTGCTACAATCGCTTTTCTCAATGTATGTACAGCTACTGTTATGTTATCAATAAAGTACATCCTAAACGACATTTTATGGTAGATTCATTCACAATTACCTCATAATAGGATTTGTGGACCTACAGGAGTGAATACAGCCACTTTGTTTTTTTGGCCAGGAGCACAGCAGTTTAAGGAGGCACAGATTGAGTTGTGTTGCTGTTCAGCCCTGAATGAATGAAAAAGTGAAAACTGATCGATTATCAACTCAAAACATTTTCAAACTTCATTGCAAGGTAGCCCTGCTTGAAATCACATTATAATATGACTTACTTAAACAGCCACGCCACTGTTTGTGTAAATAACAATGAAAAGCATGTTACAGTCGTTTTTGACGTTTTCAGATGCTGCAATCGCTGTTTCTCAATGTATGTATGTTTAATGTTTAAACTGTTAAGTTATCAACAAAGTACATCTTTAAACGACATTTTATGGTAGATTCATTCAAAATCAACTTAAAATAGGATTTGTGGACCTACAGGAGTGAATAAAGCCACTTCGTTTACTTGGCCAGGAGCACAGCAGTTTAAGCAGGCACAGATTGAGTAATGTTGCTGTTCGGCCCTGAATGAATGAAAAAGTGAAAACTAATCGATTATCAACTCAAAACATTTTCACACTACATTTCAAGATAGCCCTGCTTGAAATCACATTATAATATGACTTACTGAAACAACCACGCCATGCCAAACCCACTTTGTTTATTTGGTGACGTTTTTAAAAAATTAAACCGCATTCATGTAATGCCATGTCCAACCACCAGGTGGCAAACTCGTACCAGAAACCTCTAGATACAAACAACATGCCTTTTTCCATTTCCATTTCCATGAAACAACCACGCCACTGTTTGTGTAAATAACAATAAAAAGCATGTTACAGCCGTATTTGACGTTTCCAGCTGCTGCAATCGCTGTTTCTCAATGTATGTACAGCTACATGTTTAAACTGTTAAGTTATCAACAAAGTTCATCTTAAAATAACATTTTATGGTAGATTCATTCAAAATCACCTCATAGTATGATTTGTGGATTTTCAGGAGGGAATGCCAGTCAGCTGCTGTCCACATCATCATGTGGACTCGAACTGAGCTCTTTGAGCAGACACAGATTGGGAAGTCTGGACTGGGCAGTCCTAAATGATTGTGAAAAGGAAAAAATGTTCCATAATCAATTCAAAACAAATTCAATGACGTTTTTTGGAAGACCTCCCTGAAATCACCTCCTGTCCGAAGCAACCTGTACCTGCTTGAGTAAATTAGGATGAAAAGCTTTCGATGTCGGCTTGTAAGCAGGGGACTTCAATCATTCCAACGGATTTTGAAAAATAAAACCGCATTCATGTAATGCCATGTCCAACCACCAGGTGGCCAACTCGTACCAGAAACAACATGCCTTCATATTTTCGATATCTATTGTCTTTTTTTTTAAAGTTCTAACATTGACACGCAACTTTGTTTAACGGATCAGAAACGGGAAAAACAAGTGGTTCCTCTTCAAACAAAGTCTTCTTCATGTACAACAATAGTAAACATTAGGAATTTCCTAAGAAGTCCAGTGAAAAACAAGGTTGTGTGGTAGTGCAGTCCTCACCAGATTTCATCAACATGTTTCCTGCTTTCGATGTCGGCTTGTAAGCAGGGGACTTTAATCATTCCAACGGATTTCTGAAAAATAAAACCGCATTCATGTAATGCCATGTCCAACCACCAGGTGGCAAACTCGTACCAGAAACCTCTAGATAAAAACAACATGCCTTCATATTTTCCATTTCTATTTTCTATTCAACAATAGTAAACATTGGGAATTTCTTAAGAAGTCCAGTGAAAAACAAGGTTGTGCAGTCCTACCCAGATTTCATCAACATGTTTCCTGCCACACTAGAGTAAACAAGACACTTGACCATGTTTACACCAATTTGGTTGGAGCCTACAAGGCTAAACCCCTCCCCCACATAGGACAAACAGACCACCTTGCTCTTTTTCTCTCCCCCAAGTATTCACCACTCATCCAATGTGTGAAACCCACAGTAAAGACAATAAAAGTGTGGCCTGAGGGGACAGATGTGTTGCAGTACCGGTTCAGGCACACAGACTGGAATATGTTTTCAACCCAGGCAACCTTGTCACTCCCACACTGATATTGAGAGTTCTGTACTGGACCACATACCATATGTTTACCACCCAGAAGCAGATCACCATGTGCCCTAACAGCCCTGGATGAACAGGAATGTCTGTCTCCTGCTGAAGGCCCGCAGCATTGCCTTCAGATCGGGAGATACACGAGCCTACAGTACAGCCAGGCCTGACCTGAAGCGGGGCGTCAAGGAAGCCAAGCACTGCTGCAAGCTGAAGGTACAGGAGTACTTCTCAAACTCCAACCCCCATGTGTGGCAAGGCATCCAGGGATCAGCGCCCCCCTCCTCTGATATCTCCTTTCTCAACGAGTTGAACAACTTCTACGCTTGTTTTGAGAGGGACAACCTACAGCCTGCAACCAAAGCAGAGCTGACCGCTGACTACCAACCCCTATCACTCTGCCCCACGGATGTCAGAGCAGTGTTGAGCAAAATCAACGCGCACAAAGCTGCAGGCCCCGATTGCACCCCTGGACGTGTACTTAGAGCATGTGCTGGGGAGCTGTCGGACTTATTCAACCTGTCCTTGGCCCATGCTGTTGTTCCAACCTGCTTTAAGTCCACCTCCATTGTACCTGCTCCCCAAAAATCCTCCCCTACCTGTCTGAATGACTACCGCCCGGTAGCACTCACCCCCACCATCACCAAGTGCTTAAAGCAGCTGGTTCTGGCACATCTCCAATCCTGTCTTCCCCCCAACCTGGACCCCCAACAATTTGCTTATTGCAAGAACAGGAGCACAGAAGATGCAGTCTCCATAGCGCTGCACTCTGTTAGGACGGAGTGAACAGGTCCTAACAGAGTGCCATCTGGACAATCAGGACACATATGCAAGAATGCTGTTCATAGACTTCAGTTCATCATTTGACACTGCCATCCCCTCTGAGCTGATCACCAAACTTGCAGATCGGCATCACAGCAACGGCCTATCTTCAGAGATCCTGGTGAACTTCTACCGCTGCACTGTTGAGAGCATCCTGACCAACTGCATTACAGTTTGGTACGGGAACTGCTCTGTAGCTGACCGGAAGGCGCTGCAGAAAGTGGTGAAAACCACCCAACGCATGGCTGGCGCCTCACTTCCTTCCTGCTCTTCAGACCACCTTCAGGAAGTGTTGTCTCAGGAGAGCTACCAAAATAAAGAAAGACTCCTGCCATCCGGCAAACAGACTGTTTGCCCTCCTGCCCTCTAGGAGGCACTACAGGAGTCTCTGTACAAGAACCACCAGGTTCAGGAACAGTTTCTTCCCCACAGCAGTCTCCCTGCTGAACTCTGCCCTCCGTCACCCCACTCTCCTTCACAAACATTCACACATACTCGCCAGACCCCATCCCCCACCCCCTCGCACACACACTGGCCAACCCCTCCCGGAATGAACTCACCACTGCACTGATGAATGCACTTTCACTGGTCACTTTGTTTATCTTTGTTTTACTGCACATACTGTGAAAAAACCTTGTACTTTATATACTGTAAAAACTTGCATTTCATATATCCTTGCACTACTCATTTAACTTTAAGTTCTGTATCTGTATTTTCGTATATTTACTTTGGGTTCCCGTGAATATTTGGTCCAAACTCTTAAATAAGTGCAGTTTCACCTTGTTTCTTCTCTTTCTTCTTGGCCTTCTTCTCCTGCGCTTTATCCACAGAGGTTTTGAGGTCCTTCTCGATGTCCACCAGCTCTTCAGGGGCCTTCATCACAAACATGCCTGGTTTAGTGAGTTGTTGTTGCTCATTCCAACCAGGACTCTGCTGATTGATCTGGTTCTCATAGCAGTGGTAGGAACTTCAATGTACATTATATACAAGAACACATGGTTCCGGTGTTATGCCAGCTCCATCACTATAAACTCATCAAATGAGCATCACTTTGTGTGAAGTGCTGCTGAAGAGCAGAACATGCTCCACCTTAGAGAGATGAATTAACATTCCAACGGGAAGAGCTGCTTGCAAAGTGCTGCTCTCTGCAGCCGGGCCTTTCTTTGTCTTCTTCTTTAGACTTGCCACCGATTCCAGCATGCTGAGAGGAGTGACACAGATGTACGATGATTAACATTGGTGACTCTGTTCAGCTGTGTGTGTGTGTGTGTGTGTGTTTACCTACCTTTCCCATCCTAGTCTCTGCTCTAGGCCGAAGGGTTGAGTGCTCTGGACATGCTTCGACTGGCTAAGCAAAGAGTTGAGCATACTGGACCTTGTGGTAGATCCACATTGTACTGTCAGCTGTCACACCCAGCACCAGTCTTTGGCCATTAGGCCTCAGATTCAGCAGAGTCCTGTGTAAGTGGCATGTGGTGCATGGATAGGAGGAGTCTGCAAGAGGCACAAATCAATGAGTCACAGCACAAACTCACATTAATAATAATAATAATAATAATACATTTGATTTGAAGAGCACTTTTCATAGTTAAAAACAATCCCAAAGTGCTACAGAGTACAGCAAAATTAAAACAGGTTTTAAAACAAGAGAACTATGACACAGTGTGTTAAAAAAATCCTTGTTTAAAAAGAAAGGTTTTCAGGCCTATGTTAGTGCCCAGACTGTGATTAAACTGTACATATGGTTGGAATTAATATGCATCTTAATATGCATCTATTATTCAGTGTTCAGAGTGAAGACTAGGACGTGTCTACTAGCATGGCCTTTCAATGTCATCGTTCACACGCTGCATTAATAATAAGAAGCAGGTTAGATCAGAGCTCTTACCCAAAGGAAGAACTGACGAGGACAGTTCTGGTTTGATTATCCAGTAGTAAACAAAGTTTCCTTCCTGTCTCTGGGATGTCGGTAGTGGCTTTTTTTAGTATTGGTATTGAAGAAAGCGTGGAAAAAGACAAACCTGGCAGGTTTGTCTTTTTCCACGCAACAACAAAAACTTCACTTAGAATCCCCTTTAGAAAACTCACACATCTTTACACAGTTTTAGGCTGGGGACAAACCTGGCCATGTCCAGGATGAGCTCCTCCCCCTTCTTCACTTGGTGGTTGTCAATGATGGATGAAAGTGGAGCAATGATCCACTTTCTAAGTCGGAATACAGAGTCCCCCCCCCCGAGAAAGGAAACTAGTTAGTCGGTTACATTCACATCCACCAGTTTTCTTTGACCTGCTTATACACAGCAGCCTCTGTGTCAGTCAGTTCAAATGATGAATTCAACTTTTAAGCAATTTAAGCATCCTGCAAAGTACATAACACATCTTGCTAGAATAAGCCACTTTACTGTCATTACATGTTGTATGCATCAATCCCCCCCAAACACCTTATCTTTGCTGTAATGTACTCCATATTTATCACTTACATTACATTACATTACGGTCATTTAGCAGACACTTTTATCCAAAGCGACTTACAATAAGTGCGTTCAACAAAGGTAGATAAAAGAACTTCAGGGACAGGACCCAATTTCTTCTCATGGGTAAAAATGGGATGCTCAGTGCCCATTTCATTTTGACAACATTCAAAAAGTTGGTCCAAACAGTGACTTACTGACATTTTTGAAGTTCAATTTTGATGACCTTTGCTCTGACCCAAATCACTTACACAATTCACATTCACATTTGGTAAGGCACATATGCCTTACCAAAGGGCACAGAGAAAGGATTTGAGCAGGGAGATGCAGCTCATTGCTAAGCAATGTTGCTTAGCAATTACATTATTCTCAGGAAAGAGTAGCTTGAATGCTTTTCAATCATTTTTTGCAGTCTTACTACACATTCCACAGATAAATCAGGATCAAAACGTGTTTGAACTATCCCAATCCAAAACAGTCCAAAACAAAACAAACTGAACATATATATTTTTCTCTATACTGCTCAACAAAACTGAATTGAACTATCTAACTCCATCAGAGGACAAGGTGTTTTATTTCCATGGGTGCAAGCCCTCAAAGTCTGGATAATCAACCAACCTGCTTCTTTTATAAATTCCATATGTGGTTTTGAGGACAGATTTCAAGAAGTCTGTGCTGGCCCTTTCTCACTGTCTCGTGTATTTTTCCATTGTCCTTTCAGTGACATATTACATTCACAATGTAACTGTAAAAACATAAGCTTCCTTGAATACAGCAAGCTTATGTTGTGTCACCCCATACTGAAACTACAGCACCAAATAAATTAATTTCACCATTCTTTGTTTGGATTTGGACACCATTTTACAGCAACTGTAAGTCATAATCAATTGTTTGTAACACAACATCAACACGACACTCATCAATATCCTTAGCTTTTACTAAAGCAAAAAGTCTGATTGCAGCAAGCTTAACCTAAACTTGGGGTCTATGTTTCCTAAAGTATTATTAACCATCAATATATTTCATCTGTATATAAAATCACCTGCAATGGTGTGGTGGGATTTGGAAAGGCTGATATTTCTCTGATATTTTCTGAAATATTCATTATTTTCCAGCTGAAAATTTTTCATTAAAACCCATTCAAATCTTTTTTCATTTTATTCAGGCACTTCATGTGCCTTCTTACTTCTTCTACTTTCAGACAGAGACAGAGAATCCATTCAAGGGTTATCCTGCCTCTCCTGCACACACACATCCTTGAACACAGGCTTTGATCTTTCTTTGTTTTTTTTCTGGGCAACTGTTGTCCTTTTGTCACAGCTTCAAAGGACTTGAGCTGTCAATCAAACTGCTTGCGAGTTTATCTCATTTAGGGACAGAAATCTTTCACACATTGTTAGACCTACATGCTCCATTCTTTCAGGGTTTTTTTTTTTAAGCATTTCAAGCATTTAAACACTTTTATGGTTTTACAGCAGAATCTTTGAGTCACTTAAAGCAATTCAAATCTTTCAGGCAACAGACAGCACAGACACTCACACTCACATTACTTCAAGTACACACGCACACACAGACAGGCTTTGATCTTTCTGGGTTTTTTTCATAATTTTCACCCATTTCATAGGTTTTTGCAGTCAAAACACTTCAAGCATTTTAAATCTTGCAGGCAACAGACAGCACAGACACTCACACTCACATTACTTCACATACACATACATAAAGCACACACAGGCTTCATTTTTCAGGGTTTTTCTCAGCATATTCACACATTTCGCGGGTTTTGCAGTTAAAACCCTTCAAGCATTTTAAATCTTCCCATAGATAGACACACTCACTCGCATATACACTTCACATCAAGCATTATGTAGTCACACTATCATACTAGATAGCCAACATTGCATCTTACCTGATGAACAGGCCCTTGAATCTGATAATCCTCATTCACACGTACCACAAAAAAACAGTCCAATGGTGCACACAGTCAGACGGTAAAATGGCTGCAAATGGACAACACGGCAACAAATGGTGTGACCAGGTCGGGCTATACCAAATGAGGAATTTGGTCGAGCCCATTAAGACTCGAAATAGCTTGCATAGTAATTACATAGTAATGAAATTCAAAAATGCTGAAAACTGGCTGAACAATTAACATTTACCTTGTAGTCGTTATATCTACAAATAACTATTTTTTATTCGCTATTTACACGTAGTCTGACATGTTTCGCACATACTCCTCCCCCCCCCTCACAGAACTTACGTGATTGGATGGTCGACTGGAGAACCATTTTGAACTGGATGTCATCAAGAGAAGTATGGTTTTCCTTAAGTTGGCTCATCGGTAAGGTAGTTTAACAGTATCGCTTCTGTCTTCGGTAATGCATTCGTATTTACAGCGGCGCATATGGAAAGAGGAAGATGGCCCCATCACAGACAGCTAAGTTATGGCTTTTGCACTCCGTCCACCCTGTTTAGCAGCTGCAAGTGTGCCGACATCATCGTGTTTGCACGTACATCCTTACTGCAGACAGATTGCAACAGCCCCGCCTCTTCGAGCAGCGAACAGAATGGGACAGGTAGGTGCGCACACACACACACACACACACACACACACACACACACACATGAGTTGATTATAAAACGTGTCACTCTTTCATCCATTTAGGACTGGACCCCAATCTGTATCTGACCAGAAAACTCAGTTCCCTCCTGAAAATCCTCAAATCCTATTATAAGGTGATTTTGAATGAATCTACCATAAAATGTCATGTTAAGATAGGCTTTGTTGATAACTAAACAGTTTTCTCATTGGAGTGAATATACAATAATCAACAGCATTGGGGCAACTGTAAGTGCTGAAAACCTAGCGTAAAATGCTTGTCATTGTAATTTACACGAGCAGTTGATGGTTGCTTCATTAAATCCTATTATAATGTGATTTCAAGTAGAGGTACCTGGAAATGTAATTTGAATATATTTTGAGTTGATTATGGAACATCTGTCACTTTTTCATCCATTTAGGACTGGACCTTAATCTGCATTTGACCAGAAAACTCAGTTCCCTCCTGAAAATCCACAAATCCTATTATCAGGTGATTTTGAATGAATCTACCATAAAATGTCATGTGAAGATGTGCTCTGCTGATAACTAAACAGTTTCTCATTGGAGTGAATATACAATGATAAACAGCAATGAAAGCAGCTGTAAATGCTGAAAACCTAGCGTAAAATGCTTTTCATTGTAATTTACACAAGCAGTTGATGGTTGCTTCATTAAATCCTGTTATAATGTGATTTCAAGTAGAGGTACCTTGAAATGTAATGTGAATATGTTTCGAGTTGATTATGGAACATGTGTCACTTTTTCATCCATTTAGGACTGGACCCCAATCTGTATCCGACCAGAAAACTCAGTTCCCTCCTGAAAATCCACAAATCCTATTATGAGGTGATTATGAATGGATCTACCATAAAATGTCATGTTAAGATGTGCTTTGTTGATAACTAAACAGTTTTCTCATTGGAGTGAATATACAATAATCAACAGCAATGGGGCAGCTGTAAATGCTGAAAACCTAGCGTAAAATGCTCTTCATTGTAGTTGATGGTTGCTTCAGTAAATCCTATTATAATGTGATTTCAAGAAGAGGTACCTGGAAATGTAATGTGAATATGTTTTGAGTTGATTATGGAACATCTGTCACTTTTTCATCCATTTAGGACTGGACCCCAATCTGTGTCTGTCATAGCCTCCTGAAAATCCACAAATCCTATTATGAGGTGATTATGAATGAATCTACCATCAAATGTCATGCAAGGATGTGCTTTGTTGATAACTAAACAGTTTTCTCATTGGAGTGAATATACAATAATGAACAGCAATCGGACAGCTGTAAATGCTGAAAACCTAGTGTAAAATGCATTCATTGTAATTTACACAAGCAGTTGATGGTTGCTTCATTAAATCCTATTATAATGTGATTTCAAGTAGAGGTACCTGGAAATGTAATTTGAATATGTTTTGAGTTGATTATGGAACAGCTGTCACTTTTTCATCCATTTAGGACTGGACCCCAATCTGTATCTGACCAGAAAACTCAGTTCCCTCCTGAAAATCCACAAATCCTATTATAAGGTGATTTTGAATGAATCTACCATAAAATGTCATGTTAAGATGTGCTTTGTTGATAACTGAACAGTTTTCTCATTGGAGTGAATATACAATAATCAACAGTAATAGGGCAGCTGTAAATGCTGAAAACCTAGCGTAAAATGCTTTTCATTGTAATTTACACAAGCAGTTGATGGTTGCTTCATTAAATCCTATTATAATGTGATTTCAAGTAGAGGTACCTGGAAATGTAATTTGAATATGTTTTGAGTTGATTATGGAACATCTGTCACTTTTTCATCCATTTAGGACTGGACCCCAATCTGTGTCTGTCATAGCCTCCTGAAAATCCACAAATCCTATTATGAGGTGATTATGAATGAATCTACCATCAAATGCCATGCAAAGATGTGCTCTGCTGATAACTAAACAGTTTTCTCATTGGAGTGAATATACAATGATAAACAGCAATGAAAGCATCTGTAAATGCTGAAAACCAAGCGTAAAATGCTTTTCATTGTAGTTGATGGTTGCTTCATTAAATCCTATTATAATGTGATTTCAAGTAGAGGTACCTTGAAATGTAATTTGAATATGTTTTGAGTTGATTATGGAACATCTGTCACTTTTTCATCCATTTAGGACTGGACCCCAATCTGTGTCTGTCATAGCCTCCTGAAAATCCACAAATCCTATTATGAGGTGATTATGAATGAATCTACCATCAAATGCCATGCAAAGATGTGCTCTGCTGATAACTAAACAGTTTTCTCATTGGAGTGAATATACAATGATAAACAGCAATGAAAGCATCTGTAAATGCTGAAAACCAAGCGTAAAATGCTTTTCATTGTAGTTGATGGTTGCTTCATTAAATCCTATTATAATGTGATTTCAAGTAGAGGTACCTTGAAATGTAATTTGAATATGTTTTGAGTTGATTATGGAACATCTGTCACTTTTTCATCCATTTAGGACTGGACCCCAATCTGTGTCTGTCATAGCCTCCTGAAAATCCACAAATCCTATTATGAGGTGATTATGAATGAATCTACCATAAAATGTCATGCAAAGATGTGCTCTGCTGATAACTAAACAGTTTTCTCATTGGAGTGAATATACAATGATAAACAGCAATGAAAGCATCTGTAAATGCCAAAAACCAAGCGTAAAATGCTTTTCATTGTAGTTGATGGTTGCTTCATTAAATCCTATTATAATGTGATTTCAAGTAGAGGTACCTTGAAATGTAATTTGAATATGTTTTGAGTTGATTATGGAACATCTGTCACTTTTTCATCCATTTAGGACTGGACCCCAATCTGTATCCGACCAGAAAACTCAGTTCCCTCCTGAAAATCCACAAATCCTATTATAAGGTGATTTTGAATGAATCTGCCATAAAATGTCATGTAAAGATGTGCTTTGTTGATAACTAAACAGTTTTCTCATTGGAGTGAATATACAATAATCAACAGCAATGGGGCAGCTGTAAATGCTGAAAACCTAGCGTAAAATGCTTTTCATTGTAATTTACACAAGCAGTGGATGGTTGCTTCATTAAATCCTATTATAATGTGATTTCAAGTAGAGGTACCTTGAAATGTAATTTGAATATGTTTTGAGTTGATTATGGAACATCTGTCACTTTTTCATCCATTTAGGACTGGACCCCAATCTGTATCTGACCAGAAAACTCAGTTCCCTCCTGAAAATCCACAAATCCTATTATAAGGTGATTTTGAATGAATCTACCATAAAATGTCATGTTAAGATGTGCTTTGTTGATAACTAAACAGTTTTCTCATTGGAGTGAATATACAATAATCAACAGTAATAGGGCAGCTGTAAATGCTGAAAACCTAGCGTAAAATGCTTTTCATTGTAATTTACACAAGCAGTGGATGGTTGCTTCATTAAATCCTATTATAATGTGATTTCAAGTAGAGGTACCTTGAAATGTAATTTGAATATGTTTTGAGTTGATTATGGAACATCTGTCACTTTTTCATCCATTTAGGACTGGACCCCAATCTGTGTCTGTCATAGCCTCCTGAAAATCCACAAATCCTATTATGAGGTGATTATGAATGAATCTACCATAAAATGTCATGCAAAGATGTGCTCTGCTGATAACTAAACAGTTTTCTCATTGGAGTGAATATACAATGATAAACAGCAATGAAAGCATCTGTAAATGCTGAAAACCAAGCGTAAAATGCTTTTCATTGTAGTTGATGGTTGCTTCATTAAATCCTATTATAATGTGATTTCAAGTAGAGGTACCTTGAAATGTAATTTGAATATGTTTTGAGTTGATTATGGAACATCTGTCACTTTTTCATCCATTTAGGACTGGACCCCAATCTGTGTCTGTCATAGCCTCCTGAAAATCCACAAATCCTATTATGAGGTGATTATGAATGAATCTACCATAAAATGACATGCAAAGATGTGCTCTGCTGATAACTAAACAGTTTTCTCATTGGAGTGAATATACAATGATAAACAGCAATGAAAGCATCTGTAAATGCCAAAAACCAAGCGTAAAATGCTTTTCATTGTAGTTGATGGTTGCTTCATTAAATCCTATTATAATGTGATTTTAAGTAGAGGTACCTTGAAATGTAATTTGAATATGTTTTGAGTTGATTATGGAACATCTGTCACTTTTTCATCCATTTAGGACTGGACCCCAATCTGTATCCGACCAGAAAACTCAGTTCCCTCCTGAAAATCCACAAATCCTATTATGAGGTGATTTTCAATGAATCTGCCATAAAATGTCGTGTAAAGATGTGCCTTGTTGATAACTAAACAGTTTTCTCATTGGAGTGAATATACAATAATCAACAGCAATGGGGCAGCTGTAAATGCTGAAAACCTAGCGTAAAATCCTTTTCATTGTAATTTACACAAGCAGTTGAAGGTTGCTTCATTAAATCCTATTATAATGTGATTTCAAGTAGAGGTACCTTGAAATGTAATTTGAATATGTTTTGAGTTGATTATGGAACATCTGTCACTTTTTCATCCATTTAGGACTGGACCCCAATCTGTATCTGACCAGAAAACTCAGTTCCCTCCTGAAAATCCACAAATCCTATTATAAGGTGATTTTGAATGAATCTACCATAAAATGTCATGTTAAGATGTGCTTTGTTGATAACTAAACAGTTTTCTCATTGGAGTGAATATACAATAATCAACAGTAATAGGGCAGCTGTAAATGCTGAAAACCTAGCGTAAAATGCTTTTCATTGTAATTTACACAAGCAGTGGATGGTTGCTTCATTAAATCCTATTATAATGTGATTTCAAGTAGAGGTACCTTGAAATGTAATTTGAATATGTTTTGAGTTGATTATGGAACATCTGTCACTTTTTCATCCATTTAGGACTGGACCCCAATCTGTGTCTGTCATAGCCTCCTGAAAATCCACAAATCCTATTATGAGGTGATTATGAATGAATCTACCATAAAATGTCATGCAAAGATGTGCTCTGCTGATAACTAAACAGTTTTCTCATTGGAGTGAATATACAATGATAAACAGCAATGAAAGCATCTGTAAATGCCAAAAACCAAGCGTAAAATGCTTTTCATTGTAGTTGATGGTTGCTTCATTAAATCCTATTATAATGTGATTTCAAGTAGAGGTACCTTGAAATGTAATTTGAATATGTTTTGAGTTGATTATGGAACATCTGTCACTTTTTCATCCATTTAGGACTGGACCCCAATCTGTATCCGACCAGAAAACTCAGTTCCATCCTGAAAATCCACAAATCCTATTATAAGGTGATTTTGAATGAATCTGCCATAAAATGTCATGTAAAGATGTGCTTTGTTGATAACTAAACAGTTTTCTCATTGGAGTGAATATACAATAATCAACAGCAATGGGGCAGCTGTAAATGCTGAAAACCTAGCGTAAAATGCTTTTCATTGTAATTTACACAAGCAGTTGAAGGTTGCTTCATTAAATCCTATTATAATGTGATTTCAAGTAGAGGTACCTTGAAATGTAATTTGAATATGTTTTGAGTTGATTATGGAACATCTGTCACTTTTTCATCCATTTAGGACTGGACCCCAATCTGTATTTGACCAGAAAACCCAGTTCCCTCCTGAAAATCCACAAATCCTTTTATAAGGTGATTTTGAATGAATCTGCCATAAAATGTCATGTGAAGATGTGCTCTGCTGATAACTAAACAGTTTTCTCATTGGAGTGAATATACAATGATAAACTGCGATGAAAGCAGCTGTAAATCCCCAAAACCAGGCGTAAAATGCTTTTCATTGTTGTTGATGGTTGCTTCAGTAAATCCAATTATAATGTGATTTCAAGTAGAGGTACCTTGAAATGTAATTTGAATATGTTTTGAGTTGATTATGGAACATCTGTCACTTTTTCATCCATTTAGGACTGGACCCCAATCTGTATTTCACAAGAAAACTCAGTTCCCTCCTGAAAATCCACAAATCCTATTATAAGGTGATTTTGAATGAATCTACCATAAAATGTCATGTGAAGATGTGCTCTGCTGATAACTAAACAGTTTTCTCATTGGAGTGGATATACAATGATAAACAGCAATGAAATAAGCTGTAAATGCCGAAAACCAAGCGTAAAATGCTTTTCATTGTAGTTGATGGTTGCTTCAGTAAATCCTATTATAATGTGATTTCAAGTAGAGGTACCTTGAAATGTAATTTGAATATGTTTTGAGTTGATTATGGAACATCTGTCACTTTTTCATCCATTTAGGACTGGACCCCAATCTGTGTCTGTCATAGCCTCCTGAAAATCCACAAATCCTATTATGAGGTGATTATGAATGAATCTACCATCAAATGTCATGCAAAGATGTGCTTTGTTGATAACTAAACAGTTTTCTCATTGGAGTGAATATACAATAATGAACAGCAATCTGGCAGCTGTAAATGCCGAAAACCTAGTGTAAAATGCTTTTCATTGTAATTTACACAAGCAGTTGATGGTTGCTTCATTAAATCCTATTATAATGTGATTTCAAGTAGAGGTACCTGGAAATGTAATTTGAATATGTTTTGAGTTGATTATGGAACATCTGTCACTTTTTCATCCATTTAGGACTGGACCCCAATCTGTTTCTGACGAGAAAACTCAGTTCCCTCCTGAAAATCCACAAATCCTATTATAAGGTGATTTTGAATGAATCTACCATAAAATGTCACGTGAAGATGTGCTCTGCTGATAACTATACAGTTTCTCATTGGAGTGAATATACAATGATGAACAGCAATGAAAGCAGCTGTAAATGCCGAAAACTAAGCGTACAATGCTTTTCATTGTAGTTGATGGTTGCTTCAGTAAATCCTATTATAATGTGCTTTCAAGTAGAGGTACCTGGAAATGTAATTTGAATATGTTTTGAGTTGATTATGGAACATGTGTCACTTTTTCATCCATTTAGGACTGGACCCCAATCTGTATCTGACCAGAAAACTCAGTTCCCTCCTGAAAATCCACAAATCCTATTAGAAGGTGATTTTGAATGAATCTACCATAAAATGTCATGCAAAGATGTGCTCTGCTGATAACTAAACAGTTTCTCATTGGAGTGAATATACAATGATAAACAGCAATGAAAGCAGCTGTAAATGCTGAAAACCAAGCGTAAAACGCTTTTCATTGTAATTTACACAAGCAGTTGATGGTTGCTTCATTAAATCCTATTATAATGTGATTTCAAGTAGAAGTACCTTGAAATGTAATGTGAATATGTTTTGAGTTGATAATGGAACATCTGTCACTTTTTCATCCATTTAGGACTAGACCCCAATCTGTATCTGACCAGAAAACTCAGTTCTCTCCTGAAAATCCACAAATCCTATTATAAGGTGATTTTGAATGAATCTACCATAAAATGTCATGTGAAGATGTGCTCTGCTGATAACTAAACAGTTTTCTCATTGGAGTGAATATACAATGATAAACAGCAATGAAAGCAGCTGTAAATGCCGAAAACCAAGCGTAAAATTCTTTTCATTGTAGTTGATGGTTGCTTCAGTAAATCCTATTATAATGTGATTTCAAGTAGAGGTACCTGGAAATGTAATTTGAATATGTTTTGAGTTGATTATGGAACATCTGTCACTTTTTCATCCATTAAGAACTGGACCCCAATCTGTTTTTGACCAGAACACTCAGTTCCCTCCTGAAAATCCACAAATCCTATTATAAGGTGATTTTGAATGAATCTACCATAAAATGTCATGTGAAGATGTGCTTTGTTGATAACTAAACAGTTTTCTCATTGGAGTGAATATACAATAATCAATAGCAATGGGGCAACTGTAAATGCTGAAAACTGTAAATGCTGAAAACCTAGCGTAAAACGCTTTTCATTGTAATTTACACAAGCAGTTGATGGTTGCTTCATTAAATCCTATTATAATGTGATTTCAAGTAGAGGTACCTTGAAATGTTATTTGAATATGTTTTGAGTTGATTATGGAACATGTGTCACTTCTTCAACCATTTAGGACTGGACCCCAATCTGTATTTGACCAGAAAACTCATTTCCCTCCTGAAAATCCACCAATCCTATTATAAGGTGATTTTGAATGAATCTACCATAAAATGTCATGTTAAGATGTGCTTTGTTGATAACTAAACAGTTTTCTCATTGGAGTGAATATACAATGATAAACTGCGATGAAAGCAGCTGTTAATCCCCCAAACCAGGCGTAAAATGCTTTTCATTGTAGTTGATGGTTGCTTCAGTAAATCCTATTATAATGTGATTTCAAGTAGAGGTACCTTGAAATGTAATTTGAATATGTTTTGAGTTGATTATGGAACATCTGTCACTTTTTCATCCATTTAGGACTGGACCCCAATCTGTATCTGACCAGAAAACTCAGTTCCCTCCTGAAAATCCACAAATCCTATTATAAGGTGATTTTGAATGAATCTACCATAAAATGTCATGTGACGATGTGCTCTGCTGATAATTAAACAGTTTCTCATTGGAGTGAATATACAATGATAAACAGCAATGAAAGCAGCTGTAAATGCTGAAAACCAAGCGTAAAATGCTTTTCATTGTAATTTACACAAGCAGTGGATGGTTGCTTCATTAAATCCTATTATAATGTGATTTCAAGTAGAGGTACCTTGAAATGTAATTTGAATATGTTTTGAGTTGATTATGGAACATCTGTCACTTTTTCATCCATTTAGGACTGGACCCCAATCTGTGTCTGTCATAGCCTCCTGAAAATCCACAAATCCTATTATGAGGTGATTATGAATGAATCTACCATAAAATGTCATGCAAAGATGTGCTCTGCTGATAACTAAACAGTTTTCTCATTGGAGTGAATATACAATGATAAACAGCAATGAAAGCATCTGTAAATGCCAAAAACCAAGCGTAAAATGCTTTTCATTGTAGTTGATGGTTGCTTCATTAAATCCTATTATAATGTGATTTCAAGTAGAGGTACCTTGAAATGTAATTTGAATATGTTTTGAGTTGATTATGGAACATCTGTCACTTTTTCATCCATTTAGGACTGGACCCCAATCTGTATCCGACCAGAAAACTCAGTTCCATCCTGAAAATCCACAAATCCTATTATAAGGTGATTTTGAATGAATCTGCCATAAAATGTCATGTAAAGATGTGCTTTGTTGATAACTAAACAGTTTTCTCATTGGAGTGAATATACAATAATCAACAGCAATGGGGCAGCTGTAAATGCTGAAAACCTAGCGTAAAATGCTTTTCATTGTAATTTACACAAGCAGTTGAAGGTTGCTTCATTAAATCCTATTATAATGTGATTTCAAGTAGAGGTACCTTGAAATGTAATTTGAATATGTTTTGAGTTGATTATGGAACATCTGTCACTTTTTCATCCATTTAGGACTGGACCCCAATCTGTATTTGACCAGAAAACCCAGTTCCCTCCTGAAAATCCACAAATCCTTTTATAAGGTGATTTTGAATGAATCTGCCATAAAATGTCATGTGAAGATGTGCTCTGCTGATAACTAAACAGTTTTCTCATTGGAGTGAATATACAATGATAAACTGCGATGAAAGCAGCTGTAAATCCCCAAAACCAGGCGTAAAATGCTTTTCATTGTTGTTGATGGTTGCTTCAGTAAATCCAATTATAATGTGATTTCAAGTAGAGGTACCTTGAAATGTAATTTGAATATGTTTTGAGTTGATTATGGAACATCTGTCACTTTTTCATCCATTTAGGACTGGACCCCAATCTGTATTTCACAAGAAAACTCAGTTCCCTCCTGAAAATCCACAAATCCTATTATAAGGTGATTTTGAATGAATCTACCATAAAATGTCATGTGAAGATGTGCTCTGCTGATAACTAAACAGTTTTCTCATTGGAGTGGATATACAATGATAAACAGCAATGAAATAAGCTGTAAATGCCGAAAACCAAGCGTAAAATGCTTTTCATTGTAGTTGATGGTTGCTTCAGTAAATCCTATTATAATGTGATTTCAAGTAGAGGTACCTTGAAATGTAATTTGAATATGTTTTGAGTTGATTATGGAACATCTGTCACTTTTTCATCCATTTAGGACTGGACCCCAATCTGTGTCTGTCATAGCCTCCTGAAAATCCACAAATCCTATTATGAGGTGATTATGAATGAATCTACCATCAAATGTCATGCAAAGATGTGCTTTGTTGATAACTAAACAGTTTTCTCATTGGAGTGAATATACAATAATGAACAGCAATCTGGCAGCTGTAAATGCCGAAAACCTAGTGTAAAATGCTTTTCATTGTAATTTACACAAGCAGTTGATGGTTGCTTCATTAAATCCTATTATAATGTGATTTCAAGTAGAGGTACCTGGAAATGTAATTTGAATATGTTTTGAGTTGATTATGGAACATCTGTCACTTTTTCATCCATTTAGGACTGGACCCCAATCTGTTTCTGACGAGAAAACTCAGTTCCCTCCTGAAAATCCACAAATCCTATTATAAGGTGATTTTGAATGAATCTACCATAAAATGTCACGTGAAGATGTGCTCTGCTGATAACTATACAGTTTCTCATTGGAGTGAATATACAATGATGAACAGCAATGAAAGCAGCTGTAAATGCCGAAAACTAAGCGTACAATGCTTTTCATTGTAGTTGATGGTTGCTTCAGTAAATCCTATTATAATGTGCTTTCAAGTAGAGGTACCTGGAAATGTAATTTGAATATGTTTTGAGTTGATTATGGAACATGTGTCACTTTTTCATCCATTTAGGACTGGACCCCAATCTGTATCTGACCAGAAAACTCAGTTCCCTCCTGAAAATCCACAAATCCTATTAGAAGGTGATTTTGAATGAATCTACCATAAAATGTCATGCAAAGATGTGCTCTGCTGATAACTAAACAGTTTCTCATTGGAGTGAATATACAATGATAAACAGCAATGAAAGCAGCTGTAAATGCTGAAAACCAAGCGTAAAACGCTTTTCATTGTAATTTACACAAGCAGTTGATGGTTGCTTCATTAAATCCTATTATAATGTGATTTCAAGTAGAAGTACCTTGAAATGTAATGTGAATATGTTTTGAGTTGATAATGGAACATCTGTCACTTTTTCATCCATTTAGGACTAGACCCCAATCTGTATCTGACCAGAAAACTCAGTTCTCTCCTGAAAATCCACAAATCCTATTATAAGGTGATTTTGAATGAATCTACCATAAAATGTCATGTGAAGATGTGCTCTGCTGATAACTAAACAGTTTTCTCATTGGAGTGAATATACAATGATAAACAGCAATGAAAGCAGCTGTAAATGCCGAAAACCAAGCGTAAAATTCTTTTCATTGTAGTTGATGGTTGCTTCAGTAAATCCTATTATAATGTGATTTCAAGTAGAGGTACCTGGAAATGTAATTTGAATATGTTTTGAGTTGATTATGGAACATCTGTCACTTTTTCATCCATTAAGAACTGGACCCCAATCTGTTTTTGACCAGAACACTCAGTTCCCTCCTGAAAATCCACAAATCCTATTATAAGGTGATTTTGAATGAATCTACCATAAAATGTCATGTGAAGATGTGCTTTGTTGATAACTAAACAGTTTTCTCATTGGAGTGAATATACAATAATCAATAGCAATGGGGCAACTGTAAATGCTGAAAACTGTAAATGCTGAAAACCTAGCGTAAAACGCTTTTCATTGTAATTTACACAAGCAGTTGATGGTTGCTTCATTAAATCCTATTATAATGTGATTTCAAGTAGAGGTACCTTGAAATGTTATTTGAATATGTTTTGAGTTGATTATGGAACATGTGTCACTTCTTCAACCATTTAGGACTGGACCCCAATCTGTATTTGACCAGAAAACTCATTTCCCTCCTGAAAATCCACCAATCCTATTATAAGGTGATTTTGAATGAATCTACCATAAAATGTCATGTTAAGATGTGCTTTGTTGATAACTAAACAGTTTTCTCATTGGAGTGAATATACAATGATAAACTGCGATGAAAGCAGCTGTTAATCCCCCAAACCAGGCGTAAAATGCTTTTCATTGTAGTTGATGGTTGCTTCAGTAAATCCTATTATAATGTGATTTCAAGTAGAGGTACCTTGAAATGTAATTTGAATATGTTTTGAGTTGATTATGGAACATCTGTCACTTTTTCATCCATTTAGGACTGGACCCCAATCTGTATCTGACCAGAAAACTCAGTTCCCTCCTGAAAATCCACAAATCCTATTATAAGGTGATTTTGAATGAATCTACCATAAAATGTCATGTGACGATGTGCTCTGCTGATAATTAAACAGTTTCTCATTGGAGTGAATATACAATGATAAACAGCAATGAAAGCAGCTGTAAATGCTGAAAACCAAGCGTAAAATGCTTTTCATTGTAATTTACACAAGCAGTGGATGGTTGCTTCATTAAATCCTATTATAATGTGATTTCAAGTAGAGGTACCTTGAAATGTAATTTGAATATGTTTTGAGTTGATTATGGAACATCTGTCACTTTTTCATCCATTTAGGACTGGACCTTAATCTGTATTTGACCAGAAAACTCAGTTCTCTTCTGAAAATCCACAAATCCTATTATAAGGTGATTTTGAATGAATCTACCATAAAATGTCATGTTAATATGTGCTTTGTTGATATCTTAACAGTTTTCTCGTTGGAGTGAATATACAATAATCAACAGCAATGGGGCAGCTGTAAATGCTAAGAAACCAAGCGTAAAATGCGTTTCATTGTAGTTGATGGTTGCTTCAGTAAATCCTATTATAATGTGATTTTAAGTAGAGGTACCTGGAAATGTAATTTGAATATGTTTTGAGTTGATTATGGAACATCTGTCACTTTTTCATCCATTTAGGACTGGACCCCAATCTGTGTCTGTCATAGCCTCCTGAAAATCCACAAATCCTATTATGAGGTGATTATGAATGAATCTACCATCAAATGTCATGCAAAGATGTGCTTTGTTGATAACTAAACAGTTTTCTCATTGGAGTGAATATACAATAATGAACAGCAATGGGGCAGCTGTAAATGCCGAAAACCTAGTGTAAAATGCTTTTCATTGTAATTTACACAAGCAGTTGATGGTTGCTTCATTAAATCCTATTATAATGTGATTTCAAGCAGAGGTACCTTGAAATGTAATTTGAATATGTTTTGAGTTGATTATGGAACATCTGTCACTTTTTCATCCATTTAGGACTGGACCCCAATCTGTGTCTGTCATAGCCTCCTGAAAATCCACAAATCCTATTATGAGGTGATTATGAATGAATCTACCATAAAATGTCATGCAAAGATGTGCTCTGCTGATAACTAAACAGTTTTCTCATTGGAGTGAATATACAATGATAAACAGCAATGAAAGCATCTGTAAATGCCAAAAACCAAGCGTAAAATGCTTTTCATTGTAGTTGATGGTTGCTTCATTAAATCCTATTATAATGTGATTTCAAGTAGAGGTACCTTGAAATGTAATTTGAATATGTTTTGAGTTGATTATGGAACATCTGTCACTTTTTCATCCATTTAGGACTGGACCCCAATCTGTATCCGACCAGAAAACTCAGTTCCCTCCTGAAAATCCACAAATCCTATTATAAGGTGATTTTGAATGAATCTGCCATAAAATGTCATGTAAAGATGTGCTTTGTTGATAGCTAAACAGTTTTCTCATTGGAGTGAATATACAATAATCAACAGCAATGGGGCAGCTGTAAATGCTGAAAACCTAGCGTAAAATGCTTTTCATTGTAATTTACACAAGCAGTTGAAGGTTGCTTCATTAAATCCTATTATAATGTGATTTCAAGTAGAGGTACCTTGAAATGTAATTTGAATATGTTTTGAGTTGATTATGGAACATCTGTCACTTTTTCATCCATTTAGGACTGGACCCCAATCTGTATCTGACCAGAAAACTCAGTTCCCTCCTGAAAATCCACAAATCCTATTATAAGGTGATTTTGAATGAATCTACCATAAAATGTCATGTTAAGATGTGCTTTGTTGATAACTAAACAGTTTTCTCATTGGAGTGAATATACAATAATCAACAGTGATAGGGCAGCTGTAAATGCTGAAACCCTAGCGTAAAATGCTTTTCATTGTAATTTACACAAGCAGTGGATGGTTGCTTCATTAAATCCTATTATAATGTGATTTCAAGTAGAGGTACCTTGAAATGTAATTTGAATATGTTTTGAGTTGATTATGGAACATCTGTCACTTTTTCATCCATTTAGGACTGGACCCCAATCTGTGTCTGTCATAGCCTCCTGAAAATCCACAAATCCTATTATGAGGTGATTATGAATGAATCTACCATAAAATGTCATGCAAAGATGTGCTCTGCTGATAACTAAACAGTTTTCTCATTGGAGTGAATATACAATGATAAACAGCAATGAAAGCATCTGTAAATGCCAAAAACCAAGCGTAAAATGCTTTTCATTGTAGTTGATGGTTGCTTCATTAAATCCTATTATAATGTGATTTCAAGTAGAGGTACCTTGAAATGTAATTTGAATATGTTTTGAGTTGATTATGGAACATCTGTCACTTTTTCATCCATTTAGGACTGGACCCCAATCTGTATCTGACCAGAAAACTCAGTTCCCTCCTGAAAATCCACAAATCCTATTATAAGGTGATTTTGAATGAATCTACCATAAAATGTCATGTTAAGATGTGCTTTGTTGATAACTAAACAGTTTTCTCATTGGAGTGAGTTTACAATAATCAACAGCAATGGGGCAACTGTAAATGCCAAAAACCTAGCGTAAAATGCTTTTCATTGTAATTTACACAAGCAGTTGATGGTTGCTTCATTCAATCCTATTATAATGTGATTTCAAGTAGAGGTACCTTGAAATGTAATTTGAATATGTTTTGAGTTGATTATGGAACATCTGTCACTTTTTCATCCATTTAGGACTGGACCCCAATCTGTATTTGACCAGAAAACTCAGTTCCCTCCTGAAAATCCACAAATCCTTTTATAAGGTGATTTTGAATGAATCTGCCATAAAATGTCATGTGAAGATGTGCTCTGCTGATAACTAAACAGTTTTCTCATTGGAGTGAATATACAATGATAAACTGCGATGAAAGCAGCTGTAAATCCCCAAAACCAGACGTAAAATGCTTTTCATTGTCGTTGATGGTTGCTTCAGTAAATCCTATTATAATGTGATTTCAAGTAGAGGTACCTTGAAATGTAATTTGAATATGTTTTGAGTTGATTATGGAACATCTGTCACTTTTTCATCCATTTAGGACTGGACCCCAATCTGTATTTCACCAGAAAACTCAGTTCCCTCCTGAAAATCCACAAATCCTATTATAAGGTGATTTTGAATGAATCTACCATAAAATTTCATGTGAAGATGTGCTCTGCTGATAACTAAACAGTTTTCTCATTGGAGTGGATATACAATGATAAACAGCAATGAAATAAGCTGTAAATGCCGAAAACCAAGCGTAAAATGCTTTTCATTGTAGTTGATGGTTGCTTCAGTAAATCCTATTATAATGTGATTTCAAGTAGAGGTACCTCGAAATGTAATTTGAATATGTTTTGAGTTGATTATGGAACATTTGTCACTTTTTCATCCATTTAGGACTGGACCCCAATCTGTGTCTGTCATAGCCTCCTGAAAATCCACAAATCCTATTATGAGGTGATTATGAATGAATCTACCATCAAAATGTCATGCAAAGATGTGCTTTGTTGATAACTAAACAGTTTTCTCATTGGAGTGAATATACAATAATGAACAGCAATCGGGCAGCTGTAAATGCTGAAAACCTAGTGTAAAATGCTTTTCATTGTAATTTACACAAGCAGTTGATGGTTGCTTCATTAAATCCTATTATAATGTGATTTCAAGTAGAGGTACCTGGAAATGTAATTTGAATATGTTTTGAGTTGATTATGGAACATCTGTCACTTTTTCATCCATTTAGGACTGGACCCCAATCTGTTTCTGACGAGAAAACTCAGTTCCCTCCTGAAAATCCACAAATCCTATTATAAGGTGATTTTGAATGAATCTACCATAAAATGTCACGTGAAGATGTGCTCTGCTGATAACTAAACAGTTTCTCATTGGAGTGAATATACAATGATGAACAGCAATGAAAGCAGCTGTAAATGCCGAAAACTAAGCGTACAATGCTTTTCATTATAGTTGATGGTTGCTTCAGTAAATCCTATTATAATGTGCTTTCAAGTAGAGGTACCTGGAAATGTAATTTGAATATGTTTTGAGTTGATTATGGAACATGTGTCACTTTTTCATCCATTTAGGACTGGACCCCAATCTGTATCTGACCAGATGACTCAGTTCCCTCCTGAAAATCCACAAATCCTATTAGAAGGTGATGTTGAATGAATCTACCATAAAATGTCATGTGACGGTGTGCTCTGCTGATAACTAAACAGTTTCTCATTGGAGTGAATATACAATGATAAACAGCAATGAAAGCAGCTGTAAATGCTGAAAACCAAGCGTAAAACGCTTTTCATTGTAATTTACACAAGCAGTTGATGGTTGCTTCATTAAATCCTATTATAATGTGATTTCAAGTAGAGGTACCTTGAAATGTAATGTGAATATGTTTTGAGTTGATAATGGAACATCTGTCACTTTTTCATCCATTTAGGACTAGACCCCAATCTGTATCTGACCAGAAAACTCAGTTCCCTCCTGAAAATCCACAAATCCTATTATAAGGTGATTTTGAATGAATCTACCATAAAATGTCATGTGAAGATGTGCTTTGTTGATAACTAAACAGTTTTCTCATTGGAGTGAATATACAATGATAAACTGCGATGAAAGCAGCTGTTAATCCCCAAAACCAGGCGTAAAATGCTTTTCATTGTAGTTGATGGTTGCTTCATTAAATCCTATTATAATGTGATTTCAAGTAGAGGTACCTTGAAATGTAATTTGAATATGTTTTGAGTTGATTATGGAACATCTGTCACTTTTTCATCCATTTAGGACTGGACCCCAATCTGTGTCTGTCATAGCCTCCTGAAAATCCACAAATCCTATTATGAGGTGATTTTGAATGAATCTACCATAAAATGTCATGCAAAGATGTGCTTTGTTGATAACTAAACAGTTTTCTCATTGGAGTGAATATACTATATCGAACAGCAATCGGGCAGCTGTAAATGCCGAAAACCTAGTGTAAAATGCTTTTCATTGTAATTTACACAAGCAGTTGATGGTTGCTTCATTAAATCCTATTATAATGTGATTTCAAGTAGAGGTACCTGGAAATGTAATTTGAATATGTTTTGAGTTGATTATGGAACATCTGTCACTTTTTCATCCATTTAGGACTGGACCCCAATCTGTATTTCACCAGAAAACTCAGTTCCCTCCTGAAAATCCACAAATCCTATTATAAGGTGATTTTGAATGAATCTACCATAAAATGTCATGTGAAGATGTGCTCTGCTGATAACTAAACAGTTTTCTCATTGGAGTGGATATACAATGATAAACAGCAATGAAATAAGCTGTAAATGCCGAAAACCAAGCGTAAAATGCTTTTCATTGTAGTTGATGGTTGCTTCAGTAAATCCTATTATAATGTGATTTCAAGTAGAGGTACCTTGAAATGTAATTTGAATATGTTTTGAGTTGATTATGGAACATCTGTCACTTTTTCATCCATTTAGGACTGGACCCCAATCTGTGTCTGTCATAGCCTCCTGGAAATCCACAAATCCTATTATGAGGTGATTATGAATGAATCTACCATCAAATGTCATGCAAAGATGTGCTTTGTTGATAACTAAACAGTTTTCTCATTGGAGTGAATATACAATAATGAACAGCAATCGGGCAGCTGTAAATGCCGAAAACCTAGTGTAAAATGCTTTTCATTGTAATTTACACAAGCGGTTGATGGTTGCTTCATTAAATCCTATTATAATGTGATTTCAAGTAGAGGTACCTGGAAATGTAATTTGAATATGTTTTGAGTTGATTATGGAACATCTGTCACTTTTTCATCCATTTAGGACTAGACCCCAATCTGTATCTGACCAGACAACTCAGTTCCCTCCTGAAAATCCACAAATCCTATTATAAGGTGATTTTGAATGAATCTACCATAAAATGTCATGTTAAGATGTGCTTTGTTGATAACTAAACAGTTTTCTCATTGGAGTGAATATACAGTAATCAACAGTAATAGGGCAGCTGTAAATGCTGAAAACCTAGCGTAAAATGCTTTTCATTGTAATTTACACAAGCAGTGGATGGTTGCTTCATTAAATCCTATTATAATGTGATTTCAAGTAGAGGTACCTTGAAATGTAATTTGAATATGTTTTGAGTTGATTATGGAACATCTGTCACTTTTTCATCCATTAAGGACTGGACCCCAATCTGTGTCTGTCATAGCCTCCTGAAAATCCACAAATCCTATTATGAGGTGATTATTAATGAATCTACCATAAAATGTCATGCAAAGATGTGCTCTGCTGATAACTAAACAGTTTTCTCATTGGAGTGAATATACAATGATAAACAGCAATGAAAGCATCTGTAAATGCCAAAAACCAAGCGTAAAATGCTTTTCATTGTAGTTGATGGTTGCTTCATTAAATCCTATTATAATGTGATTTCAAGTAGAGATACCTTGAAATGTAATTTGAATATGTTTTGAGTTGATTATGGAACATCTGTCACTTTTTCATCCATTTAGGACTGGACCCCAATCTGTATCCGACCAGAAAACTCAGTGCCCTCCTGCAAATCCACAAATCCTATTATAAGGTGATTTTGAATGAATCTGCCATAAAATGTCATGTAAAGATGTGCTTTGTTGATAACTAAACAGTTTTCTCATTGGAGTGAATATACAATAATCAACAGCAATGGGGCAGCTGTAAATGCTGAAAACCTAGCGTAAAATGCTTTTCATTGTAATTTACACAAGCAGTTGAAGGTTGCTTCATTAAATCCTATTATAATGTGATTTCAAATAGAGGTACCTTGAAATGTAATTTGAATATGTTTTGAGTTGATTATGGAACATCTGTCACTTTTTCATCCATTAAGGACTGGACCCCAATCTGTGTCTGTCATAGCCTCCTGAAAATCCACAAATCCTATTATGAGGTGATTATGAATGAATCTACCATCAAATGTCATGCAAAGATGTGCTTTGTTGATAACTAAACAGTTTTCTCATTGGAGTGAATATACAATAATGAACAGCAATGGGGCAGCTGTAAATGCCGAAAACCTAGTGTAAAATGCTTTTCATTGTAATTTACACAAGCAGTTGATGGTTGCTTCATTAAATCCTATTATAATGTGATTTCAAGTAGAGGTACCTGGAAATGTAATTTGAATATGTCTTGAGTTGATTATGGAACATCTGTCACTTTTTCATCCATTTAGGACTGGACCCCAATCTGTATCTGACCAGAAAACTCAGTTCCCTCCTGAAAATCCACAAATCCTATTATAAGGTGATTTTGAATGAATCTACCATAAAATGTCATGTTAAGATGTGCTTTGTTGATAACTAAACAGTTTTCTCATTGGAGTGAATATACAATAATCAACAGTAATAGGGCAGCTGTAAATGCTGAAAACCTAGCGTAAAATGCTTTTCATTGTAATTTACACAAGCAGTGGATGGTTGCTTCGTTAAATGCTATTATAATGTGATTTCAAGTAGAGGTACCTTGAAATGTAATTTGAATATGTTTTGAGTTGATTATGGAACATCTGTCACTTTTTCATCCATTTAGGACTGGACCCCAATCTGTGTCTGTCATAGCCTCCTGAAAATCCACAAATCCTATTATGAGGTGATTATGAATGAATCTACCATAAAATGTCATGCAAAGATGTGCTTTGTTGATAACTAAACAGTTTTCTCATTGGAGTGAATATACTATATCGAACAGCAATCGGGCAGCTGTAAATGCCGAAAACCTAGTGTAAAATGCTTTTCATTGTAATTTACACAAGCAGTTGATGGTTGCTTCATTAAATCCTATTATAATGTGATTTCAAGTAGAGGTACCTGGAAATGTAATTTGAATATGTTTTGAGTTGATTATGGAACATCTGTCACTTTTTCATCCATTTAGGACTGGACCCCAATCTGTATTTGACCAGAAAACTCAGTTCCCTCCTGAAAATCCACAAATCCTTTTATAAGGTGATTTTGAATGAATCTACCATAAAATGTCATGTGAAGATGTGCTCTGCTGATAACTAAACAGTTTTCTCATTGGAGTGAATATACAATGATAAACTGCGATGAAAGCAGCTGTAAATCCCCAAAACCAGGCGTAAAATGCTTTTCATTGTAGTTGATGGTTGCTTCAGTAAATCCTATTATAATGTGATTTCAAGTAGAGGTACCTTGAAATGTAATTTGAATATGTTTTGAGTTGATTATGGAACATCTGTCACTTTTTCATCCATTTAGGACTGGACCCCAATCTGTATTTGACCAGAAAACTCAGTTCCCTCCTGAAAATCCACAAATCCTATTATAAGGTGATTTTGAATGAATCTACCATAAAATGTCATGTGAAGATGTGCTCTGCTGATAACTAAACAGTTTTCTCATTGGAGTGGATATACAATGATAAACAGCAATGAAATAAGCTGTAAATGCCGAAAACCAAGCGTAAAATGCTTTTCATTGTAGTTGATGGTTGCTTCATTAAATCCTATTATAATGTGATTTCAAGTAGAGGTACCTTGAAATGTAATTTGAATATGTTTTGAGTTGATTATGGAACATCTGTCACTTTTTCATCCATTTAGGACTGGACCCCAATCTGTGTCTGTCATAGCCTCCTGAAAATCCACAAATCCTATTATGAGGTGATTATGAATGAATCTACCATCAAATGTCATGCAAAGATGTGCTTTGTTGATAACTAAACAGTTTTCTCATTGGAGTGAATATAAAATAATGAACAGCAATCGGGCAGCTATAAATGCCGAAAACCTAGTGTAAAATGCTTTTCATTGTAATTTACACAAGCAGTTGATGGTTGCTTCATTAAATCCTATTATAATGTGATTTCAAGTAGAGGTACCTTGAAATGTAATGTGAATATGTTTTGAGTTGATTACGGAAAATCTGTCACTTTTTCATCCATTTAGGACTGGACCCCAATCTGTATTTGACCAGAAAACTCAGTTCCCTCCTGAAAATCCACAAATCCTATTATAAGGTGATTTTGAATGAATCTACCATAAAATGTCATGTGAAGATGTGCTCTGCTGATAACTAAACAGTGTTCTCATTGGAGTGAATATACAATGATAAACAGCAATGAAAGCAGCTGTAAATGCCGAAAACCAAGCGTAAAATGCATTTCATTGTAGTTGATGGTTGCTTCAGTAAATCCTATTATAATGTGATTTCAAGTAGAGGTACCTGGAAATGTAATTTGAATATGTTTTGAGTTGATTATGGAACATCTGTCACTTTTTCATCCATTTAGGACTGGACCCCAATCTGTTTTTGACCAGAAAACTCAGTTCCCTCCTGAAAATCCACAAATCCTATTATAAGGTGATTTTGAATGAATCTACCATAAAATGTCATGTTAAGATGTGCTTTGTTGATAACTAAACAGTTTTCTCATTGGAGTGAATATACAATAATCAATAGCAATGGGGCACCTGTAAATGCTGAAAACTGTAAATGCTGAAAACCTAGCGTAAAACGCTTTTCATTGTAATTTACACAAGCAGTTGATGGTTGCTTCATTAAATCCTATTATAATGTGATTTCAAGTAGAGGTACCTGGAAATGTAATTTGAATATGTTTTGAGTTGATTATGGAACATCTGTCACTTTTTCATCCATTTAGGAAGGGACCCCAATCTGTATCCGACCAGAAAACTCAGTTCCCTCCTGAAAATCCACAAATCCTATTATAAGGTGATTTTGAATGAATCTGCCATAAAATGTCATGTAAAGATGTGCTTTGTTGATAACTCAACAGTTTTCTCATTGGAGTGAATATACAATAATCAACAGCAATGGGGCAGCTGTAAATGCTGAAAACCTAGCGTAAAATGTTTTTCATTGTAATTTACACAAGCAGTTGAAGGTTGCTTCATTAAATCCTATTATAATGTGATTTCAAGTAGAGGTACCTTGAAATGTAATTTGAATATGTTTTGAGTTGATTATGGAACATCTGTCACTTTTTCATCCATTTAGGACTGGACCTTAATCTGTATTTGACCAGAAAACTCAGTTCCCTTCTGAAAATCCACAAATCCTATTATAATGTGATTTTGAATGAATCTACCATAAAATGTCATGTAAAGATGTGCTCTGCTGATAACCAAACAGTTTTCTCGTTGGAGTGAATATACAATAATCAACAGCAATGGGGCAGCTGTAAATGCTGAAAACCAAGCGTAAAATGCTTTTCATTGTAGTTGATGGTTGCTTCAGTAAATCCTATTATAATGTGATTTCAAGTAGAGGTACCTTGAAATGTAATTTGAATATGTTTTGAGTTGATTATGGAACATCTGTCACTTTTTCATCCATTTAGGACTGGACCCCAATCTGTGTCTGTCAAAGCCTCCTGAAAATCCACAAATCCTATTTTAAGGTGATTATGAATGAATCTACCATCAAATGTCATGCAAAGATGTGCTTTGTTGATAACTAAACAGTTTTCTCATTGGAGTGAATATACAATAATGAACAGCAATGGGGCAGCTGTAAATGCCGAAAACCTAGTGTAAAATGCTTTTCATTGTAATTTACACAAGCGGTTGATGGTTGCTTCATTAAATCCTATGATAATGTGATTTCAAGTAGAGGTACCTGGAAATGTAATTTGAATATGTTTTGAGTTGATTATGGAACATCTGTCACTTTTTCATCCATTTAGGACTGGACCCCAATCTGTATCTGACCAGAAAACTCAGTTCCCTCCTGAAAATCCACAAATCCTATTATAAGGTGATTTTGAATGAATCTACCATAAAATGTCATGTTAAGATGTGCTTTGTTGATAACTAAACAGTTTTCTCATTGGAGTGAATATACAATAATCAACAGTAATAGGGCAGCTGTAAATGCTGAAAACCTAGCGTAAAATGCTTTTCATTGTAATTTACACAAGCAGTGGATGGTTGCTTCATTAAATCCTATTATAATGTGATTTCAAGTAGAGGTACCTTGAAATGTAATTTGAATATGTTTTGAGTTGATTATGGAACATCTGTCACTTTTTCATCCATTTAGGACTGGACCCCAATCTGTGTCTGTCATAGCCTCCTGAAAATCCACAAATCCTATTATGAGGTGATTATTAATGAATCTACCATAAAATGTCATGCAAAGATGTGCTCTGCTGATAACTAAACAGTTTTCTCATTGGAGTGAATATACAATGATAAACAGCAATGAAAGCATCTGTAAATGCCAAAAACCAAGCGTAAAATGCTTTTCATTGTAGTTGATGGTTGCTTCATTAAATCCTATTATAATGTGATTTCAAGTAGAGGTACCTTGAAATGTAATTTGAATATGTTTTGAGTTGATTATGGAACATCTGTCACTTTTTCATCCATTTAGGACTGGACCCCAATCTGTGTCTGTCATAGCCTCCTGAAAATCCACAAATCCTATTATGAGGTGATTATGAATGAATCTACCATAAAATGTCATGCAAAGATGTGCTTTGTTGATAACTAAACAGTTTTCTCATTGGAGTGAATATACTATATCGAACAGCAATCGGGCAGCTCTAAATGCCGAAAACCTAGTGTAAAATGCTTTTCATTGTAATTTACAGAAGCAGTTGATGGTTGCTTCATTAAATCCTATTATAATGTGATTTCAAGTAGAGGTACCTGGAAATGTAATTTGAATATGTTTTGAGTTGATTATGGAACATCTGTCACTTTTTCATCCATTTAGGACTGGACCCCAATCTGTATTTGACCAGAAAACTCAGTTCCCTCCTGAAAATCCACAAATCCTTTTATAAGGTGATTTTGAATGAATCTGCCATAAAATGTCATGTGAAGATGTGCTCTGCTGATAACTAAACAGTTTTCTCATTGGAGTGAATATACAATGATAAACTGCGATGAAAGCAGCTGTAAATCCCCAAAACCAGGCGTAAAATGCTTTTCATTGTAGTTGATGGTTGCTTCAGTAAATCCTATTATAATGTGATTTCAAGTAGAGGTACCTTGAAATGTAATTTGAATATGTTTTGAGTTGATTATGGAACATCTGTCACTTTTTCATCCATTTAGGACTGGACCCCAATCTGTATTTGACCAGAAAACTCAGTTCCCTCCTGAAAATCCACAAATCCTATTATAAGGTGATTTTGAATGAATCTACCATAAAATGTCATGTGAAGATGTGCTCTGCTGATAACTAAACAGTTTTCTCATTGGAGTGGATATACAATGATAAACAGCAATGAAATAAGCTGTAAATGCCGAAAACCAAGCGTAAAATGCTTTTCATTGTAGTTGATGGTTGCTTCAGTAAATCCTATTATAATGTGATTTCAAGTAGAGGTACCTTGAAATGTAATTTGAATATGTTTTGAGTTGATTATGGAACATCTGTCACTTTTTCATCCATTTAGGACTGGACCCCAATCTGTGTCTGTCATAGCCTCCTGAAAATCCACAAATCCTATTATGAGGTGATTATGAATGAATCTACCATCAAATGTCATGCAAAGATGTGCTTTGTTGATAACTAAACAGTTTTCTCATTGGAGTGAATATACAATAATGAACAGCAATCGGGCAGCTATAAATGCCGAAAACCTAGTGTAAAATGCTTTTCATTGTAATTTACACAAGCAGTTGATGGTTGCTTCATTAAATCCTATTATAATGTGATTTCAAGTAGAGGTACCTTGAAATGTAATGTGACTATGTTTTGAGTTGATTATGGAACATCTGTCACTTTTTCATCCATTTAGGACTGGACCCCAATCTGTATCTGACCAGAAAACTCAGTTCCCTCCTGAAAATCCACAAATCCTATTATAAGGTGATTTTGAATGAATCTACCATAAAATGTCATGTGAAGATGTGCTCTGCTGATAACTAAACAGTTTTCTCATTGGAGTGAATATACAATGATAAACAGCAATGAAAGCAGCTGTAAATGCCGAAAACCAAGCGTAAAATGCATTTCATTGTAGTTGATGGTTGCTTCAGTAAATCCTATTATAATGTGATTTCAAGTAGAGGTACCTGGAAATGTAATTTGAATATGTTTTGAGTTGATTATGGAACATCTGTCACTTTTTCATCCATTTAGGACTGGACCCCAATCTGTTTTTGACCAGAAAACTCAGTTCCCTCCTGAAAATCCACAAATCCTATTATAAGGTGATTTTGAATGAATCTACCATAAAATGTCATGTTAAGATGTGCTTTGTTGATAACTAAACAGTTTTCTCATTGGAGTGAATATACAATAATCAATAGCAATGGGGCACCTGTAAATGCTGAAAACTGTAAATGCTGAAAACCTAGCGTAAAACGCTTTTCATTGTAATTTACACAAGCAGTTGATGGTTGCTTCATTAAATCCTATTATAATGTGATTTCAAGTAGAGGTACCTTGAAATGTTATTTGAATATGTTTTGAGTTGATTATGGAACATGTGTCACTTCTTCATCCATTTAGGACTGGACCCCAATCTGTATTTGACCAGAAAACTCATTTCCCTCCTGAAAATCCACAAATCCTATTATAAGGTGATTTTGAATGAATCTACCATAAAATGTCATGTTAAGATATGCCTTGTTGATAACTAAACAGTTTTCCCATTGGAGTGAATATACAATAATCAACAGCAATGGGGAAACTGTAAATGCCGAAAACCTAACGTAAAATGCTTTTCATTGTAATTTACACAAGCAGTTGATGGTTGCTTCATTAAATGCTATTATAATGTCATTTCAAGTAGAGGTACCTTGAAATGTAATTTGAATATGTTTTGAGTTGATTATGGAACATGTGCCACTTTTTCATCCATTTAGGACTGGACCCCAATCTGTATCTCACCAGAAAACTCAGTTCCCTCCTGAAAATCCACAAATCCTATTATAAGGTGATTTTGAATGAATCTGCCATAAAATGTCATGTGAAGATGTGCTCTGCTGATAACTAAACAGTTTTCTTATTGGAGTGGATATACAATGATAAACTGCAATGATAGCAGCTGTAAATCCCCAAAACCAGGCGTGAAATGCTTTTCATTGTAGTTGATGGTTGCTTCATTTAATCCTATTATAATGTGATTTCAAGTAGAGGTACCTTGAAATGTAATTTGAATATGTTTTGAGTTGATTATGGAACATCTGTCACTTTTTCATCCATTTAGGACTGGACCTTAATCTGTATTTGACCAGAAAACTCAGTTCCCTTCTGAAAATCCACAAATCCTATTATAAGGTGATTTTGAATGAATCTACCATAAAATGTCATGTTAATATGTGCTTTGTTGATATCTTAACAGTTTTCTCGTTGGAGTGAATATACAATAATCAACAGCAATGGGGCAGCTGTAAATGCTGAAAACCAAGCGTAAAATGCTTTTCATTGTAGTTGATGGTTGCTTCAGTAAATCCTATTATAATGTGATTTCAAGTAGAGGTACCTTGAAATGTAATTTGAATATGTTTTGAGTTGATTATGGAACATCTGTCACTTTTTCATCCATTTAGGACTGGACCCCAATCTGTGTCTGTCATAGCCTCCTGAAAATCCACAAATCCTATTTTGAGGTGATTATGAATGAATCTACCATCAAATGTCATGCAAAGATGTGCTTTGTTGATAACTAAACAGTTTTCTCATTGGAGTGAATATACAATAATGAACAGCAATGGGGCAGCTGTAAATGCCGAAAACCTAGTGTAAAATGCTTTTCATTGTAATTTACACAAGCAGTTGATGGTTGCTTCATTAAATCCTATTATAATGTGATTTCAAGTAGAGGTACCTGGAAATGTAATTTGAATATGTTTTGAGTTGATTATGGAACATCTGTCACTTTTTCATCCATTTAGGACTGGACCCCAATCTGTATCTGACCAGAAAACTCAGTTCCCTCCTGAAAATCCACAAATCCTATTATAAGGTGATTTTGAATGAATCTACCATAAAATGTCATGTTAAGATGTGCTTTGTTGATAACTAAACAGATTTCTCATTGGAGTGAATATACAATAATCAACAGTAATAGGGCAGCTGTAAATGCTGAAAACCTAGCGTAAAATGCTTTTCATTGTAATTTACACAAGCAGTGGATGGTTGCTTCATTAAATCCTATTATAATGTCATTTCAAGTAGAGGTACCTTGAAATGAAATTTGAATATGTTTTGAGTTGATTATGGAACATGTGTCACTTTTTCATCCATTTAGGACTGGACCCCAATCTGTGTCTGTCATAGCCTCCTGAAAATCCACAAATCCTATTATGAGGTGATTATTAATGAATCTACCATAAAATGTCATGCAAAGATGTGCTTTGTTGATAACTAAACAGTTTTCTCATTGGAGTGAATATACTATATCGAACAGCAATCGGGCAGCTCTAAATGCCGAAAACCTAGTGTAAAATGCTTTTCATTGTAATTTACACAAGCAGTTGATGGTTGCTTCATTAAATCCTATTATAATGTGATTTCAAGTAGAGGTACCTGGAAATGTAATTTGAATATGTTTTGAGTTGATTATGGAACATCTGTCACTTTTTCATCCATTTAGGACTGGACCCCAATCTGTATTTGACCAGAAAACTCAGTTCCCTCCTGAAAATCCACAAATCCTTTTATAAGGTGATTTTGAATGAATCTGCCATAAAATGTCATGTGAAGATGTGCTCTGCTGATAACATAACAGTTTTCTCATTGGAGTGAATATACAATGATAAACTGCAATGAAAGCAGCTGTAAATCCCCAAAACCAGGCGTAAAATGCTTTTCAATGTAGTTGATGGTTGCTTCAGTAAATCCTATTATAATGTGATTTCAAGTAGAGGTACCTGGAAATGTAATTTGAATATGTTTTGAGTTGATTATGGAACATCTGTCACTTTTTCATCCATTTAGGACTGGACCCCAATCTGTATCCGACCAGAAAACTCAGTTCCCTCCTGAAAATCCACAAATCCTATTATAAGGTGATTTTGAATGAATCTGCCATAAAATGTCATGTAAAGATGTGCTTTGTTGATAACTAAACAGTTTTCTCATTGGAGTGAATATACAATAATCAACAGCAATGGGGCAGCTGTAAATGCTGAAAACCTAGCGTAAAATGTTTTTCATTGTAATTTACACAAGCAGTTGAAGGTTGCTTCATTAAATCCTATTATAATGTGATTTCAAGTAGAGGTACCTTGAAATGTAATTTGAATATGTTTTGAGTTGATTATGGAACATCTGTCACTTTTTCATCCATTTAGGACTGGACCTTAATCTGTATTTGACCAGAAAACTCAGTTCCCTTCTGAAAATCCACAAATCCTATTATAAGGTGATTTTGAATGAATCTACCATAAAATGTCATGTTAATATGTGCTTTGTTGATATCTTAACAGTTTTCTCGTTGGAGTGAATATACAATAATCAACAGCAATGGGGCAGCTGTAAATGCTGAAAACCAAGCGTAAAATGCTTTTCATTGTAGTTGATGGTTGCTTCAGTAAATCCTATTATAATGTGATTTCAAGTAGAGGTACCTTGAAATGTAATTTGAATATGTTTTGAGTTGATTATGGAACATCTGTCACTTTTTCATCCATTTAGGACTGGACCCCAATCTGTGTCTGTCATAGCCTCCTGAAAATCCACAAATCCTATTTTGAGGTGATTATGAATGAATCTACCATCAAATGTCATGCAAAGATGTGCTTTGTTGATAACTAAACAGTTTTCTCATTGGAGTGAATATACAATAATGAACAGCAATGGGGCAGCTGTAAATGCCGAAAACCTAGTGTAAAATGCTTTTCATTGTAATTTACACAAGCAGTTGATGGTTGCTTCATTAAATCCTATTATAATGTGATTTCAAGTAGAGGTACCTGGAAATGTAATTTGAATATGTTTTGAGTTGATTATGGAACATCTGTCACTTTTTCATCCATTTAGGACTGGACCCCAATCTGTATCTGACCAGAAAACTCAGTTCCCTCCTGAAAATCCACAAATCCTATTATAAGGTGATTTTGAATGAATCTACCATAAAATGTCATGTTAAGATGTGCTTTGTTGATAACTAAACAGTTTTCTCATTGGAGTGAATATACAATAATCAACAGTAATAGGGCAGCTGTAAATGCTGAAAACCTAGCGTAAAATGATTTTCATTGTAATTTACACAAGCAGTGGATGGTTGCTTCATTAAATCCTATTATAATGTGATTTCAAGTAGAGGTACCTTGAAATATAATTTGAATATGTTTTGAGTTGATTATGGAACATCTGTCACTTTTTCATCCATTTAGGACTGGACCCCAATCTGTGTCTGTCATAGCCTCCTGAAAATCCGGAAAATCCTATTATGAGGTGATTATTAATGAATCTACCATAAAATGTCATGCAAAGATGTGCTCTGCTGATAACTAAACAGTTTTCTCATTGGAGTGAATATACAATGATAAACAGCAATGAAAGCATCTGTAAATGCCAAAAACCAAGCGTAAAATGCTTTTCATTGTAGTTGATGGTTGCTTCATTAAATCCTATTATAATGTGATTTCAAGTAGAGGTACCTTGAAATGTAATTTGAATATGTTTTGAGTTGATTATGGAACATCTGTCACTTTTTCATCCATTTAGGACTGGACCCCAATCTGTATCCGACCAGAAAACTCAGTTCCCTCCTGCAAATCCACAAATCCTATTATAAGGTGATTTTGAATGAATCTGCCATAAAATGTCATGTAAAGATGTGCTTTGTTGATAACTAAACAGTTTTCTCATTGGAGTGAATATACAATAATCAACAGCAATGGGGCAGCTGTAAATGCTGAAAACCTAGCGTAAAATGCTTTTCATTGTAATTTACACAAGCAGTGGATGGTTGCTTCATTAAATCCTATTATAATGTGATTTCAAGTAGAGGTACCTTGAAATGTAATTTGAATATGTTTTGAGTTGATTATGGAACATCTGTCACTTTTTCATCCATTTAGGACTGGACCCCAATCTGTGTCTGTCATAGCCTCCTGAAAATCCACAAATCCTATTATGAGGTGATTATTAATGAATCTACCATAAAATGTCATGCAAAGATGTGCTCTGCTGATAACTAAACAGTTTTCTCATTGGAGTGAATATACAATGATAAACAGCAATGAAAGCATCTGTAAATGCCAAAAACCAAGCGTAAAATGCTTTTCATTGTAGTTGATGGTTGCTTCATTAAATCCTATTATAATGTGATTTCAAGTAGAGGTACCTTGAAATGTAATTTGAATATGTTTTGAGTTGATTATGGAACATCTGTCACTTTTTCATCCATTTAGGACTGGACCCCAATCTGTGTCTGTCATAGCCTCCTGAAAATCCACAAATCCTATTATGAGGTGATTATGAATGAATCTACCATAAAATGTCATGCAAAGATGTGCTTTGTTGATAACTAAACAGTTTTCTCATTGGAGTGAATATACTATATCGAACAGCAATCGGGCAGCTCTAAATGCCGAAAACCTAGTGTAAAATGCTTTTCATTGTAATTTACAGAAGCAGTTGATGGTTGCTTCATTAAATCCTATTATAATGTGATTTCAAGTAGAGGTACCTGGAAATGTAATTTGAATATGTTTTGAGTTGATTATGGAACATCTGTCACTTTTTCATCCATTTAGGACTGGACCCCAATCTGTATTTGACCAGAAAACTCAGTTCCCTCCTGAAAATCCACAAATCCTTTTATAAGGTGATTTTGAATGAATCTGCCATAAAATGTCATGTGAAGATGTGCTCTGCTGATAACTAAACAGTTTTCTCATTGGAGTGAATATACAATGATAAACTGCGATGAAAGCAGCTGTAAATCCCCAAAACCAGGCGTAAAATGCTTTTCATTGTAGTTGATGGTTGCTTCAGTAAATCCTATTATAATGTGATTTCAAGTAGAGGTACCTTGAAATGTAATTTGAATATGTTTTGAGTTGATTATGGAACATCTGTCACTTTTTCATCCATTTAGGACTGGACCCCAATCTGTATTTGACCAGAAAACTCAGTTCCCTCCTGAAAATCCACAAATCCTATTATAAGGTGATTTTGAATGAATCTACCATAAAATGTCATGTGAAGATGTGCTCTGCTGATAACTAAACAGTTTTCTCATTGGAGTGGATATACAATGATAAACAGCAATGAAATAAGCTGTAAATGCCGAAAACCAAGCGTAAAATGCTTTTCATTGTAGTTGATGGTTGCTTCAGTAAATCCTATTATAATGTGATTTCAAGTAGAGGTACCTTGAAATGTAATTTGAATATGTTTTGAGTTGATTATGGAACATCTGTCACTTTTTCATCCATTTAGGACTGGACCCCAATCTGTGTCTGTCATAGCCTCCTGAAAATCCACAAATCCTATTATGAGGTGATTATGAATGAATCTACCATCAAATGTCATGCAAAGATGTGCTTTGTTGATAACTAAACAGTTTTCTCATTGGAGTGAATATACAATAATGAACAGCAATCGGGCAGCTATAAATGCCGAAAACCTAGTGTAAAATGCTTTTCATTGTAATTTACACAAGCAGTTGATGGTTGCTTCATTAAATCCTATTATAATGTGATTTCAAGTAGAGGTACCTTGAAATGTAATGTGACTATGTTTTGAGTTGATTATGGAACATCTGTCACTTTTTCATCCATTTAGGACTGGACCCCAATCTGTATCTGACCAGAAAACTCAGTTCCCTCCTGAAAATCCACAAATCCTATTATAAGGTGATTTTGAATGAATCTACCATAAAATGTCATGTGAAGATGTGCTCTGCTGATAACTAAACAGTTTTCTCATTGGAGTGAATATACAATGATAAACAGCAATGAAAGCAGCTGTAAATGCCGAAAACCAAGCGTAAAATGCATTTCATTGTAGTTGATGGTTGCTTCAGTAAATCCTATTATAATGTGATTTCAAGTAGAGGTACCTTGAAATGTAATTTGAATATGTTTTGAGTTGATTATGGAACATCTGTCACTTTTTCATCCATTTAGGACTGGACCCCAATCTGTTTTTGACCAGAAAACTCAGTTCCCTCCTGAAAATCCACAAATCCTATTATAAGGTGATTTTGAATGAATCTACCATAAAATGTCATGTTAAGATGTGCTTTGTTGATAACTAAACAGTTTTCTCATTGGAGTGAATATACAATAATCAATAGCAATGGGGCACCTGTAAATGCTGAAAACTGTAAATGCTGAAAACCTAGCGTAAAACGCTTTTCATTGTAATTTACACAAGCAGTTGATGGTTGCTTCATTAAATCCTATTATAATGTGATTTCAAGTAGAGGTACCTTGAAATGTTATTTGAATATGTTTTGAGTTGATTATGGAACATGTGTCACTTCTTCATCCATTTAGGACTGGACCCCAATCTGTATTTGACCAGAAAACTCATTTCCCTCCTGAAAATCCACAAATCCTATTATAAGGTGATTTTGAATGAATCTACCATAAAATGTCATGTTAAGATATGCCTTGTTGATAACTTAACAGTTTTCCCATTGGAGTGAATATACAATAATCAACAGCAATGGGGAAACTGTAAATGCCGAAAACCTAACGTAAAATGCTTTTCATTGTAATTTACACAAGCAGTTGATGGTTGCTTCATTAAATGCTATTATAATGTCATTTCAAGTAGAGGTACCTTGAAATGTAATTTGAATATGTTTTGAGTTGATTATGGAACATGTGCCACTTTTTCATCCATTTAGGACTGGACCCCAATCTGTATCTCACCAGAAAACTCAGTTCCCTCCTGAAAATCCACAAATCCTATTATAAGGTGATTTTGAATGAATCTGCCATAAAATGTCATGTGAAGATGTGCTCTGCTGATAACTAAACAGTTTTCTTATTGGAGTGGATATACAATGATAAACTGCAATGAAAGCAGCTGTAAATCCCCAAAACCAGGCGTGAAATGCTTTTCATTGTAGTTGATGGTTGCTTCATTTAATCCTATTATAATGTGATTTCAAGTAGAGGTACCTTGAAATGTAATTTGAATATGTTTTGAGTTGATTATGGAACATCTGTCACTTTTTCATCCATTTAGGACTGGACCTTAATCTGTATTTGACCAGAAAACTCAGTTCCCTTCTGAAAATCCACAAATCCTATTATAAGGTGATTTTGAATGAATCTACCATAAAATGTCATGTTAATATGTGCTTTGTTGATATCTTAACAGTTTTCTCGTTGGAGTGAATATACAATAATCAACAGCAATGGGGCAGCTGTAAATGCTGAAAACCAAGCGTAAAATGCTTTTCATTGTAGTTGATGGTTGCTTCAGTAAATCCTATTATAATGTGATTTCAAGTAGAGGTACCTTGAAATGTAATTTGAATATGTTTTGAGTTGATTATGGAACATCTGTCACTTTTTCATCCATTTAGGACTGGACCCCAATCTGTGTCTGTCATAGCCTCCTGAAAATCCACAAATCCTATTTTGAGGTGATTATGAATGAATCTACCATCAAATGTCATGCAAAGATGTGCTTTGTTGATAACTAAACAGTTTTCTCATTGGAGTGAATATACAATAATGAACAGCAATGGGGCAGCTGTAAATGCCGAAAACCTAGTGTAAAATGCTTTTCATTGTAATTTACACAAGCAGTTGATGGTTGCTTCATTAAATCCTATTATAATGTGATTTCAAGTAGAGGTACCTGGAAATGTAATTTGAATATGTTTTGAGTTGATTATGGAACATCTGTCACTTTTTCATCCATTTAGGACTGGACCCCAATCTGTATCTGACCAGAAAACTCAGTTCCCTCCTGAAAATCCACAAATCCTATTATAAGGTGATTTTGAATGAATCTACCATAAAATGTCATGTTAAGATGTGCTTTGTTGATAACTAAACAGATTTCTCATTGGAGTGAATATACAATAATCAACAGTAATAGGGCAGCTGTAAATGCTGAAAACCTAGCGTAAAATGCTTTTCATTGTAATTTACACAAGCAGTGGATGGTTGCTTCATTAAATCCTATTATAATGTCATTTCAAGTAGAGGTACCTTGAAATGAAATTTGAATATGTTTTGAGTTGATTATGGAACATGTGTCACTTTTTCATCCATTTAGGACTGGACCCCAATCTGTGTCTGTCATAGCCTCCTGAAAATCCACAAATCCTATTATGAGGTGATTATTAATGAATCTACCATAAAATGTCATGCAAAGATGTGCTTTGTTGATAACTAAACAGTTTTCTCATTGGAGTGAATATACTATATCGAACAGCAATCGGGCAGCTCTAAATGCCGAAAACCTAGTGTAAAATGCTTTTCATTGTAATTTACACAAGCAGTTGATGGTTGCTTCATTAAATCCTATTATAATGTGATTTCAAGTAGAGGTACCTGGAAATGTAATTTGAATATGTTTTGAGTTGATTATGGAACATCTGTCACTTTTTCATCCATTTAGGACTGGACCCCAATCTGTATTTGACCAGAAAACTCAGTTCCCTCCTGAAAATCCACAAATCCTTTTATAAGGTGATTTTGAATGAATCTGCCATAAAATGTCATGTGAAGATGTGCTCTGCTGATAACATAACAGTTTTCTCATTGGAGTGAATATACAATGATAAACTGCAATGAAAGCAGCTGTAAATCCCCAAAACCAGGCGTAAAATGCTTTTCAATGTAGTTGATGGTTGCTTCAGTAAATCCTATTATAATGTGATTTCAAGTAAAGGTACCTGGAAATGTAATTTGAATATGTTTTGAGTTGATTATGGAACATCTGTCACTTTTTCATCCATTTAGGACTGGACCCCAATCTGTTTTTGACCAGAAAACTCAGTTCCCTCCTGAAAATCCACAAATCCTATTATAAGGTGATTTTGAATGAATCTACCATAAAATGTCATGTTAAGATGTGCTTTGTTGATAACTAAACAGTTTTCTCATTGGAGTGAATATACAATAATCAATAGCAATGGGGCACCTGTAAATGCTGAAAACTGTAAATGCTGAAAACCTAGCGTAAAACGCTTTTCATTGTAATTTACACAAGCAGTTGATGGTTGCTTCATTAAATCCTATTATAATGTGATTTCAAGTAGAGGTACCTTGAAATGTTATTTGAATATGTTTTGAGTTGATTATGGAACATGTGTCACTTCTTCATCCATTTAGGACTGGACCCCAATCTGTATTTGACCAGAAAACTCATTTCCCTCCTGAAAATCCACAAATCCTATTATAAGGTGATTTTGAATGAATCTACCATAAAATGTCATGTTAAGATATGCCTTGTTGATAACTAAACAGTTTTCCCATTGGAGTGAATATACAATAATCAACAGCAATGGGGAAACTGTAAATGCCGAAAACCTAACGTAAAATGCTTTTCATTGTAATTTACACAAGCAGTTGATGGTTGCTTCATTAAATGCTATTATAATGTCATTTCAAGTAGAGGTACCTTGAAATGTAATTTGAATATGTTTTGAGTTGATTATGGAACATGTGCCACTTTTTCATCCATTTAGGACTGGACCCCAATCTGTATCTCACCAGAAAACTCAGTTCCCTCCTGAAAATCCACAAATCCTATTATAAGGTGATTTTGAATGAATCTGCCATAAAATGTCATGTGAAGATGTGCTCTGCTGATAACTAAACAGTTTTCTTATTGGAGTGGATATACAATGATAACTTGCAATGAAAGCAGCTGTAAATCCCCAAAACCAGGCGTGAAATGCTTTTCATTGTAGTTGATGGTTGCTTCATTTAATCCTATTATAATGTGATTTCAAGTAGAGGTACCTTGAAATGTAATTTGAATATGTTTTGAGTTGATTATGGAACATCTGTCACTTTTTCATCCATTTAGGACTGGACCTTAATCTGTATTTGACCAGAAAACTCAGTTCCCTTCTGAAAATCCACAAATCCTATTATAAGGTGATTTTGAATGAATCTACCATAAAATGTCATGTTAATATGTGCTTTGTTGATATCTTAACAGTTTTCTCGTTGGAGTGAATATACAATAATCAACAGCAATGGGGCAGCTGTAAATGCTGAAAACCAAGCGTAAAATGCTTTTCATTGTAGTTGATGGTTGCTTCAGTAAATCCTATTATAATGTGATTTCAAGTAGAGGTACCTTGAAATGTAATTTGAATATGTTTTGAGTTGATTATGGAACATCTGTCACTTTTTCATCCATTTAGGACTGGACCCCAATCTGTGTCTGTCATAGCCTCCTGAAAATCCACAAATCCTATTTTGAGGTGATTATGAATGAATCTACCATCAAATGTCATGCAAAGATGTGCTTTGTTGATAACTAAACAGTTTTCTCATTGGAGTGAATATACAATAATGAACAGCAATGGGGCAGCTGTAAATGCCGAAAACCTAGTGTAAAATGCTTTTCATTGTAATTTACACAAGCAGTTGATGGTTGCTTCATTAAATCCTATTATAATGTGATTTCAAGTAGAGGTACCTGGAAATGTAATTTGAATATGTTTTGAGTTGATTATGGAACATCTGTCACTTTTTCATCCATTTAGGACTGGACCCCAATCTGTATCTGACCAGAAAACTCAGTTCCCTCCTGAAAATCCACAAATCCTATTATAAGGTGATTTTGAATGAATCTACCATAAAATGTCATGTTAAGATGTGCTTTGTTGATAACTAAACAGATTTCTCATTGGAGTGAATATACAATAATCAACAGTAATAGGGCAGCTGTAAATGCTGAAAACCTAGCGTAAAATGCTTTTCATTGTAATTTACACAAGCAGTGGATGGTTGCTTCATTAAATCCTATTATAATGTCATTTCAAGTAGAGGTACCTTGAAATGAAATTTGAATATGTTTTGAGTTGATTATGGAACATGTGTCACTTTTTCATCCATTTAGGACTGGACCCCAATCTGTGTCTGTCATAGCCTCCTGAAAATCCACAAATCCTATTATGAGGTGATTATTAATGAATCTACCATAAAATGTCATGCAAAGATGTGCTTTGTTGATAACTAAACAGTTTTCTCATTGGAGTGAATATACTATATCGAACAGCAATCGGGCAGCTCTAAATGCCGAAAACCTAGTGTAAAATGCTTTTCATTGTAATTTACACAAGCAGTTGATGGTTGCTTCATTAAATCCTATTATAATGTGATTTCAAGTAGAGGTACCTGGAAATGTAATTCGAATATGTTTTGAGTTGATTATGGAACATCTGTCACTTTTTCATCCATTTAGGACTGGACCCCAATCTGTATTTGACCAGAAAACTCAGTTCCCTCCTGAAAATCCACAAATCCTTTTATAAGGTGATTTTGAATGAATCTGCCATAAAATGTCATGTGAAGATGTGCTCTGCTGATAACATAACAGTTTTCTCATTGGAGTGAATATACAATGATAAACTGCAATGAAAGCAGCTGTAAATCCCCAAAACCAGGCGTAAAATGCTTTTCAATGTAGTTGATGGTTGCTTCAGTAAATCCTATTATAATGTGATTTCAAGTAAAGGTACCTGGAAATGTAATTTGAATATGTTTTGAGTTGATTATGGAACATCTGTCACTTTTTCATCCATTTAGGACTGGACCCCAATCTGTATCCGACCAGAAAACTCAGTTCCCTCCTGAAAATCCACAAATCCTATTATAAGGTGATTTTGAATGAATCTGCCATAAAATGTCATGTAAAGATGTGCTTTGTTGATAACTAAACAGTTTTCTCATTGGAGTGAATATACAATAATCAACAGCAATGGGGCAGCTGTAAATGCTGAAAACCTAGCGTAAAATGTTTTTCATTGTAATTTACACAAGCAGTTGAAGGTTGCTTCATTAAATCCTATTATAATGTGATTTCAAGTAGAGGTACCTTGAAATGTAATTTGAATATGTTTTGAGTTGATTATGGAACATCTGTCACTTTTTCATCCATTTAGGACTGGACCTTAATCTGTATTTGACCAGAAAACTCAGTTCCCTTCTGAAAATCCACAAATCCTATTATAAGGTGATTTTGAATGAATCTACCATAAAATGTCATGTTAATATGTACTTTGTTGATATCTTAACAGTTTTCTCGTTGGAGTGAATATACAATAATCAACAGCAATGGGGCAGCTGTAAATGCTGAAAACCAAGCGTAAAATGCTTTTCATTGTAGTTGATGGTTGCTTCAGTAAATCCTATTATAATGTGATTTCAAGTAGAGGTACCTGGAAATGTAATTTGAATATGTTTTGTGTTGATTATGGAACATGTGTCACTTTTTCATCCATTTAGGACTGGACCCCAATCTGTGTCTGTCATAGCCTCCTGAAAATCCACAAATCCTATTATGAGGTGATTATTAATGAATCTACCATAAAATGTCATGCAAAGATGTGCTTTGTTGATAACTAAACAGTTTTCTCATTGGAGTGAATATACTATATCGAACAGCAATCGGGCAGCTCTAAATGCCGAAAACCTAGTGTAAAATGCTTTTCATTGTAATTTACACAAGCAGTTGATGGTTGCTTCATTAAATCCTATTATAATGTGATTTCAAGTAGAGGTACCTGGAAATGTAATTTGAATATGTTTTGAGTTGATTATGGAACATCTGTCACTTTTTCATCCATTTAGGACTGGACCCCAATCTGTATTTGACCAGAAAACTCAGTTCCCTCCTGAAAATCCACAAATCCTTTTATAAGGTGATTTTGAATGAATCTGCCATAAAATGTCATGTGAAGATGTGCTCTGCTGATAACATAACAGTTTTCTCATTGGAGTGAATATACAATGATAAACTGCAATGAAAGCAGCTGTAAATCCCCAAAACCAGGCGTAAAATGCTTTTCAATGTAGTTGATGGTTGCTTCAGTAAATCCTATTATAATGTGATTTCAAGTAGAGGTACCTGGAAATGTAATTTGAATATGTTTTGAGTTGATTATGGAACATCTGTCACTTTTTCATCCATTTAGGACTGGACCCCAATCTGTATCCGACCAGAAAACTCAGTTCCCTCCTGAAAATCCACAAATCCTATTATAAGGTGATTTTGAATGAATCTGCCATAAAATGTCATGTAAAGATGTGCTTTGTTGATAACTAAACAGTTTTCTCATTGGAGTGAATATACAATAATCAACAGCAATGGGGCAGCTGTAAATGCTGAAAACCTAGCGTAAAATGTTTTTCATTGTAATTTACACAAGCAGTTGATGGTTGCTTCATTCAATCCTATTATAATGTGATTTCAAGTAGAGGTACCTTGAAATGTAATTTGAATATGTTTTGAGTTGATTATGGAACATCTGTCACTTTTTCATCCATTTAGGACTGGACCTTAATCTGTATTTGACCAGAAAACTCAGTTCCCTTCTGAAAATCCACAAATCCTATTATAAGGTGATTTTGAATGAATCTACCATAAAATGTCATGTTAATATGTGCTTTGTTGATATCTTAACAGTTTTCTCGTTGGAGTGAATATACAATAATCAACAGCAATGGGGCAGCTGTAAATGCTGAAAACCAAGCGTAAAATGCTTTTCATTGTAGTTGATGGTTGCTTCAGTAAATCCTATTATAATGTGATTTCAAGTAGAGGTACCTTGAAATGTAATTTGAATATGTTTTGAGTTGATTATGGAACATCTGTCACTTTTTCATCCATTTAGGACTGGACCCCAATCTGTGTCTGTCATAGCCTCCTGAAAATCCACAAATCCTATTTTGAGGTGATTATGAATGAATCTACCATCAAATGTCATGCAAAGATGTGCTTTGTTGATAACTAAACAGTTTTCTCATTGGAGTGAATATACAATAATGAACAGCAATGGGGCAGCTGTAAATGCCGAAAACCTAGTGTAAAATGCTTTTCATTGTAATTTACACAAGCAGTTGATGGTTGCTTCATTAAATCCTATTATAATGTGATTTCAAGTAGAGGTACCTGGAAATGTAATTTGAATATGTTTTGAGTTGATTATGGAACATCTGTCACTTTTTCATCCATTTAGGACTGGACCCCAATCTGTATCTGACCAGAAAACTCAGTTCCCTCCTGAAAATCCACAAATCCTATTATAAGGTGATTTTGAATGAATCTACCATAAAATGTCATGTTAAGATGTGCTTTGTTGATAACTAAACAGTTTTCTCATTGGAGTGAATATACAATAATCAACAGTAATAGGGCAGCTGTAAATGCTGAAAACCTAGCGTAAAATGATTTTCATTGTAATTTACACAAGCAGTGGATGGTTGCTTCATTAAATCCTATTATAATGTGATTTCAAGTAGAGGTACCTTGAAATATAATTTGAATATGTTTTGAGTTGATTATGGAACATCTGTCACTTTTTCATCCATTTAGGACTGGACCCCAATCTGTGTCTGTCATAGCCTCCTGAAAATCCGGAAAATCCTATTATGAGGTGATTATTAATGAATCTACCATAAAATGTCATGCAAAGATGTGCTCTGCTGATAACTAAACAGTTTTCTCATTGGAGTGAATATACAATGATAAACAGCAATGAAAGCATCTGTAAATGCCAAAAACCAAGCGTAAAATGCTTTTCATTGTAGTTGATGGTTGCTTCATTAAATCCTATTATAATGTGATTTCAAGTAGAGGTACCTTGAAATGTAATTTGAATATGTTTTGAGTTGATTATGGAACATCTGTCACTTTTTCATCCATTTAGGACTGGACCCCAATCTGTATCCGACCAGAAAACTCAGTTCCCTCCTGCAAATCCACAAATCCTATTATAAGGTGATTTTGAATGAATCTGCCATAAAATGTCATGTAAAGATGTGCTTTGTTGATAACTAAACAGTTTTCTCATTGGAGTGAATATACAATAATCAACAGCAATGGGGCAGCTGTAAATGCTGAAAACCTAGCGTAAAATGCTTTTCATTGTAATTTACACAAGCAGTTGATGGTTGCTTCATTAAATCCTATTATAATGTGATTTCAAGTAGAGGTACCTGGAAATGTAATTTGAATATGTTTTGAGTTGATTATGGAACATCTGTCACTTTTTCATCCATTTAGGACTGGACCCCAATCTGTGTCTGTCATAGCCTCCTGAAAATCCACAAATCCTATTATGAGGTGATTATGAATGAATCTACCATAAAATGTCATGCAAAGATGTGCTTTGTTGATAACTAAACAGTTTTCTCATTGGAGTGAATATACTATATCGAACAGCAATGGGGCAGCTGTAAATGCCGAAAACCTAGTGTAAAATGCTTTTCATTGTAATTTACACAAGCAGTTGATGGTTGCTTCATTAAATCCTATTATAATGTGATTTCAAGTAGAGGTACCTGGAAATGTAATTTGAATATGTTTTGAGTTGATTATGGAACATCTGTCACTTTTTCATCCATTTAGGACTGGACCCCAATCTGTATCTGACCAGAAAACTCAGTTCCCTCCTGAAAATCCACAAATCCTATTATAAGGTGATTTTGAATGAATCTACCATAAAATGTCATGTTAAGATGTGCTTTGTTGATAACTAAACAGTTTTCTCATTGGAGTGAATATACAATAATCAACAGTAATAGGGCAGCTGTAAATGCTGAAAACCTAGCGTAAAATGATTTTCATTGTAATTTACACAAGCAGTGGATGGTTGCTTCATTAAATCCTATTATAATGTGATTTCAAGTAGAGGTACCTTGAAATATAATTTGAATATGTTTTGAGTTGATTATGGAACATCTGTCACTTTTTCATCCATTTAGGACTGGACCCCAATCTGTGTCTGTCATAGCCTCCTGAAAATCCGGAAAATCCTATTATGAGGTGATTATTAATGAATCTACCATAAAATGTCATGCAAAGATGTGCTCTGCTGATAACTAAACAGTTTTCTCATTGGAGTGAATATACAATGATAAACAGCAATGAAAGCATCTGTAAATGCCAAAAACCAAGCGTAAAATGCTTTTCATTGTAGTTGATGGTTGCTTCATTAAATCCTATTATAATGTGATTTCAAGTAGAGGTACCTTGAAATGTAATTTGAATATGTTTTGAGTTGATTATGGAACATCTGTCACTTTTTCATCCATTTAGGACTGGACCCCAATCTGTATCCGACCAGAAAACTCAGTTCCCTCCTGCAAATCCACAAATCCTATTATAAGGTGATTTTGAATGAATCTGCCATAAAATGTCATGTAAAGATGTGCTTTGTTGATAACTAAACAGTTTTCTCATTGGAGTGAATATACAATAATCAACAGCAATGGGGCAGCTGTAAATGCTGAAAACCTAGCGTAAAATGCTTTTCATTGTAATTTACACAAGCAGTTGATGGTTGCTTCATTAAATCCTATTATAATGTGATTTCAAGTAGAGGTACCTGGAAATGTAATTTGAATATGTTTTGAGTTGATTATGGAACATCTGTCACTTTTTCATCCATTTAGGACTGGACCCCAATCTGTGTCTGTCATAGCCTCCTGAAAATCCACAAATCCTATTATGAGGTGATTATGAATGAATCTACCATAAAATGTCATGCAAAGATGTGCTTTGTTGATAACTAAACAGTTTTCTCATTGGAGTGAATATACTATATCGAACAGCAATCGGGCAGCTCTAAATGCCGAAAACCTAGTGTAAAATGCTTTTCATTGTAATTTACACAAGCAGTTGATGGTTGCTTCATTAAATCCTATTATAATGTGATTTCAAGTAGAGGTACCTGGAAATGTAATTTGAATATGTTTTGAGTTGATTGTGGAACATCTGTCACTTTTTCATCCATTTAGGACTGGACCCCAATCTGTATTTGACCAGAAAACTCAGTTCCCTCCTGAAAATCCACAAATCCTTTTTTAAGGTGATTTTGAATGAATCTGCCATAAAATGTCATGTGAAGATGTGCTCTGCTGATAACATAACAGTTTTCTCATTGGAGTGAATATACAATGATAAACTGCAATGAAAGCAGCTGTAAATCCCCAAAACCAGGCGTAAAATGCTTTTCATTGTAGTTGATGGTTGCTTCAGTAAATCCTATTATAATGTGATTTCAAGTAGAGGTACCTTGAAATGTAATTTGAATATGTTTTGAGTTGATTATGGAACATCTGTCACTTTTTCTTCCATTTAGGACTGGACCCCAATCTGTATTTGACCAGAAAACTCAGTTCCCTCCTGAAAATCCACAAATCCTATTATAAGGTGATTTTGAATGAATCTACCATAAAATGTCATGTGAAGATGTGCTCTGCTGATAACTAAACAGTTTTCTCATTGGAGTGGATATACAATGATAAACAGCAATGAAATAAGCTGTAAATGCCGAAAACCAAGCGTAAAATGCTTTTCATTGTAGTTGATGGTTGCTTCAGTAAATCCTATTATAATGTGATTTCAAGTAGAGGTACCTTGAAATGTAATTTGATTATGTTTTGAGTTGATTATGGAACATCTGTCACTTTTTCATCCATTTAGGACTGGACCCCAATCTGTGTCTGTCATAGCCTCCTGAAAATCCACAAATCCTATTATGAGGTGATTATGAATGAATCTACCATCAAATGTCATGCAAAGATGTGCTTTGTTGGTAACTAAACAGTTTTCTCATTGGAGTGAATATACAATAATGAAGAGCAATCGGGCAGCTATAAATGCCGAAAACCTAGTGTAAAATGCTTTTCATTGTAATTTACACAAGCAGTTGATGGTTGCTTCATTAAATCCTATTATAATGTGATTTCAAGTAGAGGTACCTTGAAATGTAATGTGAATATGTTTTGAGTTGATTATGGAACATCTGTCACTTTTTCATCCATTTAGGACTGGACCATGATCTGTATCTGACCAGAAAACTCAGTTCCCTCCTGAAAATCCACAAATCCTATTATAAGGTGATTTTGAATGAATCTACCATAAAATGTCATGTGAAGATGTGCTCTGCTGATAACTAAACAGTTTTCTCATTGGAGTGAATATACAATGATAAACAGCAATGAAAGCAGCTGTAAATGCCGAAAACCAAGCGTAAAATGCTTTTCATTGTAGTTGATGGTTGCTTCAGTAAATCCTATTATAATGTGATTTCAAGTAGAGGTACCTGGAAATGTAATTTGAATATGTTTTGAGTTGATTATGGAACATCTGTCACTTTTTCATCCATTTAGGACTGGACCCCAATCTGTTTTTGACCAGAAAACTCAGTTCCCTCCTGAAAATCCACAAATCCTATTATAAGGTGATTTTGAATGAATCTACCATAAAATGTCATGTTAAGATGTGCTTTGTTGATAACTAAACAGTTTTCTCATTGGAGTGAATATACAATAATCAATAGCAATGGGGCAACTGTAAATGCTGAAAACTGTAAATGCTGAAAACCTAGCGTAAAACGCTTTTCATTGTAATTTACACAAGCAGTTGATGGTTGCTTCATTAAATCCTATTATAATGTGATTTCAAGTAGAGGTACCTTGAAATGTTATTTGAATATGTTTTGAGTTGATTATGGAACATGTGTCACTTCTTCATCCATTTAGGACTGGACCCCAATCTGTATTTGACCAGAAAACTCAGTTCCCTCCTGAAAATCCACAAATCCTATTATAAGGTGATTTTGAATGAATCTACCATAAAATGTCATGTTAAGATATGCCTTGTTGATAACTAAACAGTTTTCCCATTGGAGTGAATATACAATAATCAACAGCAATGGGGAAACTGTAAATGCCGAAAACCTAACGTAAAATGCTTTTCATTGTAATTTACACAAGCAGTTGATGGTTGCTTCATTAAATCCTATTATACTGTCATTTCAAGTAGAGGTGCCTTGAAATGTAATTTGAATATGTTTTGAGTTGATTATGGAACATGTGCCACTTTTTCATCCATTTAGGACTGGACCCCAATCTGTGTCTCACCAGAAAACTCAGTTCCCTCCTGAAATTCCACAAATCCTATTATAAGGTGATTTTGAATGAATCTGCCATAAAATGTCATGTAAAGATGTGCTCTGCTGATAACTAAACAGTTTTCTTATTGGAGTGGATATACAATGATAAACTGCAATGAAAGCAGCTGTAAATCCCCAAAACCAGGCGTGAAATGCTTTTCATTGTAGTTGATGGTTGCTTCATTTAATCCTATTATAATGTGATTTCAAGTAGAGGTACCTGGAAATGTAATTTGAATATGTTTTGAGTTGATTATGGAACATCTGTCACTTTTTCATCCATTTAGGACTGGACCCCAATCTGTATCCGACCAGAAAACTCAGTTCCCTCCTGAAAATCCACAAATCCTATTATAAGGTGATTTTGAATGAATCTACCATAAAATGTCATGTGAAGATGTACTCTGCTGATAACTTAACAGTTTTCTCATTGGAGTGAATATACAATGATAAACTGCAATGAAAGCAGCTGTAAATGCCAAAAACCAAGCGTAAAATATTTTCATTGTAGTTGATGGTTGCCTCATTAAATCCTATTATAATGTGATTTCAAGTAGAGGTACCTGGAAATGTAATTTGAATATGTTTTGAGTTGATTATGGAACATCTGTCACTTTCTCATCCATTTAGGACTGGACCCCAATCTGTATCCGACCAGAAAAATCAGTTCTCTCCTGAAAATCCACAAATCCTATTATGAGGTGATTATGAATGAATCTACCATAAAATGTCATGTAACGATGTGCTTTGTTGATATCTTAACAGTTTTCTCGTTGGAGTGAATATACAATAATCAACAGCAATGGGGCAGCTGTAAATGCTGAAAACCTAGCGTAAAATGCTTTTCATTGTAATTTACACGAACAGTTGATGGTTGCTTCATTTAATCCTATTATAATGTGATTTCAAGTAGAGGTACCTTGAATTGTAATTTGAATATGTTTTGAGTTGATTATGGAACATCTGTCACTTTTTCACCCATTTAGGACTGGACCCCAATCTGTATTTGACCAGAAAACTCAGTTCCCTCCTGAAAATCCACAAATCCTATTATAAGGTGATTTTGAATGAATCTACCATAAAATGTCATGTAAAGATGTGCTCTGCTGATAACTAAACAGTTTTCCCATTGGAGTGAATATACAATAATCAACAGCAATGGGGCAGCTGTAAATGCCGAAAACCAGGCGTAAAATGCTTTTCATTGTAGTTAATGGTTGCTTCAGTAAATCCTATTATAATGTGATTTCAAGTAGAGGTACCTTGAAATGTAATTTGAATATGTTTTGAGTTGATTATGGAACATCTGTCACTTTTTCACCCATTTAGGACTGGACCCCAATCTGTATTTGACCAGAAAACTCAGTTCCCTCCTGAAAATCCACCAATCCTATTATAAGGTGATTTTGAATGAATCTACCATAAAATGTCATGTGAAGATGTGCTCTGCTAGACTAAACATTTTTCTCATTGGAGTGAATATACAATGATAAACAGCAATGAAAGCAGCTGTAAATGCCGAAAACCATGCGTGAAATGCTTTTCATTGTAGTTGATGGTTGCTTCAGTAAATCCTATTATAATGTGATTTCAAGTAGAGGTACCTTGAAATGTAATTTGAATATGTTTTGAGTTGATTATGGAACATGTGTCACTTTTTCATCCATTTAGGACTGGACCCCAATCTGTATCCGACCAGAAAACTCATTTCCCTCCTGAAAATCCACAAATCCTATTATAAGGTGATTTTGAATGAATCTACCATAAAATGTCATGTTAAGATATGCCTTGTTGATAACTAAACAGCTTTCTCATTGGAGTGAATATACAATAATCAACAGCAATGGGGAAACTGTAAATGCCGAAAACCTAACGTAAAATGCTTTCCATTGTAATTTACACAAGCAGTTGATGGTTGCTTCATTAAATCCTATTATAATGTCATTTCAAGTAGAGGTACCTTGAAATGAAATTTGAATATGTTTTGAGTTGATTATGGAACATGTGTCACTTTTTCATCCATTTAGGACTGGACCCCAATCTGTATCTCACCAGAAAACTCAGTTCCCTCCTAAAAATCCACAAATCCTATTATAAGGTGATTTTGAATGAATCTGCCATAAAATGTCATGTAAAGATGTGCTCTGCTGATAACTAAACAGTTTTCTTATTGGAGTGAATATACAATGATAAACTGCAATGAAAGCAGCTGTAAATCCCCAAAACCAGGCGTGAAATGCTTTTCATTGTAGTTGATGGTTGCTTCATTTAATCCTATTATAATGTGATTTCAAGTAGAGGTACCTGGAAATGTAATTTGAATATGTTTTGAGTTGATTATGGAACATGTGTCACTTTTTCATCCATTTAGGACTGGAACCCAATCTGTATTTGACCAGAAAACTCAGTTCCCTCCTGAAAATCCACAAATCCTATTATAAGGTGATTTTGAATGAATCTACCATAAAATGTCATGTTAAGATATGCTTTGTTGTATAACTAAACAGTTTTCTCATTGGAGTGAATATACAATAATCAACAGCAATGGGGCAACTGTAAATGCTGAAAACCTAGCGTAAAATGCTTTTCATTGTAATTTACACAAGCAGTTGATGGTTGCTTCATTAAATCCTATTATAATGTGATTTCAAGTAGAGGTACCTTGAAATGTAATTTGAATATGTTTTGAGTTGATTATGGAACATCTGTCACTTTTTCACCCATATAGGACTGGACCCCAATCTGTATTTGACCAGAAAACTGAGTTCCCTCCTGAAAATCCACAAATCCTATTATGAGGTGATTTTGAATGAATCTACCATAAAATGTCATGCAAAGATGTGCTTTGTTGATAACTAAACAGTTTTTTTCATTGGAGTGAATATACAATAATCAACAGCAATCGGGCAGCTGTAAATGCCGAAAACCTAGCGTAAAATGCTTTTCATTGTAATTTACACAAGCAGTTGATGGTTCCTTCGTCAAATCCTATTATAATGTGATTTCAAGTAGAGGTACCTTGAAATGTAATTTGAATATTTTTTGAGTTGATTATGGAACATGTGTCACTTTTTCATCCAATTAGGACTGGACCCCAATCTGTGTCTGTCAAAGCCTCCTGAAAATCCACAAATCCTATTATAAGGTGATCTTGAATGAATCTACCATAAAATGTCATATGAAGATGTGCTTTGTTGATAACTAAACAGTAGCTGTACATACGTTGAGAAACAGTTATTGTACAGCTAGAAACGTCAAAAACGACCGAAACATGCTTTTCATTGTCATTTACACAGACAGTGGCGTGGTTGTTTCAGTAAGTCATATTATACTGTGATTTCAAGCAGGGCTATTTTGAAATGTAGTTTGAAGATGTTTTGAGTTGATAATCGATAAGTTTCCACTTTTTCATTCATTCAGGGCTGGATAACAACACTACTCGATCTGTGCCTGCTTAAATTGCTGTGCCCCTGGCCAAATAAACAAAGTGGCTTTGACGCATTCCTGCAGATTCCTCCTCTACAACATCCGGAGGATTGGTCCCTTCCTAGCCAACAAGGCAGCGCAGGTGCTGATCCAGGCTCTTGTCATCTCCCGCCTGGACTAGTGCAACTCCCTCCTTGCTGGCGCCCCGGCTTCCGCCATCAGACCTCTAGAGCTCGTCCAAGAAAGCTGCAGCTCGTGTGGTGTTCAACCTCCCCAAGTTGTCCCACACAACTTGCCTTCTCCGTTCTCTCTCACTGGCTCCCTGTAGCTGCTCGCATCCAGTTTAAGACTCTGGTGCTAGCCTACAGGGCAGTGAAAGGAACAGCTCCTTCATACCTCCAGGCTACGGTCAAGCCCTACACCCCTGGCCGACTGTAATGTAATGTAATGTAATGTAGATTCATTCAAAATCACCTCATAATTTGAGGTGGATTTGTGGATTTTCAGGAGGCTATGACAGACACAGATTGGGGTCCATCCTAAATGGATGAAAAAGAGACACATGTTCCATAATCAATTCAAAACACGTTGCATTTCAAGTGCCTCCACTTTAAAATACATTATAATAGGATTTACTAAAGCAACCATCAACTGCTTCTGTAAATTACAATAAAAAGCATTTAACGCCAGGTGGTCGGCATTTCCAGCTTCTGTCATTGCTGTTTATTATTGTATATTCACTCAAAAAACAAAACTGTTCAGTTATCAACAAAGCACATCTTTAAATTACATTTTATGGTAGACTCATTCAAAATCACCTCATAATAGGATTTGTGGATTTTCAGGAGGCTATGACAGACACAGATTGGGGTCCAGTCCTAAATGGATGAAAAAGTGACACATGTTCCATAATCAACTCAAAACATATTCAAATTACATTTCAAGGTACCTCTACTTGAAATCACATTATAATAGGATTTAATGAAGCAACCATCAACCGCTTGTGTAAATTACAATGAAAAGCATATTACACTAGGTTTTCGGCATTTACAGTTGCCCCATTGCTGTTGATTATTGTATATTCACTCCAATGAGAAAACTGTTTAGTTATCAACAAAGCACATCTTAACATGACATTTTATGGAACATTCATTCAAAATCACCTTAAAATAGGATTTGTGGATTTTCAGGAGGGAACTGAGTTTTCTGGTCGGATACAGATTGGGGTCCAGTCCTAAATGGATGAAAAAGTGACAGATGTTCCATAATCAACACAAAACATATTCAAATTACATTTCCAGGTACCTCTACTTGAAATTACATTATAATAGGATTAAACGAAGCAACCATCAACTACAATGAAAAGCATTTTACGCTTGGTTTTCAGCATTTACAGCTGCTTTCATTGCTCTTTATCATTGTATATTCACTCCAATGAGAAAACTGTTTAGTTATCAGCAGAGCACATCTTCACATGACATTTTATGGTAGATTCATTCAAAATCACTTTATAATAGGATTTGTGGATTGTCAGGAGGGAACTGAGTTTTCTGGTCAGATACAGATTGGGGTCCAGTCCTAAATGGATGAAAAAGTAACAGATGTTCAATAATCAACTCAAAACATATTCAAATTACATTTCAAGGTACCTCTACTTGAAATCACATTATAATAGGATTTACTGAAGCAACCATCAACTGCTTGTGTATATTACAATGAAAAGCATATTACGCTAGGTTTTCGGCATTTACAGTTGCCCCATTGCTGTTGATAATTGTATATTCACTCCAATGAGAAAACTGTTTAGTTATCAACAAAGCACATCTTAACATGACATTTTATGGTAGATTCATTCAAAATCACCTTATAATAGGATTGGTGGATTTTCAGGAGGGAACTGAGTTTTCTGGTCGGATACAGATTGGGGTCCAGTCCTAAATGGATGAAAAAGTGACAGATGTTCCATAATCAACACAAAACATATTCAAATTACATTTCCAGGCACCTCTACTTGAAATCACATTATAATAGGATTTACTGAAGCAACCATCAAATACAATGAAAAGCATTTTACGCTTGGTTTTCGGCATTTACAGCTGCTTTCATTGCTGTTTATCATTGTATATTCACTCCAATGAGAAAACTGTTTAGTTATCAGCAGAGCACATCTTTACATGACATTTTATGGTAGATTCATTCAAAATCACCTTATAATAGGATTTGTGGATTGTCAGGAGGGAACTGAGTTTTCTGGTCAGATACAGATTGGGGTCCAGACCTTAATGGATGAAAAAGTGACAGATGTTCAATAATCAACTCATAACATATTCAAATTACATTTCAAGGTACCTCTACTTGAAATCACATTATAATAGGATTTAATGAAGCAACCATCAACTGCTTGTGTAAATTACAATGAAAAGCATATTACACTAGGTTTTCGGCATTTACAGTTGCCCCATTGCTGTTGATTATTGTATATTCACTCCAATGAGAAAACTGTCTAGTTATCAACAAAGCACATCTTAACATGACATTTTATGGTAGATTCATTCAAAATCACCTTATAATAGGATTGGTGGATTTTCAGGAGGGAACTGAGTTTTCTGGTCGGATACAGATTGGGGTCCAGTCCTAAATGGATGAAAAAGTGACAGATGTTCCATAATCAACACAAAACATATTCAAATTACATTTCCAGGTACCTCTACTTGAAATCACATTATAATAGGATTTACTGAAGCAACCATCAACTACAATGAAAAGCATTTTACGCTTGGTTTTCGGCATTTACAGCTGCTTTCATTGCTGTTTATCATTGTATATTCACTCCAATGAGAAAACTGTTAAGTTATCAGCAGAGCACATCTTCACATGACATTTTATGGTAGATTCATTCAAAATCACTTTATAATAGGATTTGTGGATTGTCAGGAGGGAACTGAGTTTTCTGGTCAGATACAGATTGGGGTCCAGTCCTAAATGGATGAAAAAGTGACAGATGTTCAATAATCAACTCAAAACATATTCAAATTACATTTCAAGGTACCTCTACTTGGAATCACATTATAATAGGATTTAATGAAGAAACCATCAACTGCTTGTTTAAATTACAATAAAAAGCATATTACGCTAGGTTTTCGGCATTTACAGCTGGCCCATTGCTGTTGATTATTGTAAATTCACTCCAATGAGAAAACTGTTTAGTTATCAACAAAGCACATCTTTGCATGACATTTTATGGTTGATTCGTTCATAATCACCTCATAATAGGATTTGTGGATTTTCAGGAAGCTATGACAGACACAGATTGGGGTCTAGTCCTAAATGGGTGAAAAAGTGACAGATGTTCCATAATCAACTCAAAACATATTCAAATTACATTTCAAGGTACCTCTACTTGAAATCACATTATAATAGGATTTAATGAAGCAACCATCAACTGCTTGTGTAAATTACAATGAAAAGCATATTACGCTAGGTTTTCGGCATTTACAGTTGCCCCATTGCTGTTGATTATTGTATATTCACTCCAATGAGAAAACTGTTTAGTTATCAGCAGAGCACATCTTCACATGACATTTTATGGTAGATTCATTCAAAATCACCTTATAATAGGATTTGTGGATTGTCAGGAGGGAACTGAGTTTTCTGGTCAGATACAGATTGGGGTCCAGTCCTAAATGGATGAAAAAGTGACAGATGTTCAATAATCAACTCAAAACATATTTAAATTACATTTCAAGGTACCTCTACTTGGAATCACATTATAATAGGATTTAATGAAGCAACCATCAACTGCTTGTGTTAATAACAATGAAAAGCATATTACGCTAGGTTTTCGGCATTTACAGTTGCCCCATTGCTGTTGATTATTGTATATTCACTCCAATGAGAAAACTGTTTAGTTATCAACAAAGCACATCTAAACATGACATTTTATGGTAGATTCATTCAAAATCACCTTATAAGAGCATTTGTGGATTTTCAGGAGGCTATGACAGACACAGATTGGGGTCCAGTCCTAAATGGATGAAAAAGTGACAGATGTTCCATAATCAACACAAAACATATTCAAATTACATTTCCAGGTACCTCTTCTTGAAATCACATTATAATAGGATTTACTGAAGCAACCATCAACTACAATGAAAAGCAATTCACGCTTGGTTTTCGGCATTTACAGCTGCTTTCATTGCTGTTTATCATTGTATATTCACTCCAATGAGAAAACCGTTTAGTCATCAGCAGAGCACATCTTTACATGACATTTTATGGTAGATTCATTCAAAATCACCTTATAAGAGCATTTGTGGATTTTCAGGAGGCAACTTAGTTTTCTGGTCAGATACAGATTGGGGTCCAGTCCTAAATGGATGAAAAAGTAACAGATGTTCAATAATCAACTCAAAACATATTCAAATTACATTTCAAGGTACCTCTACTTGAAATCAAATTATAATAGGATTTAATGAAGCAACCATCAACTGCTTGTGTAAATTACAATGAAAAGCATATTACGCTAGGTTTTCGGCATTTACAGTTGCCCCATTGCTGTTGATTATTGTATATTCACTCCAATGAGAAAACTGTCTAGTTATCAACCAAGCACATCTTAACATGACATTTTATGGTAGATTCATTCAAAATCACCTTATAATAGGATTGGTGGATTTTAAGGAGGGAACTGAGTTTTCTGGTCGGATACAGATTGGGGTCCAGTCCTAAATGGATGAAAAAGTGACAGATGTTCCATAATCAACTCAAAACATATTCAAATTACATTTCAAGGTACCTCTACTTGAAATCACATTATAATAGGATTTAATGAAGCAACCATCAACCGCTTGTGTAAATTACAATGAAAAGCATATTACGCTAGGTTTTCGGCATTTATAGTTGCCCCATTGCTGTTGATTATTGTATATTCACTCCAATGAGAAAACTGTTTAGTTATCAACAAAGCACATCTTAACATGACATTTTATGGTAGATTCATTCAAAATCACCTTATAATAGGATTGGTGGATTTTCAGGAGGGAACTGAGTTTTCTGGTCGGATACAGATTGGGGTCCAGTCCTAAATGGATGTAAAAAGTGACAGATGTTCCATAATCAACTCAAAACATATTCAAATTACATTTCAAGGTACCTCTACTTGAAATCACATTATAATAGGCTTTAATGAAGCAACCATCAACCGCTTGTGTAAATTACAATGAAAAGCATATTACGCTAGGTTTTCGGCATTTATAGTTGCCCCATTGCTGTTGATTATTGTATATTCACTCCAATGAGAAAACTGTTTAGTTATCAGCAGAGCACATCTTCACATGACATTTTATGGTAGATTCATTCAAAATCACTTTATAATAGGATTTGTGGATTGTCAGGAGGCAACTGAGTTTTCTGGTCAGATACAGATTGGGGTCCAGTCCTAAATGGATGAAAAAGTGACAGATGTTCCATAATCAACTCAAAACATATTCAAATAACATTTCAAGGTACCTCTACTTGAAATCACATTATAATAGGATTTAATGAAGCAACCATCAACCGCTTGTGTAAATTACAATGAAAAGCATATTACGCTAGGTTTTCGGCATTTATAGTTGCCCCATTGCTGTTGATTATTGTATATTCACCCCAATGAGAAAACTGTTTAGTTATCAGCAGAGCACATCTTCACATGACATTTTATGGTAGATTCATTCAAAATCACTTTATAATAGGATTTGTGGATTGTCAGGAGGGAACTGAGTTTTCTGGTCAGATACAGATTGGGGTCCAGTCCTAAATGGATGAAAAAGTGACAGATGTTCAATAATCAACTCAAAACATATTCAAATTACATTTCAAGGTACCTCTACTTGGAATCACATTTTAATAGGATTTAATGAAGCAACCATCAACTGCTTGTGTAAATTACAATGAAAAGCATATTACGCTAGGTTTTCGGCATTTACAGTTGCCCCATTGCTGTTGATTATTGTATATTCACTCCAATGAGAAAACTGTTTAGTTATCAACAAAGCACATCTTAACATGACATTTTATGGTAGATTCATTCAAAATCACCTTATAATAGGATTGGTGGATTTTCAGGAGGGAACTGAGTTTTCTGGTCAGATACAGATTGGGGTCCAGTCCTAAATGGATGAAAAAGTGACAGATGTTCCATAATCAACTCAAAACATATTCAAATTACATTTCAAGGTACCTCTACTTGAAATCACATTATAATAGGATTTAATGAAGCAACCATCAACTGCTTGTGTAAATTACAATGAAAAGCATATTACACTAGGTTTTCGGCATTTACAGTTGCCCCATTGCTGTTGATTATTGTATATTCACTCCAATGAGAAAACTGTCTAGTTATCAACAAAGCACATCTTAACATGACATTTTATGGTAGATTCATTCAAAATCACCTTATAATAGGATTGGTGGATTTTCAGGAGGGAACTGAGTTTTCTGGTCGGATACAGATTGGGGTCCAGTCCTAAATGGATGAAAAAGTGACAGATGTTCCATAATCAACACAAAACATATTCAAATTACATTTCCAGGTACCTCTACTTGAAATCACATTATAATAGGATTTACTGAAGCAACCATCAACTACAATGAAAAGCATTTTACGCTTGGTTTTCGGCATTTACAGCTGCTTTCATTGCTGTTTATCATTGTATATTCACTCCAATGAGAAAACTGTTAAGTTATCAGCAGAGCACATCTTCACATGACATTTTATGGTAGATTCATTCAAAATCACTTTATAATAGGATTTGTGGATTGTCAGGAGGGAACTGAGTTTTCTGGTCAGATACAGATTGGGGTCCAGTCCTAAATGGATGAAAAAGTGACAGATGTTCAATAATCAACTCAAAACATATTCAAATTACATTTCAAGGTACCTCTACTTGGAATCACATTATAATAGGATTTAATGAAGAAACCATCAACTGCTTGTGTAAATTACAATAAAAAGCATATTATGCTAGGTTTTCGGCATTTACAGCTGGCCCATTGCTGTTGATTATTGTATATTCACTCCAATGAGAAAACTGTTTAGTTATCAACAAAGCACATCTTTGCATGACATTTTATGGTAGATTCGTTCATAATCACCTCATAATAGGATTTGTGGATTTTCAGGAGGCTATGACAGACACATATTGGGGACTAGTCCTAAATGGGTGAAAAAGTGACACATGTTCCATAATCAACTCAAAACATATTCAAATTACATTTCAAGGTACCTCTACTTGAAATCACATTATAATAGGATTTAATGAAGCAACCATCAACTGCTTGTGTAAATTACAATGAAAAGCATATTACGCTAGGTTTTCGGCATTTACAGTTGCCCCATTGCTGTTGATTATTGTATATTCACTCCAATGAGAAAACTGTTTAGATATCAGCACAGCACATCTTAACATGACATTTTATGGAAGATTCATTCAAAATCACCTTATAATAGGATTGGTGGATTTTCAGGAGGGAACTGAGTTTTCTGGTCGGATACAGATTGGGGTCCAGTCCTAAATGGATGAAAAAGTGACAGATGTTCCATAATCAACACAAAACATATTCAAATTACATTTCCAGGTACCTCTACTTGAAATTACATTATAATAGGATCTAATGAAGCAACCATCAACTACAATGAAAAGCATTTTACGCTTGGTTTTCGGCATTTACAACTGCTTTCATTGCTGTTTATCATTGTATATTCACTCCAATGAGAAAACTGTTTAGATATCAGCAGAGCACATCTTCACATGACATTTTATGGTAGATTCATTCAAAATCACTTTATAATAGGATTTGTGGATTGTCAGGAGGGAACTGAGTTTTCTGGTCGGATACAGATTGGGGTCCAGACCTTAATGGATGAAAAAGTGACAGATGTTCAATAATCAACTCATAACATATTCAAATTACATTTCAAGGTACCTCTACTTGAAATCACATTATAATAGGATTTAATGAAGCAACCATCAACTGCTTGTGTAAATTACAATGAAAAGCATATTACACTAGGTTTTCGGCATTTACAGTTGCCCCATTGCTGTTGATTATTGTATATTCACTCCAATGAGAAAACTGTCTAGTTATCAACAAAGCACATCTTAACATGACATTTTATGGTAGATTCATTCAAAATCACCTTATAATAGGATTGGTGGATTTTCAGGAGGGAAGTGAGTTTTCTGGTCAGATACAGATTGGGGTCCAGTCCTAAATGGATGAAAAAGTGACAGATGTTCCATAATCAACACAAAACATATTCAAATTACATTTCCAGGTACCTCTACTTGAAATCACATTATAATAGGATTTACTGAAGCAACCATCAACTACAATGAAAAGCATTTTACGCTTGGTTTTCGGCATTTACAGCTGCTTTCATTGCTGTTTATCATTGTATATTCACTCCAATGAGAAAACTGTTTAGTTATCAGCAGAGCACATCTTCACATGACATTTTATGGTAGATTCATTCAAAATCACTTTATAATAGGATTTGTGGATTGTCAGGAGGGAACTGAGTTTTCTGGTCAGATACAGATTGGGGTCCAGTCCTAAATGGATGAAAAAGTGACAGATGTTCAATAATCAACTCAAAACATATTCAAATTACATTTCAAGGTACCTCTACTTGGAATCACATTATAATAGGATTTAATGAAGAAACCATCAACTGCTTGTGTAAATTACAATGAAAAGCATATTACGCTAGGTTTTCGGCATTTACAGCTGCCCCATTGCTGTTGATTATTGTAAATTCACTCCAATGAGAAAACTGTTTAGTTATCAACAAAGCACATCTTTGCATGACATTTTATGGTAGATTCGTTCATAATCACCTCATAATAGGATTTGTGGATTTTCAGGAAGCTATGACAGACACAGATTGGGGTCTAGTCCTAAATGGATGAAAAAGTGACAGATGTTCAATAATCAACTCAAAACATATTCAAATTACATTTCAAGGTACCACTACTTGAAATCAAATTATAATAGGATTTAATGAAGCAACCATCAACTGCTTGTGTAAATTACAATGAAAAGCATATTACGCTAGGTTTTCGGCATTTACAGTTGCCCCATTGCTGTTGATTATTGTATATTCACTCCAATGAGAAAACTGTCTAGTTATCAACCAAGCACATCTTAACATGACATTTTATGGTAGATACATTCAAAATCACCTTATAATAGGATTGGTGGATTTTAAGGAGGGAACTGAGTTTTCTGGTCGGATACAGATTGGGGTCCAGTCCTAAATGGATGAAAAAGTGACAGATGTTCCATAATCAACTCAAAACATATTCAAATTACATTTCAAGGTACCTCTACTTGAAATCACATTATAATAGGATTTAATGAAGCAACCATCAACCGCTTGTGTGAATTACAATGAAAAGCATATTACGCTAGGTTTTCGGCATTTATAGTTGCCCCATTGCTGTTGATTATTGTATATTCACTCCAATGAGAAAACTGTTTAGTTATCAGCAGAGCACATCTTCACATGACATTTTATGGTAGATTCATTCAAAATCACTTTATAATAGGATTTGTGGATTGTCAGGAGGGAACTGAGTTTTCTGGTCGGATACAGATTGGGGTCCAGTCCTAAATGGATGAAAAAGTGACAGATGTTCCATAATCAACTCAAAACATTTTCAAATTACATTTCAAGGTACCTCTACTTGAAATCACATTATAATAGGATTTAATGAAGCAACCATCAACTGCTTGTGTAAATTACAATGAAAAGCATATTACGCTAGGTATTCGGCATTTATAGTTGCCCCATTGCTGTTGATTATTGTATATTCACTCCAATGAGAAAACTGTTTAGTTATCAGCAGAGCACATCTTCACATGACATTTTATGATAGATTCATTCAAAATCACCTTATAATAAAATTGGTGGATTTTCAGGAGGGAACTGAGTTTTCTGGTCAGATACAGATTGGGGTCCAGTCCTAAATGGATGAAAAAGTGACAGATGTTCCATAATCAACACAAAACATATTCAAATTACATTTCCAGGTACCTCTACTTGAAATCACATTATAATAGGATTTACTGAAGCAACCATCAACTACAATGAAAAGCATTTTACGCTTGGTTTTCGGCATTTACAGCTGCTTTCATTGCTGTTTATCATTGTATATTCACTCCAATGAGAAAACTGTTAAGTTATCAGCAGAGCACATCTTTAAATGACATTTTATGGTAGATTCATTCAAAATCACCTTATAATAGGATTTGTGGATTTTCAGGAGGCAACTGAGTTTTCTGGTCAGATACAGATTGGGGTCCAGTCCTAAATGGATGAAAAAGTAACAGATGTTCAATAATCAACTCAAAACATATTCAAATTACATTTCCAGGTACCTCTACTTGAAATCACATTATAATAGGATTTAATGAAGCAACCATCAACTGCTTGTGTAAATTACAATGAAAAGCATATTACGCTAGGTTTTCGGCATTTACAGTTGCCCCATTGCTGTTGATTATTGTATATTCACTCCAATGAGAAAACTGTTAAGTTATCAGCAGAGCACATCTTAACATGACATTTTATGGTAGATTCATTCAAAATCACTTAATAATAGGATTTGTGGATTGTCAGGAGGGAACTGAGTTTTCTGGTCAGATACAGATTGGGGTCCAGTCCTAAATGGATGAAAAAGTGACAGATGTTCAATAATCAACTCAAAACATATTCAAATTAAATTTCAAGGTACCTCTACTTGGAATCACATTATAATAGGATTTAATGAAGCAACCATCAACTGCTTGTGTAAATTACAATGAAAAGCATATTACGCTAGGTTTTCGGCATTTACAGTTGCCCCATTGCTGTTGATTATTGTATATTCACTCCAATGAGAAAACTGTTTAGTTATCAACAAAGCACATCTTAACATGACATTTTATGGTAGATTCATTCAAAATCACCTTATAATAGGATTGGTGGATTTTCAGGAGGGAACTGAGTTTTCTGGTCGGATACAGATTGGGGTCCAGTCCTAAATGGATGAAAAAGTGACGGATGTTCCATAGTCAACACAAAGCGTATTCAAATTACATTTCCAGGTACCTCTTCTTGAAATCACATTATAATAGGATTTACTGAAGCAACCATCAACTACAATGAAAAGCAATTCACGCTTGGTTTTCGGCATTTACAGCTGCTTTCATTGCTGTTTATCATTGTATATTCACTCCAATGAGAAAACGGTTGAGTTATCAGCAGAGCACATCTTTACATGACATTTTATGGTAGATTCATTCAAAATCACCTTATAATAGGATTTGTGGATTTTCAGGAGGCAACTGAGTTTTCTGGTCAGATACAGATTGGGGTCCAGTCCTAAATGGATGAAAAAGTAACAGATGTTCAATAATCAACTCAAAACATATTCAAATTACATTTCAAGGTACCTCTACTTGAAATGACATTATAATAGGATTTAATGAAGCAACCATCAACTGCTTGTGTAAATTACAATGAAAAGCATATTACGCTAGGTTTTCGGCATTTACGGTTGCCCCATTGCTGTTGATTATTGTATATTCACTCCAATGAGAAAACTGTTTAGTTATCAACAAAGCACATCTTAACATGACATTTTATGGTAGATTCATTCAAAATCACCTTATAATAGGATTGGTGGATTTTCAGGAGGGAACTGAGTTTTCTGGTCGGATACAGATTGGGGTCCAGTCCTAAATGGATGTAAAAAGTGACAGATGTTCCATAATCAACTCAAAACATATTCAAATTACATTTCAAGGTACCTCTACTTGAAATCACATTATAATAGGCTTTAATGAAGCAACCATCAACCGCTTGTGTAAATTACAATGAAAAGCATATTACGCTAGGTTTTCGGCATTTATAGTTGCCCCATTGCTGTTGATTATTGTATATTCACTCCAATGAGAAAACTGTTTAGTTATCAGCAGAGCACATCTTCACATGACATTTTATGGTAGATTCATTCAAAATCACTTTATAATAGGATTTGTGGATTGTCAGGAGGCAACTGAGTTTTCTGGTCAGATACAGATTGGGGTCCAGTCCTAAATGGATGAAAAAGTGACAGATGTTCCATAATCAACTCAAAACATATTCAAATTACATTTCAAGGTACCTCTACTTGAAATCACATTATAATAGGATTTAATGAAGCAACCATCAACTGCTTGTGTAAATTACAATGAAAAGCATATTACGCTAGGTTTTCGGCATTTATAGTTTCCCCATTGCTGTTGATTATTGTATATTCACTCCAATGAGAAAACTGTTAAGTTATCAGCAAAGCACATCTTCACATGACATTTTATGGTAGATTCATTCAAAATCACTTTATAATAGGATTTGTGGATTGTCAGGAGGGAACTGAGTTTTCTGGTCAGATACAGATTGGGGTCCAGTCCTAAATGGATGAAAAAGTGACAGATGTTCAATAATCAACTCAAAACATATTCAAATTACATTTCAAGGTACCTCTACATGGAATCACATTATAATAGGATTTAATGAAGCAACCATCAACTGCTTGTGTAAATTACAATGAAAAGCATATTACGCTAGGTTTTCGGCATTTACAGTTGCCCCATTGCTGTTGATTATTGTATATTCACTCCAATGAGAAAACTGTTTAGATATCAACAAAGCACATCTTAACATGACATTTTATGGAACATTCATTCAAAATCACCTTATAATAGGATTTGTGGATTTTCAGGAGGGGACTGAGTTTTCTGGTCGGATACAGATTGGGGTCCAGTCCTAAATGGATGAAAAAGTGACAGATGTTCCATAATCAACTCAAAACATATTCAAATAACATTTCAAGGTACCTCTACTTGAAATCACATTATAATAGGATTTAATGAAGCAACCATCAACCGCTTGTGTAAATTACAATGAAAAGCATATTACGCTAGGTTTTCGGCATTTATAGTTGCCCCATTGCTGTTGATTATTGTATATTCACTCCAATGAGAAAACTGTTTAGTTATCAGCAGAGCACATCTTCACATGACATTTTATGGTAGATTCATTCAAAATCACTTTATAATAGGATTTGTGGATTGTCAGGAGGGAACTGAGTTTTCTGGTCAGATACAGATTGGGGTCCAGTCCTAAATGGATGAAAAAGTGACAGATGTTCAATAATCAACTCAAAACATATTCAAATTACATTTCAAGGTACCTCTACTTGGAATCACATTTTAATAGGATTTAATGAAGCAACCATCAACTGCTTGTGTAAATTACAATGAAAAGCATATTACGCTAGGTTTTCGGCATTTACAGTTGCCCCATTGCTGTTGATTATTGTATATTCACTCCAATGAGAAAACTGTTTAGTTATCAACAAAGCACATCTTAAAATGACATTTTATGGTAGATTCATTCAAAATCACCTTATAATAGGATTGGTGGATTTTCAGGAGGGAACTGAGTTTTCTGGTCAGATACAGATTGGGGTCCAGTCCTAAATGGATGAAAAAGTGACAGATGTTCCATAATCAACTCAAAACATATTCAAATTACATTTCAAGGTACCTCTACTTGAAATCACATTATAATAGGATTTAATGAAGCAACCATCAACTGCTTGTGTAAATTACAATGAAAAGCATATTACGCTAGGTTTTCGGCATTTATAGTTTCCCCATTGCTGTTGATTATTGTATATTCACTCCAATGAGAAAACTGTTAAGTTATCAGCAAAGCACATCTTCACATGACATTTTATGGTAGATTCATTCAAAATCACTTTATAATAGGATTTGTGGATTGTCAGGAGGGAACTGAGTTTTCTGGTCAGATACAGATTGGGGTCCAGTCCTAAATGGATGAAAAAGTGACAGATGTTCAATAATCAACTCAAAACATATTCAAATTACATTTCAAGGTACCTCTACATGGAATCACATTATAATAGGATTTAATGAAGCAACCATCAACTGCTTGTGTAAATTACAATGAAAAGCATATTACGCTAGGTTTTCGGCATTTACAGTTGCCCCATTGCTGTTGATTATTGTATATTCACTCCAATGAGAAAACTGTTTAGATATCAACAAAGCACATCTTAACATGACATTTTATGGTAGATTCATTCAAAATCACCTTATAATAGGATTTGTGGATTTTCAGGAGGGGACTGAGTTTTCTGGTCGGATACAGATTGGGGTCCAGTCCTAAATGGATGAAAAAGTGACAGATGTTCCATAATCAACTCAAAACATATTCAAATTACATTTCAAGGTACCTCTACTTGAAATCACATTATAATAGGATTTAATGAAGCAACCATCAACTGCTTGTGTAAATTACAATGAAAAGCATATTACGCTAGGTTTTCGGCATTTATAGCTTCCCCATTGCTGTTGATTATTGTATATTCACTCCAATGAGAAAACTGTTAAGTTATCAGCAAAGCACATCTTCACATGACATTTTATGGTAGATTCATTCAAAATCACTTTATAATAGGATTTGTGGATTGTCAGGAGGGAACTGAGTTTTCTGGTCAGATACAGATTGGGGTCCAGTCCTAAATGGATGAAAAAGTGACAGATGTTCAATAATCAACTCAAAACATATTCAAATTACATTTCAAGGTACCTCTACATGGAATCACATTATAATAGGATTTAATGAAGCAACCATCAACTGCTTGTGTAAATTACGATGAAAAGCATATTACGCTAGGTTTTCGGCATTTACAGTTGCCCCATTGCTGTTGATTATTGTATATTCACTCCAATGAGAAAACTGTTTAGATATCAACAAAGCACATCTTAACATGACATTTTATGGTAGATTCATTCAAAATCACCTTATAATAGGATTTGTGGATTTTCAGGAGGGGACTGAGTTTTCTGGTCGGATACAGATTGGGGTCCAGTCCTAAATGGATGAAAAAGTGACAGATGTTCCATAATCAACACAAAACATATTCAAATTACATTTCAAGGTACCTCTACTTGAAATCACATTATAATAGGATTTAATGAAGCAACCATCAACTGCTTGTGTAAATTACCATGAAAGCATTTTACGCTAGGTTTTCGGCATTTACAGCTGCCCCATTGCTGTTGATTATTGTATATTCACTCCAATGAGAAAACTGTTTAGTTATCAACAAAGCACATCTTTGCATGACATTTTATGGTAGATTCGTTCATAATCACCTCATAATAGGATTTGTGGATTTTCAGGAGGCTATGACAGGCACAGATTGGGGTCCAGTCCTAAATGGATGAAAAAGTGACAGATGTTCCATAATCAACTCAAAACATATTCAAATTACATTTCAAGGTACCACTACTTGAAATCACATTATAATAGGATTTAATGAAGCAACCATCAACTGCTTGTGTAAATTACAATAAAAAGCATTACGCTAGGTTGTTGGCATTTACAGCTGCCCCATTGCTGTTGATTATTGTATATTCACTCCAATGAGAAAACTGTTAAGCTAGCACAAAGCACACCTTTGCATGACATTTTATGGTAGATTCGTTCATAATCACCTCATAATAGGATTTGTGGATTTTCAGGAGGCTATGACAGACACAGATTGGGGTCCAGTCCTAAATGGATGAAAAAGTGACACATGTTCCATAATCAACACAAAACATATTCAAATTACATTTCAAGGTACCTCTACTTGAAATCACATTATAATAGGATTTAATGAAGCAACCATCAACTGCTTGTGTAAATTACAATGAAAAGCATATTACGCTAGGTTTTCGGCATTTACAGTTGCCCCATTGCTGTTGATTATTGTATATTCACTCCAATGAGAAAACTGTTTAGTTATCAACAAGGCACATCTTAACATGACATTTTATGGTAGATTCATTCAAAATCACCTCATAATAGGATTGGTGGATTTTCAGGAGGGAACTGAGTTTTCTGGTCAGATACAGATTGGGGTCCAGTCCTAAATGGATGAAAAAGTGACAGATGTTCAATAATCAACTTAAAACATATTCAAATTACATTTCAAGGTACCTCTGCTTGAAATCACATTATAATATGATTTAATGAAGCAACCATCAACTGCTTGTGTAAATTACAATGAAAAGCATATTACGCTAGGTTTTCGGCATTTACAGTTGCCCCATTGCTGTTGATTATTGTATATTCACTCCAATGAGAAAACTGTTTAGATATCAACAAAGCACATCTTAACATGACATTTTATGGTAGATTCATTCAAAATCACCTTATAATAGGATTGGTGGATTTTCAGGAGGGAACTGAGTTTTCTGGTCGGATACAGATTGGGGTCCAGTCCTAAATGGATGAAAAAGTGACAGATGTTCAATAAAAAGTGACAGATGTTCAATAATCAAGTCAAAACATATTCAAATTACATTTCAAGGTACCTCTACTTGAAATCACATTATAATAGGATTTAATGAAGCAACCATCAACTGCTTGTGTAAATTACAATGAAAAGCATATTACGCTAGGTTTTCAGCATTTACAGTTGCCCCATTGCTGTTGATTATTGTATATTCACTCCAATGAGAAAGCTGTTTAGTTATCAACAAAGCACATCTTAACATGACATTTTATGGTAGATTCATTCAAATCACCTTATAATAGGATTGGTGGATTTTCAGGAGGGAACTGAGTTTTCTGGTTGGATACAGATTGGGGTCCAGTCTTAAATGGATGAAAAAGTGACAGATGTTCCATAATCAACACAAACATATTCAAATTACATTTCCAGGTACCTCTACTTGAAATCACATTATAATAGGATTTAACGAAGCAACCATCAACTACAATGAAAAGCATTTTACGCTTGGTTTTCGGCATTTACAGCTGCTTTCATTGCTGTTTATCATTGTATATTCACTCCAATGAGAAAACTGTTAAGTTATCAGCAGAGCACATCTTTACATGACATTTTATGGTAGATTCATTCAAAATCACCTTATAATAGGATTGGTGGATTTTCAGGAGGGAACTGAGTTTTCTGGTCAGATACAGATTGGGGTCCAGTCCTAAATGGATGAAAAAGTGACAGATGTTCCATAATCAACTCAAAACATATTGAAATTACATTTCCAGGTACCTCTACTTGAAATCACATTATAATAGGATTTACTGAAGCAACCATCAACTACAATGAAAAGCATTTTACGCTTGGTTTTCGGCATTTACAGCTGCTTTCAATGCTGTTTATCATTGTACATTCACTCCAATGAGAAAACTGTGCAGTTATCAACAAAGCACATCTTTGCATGACATTTTATGGTAGATTCATTCATCATCACCTCATAAAAGGATTTGTGGATTTTCAGGAGGCTATGACGGACACAGATTGGGGTCCAGTCCTAAATGGATGAAAAAGTGACACATGTTCCATAATCAACTCAAAACATAATCAAATTACATTTCAAGGTACCTCTACTCGAAATCACATAATAATTGGATTTACTGAAGCAACCATCAACTTCAATGAAAAGCATTTTACGATAGGTTTTTAGCATTTACAGCTGCCCCATTGCTGTTGATTATTGTTTATTCACTCCAACGAGAAAACTGTTAAGATATCAACAAAGCACATCTTAACATGACATTTTATGGTAGATTCATTCAAAATCACCTTATAATAGCATTTGTGGATTTTCAGGAGGGAACTGAGTTTTCTGGTCAAATACAGATTGGGGTCCAGTCCTAAATGGATGAAAAAGTGACAGATGTTCCATAATCAACACAAAACATATTCAAATTACATTTCCAGGTACCTCTACTTGAAATTACATTATAATAGGATTTACTGAAGCAACCATCAACTACAATGAAAAGCATTTTACGCTTGGTTTTCGGCATTTACAGCTGCTTTCATTGCTGTTTATCATTGTATATTCACTCCAATGAGAAAACTGTTTAGTTATCAGCAGAGCATATCTTCACATGACATTTTATGGTAGATTCATTCAAAATCACCTTATAATAGGATTGGTGGATTTTCAGGAGGGAACTGAGTTTTCTGGTCGGATACAGATTGGAGTCTAGTCCTAAATGGATGAAAAAGTGAAAGATGTTCCATAATCAACTCAAAACATATTCAAATCACATTTCAAGGTACCTCTACTTGAAATCACATTATAATAGGATTTAATGAAGCAACCATCAACTGCTTGTGTAAATTACAATGAAAGCATTTTACGCTAGGTTTTCGGCATTTACAGCTGCCCCATTGCTGTTGATTATTGTATATTCACTCCAATGAGAAAACTGTTAAGTTATCAACAAAGCACATCTTTGCATGACATTTTATGGTAGATTCGTTCATAATCACCTCATAATAGGATTTGTGGATTTTCAGGACGCTATGACAGGCACAGATTGGGGTCCAGTCCTAAATGGATGAAAAAGTGACAGATGTTCCATAATCAACTCAAAACATATTCAAATTACATTTCAAGGTACCACTACTTGAAATCACATTATAATAGGATTTAATGAAGCAACCATCAACTGCTTGTGTAAATTACAATAAAAAGCATTAGCTAGGTTGTTGGCATTTACAGCTGCCCCATTGCTGTTGATTATTGTATATTCACTCCAATGAGAAAACTGTTTAGTTATCAACAAAGCACATCTTAACATGACATTTTATGGTAGATTCATTCAAAATCACCTTATAATAGGATTGGTGGATTTTCAGGAGGGAACTGAGTTTTCTGGTCGGATACAGATTGGGGTCCAGTCCTAAATGGATGAAAAAGTGACAGATGTTCAATAAAAAGTGACAGATGTTCAATAATCAAGTCAAAACATATTCAAATTACATTTCAAGGTACCTCTACTTGAAATCACATTATAATAGGATTTAATGAAGCAACCATCAACTGCTTGTGTAAATTACAATGAAAAGCATATTACGCTAGGTTTTCAGCATTTACAGTTGCCCCATTGCTGTTGATTATTGTATATTCACTCCAATGAGAAAGCTGTTTAGTTATCAACAAACCACATCTTAACATGACATTTTATGGTAGATTCATTCAAAATCACCTCATAATAGGATTGGTGGTTTTTCAGGAGGGAACTGAGTTTTCTGGTCGCATACAGATTGGGGTCCAGTCCTAAATGGATGAAAAAGTGACAGATGTTCAATAATCAACTCAAAACATATTCATATTACATTTCAAGGTACCTCTGCTTGAAATCACATTATAACATGATTTAATGAAGCAACCATCAACTGCTTGTGTAAATTACAATGAAAAGCATTTTAAGCTAGGTTTTCGGCATTTACAGTTGCCCCATTGCTGTTGATTATTGTATATTCACTCCAATGAGAAAACTGTTTAGATATCAACAAAGCACATCTTAACATGACATTTTATGGTAGATTCATTCAAAATCACCTTATAATAGGATTGGTGGATTTTCAGGAGGGAACTGAGTTTTCTGGTCGGAAACAGATTGGGGTCCAGTCCTAAATGGATGAAAAAGTGACAGATGTTCAATCAAAAGTGACAGATGTTCAATAATCAAGTCAAAACATATTCAAATTACATTTCAATGTACCTCTACTTGAAATCACATTATAATAGGATTTAATGAAGCAACCATCAACTGCTTGTGTAAATTACAATGAAAAGCACATTACGCTCGGTTTTCAGCATTTACAGTTGCCCCATTGCTGTTGATTATTGTATATTCACTGCAATGAGAAAGCTGTTTAGTTATCAACAAAGCACATCTTAACATGACATTTTATGGTAGATTCATTCAAATCACCTTATAATAGGATTGGTGGATTTTCAGGAGGGAACTGAGTTTTCTGGTTGGATACAGATTGGGGTCCAGTCCTAAATGGATGAAAAAGTGACAGATGTTCCATAATCAACACAAACATATTCAAATTACATTTCCAGGTACCTCTACTTGAAATCACATTATAATAGGATTTACTGAAGCAACCATCAACTACAATGAAAAGCATTTTACGCTTGGTTTTCGGCATTTACAGCTGCTTTCATTGCTGTTTATCATTGTATATTCACTCCAATGAGAAAACTGTTAAGTTATCAGCAGAGCACATCTTTACATGACATTTTATGGTAGATTCATTCAAAATCACCTTATAATAGGATTGGTGGATTTTCAGGAGGCATCTGAGTTATCTGGTCAGATACAGATTGGGGTCCAGTCCTAAATGGATGAAAAAGTGACAGATGTTCAATAATCAACTCAAAACATATTCAAATCACATTTCAAGGTACCTCTACTTGAAATCACATTATAATAGGATTTAATGAAGCAACCATCAACTGCTTGTGTAAATTACAATGAAAAGCATATTACGCTAGGTTTTCGGCATTTACAGTTGCCCCATTGCTGTTGATTATTGTATATTAACTCCAATGAGAAAGCTGTTTAGTTATCAACAAAGCACATCTTAACATGACATTTTATGGTAGATTCATTCAAATCACCTTATAATAGGATTGGTGGATTTTCAGGAGGGAACTGAGTTTTCTGGTCGGATACAGATTGGGGTCCAGTCCTAAATGGATGAAAAAGTGACAGATGTTCCATAATCAACTCAAAACATATTCAAATTACATTTCCAGGTACCTCTACTTGAAATCACATTATAATAGGATTTACTGAAGCAACCATCAACTACAATGAAAAGCATTTTACGCTTGGTTTTCGGCATTTACAGCTGCTTTCAATGCTGTTTATCATTGTATATTCACTCCAATGAGAAAACTGTGCATTTATCAACAAAGCACATCTTTGCATGACATTTTATGGTAGATTCATTCATCATCACCTCATAAGGATTTGTGGATTTTCAGGAGGCTATGACGGACACAGATTGGGGTCCAGTCCTAAATGGATGAAAAAGTGACACATGTTCCATAATCAACTCAAAACATATTCAAATTACATTTCAAGGTACCTCTACTCGAAATCACATAATAATTGGATTTACTGAAGCAACCATCAACTACAATGAAAAGCATTTTACGATAGGTTTTTAGCATTTACAGCTGCCCCATTGCTGTTGATTATTGTTTATTCACTCCAACGAGAAAACTGTTAAGATATCAACAAAGCACATCTTAACATGACATTTTATGGTAGATTCATTCAAAATCACCTTATAATAGCATTTGTGGATTTTCAGGAGGGAACTGAGTTTTCTGGTCAAATACAGATTGGGGTCCAGTCCTAAATGGATGAAAAAGTGACAGATGTTCCATAATCAACACAAAACATATTCAAATTACATTTCCAGGTACCTCTACTTGAAATTACATTATAATAGGATTTACTGAAGCAACCATCAACTACAATGAAAAGCATTTTACGCTTGGTTTTCGGCATTTACAGCTGCTTTCATTGCTGTTTATCATTGTATATTCACTCCAATGATAAAACTGTTTAGTTATCAGCAGAGCATATCTTCACATGACATTTTATGGTAGATTCATTCAAAATCACCTTATAATAGGATTTGTGGATTTTCAGGAGGGAACTGAGATTTCTGGTCAGATACAGATTGGGGTCCAGTCCTAAATGGATGAAAAAGTGACAGATGTTCAATAATCAACTCAAAACATATTCAAATTACATTTCAAGGTACCTCTACTTGAAATCACATTATAATAGGATTTAATGAAGCAACCATCAACTGCTTGTGTAAATTACAATGAAAGCATTTTACGCTAGGTTTTCGGCATTTACAGCTGCCCCATTGCTGTTGATTATTGTATATTCACTCCAATGAGAAAACTGTTTAGTTATCAACAAAGCACATCTTTGCATGACATTTTATGGTAGATTCGTTCATAATCACCTCATAATAGGATTTGTGGATTTTCAGGACGCTATGACAGGCACAGATTGGGGTCCAGTCCTAAATGGATGAAAAAGTGACAGATGTTCCATAATCAACTCAAAACATATTCAAATTACATTTCAAGGTACCACTACTTGAAATCACATTATAATAGGATTTAATGAAGCAACCATCAACTGCTTGTGTAAATTACAATAAAAAGCATTACGCTAGGTTGTTGGCATTTACAGCTGCCCCATTGCTGTTGATTATTGTATATTCACTCCAATGAGAAAACTGTTTAGTTATCAACAAAGCACATCTTAACATGACATTTTATGGTAGATTCATTCAAAATCACCTTATAATAGGATTGGTGGATTTTCAGGAGGGAACTGAGTTTTCTGGTCGCATACAGATTGGGGTCCAGTCCTAAATGGATGAAAAAGTGACAGATGTTCAATAAAAAGTAACAGATGTTCAATAATCAAGTCAAAACATATTCAAATTACATTTCAAGGTACCTCTACTTGAAATCACATTATAATAGGATTTAATGAAGCAACCATCAACTGCTTGTGTAAATTACAATGAAAAGCATATTACGCTAGGTTTTCAGCATTTACAGTTGCCCCATTGCTGTTGATTATTGTATATTCACTCCAATGAGAAAGCTGTTTAGTTATCAACAAACCACATCTTAACATGACATTTTATGGTAGATTCATTCAAATCACCTTATAATAGGATTGGTGGATTTTCAGGAGGGAACTGAGTTTTCTGGTTGGATACAGATTGGGGTCCAGTCCTAAATGGATGAAAAAGTGACAGATGTTCCATAATCAACACAAACATATTCAAATTACATTTCCAGGTACCTCTACTTGAAATCACATTATAATAGGATTTAATGAAGCAACCATCAACTACAATGAAAAGCATTTTACGCTTGGTTTTCGGCATTTACAGCTGCTTTCATTGCTGTTTATCATTGTATATTCACTCCAATGAGAAAACTGTTAAGTTATCAGCAGAGCACATCTTTACATGACATTTTATGGTAGATTCATTCAAAATCACCTTATAATAGGATTGGTGGATTTTCAGGAGGCAACTGAGTTTTCTGGTCAGATACAGATTGGGGTCCAGTCCTAAATGGATGAAAAAGTGACAGATGTTCAATAATCAACTCAAAACATATTCAAATTACATTTCAAGGTACCTCTACTTGAAATCACATTATAATAGGATTTAATGAAGCAACCATCAACTGCTTGTGTAAATTACAATGAAAAGCATATTACGCTAGGTTTTCGGCATTTACAGTTGCCCCATTGCTGTTGATTATTGTATATTAACTCCAATGAGAAAGCTGTTTAGTTATCAACAAAGCACATCTTAACATGACATTTTATGGTAGATTCATTCAAATCACCTTATAATAGGATTGGTGGATTTTCAGGAGGGAACTGAGTTTTCTGGTCAGATACAGATTGGGGTCCAGTCCTAAATGGATGAAAAAGTGACAGATGTTCCATAATCAACTCAAAACATATTGAAATTACATTTCCAGGTACCTCTACTTGAAATCAAATTATAATAGGATTTACTGAAGCAACCATCAACTACAATGAAAAGCATTTTACGCTTGGTTTTCGGCATTTACAGCTGCTTTCAATGCTGTTTATCATTGTATATTCACTCCAATGGGAAAACTGTGCAGTAATCAACAAAGCACATCTTTCCATGACATTTTATGGTAGATTCATTCATAATCACCTCATAAAAGGATTTGTGGATTTTCAGGAGGCTATGACGGACACAGATTGGGGTCCAGTCCTGAATGGATGAAAAAGTGACACATGTTCCATAATCAACTCAAAACATAATCAAATTACATTTCAAGGTACCTCTACTCGAAATCACATTATAATTGGATTTACTGAAGCAACCATCAACTACAATGAAAAGCATTTTACGATAGGTTTTTAGCATTTACAGCTGCCCCATTGCTGTTGATTATTGTATATTCACTCCAACGAGAAAACTGTTAAGATATCAACAAAGCACATCTTAACATGACATTTTATGGTAGATTCATTCAAAATCACCTTATAATAGCATTTGTGGATTTTCAGGAGGGAACTGAGTTTTCTGGTCAAATACAGATTGGGGTCCAGTCCTAAATGGATGAAAAAGTGACAGATGTTCCATAATCAACACAAAACATATTCAAATTACATTTCCAGGTACCTCTACTTGAAATCACATTATAATAGGATTTACTGAAGCAACCATCAACTACAATGAAAAGCATTTTACGCTTGGTTTTCGGCATTTACAGCTGCTTTCATTGCTGTTTATCATTGTATATTCACTCCAATGAGAAAACTGTTTAGTTATCAGCAGAGCATATCTTCACATGACATTTTATGGTAGATTCATTCAAAATCACCTTATATTAGGATTTGTGGATTTTCAGGAGGGAACTGAGTTTTCTGGTCAGATACAGATTGGGGTCCAGTCCTAAATGGATGAAAAAGTGACAGATGTTCAATAATCAACTCAAAACATATTCAAATTACATTTCAAGGTACCTCTACTTGAAATCACATTATAATAGGATTTACTGAAGCAACCATCAACTACAATGAAAAGCATTTTAAGCTAGGTTGTCGGCATTTACAGTTGCCGCATTGCTGTTGATTATTGTATATTCACTCCAATGAGAAAACTGTTTAGTTATCAACAAAGCACATCTTAACATGACATTTTATGGTAGATTCATTCAAAATCACTTTATAATAGGATTGGTGGATTTTCAGGAGGGAACTGAGTTTTCTGGTCAGATACAGATTGGGTTCCAGTCCTAAATGGATGAAAAAGTGACAGATGTTCCATTATCAACACAAAACATATTCAAGTTACATTTCCAGGTACCTCTACTTGAAATCACATTATAATAGGATTTAATGAAGCAACCATCAACTACAATGAAAAGCATTTTACACTTGGTTTTCGGCATTTACAGCTGCTTTCATTGCTGTTTATCATTGTATATTCACTCCAATGAGAAAACTGTTTAGTTATCAGCAGAGCACATCTTCACATGTCATTTTATGGTAGATTCATTCAAAATCACCTTATAATAGGATTGGTGGATTTTCAGGAGGGAACTGAGTTTTCTGGTCGGATACAGATTGGGGTCCAGTCCTAAATGGATGAAAAAGTGACAGATGTTCAATAATCAACTCAAAACATATTCAAATTACATTTCAAGGTACCTCTACTTGAAATCACATTATAATAGGATTTAATGAAGCAACCATCAACTGCTTGTGTAAATTACAATGAAAAGCATATTACGCTAGGTTTTCGGCATTTACAGTTGCCCCATTGCTGTTGATTATTGTATATTCACTCCAATGAGAAAACTGTTTAGTTATCAACAAAGCACATCTTAACATGACCTTTTATGGTAGATTCATTCAAAATCACCTTATAATAGGATTGGTGGATTTTCAGGAGGGAACTGAGTTTTCTGGTCAGATACAGATTGGGGTCCAGTCCTAAATGGATGAAAAAGTGACAGATGTTCCATAATCAACTCAAAACATATTGAAATTACATTTCCAGGTACCTCTACTTGAAATCAAATTATAATAGGATTTACTGAAGCAACCATCAACTACAATGAAAAGCATTTTACGCTTGGTTTTCGGCATTTACAGCTGCTTTCAATGCTGTTTATCATTGTATATTCACTCCAATGGGAAAACTGTGCAGTAATCAACAAAGCACATCTTTCCATGACATTTTATGGTAGATTCATTCATAATCACCTCATAAAAGGATTTGTGGATTTTCAGGAGGCTATGACGGACACAGATTGGGGTCCAGTCCTGAATGGATGAAAAAGTGACACATGTTCCATAATCAACTCAAAACATAATCAAATTACATTTCAAGGTACCTCTACTCGAAATCACATTATAATTGGATTTACTGAAGCAACCATCAACTACAATGAAAAGCATTTTACGATAGGTTTTTAGCATTTACAGCTGCCCCATTGCTGTTGATTATTGTATATTCACTCCAACGAGAAAACTGTTAAGATATCAACAAAGCACATCTTAACATGACATTTTATGGTAGATTCATTCAAAATCACCTTATAATAGCATTTGTGGATTTTCAGGAGGGAACTGAGTTTTCTGGTCAAATACAGATTGGGGTCCAGTCCTAAATGGATGAAAAAGTGACAGATGTTCCATAATCAACACAAAACATATTCAAATTACATTTCCAGGTACCTCTACTTGAAATCACATTATAATAGGATTTACTGAAGCAACCATCAACTACAATGAAAAGCATTTTACGCTTGGTTTTCGGCATTTACAGCTGCTTTCATTGCTGTTTATCATTGTATATTCACTCCAATGAGAAAACTGTTTAGTTATCAGCAGAGCATATCTTCACATGACATTTTATGGTAGATTCATTCAAAATCACCTTATATTAGGATTTGTGGATTTTCAGGAGGGAACTGAGTTTTCTGGTCAGATACAGATTGGGGTCCAGTCCTAAATGGATGAAAAAGTGACAGATGTTCAATAATCAACTCAAAACATATTCAAATTACATTTCAAGGTACCTCTACTTGAAATCACATTATAATAGGATTTACTGAAGCAACCATCAACTACAATGAAAAGCATTTTAAGCTAGGTTGTCGGCATTTACAGTTGCCGCATTGCTGTTGATTATTGTATATTCACTCCAATGAGAAAACTGTTTAGTTATCAACAAAGCACATCTTAACATGACATTTTATGGTAGATTCATTCAAAATCACTTTATAATAGGATTGGTGGATTTTCAGGAGGGAACTGAGTTTTCTGGTCAGATACAGATTGGGTTCCAGTCCTAAATGGATGAAAAAGTGACAGATGTTCCATTATCAACACAAAACATATTCAAGTTACATTTCCAGGTACCTCTACTTGAAATCACATTATAATAGGATTTAATGAAGCAACCATCAACTACAATGAAAAGCATTTTACACTTGGTTTTCGGCATTTACAGCTGCTTTCATTGCTGTTTATCATTGTATATTCACTCCAATGAGAAAACTGTTTAGTTATCAGCAGAGCACATCTTCACATGTCATTTTATGGTAGATTCATTCAAAATCACCTTATAATAGGATTGGTGGATTTTCAGGAGGGAACTGAGTTTTCTGGTCGGATACAGATTGGGGTCCAGTCCTAAATGGATGAAAAAGTGACAGATGTTCAATAATCAACTCAAAACATATTCAAATTACATTTCAAGGTACCTCTACTTGAAATCACATTATAATAGGATTTACTGAAGCAACCATCAACTACAATGAAAAGCATTTTAAGCTAGGTTGTCGGCATTTACAGTTGCCGCATTGCTGTTGATTATTGTATATTCACTCCAATGAGAAAACTGTTTAGTTATCAACAAAGCACATCTTAACATGACATTTTATGGTAGATTCATTCAAAATCACTTTATAATAGGATTGGTGGATTTTCAGGAGGGAACTGAGTTTTCTGGTCAGATACAGATTGGGTTCCAGTCCTAAATGGATGAAAAAGTGACAGATGTTCCATTATCAACACAAAACATATTCAAGTTACATTTCCAGGTACCTCTACTTGAAATCACATTATAATAGGATTTAATGAAGCAACCATCAACTACAATGAAAAGCATTTTACACTTGGTTTTCGGCATTTACAGCTGCTTTCATTGCTGTTTATCATTGTATATTCACTCCAATGAGAAAACTGTTTAGTTATCAGCAGAGCACATCTTCACATGTCATTTTATGGTAGATTCATTCAAAATCACCTTATAATAGGATTGGTGGATTTTCAGGAGGGAACTGAGTTTTCTGGTCGGATACAGATTGGGGTCCAGTCCTAAATGGATGAAAAAGTGACAGATGTTCAATAATCAACTCAAAACATATTCAAATTACATTTCAAGGTACCTCTACTTGAAATCACATTATAATAGGATTTAATGAAGCAACCATCAACTGCTTGTGTAAATTACAATGAAAAGCATATTACGCTAGGTTTTCGGCATTTACAGTTGCCCCATTGCTGTTGATTATTGTATATTCACTCCAATGAGAAAACTGTTTAGTTATCAACAAAGCACATCTTAACATGACCTTTTATGGTAGATTCATTCAAAATCACCTTATAATAGGATTGGTGGATTTTCAGGAGGGAACTGAGTTTTCTGGTCAGATACAGATTGGGGTCCAGTCCTAAATGGATGAAAAAGTGACAGATGTTCCATAATCAACACAAAACATATTCAAATTACATTTCCAGGTACCTCTACTTGAAATTACATTATAATAGGATTTACTGAAGCAACCATCAACTACAATGAAAAGCATTTTACGCTTGGTTTTCGGCATTTACAGCTGCTTTCATTGCTGTTTATCATTGTATATTCACTCCAATGAGAAAACTGTTTAGTTATCAGCAGAGCATATCTTCACATGACATTTTATGGTAGATTCATTCAAAATCACCTTATATTAGGATTTTTGGATTTTCAGGAGGGAACTGAGTTTTCTGGTCAGATACAGATTGGGGTCCAGTCCTAAATGGATGAAAAAGTGACAGATGTTCAATAATCAACTCAAAACATATTCAAATTACATTTCAAGGTACCTCTACTTGAAATCACATTATAATAGGATTTACTGAAGCAACCATCAACTACAATGAAAAGCATTTTAAGCTAGGTTGTCGGCATTTACAGTTGCCGCATTGCTGTTGATTATTGTATATTCACTCCAATGAGAAAACTGTTTAGTTATCAACAAAGCACATCTTAACATGACATTTTATGGTAGATTCATTCAAAATCACCTTATAATAGGATTGGTGGATTTTCAGGAGGGAACTGAGTTTTCTGGTCAGATACAGATTGGGTTCCAGTCCTAAATGGATGAAAAAGTGACAGATGTTCCATTATCAACACAAAACATATTCAAGTTACATTTCCAGGTACCTCTACTTGAAATCACATTATAATAGGATTTAATGAAGCAACCATCAACTACAATGAAAAGCATTTTACACTTGGTTTTCGGCATTTACAGCTGCTTTCATTGCTGTTTATCATTGTATATTCACTCCAATGAGAAAACTGTTTAGTTATCAGCAGAGCACATCTTCACATGTCATTTTATGGTAGATTCATTCAAAATCACCTTATAATAGGATTGGTGGATTTTCAGGAGGGAACTGAGTTTTCTGGTCAGATACAGATTGGGGTCCAGTCCTAAATGGATGAAAAAGTGACAGATGTTCAATAATCAACTCAAAACATATTCAAATTACATTTCAAGGTACCTCTACTTGAAATCACATTATAATAGGATTTAATGAAGCAACCATCAACTGCTTGTGTAAATTACAATGAAAAGCATATTACGCTAGGTTTTCGGCATTTACAGTTGCCCCATTGCTGTTGATTATTGTATATTCACTCCAATGAGAAAACTGTTTAGTTATCAACCAAGCACATCTTAACATGACATTTTATGGTAGATTCATTCAAAATCACCTTATAATAGGATTGGTGGATTTTCAGGAGGGAACTGAGTTTTCTGGTCAGATACAGATTGGGGTCCAGTCCTAAATGGATGAAAAAGTGACAGATGTTCCATAATCAACACAAAACATATTCAAATTACATTTCCAGGTACCTCTACTTGAAATTACATTATAATAGGATTTACTGAAGCAACCATCAACTACAATGAAAAGCATTTTACGCTTGGTTTTCGGCATTTACAGCTGCTTTCATTGCTGTTTATCATTGTATATTCACTCCAATGAGAAAACTGTTTAGTTATCAGCAGAGCATATCTTCACATGACATTTTATGGTAGATTCATTCAAAATCACCTTATATTAGGATTTTTGGATTTTCAGGAGGGAACTGAGTTTTCTGGTCAGATACAGATTGGGGTCCAGTCCTAAATGGATGAAAAAGTGACAGATGTTCAATAATCAACTCAAAACATATTCAAATTACATTTCAAGGTACCTCTACTTGAAATCACATTATAATAGGATTTACTGAAGCAACCATCAACTACAATGAAAAGCATTTTAAGCTAGGTTGTCGGCATTTACAGTTGCCGCATTGCTGTTGATTATTGTATATTCACTCCAATGAGAAAACTGTTTAGTTATCAACAAAGCACATCTTAACATGACATTTTATGGTAGATTCATTCAAAATCACCTTATAATAGGATTGGTGGATTTTCAGGAGGGAACTGAGTTTTCTGGTCAGATACAGATTGGGTTCCAGTCCTAAATGGATGAAAAAGTGACAGATGTTCCATTATCAACACAAAACATATTCAAGTTACATTTCCAGGTACCTCTACTTGAAATCACATTATAATAGGATTTAATGAAGCAACCATCAACTACAATGAAAAGCATTTTACACTTGGTTTTCGGCATTTACAGCTGCTTTCATTGCTGTTTATCATTGTATATTCACTCCAATGAGAAAACTGTTTAGTTATCAGCAGAGCACATCTTCACATGTCATTTTATGGTAGATTCATTCAAAATCACCTTATAATAGGATTGGTGGATTTTCAGGAGGGAACTGAGTTTTCTGGTCAGATACAGATTGGGGTCCAGTCCTAAATGGATGAAAAAGTGACAGATGTTCAATAATCAACTCAAAACATATTCAAATTACATTTCAAGGTACCTCTACTTGAAATCACATTATAATAGGATTTAATGAAGCAACCATCAACTGCTTGTGTAAATTACAATGAAAAGCATATTACGCTAGGTTTTCGGCATTTACAGTTGCCCCATTGCTGTTGATTATTGTATATTCACTCCAATGAGAAAACTGTTTAGTTATCAACCAAGCACATCTTAACATGACATTTTATGGTAGATTCATTCAAAATCACCTTATAATAGGATTGGTGGATTTTCAGGAGGGAACTGAGTTTTCTGGTCGGATACAGATTGGGGTCCAGTCCTAAATGGATGAAAAAGTGACAGATGTTCCATAATCAACACAAAACATATTCAAATTACATTTCCAGGTACCTCTACTTGAAATTACATTATAATAGGATTTACTGAAGCAACCATCAACTACAATGAAAAGCATTTTACGCTTGGTTTTCGGCATTTACAGCTGCTTTCATTGCTGTTTATCATTGTATATTCACTCCAATGAGAAAACTGTTTAGTTATCAGCAGAGCATATCTTCACATGACATTTTATGGTAGATTCATTCAAAATCACCTTATATTAGGATTTTTGGATTTTCAGGAGGGAACTGAGTTTTCTGGTCAGATACAGATTGGGGTCCAGTCCTAAATGGATGAAAAAGTGACAGATGTTCAATAATCAACTCAAAACATATTCAAATTACATTTCAAGGTACCTCTACTTGAAATCACATTATAATAGGATTTACTGAAGCAACCATCAACTACAATGAAAAGCATTTTAAGCTAGGTTGTCGGCATTTACAGTTGCCGCATTGCTGTTGATTATTGTATATTCACTCCAATGAGAAAACTGTTTAGTTATCAACAAAGCACATCTTAACATGACATTTTATGGTAGATTCATTCAAAATCACCTTATAATAGGATTGGTGGATTTTCAGGAGGGAACTGAGTTTTCTGGTCAGATACAGATTGGGTTCCAGTCCTAAATGGATGAAAAAGTGACAGATGTTCCATTATCAACACAAAACATATTCAAGTTACATTTCCAGGTACCTCTACTTGAAATCACATTATAATAGGATTTAATGAAGCAACCATCAACTACAATGAAAAGCATTTTACACTTGGTTTTCGGCATTTACAGCTGCTTTCATTGCTGTTTATCATTGTATATTCACTCCAATGAGAAAACTGTTTAGTTATCAGCAGAGCACATCTTCACATGTCATTTTATGGTAGATTCATTCAAAATCACCTTATAATAGGATTGGTGGATTTTCAGGAGGGAACTGAGTTTTCTGGTCGGATACAGATTGGGGTCCAGTCCTAAATGGATGAAAAAGTGACAGATGTTCAATAATCAACTCAAAACATATTCAAATTACATTTCAAGGTACCTCTACTTGAAATCACATTATAATAGGATTTAATGAAGCAACCATCAACTGCTTGTGTAAATTACAATGAAAAGCATATTACGCTAGGTTTTCGGCATTTACAGTTGCCCCATTGCTGTTGATTATTGTATATTCACTCCAATGAGAAAACTGTTTAGTTATCAACAAAGCACATCTTAACATGACCTTTTATGGTAGATTCATTCAAAATCACCTTATAATAGGATTGGTGGATTTTCAGGAGGGAACTGAGTTTTCTGGTCAGATACAGATTGGGGTCCAGTCCTAAATGGATGAAAAAGTGACAGATGTTCCATAATCAACACAAAACATATTCAAATTACATTTCCAGGTACCTCTACTTGAAATTACATTATAATTGGATTTACTGAAGCAACCATCAACTACAATGAAAAGCATTTTACGCTTGGTTTTCGGCATTTACAGCTGCTTTCATTGCTGTTTATCATTGTATATTCACTCCAATGAGAAAACTGTTTAGTTATCAGCAGAGCATATCTTCACATGACATTTTATGGTAGATTCATTCAAAATCACCTTATATTAGGATTTTGGGATTTTCAGGAGGGAACTGAGTTTTCTGGTCAGATACAGATTGGGGTCCAGTCCTAAATGGATGAAAAAGTGACAGATGTTCAATAATCAACTCAAAACATATTCAAATTACATTTCAAGGTACCTCTACTTGAAATCACATTATAATAGGATTTACTGAAGCAACCATCAACTACAATGAAAAGCATTTTAAGCTAGGTTGTCGGCATTTACAGTTGCCGCATTGCTGTTGATTATTGTATATTCACTCCAATGAGAAAACTGTTTAGTTATCAACAAAGCACATCTTAACATGACATTTTATGGTAGATTCATTCAAAATCACCTTATAATAGGATTGGTGGATTTTCAGGAGGGAACTGAGTTTTCTGGTCAGATACAGATTGGGTTCCAGTCCTAAATGGATGAAAAAGTGACAGATGTTCCATTATCAACACAAAACATATTCAAGTTACATTTCCAGGTACCTCTACTTGAAATCACATTATAATAGGATTTAATGAAGCAACCATCAACTACAATGAAAAGCATTTTACACTTGGTTTTCGGCATTTACAGCTGCTTTCATTGCTGTTTATCATTGTATATTCACTCCAATGAGAAAACTGTTTAGTTATCAGCAGAGCACATCTTCACATGTCATTTTATGGTAGATTCATTCAAAATCACCTTATAATAGGATTGGTGGATTTTCAGGAGGGAACTGAGTTTTCTGGTCAGATACAGATTGGGGTCCAGTCCTAAATGGATGAAAAAGTGACAGATGTTCAATAATCAACTCAAAACATATTCAAATTATGTTCCTACTTGAAATCACATTATAATAGGATTTAATGAAGCAACCATCAACTGCTTGTGTAAATTACAATGAAAAGCATATTACGCTAGGTTTTCGGCATTTACAGTTGCCCCGTTGCTGTTGATTATTGTATATTCACTCCAATGAGAAAACTGTTTAGTTATCAACAAAGCACATCTTAACATGACATTTTATGGTAGATTCATTCAAAATCACCTTATAATAGGATTGGTGGATTTTCAGGAGGGAACTGAGTTTTCTGGTCAGATACAGATTGGGGTCCAGTCCTAAATGGATGAAAAAGTGACAGATGTTCAATAAAAAGTGACAGATGTTCAATAATCAAGTCAAAACATATTCAAATTACATTTCAAGGTACCTCTACTTGAAATCACATTATAATAGGATTAAATGAAGCAACCATCAACTACAATGAAAAGCATTTTACGCTAGGTTTTCGGCATTTACAGCTGCTTTCATTGCTGTTTATCATTGTATATTCACTCCAATGAGAAAACGGTTTAGTTATCAGCAGAGCACATCTTCACATGACATTTTATGGTAGATTCATTCAAAATCACCTTATAATAGGATTTGTGGATTTTCAGGAGGGAACTGAGTTTTCTGGTCAGATACAGATTGGGGTCCAGTCCTAAATGGATGAAAAAGTGACAGATGTTCAATAATCAACTCAAAACATATTCAAATTACATTTCCAGGTACCTCTACTTGAAATCACATTATAACAGGATTTAATGAAGCAACCATCAACTGCTTGTGTAAATTACAATGAAAAGCATTTTACGCTAGGTTTTCATCATTTACAGCTGCCCCATTGCTGTTGATTATTGTATATTCACTCCAAAGATAAAACTGTTTAGTTATCAACAAAGCACATCTTAACATGACATTTTATGGTAGATTCATTCAAAATCACCTTATAATAGGATTGGTGGATTTTCAGGAGGCAACTGAGTTTTCTGGTCGGATACAGATTGGGGTCCAGTCCTAAATGGATGAAAAAGTGACAGATGTTCCATAATCAACACAACATATTCAAATTACATTTCCAGTTACCTCTACTTGAAATCACATTATAATAGGATTTACTGAAGCAACCATCAACTACAATGAAAAGCATTTTACGCTTGGTTTTCGGCATTTACAGCTGCCCCATTGCTGTTGATTATTGTATATTCACTCCAATGAGAAAACTGTTTAGTTATCAACAAAGCACATCCTAACATGACATTTTATGGTAGATTCATTCAAAATCACCTTATAATAGGATTTTTGGATTTTCAGGAGGGAACTGAGTTTTCTGGTCAAATACAGATTGGGGTCCAGTCCTAAATGGATGAAAAAGTGACAGATGTTCCATAATCAACACAAAACATATTCAAATTACATTTCCAGGTACCTCTACTTGAAATCACATTATAATAGGATTTACTGAAGCAACCATCAACTACAATGAAAAGCATTTTACGCTTGGTTTTCGGCATTTACAGCTGCCCCATTGCTGTTGATTATTGTATATTCACTCCAATGAGAAAACTGTTTAGTTATCAGCAGAGCATAACTTCACATGACATTTTATGGTAGATTCATTCAAAATCACCTTATATTAGGATTTGTGGATTTTCAGGAGGGAAATGAGTTTTCTGGTCAGATACAGATTGGGGTCCAGTCCTAAATGGATGAAAAAGTGACAGATGTTCAATAATCAACTCAAAACATATTCAAATTACATTTCAAGGTACCTCTACTTGAAATCACATTATAATAGGATTTAATGAAGCAACCATCAACTGCTTGTGTAAATTACAATGAAAAGCATTTACGCTAGGTTTTCAGCATTTACAGCTGTCCCATTGCTGTTGATGATTGTATATTCACTCCAATGAGAAAGTGTTTAGATATCAACAAAGCACATCTTCATTTTATGGTAGATTCATTCAAAATCACCTTATAATAGGATTTGTGGATTTTCAGGAGGGAACTGAACTTTCTGGTCGGATACAGATTTGGGTCGAGTCCTAAATGGATGAAAAAGTGACACATGTTTTATAATCATCTCATGTGTGTGTTTGTGTGTGTGTGTGTGTGTGTGTGTGTGTGTGTGTGTGCGTACCTACCTGTCCCATTCTGTTCGCTGCTCGAAGAGGCGGGGCTGTTGCAATCTGTCTGCAGTAAGGATGTACGTGCAAACACGATGATGTCGGCACACTTGCAGCTGCTAAACAGGGTGGACGGAGTGCAAAAGCCATAACTTAGCTGTCTGTGATGAGGCCATCTTCTTCTTTCCATATGCGCCGCTGTAAATACGAATGCATTACCGAAGACAGAAGCGATACTGTTAAACTGCCTTACCGATGAGCCAACTTAAGGAAAACCATACTTCTCTTGATGACATCCAGTTCAAAATGGTTCTCCAGTCGACCATCCAATCACGTAAGTTCTGTGAGGGGGGGGGGGGGGAGGAGTATGTGCGAAACATGTACTACTACTACGTGTAAATAGCGAATAAAAAATTGTTATTTGTAGATATAACGACTACAAGGTAAATGTTAATTGTTAAGCCAGTTTTCAGCATTTTTGAATCGCATTACTATGTAATTACTATGCAAGCTATTTCGAGTCTTAATGGGCTCGACCAAATTCCTCATTTGGTATAGCCCGACCTGGTCACACCATTTGTTGCCGTGTTGTCCATTTGCAGCCATTTTACCGTCTGACTGTGTGCACCATTGGATTGTTTTTTGTGGTACGTGTGATTGAGGATTATCAGATTCAAGGGCCTGTTCATCAGGTAAGATGCAATGTTGGCTATCTAGTATGATAGTGTGACTACATAATGCTTGATGTGAAGTGTATATGCGAGTGAGTGTCTATCTATGGGAAGATTTAAAATGCTTGAAGGGTTTTAACTGCAAAACCCGCGAAATGTGTGAATATGCTGAGAAAAACCCTGAAAGATGAAGCCTGTGTGTGCTTTATGTATGTGTATGTGAAGTAATGTGAGTGTGAGTGTCTGTGCTGTCTGTTGCCTGCAAGATTTAAAATGCTTGAAGTGTTTTAACTGCAAAAACCTATGAAATGGGTGAAAATTATGAAAAAAACCCAGAAAGATCAAAGCCTGTCTGTGTGTGCGTGTACGTGAAGTAATGTGAGTGTGAGTGTCTGTGCTGTCTGTTGCCTGAAAGATTTGAATTGCTTTAAGTGACTCAAAGATTCTGCTGTAAAACCATAAAAGTGTTTAAATGCTTGAAATGCTTAACAAAAACCCCTGAAAGAATGGAGCATGTAGGTCTGACAATGTGTGAATGATTTCTGTCCCTAAATGAGATAAACTCGCAAGCAGTTTGATTGACAGCTCAAGTCCTTTGAAGCTGTGACAAAAGGACAACAGTTGTCCAGAAAAAAAACAAAGAAAGATCAAAGCCTGTGTTCAAGGGTGTGTGTGTGCAGGAGAGGCAGGATAACCCTTGAATGGATTCTCTGTCTCTGTCTGAAAGTAGGAAGAAGTTAGAAGGCACATGAAGTGCCTGAAGAAAATGAAAAAAGATTTGAATGGGTTTTAATGAAAAATTTCCAGCTGGAAAATAATGAATATTTCAGAAAATATCAGAGAAATATCAGCCTTTCCAAATCCCACCACACCATTGCAGGTGATTTTATATACAGATGAAATATATTGATGGTTAATAATACTTTAGGAAACATAGACCCCAAGTTTAGGTTAAAGCTTGCTGCAATCAGACTTTTTGCTTTAGTAAAAGCTAAGGATATTGATGAGTGTGGTGTTGATGTTGTGTTACAAACAATTGATTGTGACTTACAGTTGCTGTATAATGGTGTCCAAATCCAAACAAAGAATGGTGAAATTAATTTATTTGGTGCTGTAGTTTCAGTATGGAGTGACACAACATAAGCTTGCTGTATTCAAGGAAGGTGTTGTTTTTTACAGTTACATTGTGAATGTAATATGTCACTGAAAGGACAATGGAAAAATACACGAGACAGCGAGAAAGGGCCAGCACAGACTTCTTGAAATCTGTCCTCAAAACCACATATGGAATTTATAAAAGAAGCAGGTTGGTTGATTATCCAGACTTTGAGGGCTTGCACCCATGGAAATTAAACACCTTGTCCTCTGATGGAGTTAGATAGTTCAATTCAGTTTTGTTGAGCAGTATAGAGAAAAATATATATGTTCAGTTTGTTTTGTTTTGGACTGTTTTGGATTGAGATAGTTCAAACACGTTTTGATCCTGATTTATCTGTGGAATGTGTAGTAAGACTGCAAAAAATGATTGAAAAGCATTCAAGCTACTCTTTCCTGAGAATAATGTAATTGCTAAGCAACATTGCTTAGCAATGAGCTGCATCTCCCTGCTCAAATCCTTTCTCTGTGCCCTTTGGTAAGGCATATGTGCATGAGATTTGAGTCAGAGCATAGGTCATCAAAATTGAACTTCAAAAATGTCAGTAAGTCACTGTTTGGACCAACTTTTTGAATGTTGTCAAAATGAAGTGGGCACTGAGCATCCCATTTTTACCCATGAGAAGAAATTGGGTCCTGTCCCTGAAGTTCCTTTATCTACCTTTGTTGAACGCACTTATTGTAAGTCGCTTTGGATAAAAGCGTCTGCTAAATGACCGTAATGTAATGTAATGTAAGTGATAAATATGGAGTACATTACAGCAAAGATAATGTGTTTGGGGGGGATTGATGCATACAACATGTAATGACAGTAAAGTGGCTTATTCTAGCAAGATGTGTTATGTACTTTGCAGGATGCTTAAATTGCTTAAAAGCTGAATTCATCATTTGAACTGACTGACACAGAGGCTGCTGTGTATAAGCAGGTCAAAGAAAACTGGTGGATGTGAATGTAACCGACTAACTAGTTTCCTTTCTCGGGGGTGGGGGGGGAGGACTCTGTATTCCGACTTAGAAAGTGGATCATTGCTCCACTTTCATCCATCTTTGACAACCACGAAGTGAAGAAGGGGGAGGAGCTCATCCTGGACATGGCCAGGTTTGTCCCCAGCCTAAAACTGTGTAAAGATGTGTGAGTTTTCTAAAGGGGATTCTAAGTGAAGTTTTTGTTGTTGTAACCTGCCAGGTTTGTCTTTTTCCACGCTTTCTTCAATACCAATACTAAAAAAAGCCACTACCGACATCCCAGAGACAGGAAGGAAACTTTGTTTACTACTGGATAATCAAACCAGAACTGTCCTCGTCAGTTCTTCCTTTGGGTAAGAGCTCTGATCTAACCTGCTTCTTATTATTAATGCAGCGTGTGAACGATGACATTGAAAGGCCATGCTAGTAGACACGTCCTAGTCTTCACTCTGAACACTGAATAATAGATGCATATTAAGATGCATATTAATTCCAACCATATGTACAGTTTAATCACAGTCTGGGCACTAACATAGGCCTGAAAACCTTTCTTTTTAAACAAGGATTTTTTTAACACACTGTGTCATAGTTCTCTTGTTTTAAAACCTGTTTTAATTTTGCTGTACTCTGTAGCACTTTGGGATTGTTTTTAACTATGAAAAGTGCTCTTCAAATCAAATGTATTATTATTATTATTATTATTAATGTGAGTTTGTGCTGTGACTCATTGATTTGTGCCTCTTGCAGACTCCTCCTATCCATGCACCACATGCCACTTACACAGGACTCTGCTGAATCTGAGGCCTAATGGCCAAAGACTGGTGCTGGGTGTGACAGCTGACAGTACAATGTGGATCTACCACAAGGTCCAGTATGCTCAACTCTTTGCTTAGCCAGTCGAAGCATGTCCAGAGCACTCAACCCTTCGGCCTAGAGCAGAGACTAGGATGGGAAAGGTAGGTAAACACACACACACACACACACACAGCTGAACAGAGTCACCAATGTTAATCATCGTACATCTGTGTCACTCCTCTCAGCATGCTGGAATCGGTGGCAAGTCTAAAGAAGAAGACAAAGAAAGGCCCGGCTGCAGAGAGCAGCACTTTGCAAGCAGCTCTTCCCGTTGGAATGTTAATTCATCTCTCTAAGGTGGAGCATGTTCTGCTCTTCAGCAGCACTTCACACAAAGTGATGCTCATTTGATGAGTTTATAGTGATGGAGCTGGCATAACACCGGAACCATGTGTTCTTGTATATAATGTACATTGAAGTTCCTACCACTGCTATGAGAACCAGATCAATCAGCAGAGTCCTGGTTGGAATGAGCAACAACAACTCACTAAACCAGGCATGTTTGTGATGAAGGCCCCTGAAGAGCTGGTGGACATCGAGAAGGACCTCAAAACCTCTGTGGATAAAGCGCAGGAGAAGAAGGCCAAGAAGAAAGAGAAGAAACAAGGTGAAACTGCACTTATTTAAGAGTTTGGACCAAATATTCACGGGAACCCAAAGTAAATATACGAAAATACAGATACAGAACTTAAAGTTAAATGAGTAGTGCAAGGATATATGAAATGCAAGTTTTTACAGTATATAAAGTACAAGGTTTTTTCACAGTATGTGCAGTAAAACAAAGATAAACAAAGTGACCAGTGAAAGTGCATTCATCAGTGCAGTGGTGAGTTCATTCCGGGAGGGGTTGGCCAGTGTGTGTGCGAGGGGGTGGGGGATGGGGTCTGGCGAGTATGTGTGAATGTTTGTGAAGGAGAGTGGGGTGACGGAGGGCAGAGTTCAGCAGGGAGACTGCTGTGGGGAAGAAACTGTTCCTGAACCTGGTGGTTCTTGTACAGAGACTCCTGTAGTGCCTCCTAGAGGGCAGGAGGGCAAACAGTCTGTTTGCCGGATGGCAGGAGTCTTTCTTTATTTTGGTAGCTCTCCTGAGACAACACTTCCTGAAGGTGGTCTGAAGAGCAGGAAGGAAGTGAGGCGCCAGCCATGCGTTGGGTGGTTTTCACCACTTTCTGCAGCGCCTTCCGGTCAGCTACAGAGCAGTTCCCGTACCAAACTGTAATGCAGTTGGTCAGGATGCTCTCAACAGTGCAGCGGTAGAAGTTCACCAGGATCTCTGAAGATAGGCCGTTGCTGTGATGCCGATCTGCAAGTTTGGTGATCAGCTCAGAGGGGATGGCAGTGTCAAATGATGAACTGAAGTCTATGAACAGCATTCTTGCATATGTGTCCTGATTGTCCAGATGGCACTCTGTTAGGACCTGTTCACTCCGTCCTAACAGAGTGCAGCGCTATGGAGACTGCATCTTCTGTGCTCCTGTTCTTGCAATAAGCAAATTGTTGGGGGTCCAGGTTGGGGGGAAGACAGGATTGGAGATGTGCCAGAACCAGCTGCTTTAAGCACTTGGTGATGGTGGGGGTGAGTGCTACCGGGCGGTAGTCATTCAGACAGGTAGGGGAGGATTTTTGGGGAGCAGGTACGATGGAGGTGGACTTAAAGCAGGTTGGAACAACAGCATGGGCCAAGGACAGGTTGAATAAGTCCGACAGCTCCCCAGCACATGCTCTAAGTACACGTCCAGGGGTGCAATCGGGGCCTGCAGCTTTGTGCGCGTTGATTTTGCTCAACACTGCTCTGACATCCGTGGGGCAGAGTGATAGGGGTTGGTAGTCAGCGGTCAGCTCTGCTTTGGTTGCAGGCTGTAGGTTGTCCCTCTCAAAACAAGCGTAGAAGTTGTTCAACTCGTTGAGAAAGGAGATATCAGAGGAGGGGGGCGCTGATCCCTGGATGCCTTGCCACACATGGGGGTTGGAGTTTGAGAAGTACTCCTCAACCTTCAGCTTGCAGCAGTGCTTGGCTTCCTTGACGCCCCGCTTCAGGTCAGGCCTGGCTGTACTGTAGGCTCGTGTATCTCCCGATCTGAAGGCAATGCTGCGGGCCTTCAGCAGGAGACAGACATTCCTGTTCATCCAGGGCTGTTAGGGCACATGGTGATCTGCTTCTGGGTGGTAAACATATGGTATGTGGTCCAGTACAGAACTCTCAATATCAGTGTGGGAGTGACAAGGTTGCCTGGGTTGAAAACATATTCCAGTCTGTGTGCCTGAACCGGTACTGCAACACATCTGTCCCCTCAGGCCACACTTTTATTGTCTTTACTGTGGGTTTCACACATTGGATGAGTGGTGAATACTTGGGGGAGAGAAAAAGAGCAAGGTGGTCTGTTTGTCCTATGTGGGGGAGGGGTTTAGCCTTGTAGGCTCCAACCAAATTGGTGTAAACATGGTCAAGTGTCTTGTTTACTCTAGTGTGGCAGGAAACATGTTGATGAAATCTGGGGAGGACTGCACAACCTTGTTTTTCACTGGACTTCTTAAGAAATTCCCAATGTTTACTATTGTTGAATAGAAAATAGAAATGGAAAATATGAAGGCATGTTGTTTTTATCTAGAGGTTTCTGGTACGAGTTTGCCACCTGGTGGTTGGACATGGCATTACATGAATGCGGTTTTATTTTTCAGAAATCCGTTGGAATGATTAAAGTCCCCTGCTTACAAGCCGACATCGAAAGCAGGAAACATGTTGATGAAATCTGGTGAGGACTGCACTACCACACAACCTTGTTTTTCACTGGACTTCTTAGGAAATTCCTAATGTTTACTATTGTTGTACATGAAGAAGACTTTGTTTGAAGAGGAACCACTTGTTTTTCCCGTTTCTGATCCGTTAAACAAAGTTGCGTGTCAATGTTAGAACTTTAAAAAAAAAGACAATAGAAATGGAAAATATGAAGGCATGTTGTTTCTGGTACGAGTTGGCCACCTGGTGGTTGGACATGGCATTACATGAATGCGGTTTTATTTTTCAAAATCCGTTGGAATGATTGAAGTCCCCTGCTTACAAGCCGACATTGAAAGCTTTTCATCCTAATTTACTCAAGCAGGTACAGGTTGCTTCGGACAGGAGGTGATTTCAGGGAGGTCTTCCAAAAAACGTCATTGAATTTGTTTTGAATTGATTATGGAACATGTTTTCCTTTTCACAATCATTTAGGACTGCCCAGTCCAGACTTCCCAATCTGTGTCTGCTCAAAGAGCTCCGTTCGAGTCCACATGATGATGTGGACAGCAACTGACTGGCATTCCCTCCTGAAAATCCACAAATCATACTATGAGGTGATTTTGAATGAATCTACCATAAAATGTTATTTTAAGATGTACTTTGTTGATAACTTAACAGTTTAAACATGTAGCTGTACATACATTGAGAAACAGCGATTGCAGCAGCTGGAAACGTCAAATACGGCTGTAACATGCTTTTTATTGTTATTTACACAAACAGTGGCGTGGTTGTTTCATGGAAATGGAAATGGAAAAAGGCATGTTGTTTGTATCTAGAGGTTTCTGGTACGAGTTTGCCACCTGGTGGTTGGACATGGCATTACATGAATGCGGTTTTATTTTTCAAAAACGTCACCAAATAAACAAAGTGGGTTTGGCATGGCGTGGTTGTTTCAGTAAGTCATATTATAATGTGTTTTCAAGCAGGGCTATCTTGAAATGTAGTTTGAAAATGTTTTAACTTGATAATCGATCAGTTTTCACTTTTTCATTCATTCAGGGCTGAACAGCAACACTACTCAATCTGTGCCTGCTTAAACTGCTGTGTGCTCCTGGCCAAATAAACAAAGTGGCTTTATTCCCTCCTGTAGGTCCACAAATCCTATCTAAGGTGATTTTGAATGAATCTACCATAAATGTCGTTTAAAGATGTACTTTGTTGATAACTTAACAGTTTAAACATTAAACATACATGCATTGAAAAACAGCGATTGCAGCATCTGAAAACGTCAAAAACGACTGTAACATGCTTTTCATTGTTATTTACACAAACAGTGGCGTGGCTGTTTAAGTTAGTCATATTATAATGTGATTTCAAGCAGGGCTATCTTGAAATGTAGTTTGAAAATGTTTTGAGTTGATAATCGATCAGTTTTCACTTTTTCATTCATTCAGGGCTGGAGAACAACACTACTCAATCTGTGCCTGCTTGGACTGCTGTGCTGCTGTGCTGCTGGCCAAATAAACAAAGTGGCTTTATTCACTCCTGTAGGTCCACAAATCCTATTTTAAGGTGATTTTGAATGAATCTACCATAAAATGTCGTTTAGGGTATACTTTGTTGATAACTTAACAGTAGCTGTACATACATTAAGAAAAAGCGATTGTAGCAGCTAGAAACGTCAAAAACGACTGTAAACATGCTTTCATTGTTATTTACACAAACAGTGGCGTGGCTGTTTAAGTAAGTCATATTATAATGTGATTTCAAGCAGGGCTATCTTGAAATGTAGTTTGAAAATGTTTTGAGTTGATAATCGATCAGTTTTCACTTTTTCATTCATTCAGGGCTGAACAGCAACACTACTCAATCTGTGCCTGCTTAAACTGCTGTGTGCTCCTGGCCAAATAAACAAAGTGGCTTTATTCCCTCCTGTAGGTCCACAAATCCTATCTAAGGTGATTTTGAATTAATCTACCATAAAATGTCGTTTAGGATGTACTTTATTGATAACATAACAGTAGCTGTACATACATTGAGAAAAGCGATTGTAGCAGCTAGAAACGTCAAAAACGACTGTAAACATGCTATTCATTGTTATTTACACAAACAGTGGCGTGGTGTTTTCAGTTAGTCATATTATAATGTGATTTCAAGCAGGGCTATCTTGAAATGTAGTTTGAAAATGTTTTGAGTTGATAATCGATCAGTTTTCACTTTTTCATTCATTCAGGGCTGAACAGCAACACTACTCAATCTGTGCCTGCTTGGACTGCTGTGCTGCTGGCCAAATAAACAAAGTTGCTTTATTCACTCCTGTAGGTCCACAAATCCTATTATAAGGTGATTTTGAATTAATCTACAATAAATGTCGTTTAAAGATGTACTTTGTTGATAACTTAACAGTTTAAACATTAAACATACATGCATTGAGAAACAGCGATTGCAGCATCTGAAAACGCCAAAAACGACTGTAACATGCTTTTCATTGTTATTTACACAAACAGTGGCGTGGCTGTTAAAGTAAGTCATATTATAATGTGATTTCAAGCAGGGCTATCTTGAAATGTAGTTTGAAAATGTTTTGAGTTGATAATCGATCAGTTTTCACTTTTTTATTCATTCAGGGCTGGAGAACAACACTACTCAATCTGTGCCTGCTTAAACTGCTGTGCTGCTGTGCTGCTGGCCAAATAAACAAAGTGGCTTTATTCACTCCTGTAGGTCCACAAATCCTATTATAAGTTGATTTTGAATTAATCTACCATAAAATGTCGTTTAGGATGTACTTTATTGATAACATAACAGTAGCTGTACTTACATTGAGAAAAGCGAGTGTAGCAGCTAGAAACGTCAAAAACGAATGTAAACATGCTTTTCATTGTTATTTACACAAACAGTGGCGTAGCTGTTTAAGTAAGTCATATTTTAATGTGATTTCAAGCAGGGCTATCTTGCAATGAAGTTTGAAAATGTTTTGAGTTGATAATCTATCAGTTTTCACTTTTTCATTCATTCAGGGCTGAACAGCAACACTACTCAATCTGTGCCTGCTTAAACTGCTGTGCTCCTGGCCAAGTAAACAAAGTGGCTTTATTCCCTCCTGTAGGTCCACAAATCCTATCTAAGGTGATTTTAAATGAATCTACCATAAAATGTCGTTTAGGATGTACTTTATTGATAACATAACAGTAGCTGTACATACATTATGAAAAAGCGATTGTAGCAGCTAGAAACGTCAAAAACTACTGTAAACATGCTTTCATTGTTATTTACACAAACAGTGGCGTGGCTGTTTAAGTAAGTCATATTATAATGTGATTTCAAGCAGGGCTATCTTGCAATGAAGTTTGAAAATGTTTTGAGTTGATAATCGATCAGTTTTCACTTTTTCATTCATTCAGGGCTGGAGAGCAACACTACTCAATCTGTGCCTGCTTGGACTGCTGTGCTGCTGTGCTGCTGGCCAAATAAACAAAGTGGCTTTATTCACTCCTGTAGGTCCACAAATCCTATTTTAAGGTGATTTTGAATGAATCTACCATAAAATGTCGTTAAGGATATACTTTGTTGATAACTTAACAGTAACTGTACATACATTAAGAAAAAGCGATTGTAGCAGCTAGAAACGTCAAAAACGACTGTAAACATGCTTTCATTGTTATTTACACAAACAGTGGCGTGGCTGTTTAAGTAAGTCATATTATAATGTGATTTCAAGCAGGGCTATCTTGAAATGTAGTTTGAAAATGTTTTGAGTTGATAATCGATCAGTTTTCACTTTTTCATTCATTCAGGGCTGAACGGCAACACTTTTTAATCTGTGCCTTCTTAAACTGCTGTGCTCCTGGCCAAAAAAACAAAGTGGCTTTATTCACTCCTGTAGGTCCACAAATCCTATTTTAAGGTGATTTTGAATGAATCTACCATAAAATGTCGTTTAGGATATACTTTGTTGATAACTTAACAGTAGCTGTACATACATTAAGAAAAAGCGATTGTAGCAGCTAGAAACGTCAAAAACGACTGTAAACATGCTTTCATTGTTATTTACACAAACAGTGGCGTGGCTGTTTAAGTAAGTCATATTATAATGTGATTTCAAGCAGGGCTATCTTGAAATGTAGTTTGAAAATGTTTTGAGTTGATAATCGATCAGTTTTCACTTTTTCATTCATTCAGGGCTGAACAGCAACACTACTCAATCTGTGCCTGCTTAAACTGCTGTGTGCTCCTGGCCAAATAAACAAAGTGGCTTTATTCCCACCTGTAGGTCCACAAATCCTATCTAAGGTGATTTTGAATTAATCTACCATAAAATGTCGTTTAGGATGTACTTTATTGATAACATAACAGTAGCTGTACATACATTGAGAAAAGCGATTGTAGCAGCTAGAAACGTCAAAAACGACTGTAAACATGCTATTCATTGTTATTTACACAAACAGTGGCGTGGTGTTTTCAGTTAGTCATATTATAATGTGATTTCAAGCAGGGCTATCTTGAAATGTAGTTTGAAAATGTTTTGAGTTGATAATCGATCAGTTTTCACTTTTTCATTCATTCAGGGCTGAACGGCAACACTTTTTAATCTGTGCCTTCTTAAACTGCTGTGCTCCTGGCCAAAAAAACAAAGTGGCTTTATGCACTCCTGTAGGTCCACAAATGTTATTATAAGTTGATTTTGAATGAATCTACCATAAAATGTCGTTTAGGATGTTATTTATTGATAACATAACAGTAGCTGTACATACATTGTGAAAAAGCGATTGTAGCAGCTAGAAACGTCAAAAACGACTGTAAACATGCTTTTCATTGTTATTTACACAAACAGTGGCGTGGCTGTTTAAGTAAGTCATATTATAATGTGATTTCAAGCAGGGCTATCTTGCAATGAAGTTTGAAAATGTTTTGAGTTGATAATCGATCGGTTTTCACTTTTTCATTCATTCAAGGCTGAACAGCAACACTACTTGATCTGTGCCTTCTTTAACTGCTGTGCTCCTGGCCAAAAAAACAAAGTGGCTCTATTCACACCTGTAGGTCCACAAATCCTATTATAAGTTGATTTTGAATTAATCTACCATAAAATGTCGTTTAGGATGTACTTTATTGATAACATAACAGTAGCTGTACTTACATTGAGAAAAGCGAGTGTAGCAGCTAGAAACGTCAAAAACGAATGTAAACATGCTTTTCATTGTTATTTACACAAACAGTGGCGTAGCTGTTTAAGTAAGTCATATTATAATGTGATTTCAAGCAGGTCTATCTTGCAATGAAGTTTGAAAATGTTTTGAGTTGATAATCGATCAGTTTTCACTTTTTCATTCATTCAGGGCTGAACAGCAACACTACTCAAACTGTGCCTGCTTAAACTGCTGTGCTCCTGGCCAAGTAAACAAAGTGGCTTTATTCCCTCCTGTAGGTCCACAAATCCTATCTAAGGTGATTTTAAATGAATCTACCATAAAATGTCGTTTAGGATGTACTTTATTGATAACATAACAGTAGCTGTACATACATTATGAAAAAGCGATTGTAGCAGCTAGAAACGTCAAAAACGACTGTAAACATGCTTTTCATTGTTATTTACACAAACAGTGGCGTAGCTGTTTAAGTAAGTCATATTATAATGTGATTTCAAGCAGGGCTATCTTGCAATGAAGTTTGAAAATGTTTTGAGTTGATAATCGATCAGTTTTCACTTTTTCATTCATTCAGGGCTGGAGCACAACACTACTCAATCTGTGCCTGCCTAAACTGCTGTGCTCCTGGCCAAAAAAACAAAGTGGCTTTATTCACTCCTGTAGGTCCACAAATCCTATCTAAGGTGATTTTGAATGAATCTACCATAAAATATCGTTTAAAGATGTACTTTGTTGATAACTTAACAGTAGCTGTACATACATTGAGAAACAGCGATTGCAGCATCTGAAAACGTCAAAAACGACTGTAACATGCTTTTCATTGTTATTTACACAAACAGTGGCGTGGCTGTTTAAGTAAGTCATATTATAATGTGATTTCAAGCAGGGCTATCTTGAAATGTAGTTTGAAAATGTTTTGAGTTGATAATCGATCAGTTTTCACTTTTTCATTCATTCAGGGCTGAACAGCAACACTACTCAATCTGTGCCTTCTTAAACTGCTGTGCTCCTGGCCAAAAAAACAAAGTGGCTCTATTCACACCTGTAGGTCCACAAATCCTATTATAAGTTGATTTTGAATTAATCTACCATAAAATGTCGTTTAGGATGTACTTTATTGATAACATAACAGTAGCTGTACATACATTGAGAAAAGCGAGTGTAGCAGCTAGAAACGTCAAAAACGAATGTAAACATGCTTTTCATTGTTATTTACACAAACAGTGGCGTAGCTGTTTAAGTAAGTCATATTTTAATGTGATTTCAAGCAGGGCTATCTTGCAATGAAGTTTGAAAATGTTTTGAGTTGATAATCGATCAGTTTTCACTTTTTCATTCATTCAGGGCTGAACAGCAACACTACTCAAACTGTGCCTGCTTAAACTGCTGTGCTCCTGGCCAAGTAAACAAAGTGGCTTTATTCCCTCCTGTAGGTCCACAAATCCTATCTAAGGTGATTTTAAATGAATCTACCATAAAATGTCGTTCAGGATGTACTTTATTGATAACATAACAGTAGCTGTACTTACATTATGAAAAAGCGATTGTAGCAGCTAGAAACGTCAAAAACGACTGTAAACATGCTTTTCATTGTTATTTACACAAACAGTGGCGTAGCTGTTTAAGTAAGTCATATTATAATGTGATTTCAAGCAGGGCTATCTTGCAATGAAGTTTGAAAATGTTTTGAGTTGATAATCGATCAGTTTTCACTTTTTCATTCATTCAGGGCTGGAGCACAACACTACTCAATCTGTGCCTGCCTAAACTGCTGTGCTCCTGGCCAAAAAAACAAAGTGGCTTTATTCACTCCTGTAGGTCCACAAATCCTATCTAAGGTGATTTTGAATGAATCTACCATAAAATATCGTTTTAAGATGTACTTTGTTGATAACTTAACAGTAGCTGTACATACATTGAGAAACAGCGATTGCAGCATCTGAAAACGTCAAAAACGACTGTAACATGCTTTTCATTGTTATTTACACAAACAGTGGCGTGGCTGTTTAAGTAAGTCATATTATAATGTGATTTCAAGCAGGGCTATCTTGAAATGTAGTTTGAAAATGTTTTGAGTTGATAATCGATCAGTTTTCACTTTTTCATTCATTCAGGGCTGAACAGCAACACTACTCAATCTGTGCCTTCTTAAACTGCTGTGCTCCTGGCCAAAAAAACAAAGTGGCTCTATTCACACCTGTAGGTCCACAAATCCTATTATAAGTTGATTTTGAATTAATCTACCATAAAATGTCGTTTAGGATGTACTTTATTGATAACATAACAGTAGCTGTACATACATTGAGAAAAGCGAGTGTAGCAGCTAGAAACGTCAAAAACGAATGTAAACATGCTTTTCATTGTTATTTACACAAACAGTGGCGTAGCTGTTTAAGTAAGTCATATTATAATGTGATTTCAAGCAGGGCTATCTTGCAATGAAGTTTGAAAATGTTTTGAGTTGATAATCGATCAGTTTTCACTTTTTCATTCATTCAGGGCTGAACAGCAACACTACTCAAACTGTGCCTGCTTAAACTGCTGTGTGCTCCTGGCCAAGTAAACAAAGTGGCTTTATTCCCTCCTGTAGGTCCACAAATCCTATCTAAGGTGATTTTAAATGAATCTACCATAAAATGTCGTTCAGGATGTACTTTATTGATAACATAACAGTAGCTGTACTTACATTATGAAAAAGCGATTGTAGCAGCTAGAAACGTCAAAAACGACTGTAAACATGCTTTTCATTGTTATTTACACAAACAGTGGCGTAGCTGTTTAAGTAAGTCATATTATAATGTGATTTCAAGCAGGGCTATCTTCCAATGAAGTTTGAAAATGTTTTGAGTTGATAATCGATCAGTTTTCACTTTTTCATTCATTCAGGGCTGGAGCACAACACTACTCAATCTGTGCCTGCCTAAACTGCTGTGCTCCTGGCCAAAAAAACAAAGTGGCTTTATTCACTCCTGTAGGTCCACAAATCCTATCTAAGGTGATTTTGAATGAATCTACCATAAAATATCGTTTAAAGATGTACTTTGTTGATAACTTAACAGTAGCTGTACATACATTGAGAAACAGCGATTGCAGCATCTGAAAACGTCAAAAACGACTGTAACATGCTTTTCATTGTTATTTACACAAACAGTGGCGTGGCTGTTTAAGTAAGTCATATTATAATGTGATTTCAAGCAGGGCTATCTTGAAATGTAGTTTGAAAATGTTTTGAGTTGATAATCGATCAGTTTTCACTTTTTCATTAATTCAGGGCTGAACAGCAACACTACTCAATCTGTGCCTTCTTAAACTGCTGTGCTCCTGGCCAAAAAAACAAAGTGGCTCTATTCACACCTGTAGGTCCACAAATCCTATTATAAGTTGATTTTGAATTAATCTACCATAAAATGTCGTTTAGGATGTACTTTATTGATAACATAACAGTAGCTGTACATACATTGAGAAAAGCGAGTGTAGCAGCTAGAAACGTCAAAAACGAATGTAAACATGCTTTTCATTGTTATTTACACAAACAGTGGCGTAGCTGTTTAGGTAAGTCATATTATAATGTGATTTCAAGCAGGGCTATCTTGCAATGAAGTTTGAAAATGTTTTGAGTTGATAATCGATCAGTTTTCACTTTTTCATTCATTCAGGGCTGAACAGCAACACTACTCAAACTGTGCCTGCTTAAACTGCTGTGCTCCTGGCCAAAAAAACAAAGTGGCTTTATTCACTCCTGTAGGTCCACAAATCCTATCTAAGGTGATTTTGAATGAATCTACCATAAAATATCGTTTAAAGATGTACTTTGTTGATAACTTAACAGTAGCTGTACATACATTGAGAAACAGCGATTGCAGCATCTGAAAACGTCAAAAACGACTGTAACATGCTTTTCATTGTTATTTACACAAACAGTGGCGTGGCTGTTTAAGTAAGTCATATTATAATGTGATTTCAAGCAGGGCTATCTTGAAATGTAGTTTGAAAATGTTTTGAGTTGATAATCGATCAGTTTTCACTTTTTCATTCATTCAGGGCTGAACAGCAACACTACTCAATCTGTGCCTGCTTGGACTGCTGTGCTGCTGGCCAAATAGACAAAGTGGCTCTATTCACTCCTGTAGGTCCACGATTCCTATTATAAGTTGTTTTTGAATGAATCTACCATAAAATGTCGTTTAGGATGTACTTTATTGATAACATAACAGTAGCTGTACATACATTGAGAAAAGCGATTGTAGCAGCTAGAAACGTCAAAAACGACTGTAAACATGTTTTTCATTGTTATTTACACAAACAGTGGCGTAGCTGTTTAAGTAAGTCATATTATAATGTGATTTCAAACAGGGCTATCTTGCAATGAAGTTTGAAAATGTTTTGAGTTGATAATCGATCAGTTTTCACTTTTTCATTCATTCAGGGCTGAACAGCAACACTACTCAATCTGTGCCTGCTTAAACTGCTGTGCTCTTGGCCAAATAAACAAAGTGGTTTTATTCACTCCTGTAGGTCCACAAATCTTATTATAAGTTGATTTTGAATGAATCTACCATAAAATGTCGTTTAGGATGTTATTTATTGATAACATAACAGTAGCTGTACATACTTTATGAAAAAGCGATTGTCGCAGCTAGAAACGTCAAAAACGACTGTAAACATGCTTTTTATTGTTATTTACACAAACAGTGGCGTGGCTGTTTAAGTAAGTCATATTATAATGTGATTTCAAGCAGGGCTATCTTGCAATGAAGTTTGAAAATGTTTTGAGTTGATAATCGATCAGTTTTCACTTTTTCATTCATTCAAGGCTGAACAGCAACACTACTTGATCTGTGCCTTCTTTAACTGCTGTGCTCCTGGCCAAAAAAACAAAGTGGCTCTATTCACTCCTGTAGGTCCACAAATCCTATTATAAGTTGATTTTGAATGAATCTACCATAAAATGTCGTTTAGGATGTACTTTATTGATAACATAACAGTAGCTGTACTTACATTGAGAAAAGCGAGTGTAGCAGCTAGAAACGTCAAAAACGAATGTAAACATGCTTTTCATTGTTATTTACACAAACAGTGGCGTGGTTGTTTCAGTTAGTCATGTTATAATGTGATTTCAAGCAGGGCTATCTTCAAATGTAGTTTGAAAATGTTTTGAGTTGATAATCGATCAGTTTTCACTTTTTCATTCATTCAGGACCGAACAGCAACACTACTCAATCTGTGCCTGCTTAAACTGCTGTGCTCTTGGCCAAATAAACAAAGTGGTTTTATTCACTCCTGTAGGTCCACAAATCTTATTATAAGTTGATTTTGAATGAATCTACCATAAAATGTCGTTTAGGATGTTATTTATTGATAACATAACAGTAGCTGTACATACTTTATGAAAAAGCGATTGTCGCAGCTAGAAACGTCAAAAACGACTGTAAACATGCTTTTCATTGTTATTTACACAAACAGTGGCGTGGCTGTTTAAGTAAGTCATATTATAATGTGATTTCAAGCAGGGCTATCTTGCAATGAAGTTTGAAAATGTTTTGAGTTGATAATCGATCAGTTTTCACTTTTTCATTCATTCAAGGCTGAACAGCAACACTACTTGATATGTGCCTTCTTTAACTGCTGTGCTCCTGGCCAAAAAAACAAAGTGGCTCTATTCACTCCTGTAGGTCCACAAATCCTATTATAAGTTGATTTTGAATGAATCTACCATAAAATATCGTTTAAAGATGTACTTTGTTGATAACATAACAGTAGCTGTACTTACATTGAGAAAAGCGATTGTAGCAGCTAGAAACGTCAAAAACGACTGTAAACATGCTTTTCATTGTTATTTACACAAACAGTGGCGTAGCTGTTTAAGTAAGTCATATTATAATGTGATTTCAAGCAAGCAGGGCTATCTTCAAATGTAGTTTGAAGATGTTTTGAGTTGATAATCGATCTGTTTCCACTTTCCCTTTCTCCCTGTAGCTGCTCGCATCCAGTTTAAGACTCTGGTGCTAGCCTACAGGGCAGTGAAAGGAACAGCTCCTTCATACCTCCAGGCTACGGTCAAGCCCTACACCGCCGGCCGACCACTTCGCTCTTCTGCCTCCAGGCGGCTGGCTGCCCCGGCGCTCAGCGGCCCCTGCTTGCGATCGACGCGGTCACGGCTTTTCACTGTTCTGGCACCTCAGTGGTGGAATGATCTCCCGACTGATGTCAGGACAGCGGTGTCGCTGTCCATCTTTCGCCGCAGGCTGAAAACTCATCTCTTCAAGAAACACTACCCGGATCCGCCCTGTTAGAGTTAGGGTCTAGGACATCACCTATTCTGTCCTAGCTCTTCTGATTCACTTTGTTTTCTAATCTGTCCTTTCTAATTTGTCCTTTTTTCTCATTCATCATGGTACCTAATTTATTGCACTTTTACTCCAGCTCTAGTTATGTTGTTCTTATGTTGCTCTTAGCTGTTGGTTTTGGAAGGAAATACGCTCACGATTTCTTGTGACCTGAAGTGCTTTTATCTATCTTTGTTGAACGCACTTATTGCAAGTCGCTTTGGATGAAAGCGTCTGCTAAATGACTGTAATGTAATGTAATGTAATGCAGATTCATTCAAAATCACCTCATAATTTTGAGGTGGATTTGTGGATTTTCAGGAGGCTATGGCAGACACAGATTGGGGTCAATCCTAAATGGATGAAAAAGAGACACATGTTCCATAATCAATTCAAAACACGTCACATTTCAAGGTATCTCCACTTGAAATCACATTATAATAGGATTTACTAAAGCAACCATCAACTGCTTCTGTAAATTACAATAAAAAGCATTTAACGCCAGGTGGTCAGCATTTCCAGCTTCTGTCATTGCTGTTTATTATTGTATATTCACTCACATAAGAAAACTGTTCAGTTATCAACAAAGCACATCTTCATATGACATTTTATGGTAGATTCATTCATAATCACCTTATAATAGGATTTGTGGATTTTCAAAAGGCTATGACAGACACAGATTGGGGTCCAGTCCTAAATGGATGAAAAAGTGACACATGTTCCATAATCAACTCAAAACATATTCAAATTACATTTCAAGGTACCACTACTTGAAATCACATTATAATAGGATTTAATGAAGCAACCATCAACTGCTCATCAGCATTTCCAGCTTCTGTCATTGCTGTTGATTATTGTATATTCACTCCAAAGAGAAAACTGTTTAGTTATCAACAAAGCACATCTTAACATGACATTTTATGGTAGATTCATTCAAAATCACCTTATTATAGGATTTGTTGACCTACAGGAGGGAATAAAGCAACTTTGTTTACTTGGCCAGGAGTACAGCAGTTTAGGCAGGCACAGATTGAGTAGTGTTGTTCTCCAGCCCTGAATGAATGAAAAAGTGAAAACTGATCGATTATCAACTCAAAACATTTTCAAACTACATTTCAAGATAGCCATGCTAGAAATCACATTATAATATGACTTACTGAAACAACCACGCCATGCCAAACCCACTTTGTTTATTTGGTGACGTTTTTGAAAAATAAAACCGCATTCATGTAATGCCATGTCCAACCACCAGGTGGCAAACTTGTACCAGAAACCTCTAGATACAAACAACATGCCTTTTTGCCATTTCCATTTCCATGAAACAACCACGTCACTGTTTGTGTAAATAACAATACAAAGCATGTTACAGCCGTATTTGACGTTTCCAGCTGCTGTAATCGCTGTTTCTCAATATATGTACAGCTACATGTTTAAACCGTTATGTTATCAACAAAGTACATCTTAAAATAACATTTTATGGTAGATTCATTCAAAATCACCTCATAGTATGATTTGTGGATTTTCAGGAGGGAATGCCAGTCAGTTGCTGTCCACATCATCATGTGGACTCGAACTGAGCTCTTTGAGCAGACACAGATTGGGAAGTCTGGACTGGACAGTCCTAAATGATTGTAAAAAGGAAAAAATGTTCCATTATCAATTCAAAACAAATTAAATGACATTTTTTGGAAGACCTCCTTGAAATCACCTCCTGTCCGAAGTAACCTGTACCTGCTTGAGTAAATTAGGATGAAAAGCTTTCGATGTCGGCTTGTATGCAGGGGACTTTAATCATTCCAACGGATTTTGAAAAATAAAACCGCATTCATGTAATGCCATGTCCAACCACCAGGTGGCAAACTCGTACCAGAAAAGCCTCTACATAAAAACAACATGCCTTCATATTTTCCATTTCTATTTTCTTTTTTTTTTAAAGTTCTTACATTGACACGCAACTTTGTTCAACGGATCAGAAACGGGAAAAACAAGTGGTTCCTCTTCAAACAAAGTCTTCTTCATGTACAACAATAGTAAACATTAGGAATTTCCTAAGAAGTCCAGTGAAAAACAAGGTTGTGTGGTTGTGCAGTCCTCCCCAGATTTCATCAACATGTTTCCTGCTTTTGATGTCAGCTTGTAAGCAGGGGACTTTAATCATTCCAACGGATTTTGAAAAATAAAACCGCATTCATGTAATGCCATGTCCAACCACCAGGTGGCAAACTCGTACCACAAACCTCTAGATAAAAACAACATGCCTTCATATTTTCCATTTCTATTTTCTTTTTTTTTAAAGTTCTAACATTGACACGCAACTTTGTTCAACGGATCAGAAACGGGAAAAACAAGTGGTTCCTCTTCAAACAAAGTCTTCTTCATGTACAACAATAGTAAACATTGGGAATTTCCTAAGAAGTCTAGTGAAAAACAAGGTTGTGTGGTAGTGCAGTCCTCCCCAGATTTCATCAACATGTTTCCTGCCACACTAGAGTAAACAAGACACTGGACCATGTTTACACCAATTTGGTTGGAGCCTACAAGGCTAAACCCCTCCCCCACATAGGACAAACAGACCACCTTGCTACTTTTCTCTCCCCCAAGTATTCACCACTCATCCAATGTGTGAAACCCACAGTAAAGACAATAAAAGTGTGGCCTGAGGGGACAGATGTGTTGCAGTACCGGTTCAGGCACACACACTGGAATATGTTTTCCACCCAGGCAACCTGTCACTCCCACACTGATATTGAGAGCTCTGTACTGGACCACATATCCACCACCATATATACCATATGTTTACCACCCAGAAGTGGATCACCATGTGCCCTAACAGCCCTGGATGAACAGGAATGTCTGTCTCCTGCTGAAGGCCCGCAACATCGCCTTCAGATCGGGAGATACACGAGCCTACAGTACAGCCAGGCCTGACCTGAAGCGGGGCGTCAAGGAAGCCAAGCCCTGCTGCAAGCTGAAGGTTGAGGAGTACTTCTCAAACTCCAACCCCCTTGTGTGGCAAGGCATCCAGGGATCAGCGCCCCCCTCCTCTGATATCTCCTTTCTCAACGAGTTGAACAACTTCTACGCTTGTTTTGAGAGGGACAACATACAGCCTGCAACCAAGCAGAGCTGACCGCTGACTACCAACCCCTATCACTCTGCCCCACGGATGTCAGAGCAGCGCACAAAGCTGCAGGCCCCGATGGCACCCCTGGACGTGTACTCAGAGCATGTGCTGGGGAGCTGTCGGACTTATTCAACCTGTCCTTGGCCCATGCTGTTGTTCCAACCTGCTTTAAGTCCACCTCCATTGTACCTGCTCCCCAAAAATCCTCCCCTACCTGTCTGAATGACTACCGCCCGGTAGCACTCACCCCCACCATCACCAAGTGCTTGGAGCAGCTGGTTCTGGCACATCTCCAATCCTGTCTTCCCCCCAACCTGGACCCCCAACAATTTGCTTATTGCGAGAACAGGAGCACAGAAGATGCAGTCTCCATAGCGCTGCACTCTGTTAGGACGGAGTGAACAGGTCCTAACAGAGTGCCATCTGGACAATCAGGACACATATGCAAGAATGCTGTTCATAGACTTCAGTTCAGCATTTGACACTGCCATCCCCTCTGATCACCAAACTTGCAGATCGGCATCACAGCAACGGCCTATCTTCAGAGATCCTGGTGAACTTCTACTGCTGCACCGTTGAGAGCATCCTGACCAACTGCATTACAGTTTGGTACGGGAACTGCTCTGTAGCTGACCGGAAGGCGCTGCAGAAAGTGGTGAAAACCACCCAACGCATGGCTGGCGCCTCACTTCCTTCCTGCTCTTCAGACCACCTTCAGGAAGCGTTGTCTCAGGAGAGCTACCAAAATAAAGAAAGACTCCTGCTATCCGGCAAACAGACTGTTTGCCCTCCTGCCCTCTAGGAGGCACTACAGGAGTCTCTGTACAAGAACCACCAGGTTCAGGAACAGTTTCTTCCCCACAGCAGTCTCCCTGCTGAACTCTGCCCTCCGTCACCCCACTCTCCTTCACAAACATTCACACATACTCGCCAGACCCCATCCCCCACCCCCTTGCACACACCCAACCCCTCCCGGAATGAACTCACCACTGCACTGATGAATGCACTTTCACTGGTCACTTTGTTTATCTTTGTTTTACTGCACATACTGTAAAAAAACCTTGTACTTTATATACTGTAAAAACTTGCATTTCATATATCCTTGCACTACTCATTTAACTTTAAGTTCTGTATCTGTATTTTCGTATATTTACTTTGGGTTCCCGTGAATATTTGGTCCAAACTCTTAAATAAGTGCAGTTTCACCTTGTTTCTTCTTTTTCTTCTTGGCCTTCTTCTCCTGCGCTTTATCCACAGAGGTTTTGAGGTCCTTCTCGATGTCCACCAGCTCTTCAGGGGCCTTCATCCCAAACATGCCTGGTTTAGTGAGTTGTTGTTGTTCATTCCAACCAGGACTCTGCTGATTGATCTGGTTCTCATAGCAGTGGTAGGAACTTCAATGTACATTATATACAAGAACACATGGTTCCGGTGTTATGCCAGCTCCATCACTATAAACTCATCAAATGAGCATCACTTTGTGTGAAGTGCTGCTGAAGAGCAGAACATGCTCCACCTTAGAGAGATGAATTAACATTCCAACAGGAAGAGCTGCTTGCAAAGTGCTGCTCTCTGCAGCCGGGCCTTTCTTTGTCTTCTTCTTTAGACTTGCCACCGATTCCAGCATGCTGAGAGGAGTGACACAGATGTACGATGATTAACATTGGTGACTCTGTTCAGCTCTGTGTGTGTGTGTGTGTGTGTGTGTGTGTGTGTGTTTACCTACCTTTCCCATCCTAGTCTCTGCTCTAGGCCGAAGGGTTGAGTGCTCTGGACATGCTTCGACTGGCTGAGCAAAGAGTTGATTATACTGGACCTTGTGGTAGATCCACATTGTACTGTCAGCTGTCACACCCAGCACCAGCCTTTGGCTAATGGCCTCAGATTCAGCAGAGTCCTGTGTAAGTGGCATGTGGTGCATGGATAGGAGGAGTCTGCAAGAGGCACAAATCAATGAGTCACAGCACAAACTCACATTAATAATAATAATTATAATAATACATTTTATTTGTAGAGCACTTTTCATAGTTAAAAACAATCCCAAAGTGCTACAGAGTACAGCAAAATTAAAACAGGTTTAAAAACAAGAGAACTATGACACAGTGTGTTAAAAAAATCCTTGTTTAAAAAAAAAGGTTTTCAGGCCTTAGTTAGTGCCCGGACTGTGATTAAACTGTACATATGGTTGGAATTAATATGAATCTTAATATGCATCTATTATTCAGTGTTCAGAGTGAAGACTAGGACGTGTCTACTAGCATGGCCTTTCAATGTCATCGTTCACACGCTTCATTAATAATAAGAAGCAGGTTAGATCAGAGCTCTTACCCAAAGGAAGAACTGACGAGGACAGTTCTGGTTTGATTATCCAGTAGTAAACAAAGTTTCCTTCCTGTCTCTGGGATGTCCGTAGTGGCTTTTTTTAGTATTGGTATTGAAGAAAGGGAAAAAGACAAACCTGGCAGGTTACAACAACAAAAACTTCACTTAGAATCCCCTTTAGAAAACTCACACATCTTTACATAGTTTTAGACTGGGGACAAACCTGGCCCTGTCCATGCCATGTGAGCTCCTCCCCCTTCTTCACTTGGTGGTTGTCAATGATGGATGAAAGTGGAGTAATGATCCACTTTCTTAGTCGGAATACAGAGTCCCCCCCCCCCCCCGAGAAAGGAAACTAGTTAGTCGGTTACAGTTACATCCACCAGTTTTCTTTGACCTGCTTATACGCAGCAGCCTCTGTGTCAGTCAGTTCAAATGATGAATTCAACTTTTAAGCAATTTAAGCATCCTGCAAAGTACATAACACATCTTGCTAGAATAAGCCACTTTACTGACATTACATGTTGTATGCATCAAACACCTTGTCTTTGCTGTAATGTACTCCATATTTATCACTTGCATTACATTACATTACGGTCATTTAGCAGACGCTTTTATCCAAAGCGACTTACAATAAGTGCGTTCAACAAAGAACTTCAGGGACAGGACCCAATTTCTTCTCATGGGTAAAAATGGGATGCTCAGTGCCCATTTCATTTTGACAACATTCAAAAAGTTGGTCCAAATAGTGACTTACTGACATTTTTGAAGTTCAATTTTGATGAACTCAAATCTCATGCACATATGCCTTACCAAAGGGCACAGAGAAAGGATTTGAGCAGGGAGATGCAGCTCATTGCTAAGCAATGTTGCTAATCAATTCCATTATTCTCAGGAAAGAGTAGCTGGAATGCTTTTCAATCATTTTTTGCCGTCTTACTACACATTCCACAGATAAATCAGGATCAAAACGTGTTTGAACTATCTCAATCCAAAACAAAACAAACTGAACATATATATTTTTCTCTATACTGCTCAACAAAACTGAATTGAACTATCTAACTCCATCAGAGGACAAGGTGTTTAATTTCCATGGGTGCAAGCCCTCAAAGTCTGGATAATCAACCAACCTGCTTCTTTTATAAATTCCATATGTGGTTTTGAGGACAGATTTCAAGAAGTCTGTGCTGGCCCTTTCTCGCTGTCTCGTGTATTTTTCCATTGTCCTTTCAGTGACATATTACATTCACAATGTAACTGTAAAAAACAACACCTTCCTTGAATACAGCAAGCTTATGTTGTGTCACCCCATACTGAAACTACAGCACCAAATAAATTAATTTCACCATTCTTTGTTTGGATTTGGACACCATTATACAGCTACTGTAAGTCACAATCAATTGTTTGTAACACAACACAACATCAACACCACACTCATCAATATCCTTAGCTTTTACTAAAGCAAAAAGTCTGATTGCAGCAAGCTTTAACCTAAACTTGGGGTCTATGTTTCCTAAAGTATTAATAACCATCAATATATTTCATCTGTATATAAAATCACCTGCAATGGTGTGGTGGGATTTGGAAAGGCTGATATTTCTCTGTTATTTTCTGAAATATTCATTATTTTCCAGCTGAAAATTTTTCATTAAAACCCATTCAAATCTTTTTTCATTTTCTTCAGGCACTTCATGTGCCTTCTAACTTCTTCCTACTTTCAGACAGAGACAGAGAATCCATTCAAGGGTTATCCTGCCTCTCCTGCACACACACACCCTTGAACACAGGCTTTGATCTTTCTTTGTTTTTTTTCTGGACAACTGTTGTCCTTTTGTCACAGCTTCAAAGGACGTGAGCTGTCAATCAAACTGCTTGCGAGTTTATCTCATTTAGGGACAGAAATCATTCACACATTGTCAGACCTACATGCTCCATTCTTTCAGGGGTTTTTGTTAAGCATTTCAAGCATTTAAACACTTTTATGGTTTTAGAGCAGAATCTTTGAGTCACTTAAAGCAATTCAAATCTTTCAGGCAACAGACAGCACAGACACTCACACTCACATTACTTCACGTACACGCACACACAGACAGGCTTTGATCTTTCTGGGTTTTTTTCATAATTTTCACCCATTTCATAGGTTTTTGCAGTTAAAACACTTCAAGCATTTTAAATCTTGCAGGCAACAGACAGCACAGACACTCACACTCACAGTACTTCACATACACATACATAAAGCACACACAGGCTTCATCTTTCAGGGTTTTCTCAGCATATTCACACATTTCGCGGGTTTTGCAGTTAAAACCCTTCAAGCATTTTAAATCTTCCCATAGATAGACACACTCACTCGCATATACACTTCACATCAAGCATTATGTAGTCACACTATCATACTAGATAGCCAATTGCATCTTACCTGATGAACAGGCCCTTGAATCTGATAATCCTCAATCACACGTACCACAAAAAACAGTCCAATGGTGCACACAGTCAGACGGTAAAATGGCTGCAAACGGACAACACGGCAACAAATGGTGTGACCAGGTCGGGCTATACCAAATGAGGAATTTGGTCGAGCCCATTAAGACTCGAAATAGCTTGCATAGTAATTACATAGTAATGCGATTCAAAAATGCTGAAAACTGGCTTAACAATTAACATTTACCTTGTAGTCGTTATATCTACAAATAACAATTTTTTATTCGCTATTTACACGTAGTCTGACATGTTTCGCACATACTCCTCCCCCCCCCCCCCACAGAACTTACGTGATTGGATGGTCGACTGGAGAACCATTTTGAACTGGATGTCATCAAGAGAAGTGTGGGTTTCCTTAAGTTGGCTCATCGGTAAGGTAGTTTAACAGTATCTCTTCTGTCTTCGATAATGCATTCGTATTTACAGCGGAGCATATGGAAAGAAGAAGATGGCCTCATCCCAGACAGCTAAGTTATGGCTTTTGCACTCCGTCCACCCTGTTTAGCAGCTGCAAGTGTGCCGACATCATCGTATTTGCACGTACATCCTTACTGCAGAAAGATTGCAACAGCCCCGCCTCTTCGAGCAGAGAACAGAATGGGACAGGTAGGTACGCGCGCGCACACACACACACACACACACACGCACACACACATGAGTTGATTATGGAACATGTGTCACTTTTTCATCCATTTAGGACTGGACCCCAATCTGTATCCGACCAGAAAACTCAGTTCCCTCCTGAAAATCCACAAATCCTATTATAAGGTGATTTTGAATGAATCTACCATAAAATGTCATGTGAAGATGTGCACTGCTGATAACTAAACAGTTTTCTCATTGGAGTGAATATACAATGATAAACTGTAATGAAAGCAGCTGTAAATGCCAAAAACCAAGCGTAAAATGCTTTTCATTTTAGTTGATGGTTGCTTCAGTAAATCCTATTATAATGTGATTTCAAGTAGAGGTACCTGGAAATGTAATTTGAATATGTTTTGAGTTGATTATGGAACATCTGTCACTTTTTCATCCATTTAGGACTGGACCCCAATCTGTATCCGACCAGAAAACTCAGTTCCCTCCTGAAAATCCACAAATCCTATTAAAAGGTGATTTTGAATGCATCTACCATAAATGTCATGTTAAGATGTGTTTTGTTGATAACTAAACAGTTTTCTCATTGGAGTGAATATACAATAATCAACAGCAATGGGGCAGCTGTAAATGCTGAAAACCTAGCGTAAAATGCTTTTCATTGTAGTTGATGGTTGCTTCATTCAATCCTATTATAATGTGATTTCAAGTAGAGGTACCTGGAAATGTAATTTCAATATGTTTTGAGTTGATTATGGAACATCTGTCACTTTTTCATCCATTTAGGACTGGACCCCAATCTGTGTCTGTCATAGCCTCCTGAAAATCCACAAATCCTATTATGAGGTGATTATGAATGAATCTACCATAAAATGTCATGTGAAGATGTGCTCTGCTGATAACTAAACAATTTTCTCATTGGACTGAATATACAATAATCAACAGCAATGGGGCAACTGTAAATGCTGAAAATCTAGCGTAAAATGCTTTTATTGTAATTTACACAAGCAGTTGATGGTTGCTTCATTAAATCCTATTATAATGTGATTTCAAGTAGAGGTACCTTGAAATGTAATTTGAATATGTTTTGAGTTGATTATGGAACATTTGTCACTTTTTCATCAATTTAGGACTGGATCCCAATCTGTATTTGACCAGAAAACTCAGTTCCCTCCTGAAAATCCTCAAATCCTATTATAAGGTGATTTTGAATGAATCTACCATAAAATGTCATGTGAAGATGTGCTCTGCTGATAACTAAACAGTTTTCTCATTGGAGTGAATATAAAATGATAAACAGCATTGAAAGCAGCTGTAAATGCCGAAAACCAAGCGTAAAATGCTTTTCATTGTAGTTGATGGTTGCTTCAGTAAATCCTATTATAATGTGATTTCAAGTAGAGGTACCTGGAAATGTAATTTGAATATGTTTTGAGTTGACAATGGAACATCTGTCACTTTTTCATCCATTTAGGACTGGACCCCAATCTGTGTCTGTCATAGCCTCCTGAAAATCCACAAATCCTATTATAAGGTGATTTTGAATGAATCTACCATAAAATGTCATGTTAAGATGTGCTTTGTTGATAACTAAACAGTTTTCTCATTGGAGTGAATATACAATAATCAACAGCAATGCGGCAGCTGTAAAAGCTGAAAACCTAGCGTAAAATGCTTTTCATTGTAATTTACACAAGCAGTTGATGGTTGCTTCATTAAATCCTATTATAATGTGATTTCAAGTAGAGGTACTTTGAAATGTAATTTGAATATATTTTGAGTTGATTATGGAACATCTGTCACTTTTTCACCCATTTAGGACTGGACCCCAATCTGTATTTGACCAGAAAACTCAGTTCCCTCCTGAAATCCACAAATCCTATTATAAGGTGATTTTGAATGAATCTACCATAAAATGTCATGTGAAGATGTGCTCTGCTGATAACTGAACAGTTTTCTCATTGGAGTGAATATACAATGATAAACAGCAATGAAAGCAGCAGTAAATGCCGAAAACCAAGCGTAAAATGCTTTTCATTGTAGTTGATGGTTGCTTCAGTAAATCCTATTATAATGTGATTTCAAGTAGAGGTACCTGGAAATGTAATTTGAATATGTTTTGAGTTGATTATGGAACATCTGTCACTTTTTCATCCATTTAGGACTGGACCCCAATCTGTATTTGACCAGAAAACTCAGTTCCCTCCTGAAAATCCACAAATCCTATTATAAGGTGATTTTGGATGAATCTACCATAAAATGTCATGTTAAGATGTGCTTTGTTGATAACTAAACAGTTTTCTCATTGGAGTGAGTTTACAATAATCAACAGCAATGGGGCAACTGTAAATGCCAAAAACCTAGCGTAAAATGCTTTTCATTGTAATTTACACAAGCAGTTGATGGTTGCTTCATTAAATTCTATTATAATGTGATCTGAAGTAGAGGTACCTTGAAATGTAATTTGAATATGTGTGAGTTGATTATGGAACATGTGTCACCTTTTCATCCATTTAGGACTGGACCCCAATCTGTATTTGACCAGAAAACTCAGTTCCCTCCTGAAATCCACAAATCCTATTATGAGGTGATTTTGAATGAATCTACCATAAAATGTCATGTGAAGATGTGCTCTGCTGATAACTAAACAGTTTTCTCATTGGAGTGAATATACAATGATAAACAGCAATGAAAGCAGCAGTAAATGACGAAAACCAAGCGTAAAATGCTTTTCATTGTAGTTGATGGTTGCTTCAGTAAATCCTATTATAATGTGATTTCAAGTAGAGGTACCTTGAAATGTAATTTGAATATGTTTTGAGTTGATTATGGAACATCTGTCACTTTTTCATCCATTTAGGACTGGACCCCAATCTGTATCGGACCAGAAAACTCAGTTCCCTCCTGAAAATCCACAAATCCTATTATAAGGTGATTTTGGATGAATCTACCATAAAATGTCATGTTAAGATGTGCTTTGTTGATAACTAAACAGTTTTCTCATTGGAGTGAATATACAATAATCAACAGCTATGGGGCAACTGTAAATGCCGAAAACCTCGCATAAAATGCTTTTCATTGTAATTTACACAAGCAGTTGATGGTTGCTTCATTCAATCCTATTATAATGTGATTTCAAGTAGAGGTACCTTGAAATGTTATTTGAATATGTTTTGAGTTGATTATGGAACATGTGGCACTTTTTCATCCATTTAGGACTGGACCCCAATCTGTATTTGACCAGAAAACTCAGTTCCCTCCTGAAATCCACAAATCCTATTATGAGGTGATTTTGAATGAATCTACCATAAAATGTCATGTGAAGATGTGCTCTGCTGATAACTAAACAGTTTTCTCATTGGAGTGAATATACAATGATAAACAGCAATGAAAGCAGCAGTAAATGCCGAAAACCAAGCGTAAAATGCTTTTCATTGTAGCTGATGGTTGCTTAAGTAAATTCTACTATAATGTGATCTGAAGTAGAGGTACCTTGAAATGTAATTTAAATATGTGTGAGTTGATTATGGAACATGTGTCACTTTTTCATCCATTTAGGACTGGATCCCAATCTGTATTTGACCAGAAAACTCAGTTCCCTCCTGAAAATCCACAAATCCTATTATAAGGTGATTTTGAATGAATCTACCATAAAATGTCATGTGAAGATGTGCTATGCTGATAACTGAACAGTTTCTCATTGGAGTGAATATACAATAATCAACAGCAATGAAAGCAGCTGTAAATGCCGAAAACCAAGCGTAAAATGCTTTTCATTGTAGTTGATGGTTGCTTCAGTAAATCCTATTATAATGTGATTTCAAGTAGAGGTACCTGGAAATGTAATTTGAATATGTTTTGAGTCGATTATGGAACATCTGTCCCTTTTTCATCCATTTAGGACTGGACCCCAATCTGTATTTGACCAGAAAACTCAGTTCCCTCCTGAAAATCCACAAATCCTATTATAAGGTGATTTTGAATGAATCTACCATAAAATGTCATGTTAAGATGTGCTTTGTTAATAACTAAACAGTTTTCTCATTGGAGTGAATATACAATAATCAACAGCAATGGGGCAACTGTAAATGCCGAAAACCTAGCATAAAATGCTTTTCATTGTATATTTACACAAGCAGTTGATGGTTGCTTCATTAAATTCTATTATAATGAGATTTGAAGTAGAGGTACTTTGAAATGTAATTTGAATATATTTTGAGTTGATTATGGAACATCTGTCACTTTTTCACCCATTTAGGACTGGACCCCAATCTGTATTTGACCAGAAAACTCAGTTCCCTCCTGAAATCCACAAATCCTATTATAAGGTGATTTTGAATGAATCTACCATAAAATGTCATGTGAAGATGTGCTCTGCTGATAACTGAACAGTTTTCTCATTGGAGTGAATATACAATGATAAACAGCAATGAAAGCAGCAGTAAATGCCGAAAACCAAGCGTAAAATGCTTTTCATTGTAGTTGATGGTTGCTTCAGTAAATCCTATTATAATGTGATTTCAAGTAGAGGTACCTGGAAATGTAATTTGAATATGTTTTGAGTTGATTATGGAACATCTGTCACTTTTTCATCCATTTAGGACTGGACCCCAATCTGTATTTGACCAGAAAACTCAGTTCCCTCCTGAAAATCCACAAATCCTATTATAAGGTGATTTTGGATGAATCTACCATAAAATGTCATGTTAAGATGTGCTTTGTTGATAACTAAACAGTTTTCTCATTGGAGTGAGTTTACAATAATCAACAGCAATGGGGCAACTGTAAATGCCAAAAACCTAGCGTAAAATGCTTTTCATTGTAATTTACACAAGCAGTTGATGGTTGCTTCATTAAATTCTATTATAATGTGATCTGAAGTAGAGGTACCTTGAAATGTAATTTGAATATGTGTGAGTTGATTATGGAACATGTGTCACCTTTTCATCCATTTAGGACTGGACCCCAATCTGTATTTGACCAGAAAACTCAGTTCCCTCCTGAAATCCACAAATCCTATTATGAGGTGATTTTGAATGAATCTACCATAAAATGTCATGTGAAGATGTGCTCTGCTGATAACTAAACAGTTTTCTCATTGGAGTGAATATACAATGATAAACAGCAATGAAAGCAGCAGTAAATGCCGAAAACCAAGCGTAAAATGCTTTTCATTGTAGTTGATGGTTGCTTCAGTAAATCCTATTATAATGTGATTTCAAGTAGAGGTACCTTGAAATGTAATTTGAATATATTTTGAGTTGATTATGGAACATCTGTCACTTTTTCACCCATTTAGGACTGGACCCCAATCTGTATTTGACCAGAAAACTCAGTTCCCTCCTGAAATCCACAAATCCTATTATAAGGTGATTTTGAATGAATCTACCATAAAATGTCATGTGAAGATGTGCTCTGCTGATAACTGAACAGTTTTCTCATTGGAGTGAATATACAATGATAAACAGCAATGAAAGCAGCAGTAAATGCCGAAAACCAAGCGTAAAATGCTTTTCATTGTAGTTGATGGTTGCTTCAGTAAATCCTATTATAATGTGATTTCAAGTAGAGGTACCTGGAAATGTAATTTGAATATGTTTTGAGTCGATTATGGAACATCTGTCCCTTTTTCATCCATTTAGGACTGGACCCCAATCTGTATTTGACCAGAAAACTCAGTTCCCTCCTGAAAATCCACAAATCCTATTATAAGGTGATTTTGAATGAATCTACCATAAAATGTCATGTTAAGATGTGCTTTGTTAATAACTAAACAGTTTTCTCATTGGAGTGAATATACAATAATCAACAGCAATGGGGCAACTGTAAATGCCGAAAACCTAGCATAAAATGCTTTTCATTGTATATTTACACAAGCAGTTGATGGTTGCTTCATTAAATTCTATTATAATGAGATTTGAAGTAGAGGTACTTTGAAATGTAATTTGAATATATTTTGAGTTGATTATGGAACATCTGTCACTTTTTCACCCATTTAGGACTGGACCCCAATCTGTATTTGAGCAGAAAAATCAGTTCCCTCCTGAAATCCACAAATCCTATTATAAGGTGATTTTGAAAGAATCTACCATAAAATGTCATGTGAAGATGTGCTCTGCTGATAACTGAACAGTTTTCTCATTGGAGTGAATATACAATGATAAACAGCAATGAAAGCAGCAGTAAATGCCGAAAACCAAGCGTAAAATGCTTTTCATTGTAGTTGATGGTTGCTTCAGTAAATCCTATTATAATGTGATTTCAAGTAGAGGTACCTGGAAATGTAATTTGAATATGTTTTGAGTTGATTATGGAACATCTGTCACTTTTTCATCCATTTAGGACTGGACCCCAATCTGTATTTGACCAGAAAACTCAGTTCCCTCCTGAAAATCCACAAATCCTATTATAAGGTGATTTTGGATGAATCTACCATAAAATGTCATGTGAAGATGTGCTTTGTTGATAACTAAACAGTTTTCTCATTGGAGTGAGTTTACAATAATCAACAGCAATGGGGCAACTGTAAATGCCAAAAACCTAGCGTAAAATGCTTTTCATTGTAATTTACACAAGCAGTTGATGGTTGCTTCATTAAATTCTATTATAATGTGATCTGAAGTAGAGGTACCTTGAAATGTAATTTGAATATGTGTGAGTTGATTATGGAACATGTGTCACCTTTTCATCCATTTAGGACTGGACCCCAATCTGTATTTGACCAGAAAACTCAGTTCCCTCCTGAAATCCACAAATCCTATTATGAGGTGATTTTGAATGAATCTACCATAAAATGTCATGTGAAGATGTGCTCTGCTGATAACTAAACAGTTTTCTCATTGGAGTGAATATACAATGATAAACAGCAATGAAAGCAGCAGTAAATGCCGAAAACCAAGCGTAAAATGCTTTTCATTGTAGTTGATGGTTGCTTCAGTAAATCCTATTATAATGTGATTTCAAGTAGAGGTACCTTGAAATGTAATTTGAATATGTTTTGAGTTGATTATGGAACATCTGTCACTTTTTCATCCATTTAGGACTGGACCCCAATCTGTATCGGACCAGAAAACTCAGTTCCCTCCTGAAAATCCACAAATCCTATTATAAGGTGATTTTGGATGAATCTACCATAAAATGTCATGTTAAGATGTGCTTTGTTGATAACTAAACAGTTTTCTCATTGGAGTGAATATACAATAATCAACAGCAATGGGGCAACTGTAAATGCCGAAAACCTCGCATAAAATGCTTTTCATTGTAATTTACACAAGCAGTTGATGGTTGCTTCATTCAATCCTATTATAATGTGATTTCAAGTAGAGGTACCTTGAAATGTTATTTGAATATGTTTTGAGTTGATTATGGAACATGTGGCACTTTTTCATCCATTTAGGACTGGACCCCAATCTGTATTTGACCAGAAAACTCAGTTCCCTCCTGAAATCCACAAATCCTATTATGAGGTGATTTTGAATGAATCTACCATAAAATGTCATGTGAAGATGTGCTCTGCTGATAACTAAACAGTTTTCTCATTGGAGTGAATATACAATGATAAACAGCAATGAAAGCAGCAGTAAATGCCGAAAACCAAGCGTAAAATGCTTTTCATTGTAGTTGATGGTTGCTTCAGTAAATTCTATTATAATGTGATCTGAAGTAGAGGTACCTTGAAATGTAATTTGAATATGTGTGAGTTGATTATGGAACATGTGTCACTTTTTCATCCATTTAGGACTGGACCCCAATCTGTATTTGACCAGAAAACTCAGTTCCCTCCTGAAAATCCACAAATCCTATTATAAGGTGATTTTGAATGAATCTACCATAAAATGTCATGTGAAGATGTGCTATGCTGATAACTGAACAGTTTCTCATTGGAGTGAATATACAATAATCAACAGCAATGAAAGCAGCTGTAAATGCCGAAAACCAAGCGTAAAATGCTTTTCATTGTAGTTGATGGTTGCTTCAGTAAATCCTATTATAATGTGATTTCAAGTAGAGGTACCTGGAAATGTAATTTGAATATGTTTTGAGTCGATTATGGAACATCTGTCCCTTTTTCATCCATTTAGGACTGGACCCCAATCTGTATTTGACCAGAAAACTCAGTTCCCTCCTGAAAATCCACAAATCCTATTATAAGGTGATTTTGAATGAATCTACCATAAAATGTCATGTTAAGATGTGCTTTGTTAATAACTAAACAGTTTTCTCATTGGAGTGAATATACAATAATCAACAGCAATGGGGCAACTGTAAATGCCGAAAACCTAGCATAAAATGCTTTTCATTGTATATTTACACAAGCAGTTGATGGTTGCTTCATTAAATTCTATTATAATGAGATTTGAAGTAGAGGTACCTTGAAATGTAATTTGAATATGTGTAAGTTGATTATGGAATATCTGTCACTTTTTCATCCATTTAGGACTGGACCCCAATCTGTATCTCACCAGAAAACTCAGTTCCCTCCTGAAAATCCACAAATCCTATTATAAGGTGATTTTGAATGAATCTGCCATAAAATGTCATGTTAAGATGTGCTTTGTTGATAACTAAACAGTTTACTCATTGGAGTGAATATACAATAATCAACAGCAATGAAAGCAGCTGTAAATGCTGAAAACCAAGCACAAAATGCTTTTCATTGTAGTTGATGGTTGCTTCAGTAAATCCTATTATAATGTGATTTCAAGTAGAGGTACTTTGAAATGTAATTTCAATATGTTTTGAGTTGATTATTGAACATCTGTCACCTTTTCATCCATTTAGGACTGGACCCCAATCTGTATTTGACCAGAAAACTCAGTTCCCTCCTGAAATCCACAAATCCTATTATAAGGTGATTTTGAATGAATCTACCATAAAATGTCATGTGAAGATGTGCTCTGCTGATAACTAAACAGTTTTCTCATTGGAGTGAATATACAATGATAAACAGCAATGAAAGCAGCAGTAAATGCCGAAAACCAAGCGTAAAATGCTTTTCATTGTAGTTGATGGTTGCTTCAGTAAATCCTATTATAATGTGATTTCAAGTAGAGGTACCTGGAAATGTAATTTGAATATGTTTTGAGTTGATTATGGAACATGTGTCACTTTTTCATCCATTTAGGACTGGACCCCAATCTGTATCTGACCAGAAAACTCAGTTCCCTCCTGAAAATCCACAAATCCTATTATAAGGTGATTTTGGATGAATCTACCATAAAATGTCATGTTAAAATGTGCTTTGTTAATAACTAAACAGTTTTCTCATTGGAGTGAATATACAATAATCAACAGCAATGGGGCAACTGTAAATGCCGAAAACCTTGCGTAAAATGCTTTTCATTGTAATTTACACAAGCAGTTGATGGTTGCTTCATTCAATCCTATTATAATGTGATTTCAAGTAAAGGTACCTTGAAATGTTATTTGAATATGTTCTGAGTTGATTATGGAACATGTGGCACTTTTTCATCCATTTAGGACTGGACCCCAATCTGTATTTGACCAGAAAACTCAGTTCCCTCCTGAAATCCACAAATCCTATTATGAGTTGATTTTGAATGAATCTACCATAAAATGTCATGTGAAGATGTGCTCTGCTGATAACTAAACAGTTTTCTCATTGGAGTGAATATACAATGATAAACAGCAATGAAAGCAGCAGTAAATGCTGAAAACCAAGCGTAAAATGCTTTTCATTGTAGTTGATGGTTGCTTCAGTAAATTCTATTATAATGTGATCTGAAGTAGAGGTACCTTGAAATGTAATTTGAATATGTGTGAGTTGATTATGGAACATGTGTCACTTTTTCATCCATTTAGGACTGGACCCCAATCTGTATTTGACCATTAAACTCAGTTCCCTCCTGAAAATCCACAAATCCTATTATAAGGTGATTTTGAATGAATCTACCATAAAATGTCATGTGAAGATGTGCTCTGCTGATAACTGAACAGTTTCTCATTGGAGTGAATATACAATAATCAACAGCAATGAAAGCAGCTGTAAATGCCGAAAACCAAGCGTAAAATGCTTTTCATTGTAGTTGATGGTTGCTTCAGTAAATCCTATTATAATGTGATTTCAAGTAGAGGTACCTGGAAATGTAATTTGAATATGTTTTGAGTCGATTATGGAACATCTGTCCCTTTTTCATCCATTTAGGACTGGACCCCAATCTGTATTTGTCCAGAAAACTCAGTTCCCTCCTGAAAATCCACAAATCCTATTATAAGGTGATTTTGAATGAATCTACCATAAAATGTCATGTTAAGATGTGCTTTGTTAATAACTAAACAGTTTTCTCATTGGAGTGAATATACAATAATCAACAGCAATGGGGCAACTGTAAATGCCGAAAATCTAGCATAAAATGCTTTTCATTGTATATTTACACAAGCAGTTGATGGTTGCTTCATTAAATTCTATTATAATGAGATTTGAAGTAGAGGTACCTTGAAATGTAATTTGAATATGTTTTGAGTTGATTATGGAACATCTGTCACTTTTTCATCCATTTAGGACTGGACCCCAATCTGTATCTCACCAGAAAACTCAGTTCCCTCCTGAAAATCCACAAATCCTATTATAAGGTGATTTTGAATGAATCTGCCATAAAATGTCATGTGTAGATGTGCTCTGCTGATAACTAAACAGTTTTCACATTGGAGTGAATATACAATAATCAACAGCAATGAAAGCAGCTGTAAATGCTGAAAACCAAGCACAAAATGCTCTTCATTGTAGTTGATGGTTGCTTCAGTAAATCCTATTATAATGTGATTTCAAGTAGAGGTACCTGGAAATGTAATTTCAATATGTTTTGAGTTGATTATTGAACATCTGTCACTTTTTTTATCCATTTAGGACTGGACCCAATCTGTATCCGTCCAGAAAACTCAGTTCCCTCCTGAAAATCCACAAATCCTATTATAAGGTGATTTTGAATGAATCTACCATAAAATGTCATGTTAAAATGTGCTTTGTTAATTACTAAACAGTTTTCTCATTGGAGTGAATATACAATAATCAACAGCAATGGGGCAACTGTAAATGCCAAAAACCTAGCGTAAAATGCTTTTCATTGTAATTTACACAAGCAGTTGATGGTTGCTTCATTAAATTCTATTATAATGTGATTTGAAGTAGAGGTACCTTGAAATGTAATTTGAACATGTGTGAGTTGATTATGGAACATGTGTCACTTTTTCATCCATTTAGTACTGGACCCCAATCTGTATTTGACCAGAAAACTCAGTTCCCTCCTGAAAATCCACAAATCCTATTTTAAGGTGATTTTGAATGAATCTGCCATAAAATGTCATGTTGAGATGTGCTCTGCTGATAACTAAACAGTTTTCTCATTGGAGTGAATATACAATGATAAACAGCAATGAAAGCAGCAGTAAATACCGAAAACCAAGCGTAAAATGCTTTTCATTGTAGTTGATGGTTGCTTCAGTAAATCCTATTATAATGTGATTTCAAGTAGAGGTACCTGGAAATGTAATTTGAATATGTTTTGAGTTGATTATGGAACATCTGTCCCTTTTTCATCCATTTAGGACTGGACCCCAATCTGTATCTGACCAGAAAACTCAGTTCCCTCCTGAAAATCCACAAATCCTATTATGAGGTGATTTTGGATGAATCTACCATAAAATGTCATGTTAAGATGTGCTTTGTTGATAACTAAACAGTTTTCTCATTGGAGTGAATATACAATAATCAACAGCAATGGGGCAGCTGTAAATGCCGAAAACTTAGCGTAAAATGCTTTTCATTGTAATTTACACAAGCAGTTGATGGTTGCTTCATTAAATTCTATTATAATGTGATTTGAAGTAGAGGTACCTTGAAATGTTATTTGAATATGTGTGAGTTGATTATGGAACATGTGTCACTTTTTCATCCATTTAGGAATGGACCCCAATCTGTATCTCACCAGAAAACTCAGTTCCCTCCTGAAAATCCACAAATCCTATTATAAGGTGATTTTGAATGAATCTGCCATAAAATGTCATGTTAAGATGTGCTTTGTTGATAACTAAACAGTTTTCTCATTGGAGTGAATATACAATGATAAACTGCAATGAAAGCAGCAGTAAATGCCAAAAACCAAGCGTAAAATGCTTTTCATTGTAGTTGATGGTTGCTTCATGAAATCCTATTATAATGTGATTTGAAGTAGAGGTACCTGGAAATGCAATTTGAATATGTGTGAGTTGATTATGGAACATGTGTCACTTTTTCATCCATTTAGGACTGGACCCCAATCTGTATTTGACCAGAAAACTCAGTTCCCGCCTGAAAATCCACAAATCCTATTATAAGGTGATTTTGAATGAATCTGCCATAAAATGTCATGTTGAGATGTGCCCTACTGATAACTAAACAGTTTTCTCATTGGAGTGAATATACAATGATAAGCAGCAATGAAAGCAGCTGTAAATCCCTAAAACCAGCCGTAAAATGCTTTTCATTGTAGTTGATTGTTGCTTCAGTAAATCCTATTATAATGTGATTTCAAGTAGAGGTACCTGGAAATGTAATTTGAATATGTTTTGAGTTGATTATGGAACATCTGTCCCTTTTTCATCCATTTAGGACTGGACCCCAATCTGTATCTGACCAGAAAACTCAGTTCCCTCCTGAAAATCCACAAATCCTATTGTAAGGTGATTTTGAATGAATCTGCCATAAAATGTCATGTTAAGATGTGCTTTGTTGATAACTAAACAGTTTTCTCATTGGAGTGAATATACAATGATAAACTGCAATGAAAGCAGCAGTAAATGCCAAAAACCAAGCGTAAAATGCTTTTCATTGTAGTTGATGGTTGCTTCATGAAATCCTATTATAATGTGATTTGAAGTAGAGGTACCTTGAAATGTAATTTGAATATGTGTGAGTTGATTATGGAACATGTGTCACTTTTTCATCCATTTAGGACTGGACCCCAATCTGTATTTGACCAGAAAACTCAGTTCCCGCCTGAAAATCCACAAATCCTATTATAAGGTGATTTTGAATGAATCTGCCATAAAATGTCATGTTGAGATGTGCCCTACTGATAACTAAACAGTTTTCTCATTGGAGTGAATATACAATGATAAGCAGCAATGAAAGCAGCTGTAAATCCCTAAAACCAGCCGTAAAATGCTTTTCATTGTAGTTGATTGTTGCTTCAGTAAATCCTATTATAATGTGATTTCAAGTAGAGGTACCTGGAAATGTAATTTGAATATGTTTTGAGTTGATTATGGAACATCTGTCCCTTTTTCATCCATTTAGGACTGGACCCCAATCTGTATCCGACCAGAAAACTCAGTTCCCTCCTGAAAATCCACAAATCCTATTATAAGGTGATTTTGAATGAATCTACCATAAAATGTCATGTTAAGATGTGCTTTGTTGATAACTAAACAGTTTTCTCATTGGAGTGAGTTTACAATAATCAACAGCAATGGGGCAACTGTAAATGCCAAAAACCTAGCGTAAAATGCTTTTCATTGTAATTTACACAAGCAGTTGATGGTTGCTTCATTCAATCCTATTATAATGTGATTTCAAGTAGAGGTACCTTGAAATGTAATTTGAATATGTTTTGAGTTGATTATGGAACATCTGTCACTTTTTCATCCATTTAGGACTGGACCCCAATCTGTATTTGACCAGAAAACTCAGTTCCCTCCTGAAAATCCACAAATCCTATTTTAAGGTGATTTTGAATGAATCTGCCATAAAATGTCATGTTGAGATGTGCTCTGCTGATAACTAAACAGTTTTCTCATTGGAGTGAATATACAATGATAAACAGCAATGAAAGCAGCAGTAAATACCGAAAACCAAGCGTAAAGTGCTTTTCATTGTAGTTGATGGTTGCTTCAGTAAATCCTATTTTAATGTGATTTCAAGTAGAGGAACCTGGAAATGTAATTTGAATATGTTTTGAGTTGATTATGGAACATCTGTCCCTTTTTCATCCATTTAGGACTGGACCCCAATCTGTATCTGACCAGAAAACTCAGTTCCCTCCTGAAAATCCACAAATCCTATTATGAGGTGATTTTGGATGAATCTACCATAAAATGTCATGTTAAGATGTGCTTTGTTGATAACTAAACAGTTTTCTCATTGGAGTGAATATACAATAATCAACAGCAATGGGGCAGCTGTAAATGCCGAAAACTTAGCGTAAAATGCTTTTCATTGTAATTTACACAAGCAGTTGATGGTTGCTTCATTAAATTCTATTATAATGTGATTTGAAGTAGAGGTACCTTGAAATGTTATTTGAATATGTGTGAGTTGATTATGGAACATGTGTCACTTTTTCATCCATTTAGGAATGGACCCCAATCTGTATCTCACCAGAAAACTCAGTTCCCTCCTGAAAATCCACAAATCCTATTATAAGGTGATTTTGAATGAATCTGCCATAAAATGTCATGTTAAGATGTGCTTTGTTGATAACTAAACAGTTTTCTCATTGGAGTGAATATACAATGATAAACTGCAATGAAAGCAGCAGTAAATGCCAAAAACCAAGCGTAAAATGCTTTTCATTGTAGTTGATGGTTGCTTCATGAAATCCTATTATAATGTGATTTGAAGTAGAGGTACCTGGAAATGCAATTTGAATATGTGTGAGTTGATTATGGAACATGTGTCACTTTTTCATCCATTTAGGACTGGACCCCAATCTGTATTTGACCAGAAAACTCAGTTCCCGCCTGAAAATCCACAAATCCTATTATAAGGTGATTTTGAATGAATCTGCCATAAAATGTCATGTTGAGATGTGCCCTACTGATAACTAAACAGTTTTCTCATTGGAGTGAATATACAATGATAAGCAGCAATGAAAGCAGCTGTAAATCCCTAAAACCAGCCGTAAAATGCTTTTCATTGTAGTTGATTGTTGCTTCAGTAAATCCTATTATAATGTGATTTCAAGTAGAGGTACCTGGAAATGTAATTTGAATATGTTTTGAGTTGATTATGGAACATCTGTCCCTTTTTCATCCATTTAGGACTGGACCCCAATCTGTATCTGACCAGAAAACTCAGTTCCCTCCTGAAAATCCACAAATCCTATTGTAAGGTGATTTTGAATGAATCTGCCATAAAATGTCATGTTAAGATGTGCTTTGTTGATAACTAAACAGTTTTCTCATTGGAGTGAATATACAATGATAAACTGCAATGAAAGCAGCAGTAAATGCCAAAAACCAAGCGTAAAATGCTTTTCATTGTAGTTGATGGTTGCTTCATGAAATCCTATTATAATGTGATTTGAAGTAGAGGTACCTTGAAATGTAATTTGAATATGTGTGAGTTGATTATGGAACATGTGTCACTTTTTCATCCATTTAGGACTGGACCCCAATCTGTATTTGACCAGAAAACTCAGTTCCCGCCTGAAAATCCACAAATCCTATTATAAGGTGATTTTGAATGAATCTGCCATAAAATGTCATGTTGAGATGTGCCCTACTGATAACTAAACAGTTTTCTCATTGGAGTGAATATACAATGATAAGCAGCAATGAAAGCAGCTGTAAATCCCTAAAACCAGCCGTAAAATGCTTTTCATTGTAGTTGATTGTTGCTTCAGTAAATCCTATTATAATGTGATTTCAAGTAGAGGTACCTGGAAATGTAATTTGAATATGTTTTGAGTTGATTATGGAACATCTGTCCCTTTTTCATCCATTTAGGACTGGACCCCAATCTGTATCTGACCAGAAAACTCAGTTCCCTCCTGAAAATCCACAAATCCTATTATAAGGTGATTTTGAATGAATCTACCATAAAATGTCATGTTAAGATGTGCTTTGTTGATAACTAAACAGTTTTCTCATTGGAGTGAGTTTACAATAATCAACAGCAATGGGGCAACTGTAAATGCCAAAAACCTAGCGTAAAATGCTTTTCATTGTAATTTACACAAGCAGTTGATGGTTGCTTCATTCAATCCTATTATAATGTGATTTCAAGTAGAGGTACCTTGAAATGTAATTTGAATATGTTTTGAGTTGATTATGGAACATCTGTCACTTTTTCATCCATTTAGGACTGGACCCCAATCTGTATTTGACCAGAAAACTCAGTTCCCTCCTGAAAATCCACAAATCCTATTTTAAGGTGATTTTGAATGAATCTGCCATAAAATGTCATGTTGAGATGTGCTCTGCTGATAACTAAACAGTTTTCTCATTGGAGTGAATATACAATGATAAACAGCAATGAAAGCAGCAGTAAATACCGAAAACCAAGCGTAAAGTGCTTTTCATTGTAGTTGATGGTTGCTTCAGTAAATCCTATTTTAATGTGATTTCAAGTAGAGGAACCTGGAAATGTAATTTGAATATGTTTTGAGTTGATTATGGAACATCTGTCCCTTTTTCATCCATTTAGGACTGGACCCCAATCTGTATCTGACCAGAAAACTCAGTTCCCTCCTGAAAATCCACAAATCCTATTATAAGGTGATTTTGAATGAATCTACCATAAAATGTCATGTTAAGATGTGCTTTGTTGATAACTAAACAGTTTTCTCATTGGAGTGAGTTTACAATAATCAACAGCAATGGGGCAACTGTAAATGCCAAAAACCTAGCGTAAAATGCTTTTCATTGTAATTTACACAAGCAGTTGATGGTTGCTTCATTCAATCTTATTATAATGTGATTTCAAGTAGAGGTACCTTGAAATGTAATTTGAATATGTTTTGAGTTGATTATGGAACATCTGTCACTTTTTCATCCATTTAGGACTGGACCCCAATCTGTATTTGACCATTAAACTCAGTTCCCTCCTGAAAATCCACAAATCCTATTATAAGGTGATTTTGAATGAATCTACCATAAAATGTCATGTGAAGATGTGCTCTGCTGATAACTGAACAGTTTCTCATTGGAGTGAATATACAATGATAAACAGCAATGAAAGCAGCAGTAAATGCTGAAAACCAAGCGTAAAATGCTTTTCATTGTAGTTGATGGTTGCTTCAGTAAATTCTATTATAATGTGATCTGAAGTAGAGGTACCTTGAAATGTAATTTGAATATGTGTGAGTTGATTATGGAACATGTGTCACTTTTTCATCCATTTAGGACTGGACCCCAATCTGTATTTGACCATTAAACTCAGTTCCCTCCTGAAAATCCACAAATCCTATTATAAGGTGATTTTGAATGAATCTACCATAAAATGTCATGTGAAGATGTGCTCTGCTGATAACTGAACAGTTTCTCATTGGAGTGAATATACAATAATCAACAGCAATGAAAGCAGCTGTAAATGCCGAAAACCAAGCGTAAAATGCTTTTCATTGTAGTTGATGGTTGCTTCAGTAAATCCTATTATAATGTGATTTCAAGTAGAGGTACCTGGAAATGTAATTTGAATATGTTTTGAGTCGATTATGGAACATCTGTCCCTTTTTCATCCATTTAGGACTGGACCCCAATCTTTATCTGTCCAGAAAACTCAGTTCCCTCCTGAAAATCCACAAATCCTATTATAAGGTGATTTTGAATGAATCTACCATAAAATGTCATGTTAAGATGTGCTTTGTTAATAACTAAACAGTTTTCTCATTGGAGTGAATATACAATAATCAACAGCAATGGGGCAACTGTAAATGCCGAAAATCTAGCATAAAATGCTTTTCATTGTATATTTACACAAGCAGTTGATGGTTGCTTCATTAAATTCTATTATAATGAGATTTGAAGTAGAGGTACCTTGAAATGTAATTTGAATATGTGTAAGTTGATTATGGAACATCTGTCACTTTTTCATCCATTTAGGACTGGACCCCAATCTGTATCTCACCAGAAAACTCAGTTCCCTCCTGAAAATCCACAAATCCTATTATAAGGTGATTTTGAATGAATCTGCCATAAAATGTCATGTGTAGATGTGCTCTGCTGATAACTAAACAGTTTTCACATTGGAGTGAATATACAATAATCAACAGCAATGAAAGCAGCTGTAAATGCTGAAAACCAAGCACAAAATGCTCTTCATTGTAGTTGATGGTTGCTTCAGTAAATCCTATTATAATGTGATTTCAAGTAGAGGTACCTGGAAATGTAATTTCAATATGTTTTGAGTTGATTATTGAACATCTGTCACTTTTTTATCCATTTAGGACTGGACCCAATCTGTATCCGTCCAGAAAACTCAGTTCCCTCCTGAAAATCCACAAATCCTATTATAAGGTGATTTTGAATGAATCTACCATAAAATGTCATGTTAAAATGTGCTTTGTTAATTACTAAACAGTTTTCTCATTGGAGTGAACATACAATAATCAACAGCAATGGGGCAACTGTAAATGCCAAAAACCTAGCGTAAAATGCTTTTCATTGTAATTTACACAAGCAGTTGATGGTTGCTTCATTAAATTCTATTATAATGTGATTTGAAGTAGAGGTACCTTGAAATGTAATTTGAACATGTGTGAGTTGATTATGGAACATGTGTCACTTTTTCATCCATTTAGTACTGGACCCCAATCTGTATTTGACCAGAAAACTCAGTTCCCTCCTGAAAATCCACAAATCCTATTTTAAGGTGATTTTGAATGAATCTGCCATAAAATGTCATGTTGAGATGTGCTCTGCTGATAACTAAACAGTTTTCTCATTGGAGTGAATATACAATGATAAACAGCAATGAAAGCAGCAGTAAATACCGAAAACCAAGCGTAAAATGCTTTTCATTGTAGTTGATGGTTGCTTCAGTAAATCCTATTATAATGTGATTTCAAGTAGAGGTACCTGGAAATGTAATTTGAATATGTTTTGAGTTGATTATGGAACATCTGTCCCTTTTTCATCCATTTAGGACTGGACCCCGATCTGTATCTGACCAGAAAACTCAGTTCCCTCCTGAAAATCCACAAATCCTATTATGAGGTGATTTTGGATGAATCTACCATAAAATGTCATGTTAAGATGTGCTTTGTTGATAACTAAACAGTTTTCTCATTGGAGTGAATATACAATAATCAACAGCAATGGGGCAGCTGTAAATGCCGAAAACTTAGCGTAAAATGCTTTTCATTGTAATTTACACAAGCAGTTGATGGTTGCTTCATTAAATTCTATTATAATGTGATTTGAAGTAGAGGTACCTTGAAATGTAATTTGAATATGTGTGAGTTGATTATGGAACATGTGTCACTTTTTCATCCATTTAGGAATGGACCCCAATCTGTATCTCACCAGAAAACTCAGTTCCCTCCTGAAAATCCACAAATCCTATTATAAGGTGATTTTGAATGAATCTGCCATAAAATGTCATGTTAAGATGTGCTTTGTTGATAACTAAACAGTTTTCTCATTGGAGTGAATATACAATGATAAACTGCAATGAAAGCAGCAGTAAATGCCAAAAACCAAGCGTAAAATGCTTTTCATTGTAGTTGATGGTTGCTTCATGAAATCCTATTATAATGTGATTTGAAGTAGAGGTACCTTGAAATGTAATTTGAATATGTGTGAGTTGATTATGGAACATGTGTCACTTTTTCATCCATTTAGGACTGGACCCCAATCTGTATTTGACCAGAAAACTCAGTTCCCGCCTGAAAATCCACAAATCCTATTATAAGGTGATTTTGAATGAATCTGCCATAAAATGTCATGTTGAGATGTGCCCTACTGATAACTAAACAGTTTTCTCATTGGAGTGAATATACAATGATAAGCAGCAATGAAAGCAGCTGTAAATCCCTAAAACCAGCCGTAAAATGCTTTTTATTGTAGTTGATTGTTGCTTCAGTAAATCCTATTATAATGTGATTTCAAGTAGAGGTACCTGGAAATGTAATTTGAATATGTTTTGAGTTGATTATGGAACATCTGTCCCTTTTTCATCCATTTAGGACTGGACCCCAATCTGTATCTGACCAGAAAACTCAGTTCCCTCCTGAAAATCCACAAATCCTATTATAAGGTGATTTTGAATGAATCTACCATAAAATGTCATGTTAAGATGTGCTTTGTTGATAACTAAACAGTTTTCTCATTGGAGTGAGTTTACAATAATCAACAGCAATGGGGCAACTGTAAATGCCAAAAACCTAGCGTAAAATGCTTTTCATTGTAATTTACACAAGCAGTTGATGGTTGCTTCATTCAATCCTATTATAATGTGATTTCAAGTAGAGGTACCTTGAAATGTAATTTGAATATGTTTTGAGTTGATTATGGAACATCTGTCACTTTTTCATCCATTTAGGACTGGACCCCAATCTGTATTTGACCAGAAAACTCAGTTCCCTCCTGAAAATCCACAAATCCTATTTTAAGGTGATTTTGAATGAATCTGCCATAAAATGTCATGTTGAGATGTGCTCTGCTGATAACTAAACAGTTTTCTCATTGGAGTGAATATACAATGATAAGCAGCAATGAAAGCAGCTGTAAATCCCTAAAACCAGCCGTAAAATGCTTTTCATTGTAGTTGATTGTTGCTTCAGTAAATCCTATTATAATGTGATTTCAAGTAGAGGTACCTGGAAATGTAATTTGAATATGTTTTGAGTTGATTATGGAACATCTGTCCCTTTTTCATCCATTTAGGACTGGACCCCAATCTGTATCTGACCAGAAAACTCAGTTCCCTCCTGAAAATCCACAAATCCTATTATAAGGTGATTTTGAATGAATCTACCATAAAATGTCATGTTAAGATGTGCTTTGTTGATAACTAAACAGTTTTCTCATTGGAGTGAGTTTACAATAATCAACAGCAATGGGGCAACTGTAAATGCCAAAAACCTAGCGTAAAATGCTTTTCATTGTAATTTACACAAGCAGTTGATGGTTGCTTCATTCAATCCTATTATAATGTGATTTCAAGTAGAGGTACCTTGAAATGTAATTTGAATATGTTTTGAGTTGGTTATTAAACATCTGTCACTTTTTCATCCATTTAGGACTGGACCCCCATCTGTATCTGACCAGAAAACTCAGTTCCCTCCTGAAAATCCACAAATCCTATTATAAGGTGATTTTGAATGAATCTACCATAAAATGTCATGTGAAGATGTGCTCTGCTGATAACTAAACAGTGTTCTCATTATTGTGTGATATTATTGTGAATATACAATAATCAACAGCAATGGGGCAACTGTAAATGCCGAAGACCTAGCGTAAAATGCTTTTCATTGTAATTTACACATGCAGTTGATGGTCGCTTCATTAAATCCTATTATAATGTGATTTCAAGTAGAGGTACCTTAAAATGTGATTTGAATATGTTTTGAGTTGATTATGGAACATTTTTGCCTTTTTACAATCATTTAGGACTGTCCAGTCCAGACTTCCCAATCTGTGTCTGCTCAAAGAGCTCAGTTCGAGTCCACATGATGATGTGGACAGCAACTGACTGGCATTCCCTCCTCAAAATCCACAAATCATACTATGAGGTGATTTTGAATGAATCTACCATAAAATGTTATTTTAAGATGTACTTTGTTGATAACTGAACAGTTTAAACATGGAGCTGTACATACATTGAGAAACAGCGATTGCAGCAGCTGGAAACGTCAAATACGGCTGTAACATGCTTTTTATTGTTATTTACACAAACAGTGGCGTGGTTGTTTCATGGAAAATTGAAATGGAAAAAGGCATGTTGTTTGGTTTGGTTTCTGGTACGTGTTTGCCACCTGGTGGTTGGACATGGCATTACATGAATGCGGTTTTATTTTTCAAAAACGTCACCAAATAAAACAAAGTGGCTTTGGCATGGCGTGGTTGTTTCAGTAAGTCATATTATAATGTGATTTCAAGCAGGGCTATCTTGAAATGTAGTTTGAAAATGTTTTGAGTTGATAATCGATCAGCTTTCACTTTTTCATTCATTCAGGGCTGGAGAACAACACTACTCAATCTGTGCCTGCCTAAACTGCTGTACTCCTGGCCAAGTAAACAAAGTTGCTTTATTCTCTCCTGAAGGTCAACAAATCCTATTATAAGGTGATTTTGAATGAATCTACCATAAAATATCGTTTAAAGATGTACTTTGTTGATAACTTAACAGTAGCTGTACATACATTGAGAAACAGCGATTGCAGCATCTGAAAACGTCAAAAACGACTGTAACATGCTTTTCATTGTTATTTACACAAACAGTGGCGTGGTTGTTTCAGTTAGTCATATTATAATGTGATTTCAAGCAGGGCTATCTTCAAATGTAGTTTGAAAATGTTTTGAGTTGATAATCGATCAGTTTTCACCTTTTCATTCATTCAGGGCTGAACAGCAACACTACCTAATCTGTGCCTGCTTAAACTGCTGTGCTCCTGGCCAAATAAAAAAAGTGGCTTTATTCACTCCTGTAGGTCCACAAATCCTATCTAAGGTGATTTTGAATGAATCTACCATAAAATATCGTTTAAAGATGTACTTTGTTGATAACTTAACAGTAGCTGTACATACATTGAGAAACAGCGATTGCAGCATCTGAAAACGTCAAAAACGACTGTAACATGCTTTTCATTGTTATTTACACAAACAGTGGCGTGGTTGTTTCAGTTAGTCATATTATAATGTGATTTCAAGCAGGGCTATCTTGAAATGTAGTTTGAAAATGTTTTGGGTTGATAATCGATCAGTTTTCACTTTTTCTTTCATTCAGGGCTGGAGAACAACACTACTCAATCTGTGCCTGCTTAAACTGCTGTGCTCTTGGCCAAATAAACAAAGTGGCTTTATTCACTCCTGTAGGTCCACAAATCCTATCTAAGGTGATTTTGAATGAATCTACCATAAAATATCGTTTAAAGATGCACTTTGTTAAGAACTTAACAGTTTAAACATGTAGCTGTACATACATTGAGAAACAGCGATTGCAGCATCTGAAAACGTCAAAAACGACTGTAACATGCTTTTCATTGTTATTTACCCAAACAGTGGCGTGGTTGTTTCAGTTAGTCATATTATAATGTGATTTCAAGCAGGGCTATCTTGAAATGTAGTTTGAAGATGTTTTGGGTTGATAATCGATCAGTTTTCACTTTTTCATTCAGTCAGGGCTGAACAGCAACACTACCTAATCTGTGCCTGCTTAAACTGCTGTGCTCCTGGCCAAATAAAAAAAGTGGCTTTATTCACTCCTGTAGGTTCACAAATCCTATCTAAGGTGATTTTGAATGAATCTACCATAAAATATCGTTTAAAGATGTACTTTGTTGATAACTTAACAGTAGCTGTACATACATTGAGAAACAGCGATTGCAGCATCTGAAAATGTCAAAAACGACTGTAACATGCTTTTCATTGTTATTTACACAAACAGTGGCGTGGTTGTTTCAGTTAGTCATATTATAATGTGATTTCAAGCAGGGCTATCTTGAAATGTAGTTCGAAGATGTTTTGGGTTGATAATCGATCAGTTTTCACTTTTTCATTCATTCAGGGCTGGAGAACAACACTACTCAATCTGTGCCTGCCTAAACTGCTGTACTCCTGGCCAAATAAACAAAGTTGCTTTATTCTCTCCTGAAGGTCAACAAATCCTATTATAAGGTGATTTTGAATGAATCTACCATAAAATATCGTTTAAAGATGTACTTTGTTGATAACTTAACAGTAGCTGTACATACATTGAGAAACAGCGATTGCAGCATCTGAAAACGTCAAAAACGACTGTAACATGCTTTTCATTGTTATTTACACAAACAGTGGCGTGGTTGTTTCAGTTAGTCATATTATAATGTGATTTCAAGCAGGGCTATCTTCAAATGTAGTTTGAAAATGTTTTGAGTTGATAATCGATCAGTTTTCACCTTTTCATTCATTCAGGGCTGAACAGCAACACTACCTAATCTGTGCCTGCTTAAACTGCTGTGCTCCTGGCCAAATAAAAAAAGTGGCTTTATTCACTCCTGTAGGTCCACAAATCCTATCTAAGGTGATTTTGAATGAATCTACCATAAAATATCGTTTAAAGATGTACTTTGTTGATAACTTAACAGTAGCTGTACATACATTGAGAAACAGCGATTGCAGTATCTGAAAACGTCAAAAACGACTGTAACATGCTTTTCATTGTTATTTACACAAACAGTGGCGTGGTTGTTTCAGTTAGTCATATTATAATGTGATTTCAAGCAGGGCTATCTTGAAATGTAGTTTGAAAATGTTTTGGGTTGATAATCGATCAGTTTTCACTTTTTCATTCATTCAGGGCTGGAGAACAACACTACTCAATCTGTGCCTGCTTAAACTGCTGTGCTCTTGGCCAAATAAACAAAGTGGCTTTATTCACTCCTGTAGGTCCACAAATCCTATCTAAGGTGATTTTGAATGAATCTACCATAAAATATCGTTTAAAGATGCACTTTGTTAAGAACTTTACAGTTTAAACATGTAGCTGTACATACATTGAGAAACAGCGATTGCAGCATCTGAAAACGTCAAAAACGACTGTAACATGCTTTTCATTGTTATTTACCCAAACAGTGGCGTGGTTGTTTCAGTTAGTCATATTATAATGTGATTTCAAGCAGGGCTATCTTGAAATGTAGTTTGAAGATGTTTTGGGTTGATAATCGATCAGTTTTCACCTTTTCATTCATTCAGGGCTGAACAGCAACACTACCTAATCTGTGCCTGCTTAAACTGCTGTGCTCCTGGCCAAATAAAAAAAGTGGCTTTATTCACTCCTGTAGGTCCACAAATCCTATCTAAGGTGATTTTGAATGAATCTACCATAAAATATCGTTTAAAGATGTACTTTGTTGATAACTTAACAGTAGCTGTACATACATTGAGAAACAGCGATTGCAGTATCTGAAAACGTCAAAAACGACTGTAACATGCTTTTCATTGTTATTTACACAAACAGTGGCGTGGTTGTTTCAGTTAGTCATATTATAATGTGATTTCAAGCAGGGCTATCTTGAAATGTAGTTTGAAAATGTTTTGGGTTGATAATCGATCAGTTTTCACTTTTTCATTCATTCAGGGCTGGAGAACAACACTACTCAATCTGTGCCTGCTTAAACTGCTGTGCTCTTGGCCAAATAAACAAAGTGGCTTTATTCACTCCTGTAGGTCCACAAATCCTATCTAAGGTGATTTTGAATGAATCTACCATAAAATATCGTTTAAAGATGCACTTTGTTAAGAACTTAACAGTTTAAACATGTAGCTGTACATACATTGAGAAACAGCGATTGCAGCATCTGAAAACGTCAAAAACGACTGTAACATGCTTTTCATTGTTATTTACACAAACAGTGGCGTGGTTGTTTCAGTTAGTCATATTATAATGTGATTTCAAGCAGGGCTATCTTGAAATGTAGTTTGAAAATGTTTTGGGTTGATAATCGATCAGTTTTCACTTTTTCATTCATTCAGGGCTGGAGAACAACACTACTCAATCTGTGCCTGCTTAAACTGCTGTGCTCTTGGCCAAATAAACAAAGTGGCTTTATTCACTCCTGTAGGTCCACAAATCCTATCTAAGGTGATTTTGAATGAATCTACCATAAAATATCGTTTAAAGATGCACTTTGTTAAGAACTTAACAGTTTAAACATGTAGCTGTACATACATTGAGAAACAGCGATTGCAGCATCTGAAAACGTCAAAAACAACTGTAACATGCTTTTCATTGTTATTTACCCAAACAGTGGCGTGGTTGTTTCAGTTAGTCATATTATAATGTGATTTCAAGCAGGGCTATCTTGAAATGTAGTTTGAAGATGTTAAAAGTTGATAATCGATCAGTTTTCACTTTTTCATTCAGTCAGGGCTGAACAGCAACACTACCTAATCTGTGCCTGCTTAAACTGCTGTGCTCCTGGCCAAATAAAAAAAGTGGCTTTATTCACTCCTGTAGGTTCACAAATCCTATCTAAGGTGATTTTGAATGAATCTACCATAAAATATCGTTTAAAGATGTACTTTGTTGATAACTTAACAGTAGCTGTACATACATTGAGAAACAGCGATTGCAGCATCTGAAAACGTCAAAAACGACTGTAACATGCTTTTCATTGTTATTTACACAAACAGTGGCGTGGTTGTTTCAGTTAGTCATATTATAATGTGATTTCAAGCAGGGCTATCTTGAAATGTAGTTTGAAGATGTTAAGAGATGATAATCGATCAGTTTTCACTTTTTCATTCATTCAGGGCTGGAGAACAACACTACCTAATCTGTGCCTGCTTAAACTGCTGTGCTCCTGGCCAAATAAACAAAGTGGCTTAATTCCCTCCTGAAGGTCCACAAATCCAATTTTGAGGTGATTTTGAATGAATCTACCATAAAATATCGTTGAAAGATGTACTTTGTTGATAACTTAACAGTTTAAACATGAAGAAACAGCATTTGCGGTAGCTGGAAATGTCAAAAATGGCTGTTACATACTTTTCATTGTAATTCACACAAGCAGTGGCCTGGTTGTTTCAGTAAGTCATATTACAATGTGATTTCAAGCAGGGCTATCTTGAAATGTAGTTTGAAGATGTTTTGAGTTGATAATCCATTAGTTTTAATTGTTTCATTCATTCAGGGCTGAACAGCAACACTACTCAATCTGTGCCTGCTTATACTGCTGTGCTCCTGTCAAAATAAACAAAGTGGCTTTATTGTGGACCACAAATCCAATTTTGAGGTGATTTTGAATGAATCTACCATAAAATGTCATTGAAACATCTTTTTAATATTATACTTTGTTGATAACATAACAGTTTAAACATAAAGTTGCACATACATTGAGAAACAGTAATTGCAACAGCTGGAAACGACAAAAACGGCTGTTATATGCTTTTCATTGTTATGTACACTAGCAGTGGTTGTTTCAGTATGTCATATGGAAATGGAAAATATGAAGGCATGTTGTTTGTATCTAGAGGTTACTGGTACGAGTTTGCCACCAGGTGGTTTGACTCGGCATTACATGAATGCGGTTTAATTTTTCAAAAACGTCACCAAATAAACAAAGTGGCTTTGGCGTGGCATGGTTGTTTCAGAATTCATATTATAATGTGATTTCAAGCAGGGCTATCTTGAAATGTAGTTTGAAGATGTTTTGAGTTGATAATTGATCAGTATTCACTTTTTCATTCATTCAGGGCTGAACAGCAACACTACTCAATCTGTGCCTGCTTAAACTGCCAAATAACAAAGTGGCTTTATTGCCTCCTGAAGGTCCACAAATCCAACTTTTAGGTGATTTTGAATGAATCTACCATAAAATGTCATTGAAACATCTTTTTAATATTATACTTTGTTGATAACATAACAGTTTAAACATGAAGCTGTACATACATTGAGAAACAGTGATTGCAGTAGCTGAAAACGACCGAAACGGCTGTAATATGCTTTTCATTGTTATTTACTCAAGCAGTGGTTGTTTCAGTAAGGTAACTGGTACGAGTTTGCCACCTGGTGGTTTGACATGGCATTACATGAATGCGGTTTAATTTTTCAAAAACGTCACCAAATAAACAAAGTGGCTTTGGCGTGGCATGGTTGTTTCAGAATTCATATTATAATGTGATTTGAACAAGGCCATCTTGAAATGTAGTTTGAAGATGTTTTGAGTTGATAATTGATCAGTTTTCACTTTTTCATTTATTCAGGGCTGAACAGCAACACTACTCAATCTGTGCCTGCTTATACTGCTGTGCTCCTGTCCAAATAAACAAAGTGGCTTTATTGTGGACCACAAATCCAATTTTGAGGTGATTTTGAATGAATCTACCATAAAATGTCATTGAAACATCTTTTTAATATTATACTTTGTCGATAACATAACAGTTTAAACACGAAGCTGTACATACATTGAGAAACCGTGATTGCAGTAGCTGAAAACGACCGAAACGGCTGTAATATGCTTTTCATTGTTATTTACACAAGCAGTGGTTGTTTCAGTAAGGTAACTGGTACGAGTTTGCCACCTGGTGGTTTGACATGGCATTACATGATGCGGTTTAATTTTTCAAAAACGTCACCAAATAAACAAAGTGGCTTTGGCGTGGCATGGTTGTTTCAGAATTCATATTATAATGTGATTTGAACAAGGCCATCTTGAAATGTAGTTTGAAGATGTTTTGAGTTGATAATTGATCAGTTTTCACTTTTTCATTCATTCAGGGCTGAACAGCAACACTACTCAATCTGTGCCTGCTTATACTGCTGTGCTCCTGTCCAAATAAACAAAGGGGCTTTATTGTGGACCACAAATCCAATTTTGAGGTGAGTTTGAATGAATCTACCATAAAATGTCCTTGAAAGATGTACTTTGTTGACAACTTAACAGTTTAAACTTGAAGAAACAGCGATTGCGATAGCTGGAAATGTCAAAAATGGCTGTTACATGCTTTTCCTTGTAATTTACACAAGCAGTGGCCTGGTTGTTTCAGTAAGTCATATTACAATGTGATTTCAAGCAGGGCTATCTTGAACTGTAGTTTGAAGATGTTTTGAGTTAATAATCCATTAGTTTTATTTTTTTTTATTCATTCAGGGCTGGACAGCAACACTACTCAATCTGTTCCTGCTTATACTGCTGTGCTCCTGTCCAAATAAACAAAGGGGCTTTATTGTGGACCACAAATCCAATTTTGAGGTGATTTTGAATGAATCTACCATAAAATGTCATTGAAACATCTTTTTAATATTATACTTTGTTGATAACATAACAGTTTAAACATGAAGCTGTACATACATTGAGAAACAGTGATTGCAGTAGCTGAAAACGACCGAAACGGCTGTAATATGCTTTCATTGTTATTTACACAAGCAGTGGTTGTTTCAGTAAGGTAACTGGTACGAGTTTGCCACCTGGTGGTTTGACATGGCATTACATGAATGCGGTTTAATTTTTAAAAAACGTCACCAAATAAACAAAGTGGCTTTGGCGTGGCATGGTTGTTTCAGAATTCATATTATAATGTGATTTGAACAAGGCCATCTTGAAATGTAGTTTGAAGATGTTTTGAGTTGATAATTGATCAGTTTTCACTTTTTCATTTATTCAGGGCTGAACAGCAACACTACTCAATCTGTGCCTGCTTATACTGCTGTGCTCCTGTCCAAATAAACAAAGTGGCTTTATTGTGGACCACAAATCCAATTTTGAGGTGATTTTGAATGAATCTACCATAAAATGTCATTGAAACATCTTTTTAATATTATACTTTGTCGATAACATAACAGTTTAAACACGAAGCTGTACATACATTGAGAAACAGTGATTGCAGTAGCTGAAAACGACCGAAACGGCTGTAATATGCTTTTCATTGTTATTTACACAAGCAGTGGTTGTTTCAGTAAGGTAACTGGTACGAGTTTGCCACCTGGTGGTTTGACATGGCATTACATGAATGCGGTTTAATTTTTCAAAAACGTCACCAAATAAACAAAGTGGCTTTGGCGTGGCATGGTTGTTTCAGAATTCATATTATAATGTGATTTGAACAAGGCCATCTTGAAATGTAGTTTGAAGATGTTTTGAGTTGATAATTGATCAGTTTTCACTTTTTCATTTATTCAGGGCTGAACAGCAACACTACTCAATCTGTGCCTGCTTATACTGCTGTGCTCCTGTCCAAATAAACAAAGTGGCTTTATTGTGGACCACAAATCCAATTTTGAGGTGATTTTGAATGAATCTACCATAAAATGTCATTGAAACATCTTTTTAATATTATACTTTGTCGATAACATAACAGTTTAAACACGAAGCTGTACATACATTGAGAAACAGTGATTGCAGTAGCTGAAAACGACCGAAACGGCTGTAATATGCTTTTCATTGTTATTTACACAAGCAGTGGTTGTTTCAGTAAGGTAACTGGTACGAGTTTGCCACCTGGTGGTTTGACATGGCATTACATGATGCGGTTTAATTTTTCAAAAACGTCACCAAATAAACAAAGTGGCTTTGGCGTGGCATGGTTGTTTCAGAATTCATATTATAATGTGATTTGAACAAGGCCATCTTGAAATGTAGTTTGAAGATGTTTTGAGTTGATAATTGATCAGTTTTCACTTTTTCATTCATTCAGGGCTGAACAGCAACACTACTCAATCTGTGCCTGCTTATACTGCTGTGCTCCTGTCCAAATAAACAAAGTGGCTTTATTGTGGACCACAAATCCAATTTTGAGGTGATTTTGAATGAATCTACCATAAAATGTCCTTGAAAGATGTACTTTGTTGACAACTTAACAGTTTAAACTTGAAGAAACAGCGATTGCGGTAGCTGGAAATGTCAAAAATGGCTGTTACATGCTTTTCCTTGTAATTTACACAAGCAGTGGCCTGGTTGTTTCAGTAAGTCATATTACAATGTGATTTCAAGCAGGGCTATCTTGAACTGTAGTTTGAAGATGTTTTGAGTTGATAATCCATTAGGTTTATTTTTTTTTATTCATTCAGGGCTGGACAGCAACACTACTCAATCTGTGCCTGCTTATACTGCTGTGCTCCTGTCCAAATAAACAAAGGGGCTTTATTGTGGACCACAAATCCAATTTTGAGGTGATTTTGAATGAATCTACCATAAAATGTCATTGAAACATCTTTTTAATATTATACTTTGTTGATAACATAACAGTTTAAACCTGAAGCTGTACATACATTGAGAAACAGTGATTGCAGTAGCTGAAAACGACCGAAACGGCTGTAATATGCTTTTCATTGTTATTTACACAAGCAGTGGTTGTTTCAGTAAGGTAACTGGTACGAGTTTGCCACCTGGTGGTTTGACATGGCATTACATGAATGCGGTTTAATTTTTCAAAAACGTCACCAAATAAACAAAGTGGCTTTGGCGCGGCATGGTTGTTTCAGAATTCATATTATAATGTGATTTGAACAAGGCCATCTTGAAATGTAGTTTGAAGATGTTTTGAGTTGATAATTGATCAGTTTTCACTTTTTCATTTATTCAGGGCTGAACAGCAACTCTACTCAATCTGTGCCTGCTTATACTGCTGTGCTCCTGTCCAAATAAACAAAGTGGCTTTATTGTGGACCACAAATCCAATTTTGAGGTGATTTTGAATGAATCTACCATAAAATGTCATTGAAACATCTTTTTAATATTATACTTTGTCGATAACATAACAGTTTAAACATGAAGCTGTACATACATTGAGAAACAGTGATTGCAGTAGCTGAAAACGACCGAAACGGCTGTAATATGCTTTCATTGTTATTTACACAAGCAGTGGTTGTTTCAGTAAGGTAACTGGTACGAGTTTGCCACCTGGTGGTTTGACATGGCATTACATGAATGCGGTTTAATTTTTAAAAAACGTCACCAAATAAACAAAGTGGCTTTGGCGTGGCATGGTTGTTTCAGAATTCATATTATAATGTGATTTGAACAAGGCCATCTTGAAATGTAGTTTGAAGATGTTTTGAGTTGATAATTGATCAGTTTTCACTTTTTCATTTATTCAGGGCTGAACAGCAACACTACTCAATCTGTGCCTGCTTATACTGCTGTGCTCCTGTCCAAATAAACAAAGTGGCTTTATTGTGGACCACAAATCCAATTTTGAGGTGATTTTGAATGAATCTACCATAAAATGTCATTGAAACATCTTTTTAATATTATACTTTGTCGATAACATAACAGTTTAAACACGAAGCTGTACATACATTGAGAAACAGTGATTGCAGTAGCTGAAAACGACCGAAACGGCTGTAATATGCTTTTCATTGTTATTTACACAAGCAGTGGTTGTTTCAGTAAGGTAACTGGTACGAGTTTGCCACCTGGTGGTTTGACATGGCATTACATGAATGCGGTTTAATTTTTCAAAAACGTCACCAAATAAACAAAGTGGCTTTGGCGTGGCATGGTTGTTTCAGAATTCATATTATAATGTGATTTGAACAAGGCCATCTTGAAATGTAGTTTGAAGATGTTTTGAGTTGATAATTGATCAGTTTTCACTTTTTCATTTATTCAGGGCTGAACAGCAACACTACTCAATCTGTGCCTGCTTATACTGCTGTGCTCCTGTCCAAATAAACAAAGTGGCTTTATTGTGGACCACAAATCCAATTTTGAGGTGATTTTGAATGAATCTACCATAAAATGTCATTGAAACATCTTTTTAATATTATACTTTGTCGATAACATAACAGTTTAAACACGAAGCTGTACATACATTGAGAAACAGTGATTGCAGTAGCTGAAAACGACCGAAACGGCTGTAATATGCTTTTCATTGTTATTTACACAAGCAGTGGTTGTTTCAGTAAGGTAACTGGTACGAGTTTGCCACCTGGTGGTTTGACATGGCATTACATGATGCGGTTTAATTTTTCAAAAACGTCACCAAATAAACAAAGTGGCTTTGGCGTGGCATGGTTGTTTCAGAATTCATATTATAATGTGATTTGAACAAGGCCATCTTGAAATGTAGTTTGAAGATGTTTTGAGTTGATAATTGATCAGTTTTCACTTTTTCATTCATTCAGGGCTGAACAGCAACACTACTCAATCTGTGCCTGCTTATACTGCTGTGCTCCTGTCCAAATAAACAAAGTGGCTTTATTGTGGACCACAAATCCAATTTTGAGGTGATTTTGAATGAATCTACCATAAAATGTCCTTGAAAGATGTACTTTGTTGACAACTTAACAGTTTAAACTTGAAGAAACAGCGATTGCGGTAGCTGGAAATGTCAAAAATGGCTGTTACATGCTTTTCCTTGTAATTTACACAAGCAGTGGCCTGGTTGTTTCAGTAAGTCATATTACAATGTGATTTCAAGCAGGGCTATCTTGAACTGTAGTTTGAAGATGTTTTGAGTTGATAATCCATTAGGTTTATTTTTTTTTATTCATTCAGGGCTGGACAGCAACACTACTCAATCTGTGCCTGCTTATACTGCTGTGCTCCTGTCCAAATAAACAAAGGGGCTTTATTGTGGACCACAAATCCAATTTTGAGGTGATTTTGAATGAATCTACCATAAAATGTCATTGAAACATCTTTTTAATATTATACTTTGTTGATAACATAACAGTTTAAACCTGAAGCTGTACATACATTGAGAAACAGTGATTGCAGTAGCTGAAAACGACCGAAACGGCTGTAATATGCTTTTCATTGTTATTTACACAAGCAGTGGTTGTTTCAGTAAGGTAACTGGTACGAGTTTGCCACCTGGTGGTTTGACATGGCATTACATGAATGCGGTTTAATTTTTCAAAAACGTCACCAAATAAACAAAGTGGCTTTGGCGCGGCATGGTTGTTTCAGAATTCATATTATAATGTGATTTGAACAAGGCCATCTTGAAATGTAGTTTGAAGACGTTTTGAGTTGATAATTGATCAGTTTTCACTTTTTCATTTATTCAGGGCTGAACAGCAACTCTACTCAATCTGTGCCTGCTTATACTGCTGTGCTCCTGTCCAAATAAACAAAGTGGCTTTATTGTGGACCACAAATCCAATTTTGAGGTGATTTTGAATGAATCTACCATAAAATGTCATTGAAACATCTTTTTAATATTATACTTTGTCGATAACATAACAGTTTAAACATGAAGCTGTACATACATTGAGAAACAGTGATTGCAGTAGCTGAAAACGACCGAAACGGCTGTAATATGCTTTTCATTGTTATTTACACAAGCAGTGGTTGTTTCAGTAAGGTAACTGGTACGAGTTTGCCACCTGGTGGTTTGACATGGCATTACATGATGCGGTTTAATTTTTCAAAGACGTCACCAAATAAACAAAGTGGCTTTGGCGTGGCATGGTTGTTTCAGAATTCATATTATAATGTGATTTGAACAAGGCCATCTTGAAATGTAGTTTGAAGATGTTTTGAGTTGATAATTGATCAGTTTTCACTTTTTCATTCATTCAGGGCTGAACAGCAACACTACTCAATCTGTGCCTGCTCAAACTGCAGTGCTCCTGGCCAAATAAACAAAGTGGCTTGATTCCCTCCTGAAGGTCCACAAATCCAAACTTGAGGTGATTTGAATGAATCCACCAAAACATAACCTTCAAAGATGTACTTTGTTGATATTACATTACATAACGATTATTTGGCAGACTCAAACTCAAACTCAAACTCAACATCAACTCAAAACATCTTCAAACTACATTTCAAGATAGCCCTGCTTGAAATCACATTATAATATGACTTACTGAAACAACCAGGCCACTGCTTGTGTAAATTACAATGAAAAGCATGTAACAGCCGTTTTAAGACATTTCTAGCTGCTGCAAGCGCTGTTTCTCAAAGTATGTACTGCTTCATGTTTAAACTGTTATGTTATCAACAAAGTACATCTTTCAATGACATTTTATGGTAGATTCATTCAAAATGACCTCAAAATTAGATTTGTGGACCTTCAGGAGGGAATAACCACTTTGTTTATTTGGCCAGGAGCACAGCAGTTTAAGCAGGCACAGATTGAGTAGTGTTGCTGTTCAGCCCTGAATGAATGAAAAACTGAAAACTGATCGATTATCAACACAAAACATTTTCAAACTACATTTCAAGATTGCCCTGCTTGAAATCACAATATAACATGACTTACTGAAACAACCAGGCCACTGCTTGTGTAAATAACAATGAAAAGCAGGTTACAGTTGTTTTTGACGTTTTCAGTTGCTGCAATCGCTGTTTCGCAATGTATGTACATTGTTCAAACTACATTTCAAGATAGCCCTCTTGAAATCACATTATAATATGACTTCTGAAACAACCACGCCACGCCAAAGCCACTTTGTTTATTTGGTGACGTTTTCGAAAAATTAAACCGCATTCATGTGATGCCATGTCCAACCACCAGGTGGCAAACCTGTACCAGAAACCTCTATATACAAACAACATGCCTTCATATTTTCCATTTCTATATGACTTACTAAAACAACCACTGCTTGTGTAAATAACAATGAAAAGCATGTAAAAGCCGTTTTGTCGTTTCCAGCTACTGCAATCGCTGTTTCTCAATGTATGTACAGCTTCATGTTTAAACTGTTAAGTTTAAAGTACATCTTTAAACGACATTCTATGGTAGATTCATTCAAAATCACCTCAATATTGGATTTGTGGACCTTCAGGAGGGGATAAAGCTACTTTGTGTATTTCGCAGTTTAAGCAGGCACAGATTGAGTAGTGTTGCTGTTCAGCCCTGAATGAATGAAAAAGTGAAAACTGATTGATTATCAACTCTAAACATCTTCATACTACATTTCAAGATAGCCCTGCTTGGAATCACATTATGATATGCTTTACTGCAAAAACTAGGACACTGCTTGTGTAAAATACAATGAAAAGCATGTAACAGCCGTTTTTGACATTTCCAGCTACTGCAATCGCTTTTTCTCAATGTAACGAGATTAAACATAACATGTTATGTTATCAACAAAGTACATCTTTCAACGATATTTTATGGTAGATTCATTCAACATCACCTCAAAATTGGATTTGTGGACCTTCAGGAGGGATTAAAGCCAGTTTGTTTATTTGGCCAGGAGCACAGCAGTTTAAGCAGGCACAGATTGAGTAGTGTTGCTGTTCAGCCCTGAATAAATGAAAAAGTGAAAACTGATCGATTATCAACTCAAAACATCTTCAAACTACATTTCAAGATAGCCCTGTTTGAAATCACATTATAATATGACTTACTGAAACAACCACGCCACTGTTTGTGTAAATAACAATGAAAAGCATGTTACAGTCATGTTTGACGTTTCTAGCTGCTACAATAGCTGCTAAACAATCTGTTGTTTAATGTATGTACAGCCTCATGTTTAAACTGTTAAGATACCAACAAAGTACATCTTTCAACGACATTTTAAGATATAGGGAGGCAGTGGCTCAGTGGGTAGTGCTTCTGCTTGGGAACCGCGTGGTCGCCGGTTTGAGCCACCGCCGAGGTGCCCCTGAGCAAGGCACCAAACCCTCAATTGCTCCCCTCTCCGCGAAGGCTGGTCATGTAATGTTAGTCGCTTTGGAAAAAAGGCGTCTGCCAAATGATCGTAATGTTTTCATTTATGCAGGGCTGGACATCAACACTACTCAATCTGTGCCTGCTTGAACTGCTGTGCTCCTGGTCAAATAAACAAAGTGGCTTTATTCCCTCCTGCAGGTCCACAAATCCAATTTTGAGGTCATTTTGAATGAATCTACCATAAAATGTCGTTGAAAGATGTACTTTGTTGATAGAACAAGTGGTGGAGAGATCTGTGTTGATAAAGGACCTGAAAGGTGCCGTCCAGACACAGACCCAGACGCGTTTGAGTGAAGCTAAAAAACAGGAAGCAGATGAGTAATGCAACTACAAACCTGTCGAAAATTGTGTTAGACCAAAATCCAATCCATGACTTAGATAAGTGATGATGTGAAATGTGAGAAAACATTGACTCTAAGTAGAAAAAATTAAAATCATCACTGTTGCATAATACTACAAGGAAAGAGAGAACGACACAAAAATGTTGCTTGGCTTAATTATATCTATTATAACCAACAGCGTTACATGAATTATACTGACGAAGCCCTTATGCTAATGGGTGTACAACTCCGAGAAACTAAGTGGAGGTCTTGGCAAAATAGGCAGGCCTTAGGTTGGATCCTAGCTGGAGAAAGGGGTGTGTGTCAAATGGTTGGAGAATTGTGTTGCACTTACATCCCAGATAACATGTCCCCGATGGAACGTTCTCCATAGCCATGTCCAAACTCAACAAATTAAGATAGGGATTAGGAAGATAATGCTAGTAAGGGAGGAACGTCATGGGATTGGCTGGACCTAAAAGCTCATAAAATGGGGCGATACTTTTGCAAAAATAGGACTAACCGCGTTGATAGTTTAAGTTATAGTAGCTCTGCTGATGTGTTGCATCGTACCCATTCTGAGACATGTTCTTGCAAAGACTCTCGTTAACCAGATAAGCGTGCTGACAGTTTCAAGATTGGCAGAGATGCAACTGGCACAGATGGTAATTGGACACCAGACTTGTTCCCCATTCCAGACTACATGCAGGATACAGATGCCGAATTAACGGAGTCAATGGAGACCGATGGTCAGACGTCTGTCTGAACACGAGTGGTGAGCTCTGAACTTTGGAGGTCACTGAAGTGAGTGGTTTGAACAACATCCCCTGTGATAGTGCTGGTAACCTCTGATGATGCCTCTGAAGGTGTACAAATGCCCATAGAGCTGAAGTCGACATCTAGCATTGCCACGCATGAGGACAACTATATCAACATATATGAACTTTGCACTTCCTGTATCAGTATTGGGTTGATATCATAATAGGTTATGTATACTATATACTGTATATGTATACTTTGTATCAGCATATAAACATGCAGTTGTTACTCATTGTGTTTGCATCTGTATTGTTAAATGCAGGAACTACAATATTCCTATAGGAAGAAGTCTTGATTGTGTAAATTTATGCAAATCTCATTTTGATATTATTTTCAGTTAAATAGGTAATTCATTTACTCAGTAATCCCAGTTAAGCAATTCATATTTCAGTTCTATATTGTTGGTTTATATTTTTGATCTACACACAACTGCGCACAAAATGCTGACTTGACAAGATCTGCAAGCGTGATCGCCCATGATTAAGTTGAGAGGCAAGGTTTGAGGGAATTTTTCTAGCATATTGATGCTAGTTTTTGCCCGTCATTGGTTGTTTGGTTCCAGCTAAAATATGTATATCATCATGTTGGCGATATTGAAATCGTCAAAGGAGGGAATATGTGGAAGGAAATTGACTATATTGATGACAATATTATAGTATTGCCATATAAGTGAACCTTGTGTTCTTGGCAATAATTGAATATTATCTAACTGTTCAATATTAGAAAGGAAGTACACAATTTGTTCTTAGTGGTTGTTCTTAGTGTTTTACCAGAATCGTTCATCCATCATCAGCGGGGAAGCAACATTATGTATTGCCAGGTCACCGTGAGGTAGCCAGGGCCAACAATAGAACAATAGAAAGGCCCCCACCCTGTAACTCTTTGATATAAAATGATGTTGGCTCTAGACCACCATGATGTGTGAATGAACAAAGATACGCAGCCTCAACCGTCTCCGCAAATTGATATATAGAATTATACTATAAACTCAATGGAATTGAGATGGGAGGACTAGGTGCAGTTTGAAGGTGTTTAGAAGAGTCTTCATCAACAGTAACGTCCTGAAAGAAGAGGACAAGCTAGGCATTATAGGTGATGTGTGAGCTGAGGCCGATTCTGAAATTATTCTTCCTGGTCCGACTCCTTTTGAACAGAAAGACCCATATGGACAAACAGACTTACAGGACTAATACAGAGTGTTCCCAAAAATAGATTTATATTTAGATTTGTGTATGTTGCCAAAATGTAACATTGACTTAATCAACCCAGGATGATTATGGTGACAAAAGGACAAAGGGTGACAAAAGGAATGTCTGTGACCTCAATGTGGCGCAGATGTCATGTTTAGAGTTGGAAGTGGTATTTCCTTCCACATAATGTAAGTAAGAGGGTTCCTTTATATTTTGTATCTTGTGTTATGTGGGTTTAACAGTGATTTGATCACCTGTCATGACTATGCAGCAAGTTCTAAAAATCGCCAATAGGTGTCAGTATGGCTACACGAATGGATTAGAGTAGATTAGATTAGATTCATCCTTTTTTGGCAATAAAGCTGTTCTGATTCTGATTCTGACAGTGAGTTGGAGCATGCTTGTAAGCACTTATTTGTTGAATGCCCTGGAGGTGTCTCAGCCACTCTAGGGCATTCAACTTGTTATCTTTAAACCATTTCTGTGTAGCTTTTGCTGTATGCTTTGGATCATTGTCTTGCTGGAACATAAATCTTCTTCCAAGTTGTAGCTCTTTTGCAGACTGAGTCATATTGTCCTCTGGGATTTCACAAAATGTTGCTGCATTCATTTTCCTTTACAAGCCTTTCAGGGCGCTCCAGAAGCATCCCCACAGTGTGATGCTGCCACCACCATGCTTCAAGGTGTGTTTATGGTGATGTGCAGTGTTTGGTGTTTGTCAAACATAGCGACTAGTCTGATGACCAAAAAGCTGAATTTTTTATATATATAGATAGGTGATGTGTGAGCTGAGGCCGATTCTGGAAGTGGCCAAGAGCAAATTCAGAAATTAAGTAAAGACAAGATAGGAGGACTAGGACTAGGACTAAAACGGCAGTTTTACAGTGTTTAGAAGAAAGTGATGAAGCCATCAATGACCCTGGATGTAATTGCTTACATCCAGTTTTCATCCCCCCAAAAAACATGAAAACTCAGAGAATTTTCAACAAATCGGAATGTCAGTCAAACCTGAACCCACAGTTTATCTTTCTCTTACTCTCTCTCTTTCCCTCATCTGTCTTCATATCTATCCAGGCCATGTCCATCTCTGAGATCTGCGATTCCATGAAAGAAAGTTGCTATGTTTAAAACTGGCTTATGCTTTATTACATTTAAATATATATTTATATTCAAAAAGATGACAAAAGGAGAGAAATAATTAATATTTTGTCTCTTCTATTCACTCTTCTAATTACTGCAACCTCTATTATCTGATGGAAGGTAAGAGAAGTAAGAACCCTACAGTGCATTGATGATCAGAATAACCATGTGCACTCTTCTGTTTATGTTTATGCTCAGTGATGTTGTACTTTTTGTGTGATTGGCGGTGTTTGCTCCAGGTATTGAGTTCTTTAAAACTATTTAAATAACTGAAACTATTTAAATAACTGATGCCATTTGTGTTTTTACATTCTTTCACAGTTTCCGTGCTCCCTCACACGATTACTGCATGCTTACACGATTTTGATAATCTTTGCAGAAGATGCGGTAAATATCCAGAAAACCGGGAAATTATGCAGCATTGTCTAAGACTTCAACAAGATGATCTCACTGTGGACATAAGGCTCTGTAGGTCAGACACCTAAATACACTAGTAATAACACACTTAGTAATTGAGCATTCATTTGAAATATAATCCATCTATGCTTAATGGATGATCGAATCTGCATTGTTAAGTTTATGAAGACTTACATTTAAGATAGCGCTGAGGGCTGCAGCAGTCACATGTCAGCAGATGGAGAAGAAGACGGTTTTACAGACCTGCCCAATACCATCACCTCCACCCACTCAGGCTCCGCCTGCTGTGCGGCTGCATGACACAGCTTTCATTTGATTCAAACCATGACTTTTGAAAAATCCATTATTACAACATACGGGTTCCCGTGAATATTTGGTCCAAATTCTTAAAGAAGTGCCGTTTCACCTTGTTTCTTTTTTTCCTTCTTGGCCTTCTTCTGCGCTTTATTCACAGAGCTTTGGAGGTCTGCCAGCTCTTCAGGGGCCTTCATCATCAGAACATTGACATTCTCACAAACTCTGTCCTGGATCATATCAACAGGTGTGTGGGCAGAGTGACATCACTTAAAACAATAAAAACTTTCCCCAACCAGAAGCCCTGGATGAACAGAGAGGTTCGCCTTCTGCTCAAAGCCAGAGATGCAGCCTTCAGGTCTGGAGACCGGGAGGCCTACAGCTCAGCTAGGGCCAACCTGAGGAGGGGAATCTCACAGGCCAAACATGGCTACAAACTGAAGGTTGAAGAGCACTTCAACTCCTCTGACCCCTGGCGTATGTGGCAAGGCATACAGACACTCACCAGCTACAAACCACCCAACACTGTGCCCCCTACCAGCTCCACCTCCCTCCCTGACGAGCTCAACCACTTGACCGGGAAAACAGGGAGGTGATGTCCAAGGCAGATCTACCTCTCATTGATCTGCCTCTCACACTCTCTACCTCAGAGGTCTGTTCCATCCTGAGCAAGGTGAACGCCCGGAAGGCAGCTGGCCCCGATGGAATACCTGGGCGCGTGCTCAAAGCGTGTGCAGAGCAGCTGGCCGGGGTCTTTGCGGACATTTTCAACCTGTCCCTGGCCCGAGCAGTTGTTCCCACTACCTTCAAGACCGCCACCATCGTGCCAGTGCCGAAGCACTCCACCGCTTCGGCCCTGAATGACTTCCATCCTGTTGCCCTCACCCCCATCATCGCCAAGTGCTTTGAGAGGCTGGTCCTCTCACACTTAAAACCCTGCCTGCCTGCTACTTTGGACCCTCACCAGTTTGCCTACCGCCACAATAGGTCAACTGAGGACGCCATCTCCACGGCACTTCACTCCACACTGACACACTTGGACACCCAGAACTGTTACGCCAGAATGCTGTTCATTGACTTTAGCTCAGCATTCAACACTGTGATCCCCTCTGTTGGAATATAACAAATAATGTCAACACACATATAAGTAAATGCAGTAACTGAAGTTAAGTAACCAAATGGCTGCCCCGGGAAAGTCTGGAGATGGAGTAATACATACGAGCATTTACAGCGTCTCTCTCCAGGAGGGCTAGATAACACATATCTGCCAATAGGTGAAGAGGTCACTGTATTACTTTATCAAAGCTTCAAACATCTGTGGTCAGGAAGAGGGAAGAGAGGGGGTTCGCATGGACGGGCAGTCAGGGGGAGCTTCTTCAGATCAAAGGGTAAATAACACTATACTGTTGTTCTTTAATTTACACAAAGAGAATTCTACTTTCCCCCACAGACATCTGTTCATCCCTCAGATTTGAATCTTAGCGCTGCCCCTCTTGAAGCTGGCTGACCAATAGATAACAGTTAAACAACATTGTCATCAGTGAATTAGAATATTATGTAAATGCCCTGTATATGCGGGATAAATAGGGAAGCACGGAGATATTTGATTGTCCTTCTTTGATGCATGCGAGAGTTGGAACCAGCGCTGTCCAAGGTCTTATTCCAGTAAAGCTCTTCTGAAGATTCCAGTTCATCTTTGCCTCATCTTTTCCTCTTGATTCACCACAAACAAACACGCAGAAGAATATCAGAACGATTCTTCAATACCTCCAAGTTGATATCCAAGCTCAGCCAGCTTGGTATTAACTCATCCCTCTGCAATTGGACTCTGGACTTTCTATCTAACAGACCCCAGTCTGTTAAGATAGACAGCCTCTCCTCCTCCACTATCACCCTGAACACTGGCGTGCCACAAGGTTGCATGCTGAGCCTTCTCCTTTACTCCCTATTCACCCATGACTGCGCTCCCATCTATGGCTCCAATTCCATAATTAAGTTTGCAGATGACACCACGGTGATAGGCCTGATCAGAGGCAACGATGAGACGGCCTACAGGGAGGAAGTACAGCACCTGACCACGTGGCTCGCTGACAACAACCTGGCACTCAACACCAAGAAAACCAAGGGGATCATCGTGGACTTCAGGCGGGCAGGGAGCCATGCACACACCCCCATCTCCATCAACGGAGCTGCAGTGGAGCGTGTGCCCAGCTTCAAGTTCCTTGGCATCCACATCTCCGATGATCTCACCTGGTCCATAAACTCCTCCACCCTGGTTAAAAAGGCGCAACAGCGCCTCTACTTTCTTCGGAGCCTTAAGAAAGCTCACCTTTGTCCCAGGATCCTGGTGAACTTCTACCGCTGTACCATTGAGAGCATTCTCACTAACTGTATCACATTATGGTATGGCAACTGCTCTGCATCAGACCGGAAAGCATTCCAGCGGTGGATCACCGGTACACAACTGGACAGCATTGAACAGATACCGTCAACGCTGTCTGGGCAAAACCAGGAACATTATAAAAGACTCATCCCACCCCAACAATAAATTTTTCACCCTCCTCCCATCCGGCAGGCATTACAGAAGCCTCCGCTCTCGCACCAGCAGGCTCAGGAAGAGTTTCTTCTACGAGGCGGTGACCCTGCTGAACCATTCCCCCACTCAACTCCATCCTCCCTCTAGCATCATCTTGCACTCCACTGCAATTTGCACAACTTTCTGTTTGCACTGATCATTTCCATTTCACTTCCGTTTTGCACTAAGACTCCTTGCATTATTTATTTACATATTTATTAATTTATATTTATAGTTAGTATATATAATGTATATAGTTTATTCTGTATATATTCTGTATATATTCTGTATTCTGTATATATAATAGTACACTATTGCACTTTCTGGTTGGATGCTACTGCATTTCATTGGCTTGTACCTGTACTTGCTCACTGACAATAAAGTTGAATCTAATCTAATCTAATCTAATCTAATCTAATCTATTCTAATCTAATATAATCTAATCACAATCATCTATGGTTTAGTGAGTTGTTCTCAACTAAAATATCAGTCCCCTCATTACCAACCAGGACTCTGCTGAATGATCTGGTTCTCATAGCAGTGGTAGGAACTTCAATGTACATTATATACTACAAGAACACACGGTTCTGGTGTTGATCATATCTGTGTTCTGGTATGTGTGTGTGTGTTTAGTACCTACCTGTCCCATGCTGTTCTCTGCTCGAAGGCGGGGGCTGTTGCGAGCTGCGGCCAACCGACCCAAGCAAGCAACAGCGAAGTGAAAATGCTTTACGGTTTTTTACTGCAAAACCCATGAAATGTGTGATTATCCAAACAAACAATGGTGGAAATAATGTATTTGGTGCTGTTGTTTCAGTATGCAGTGACACACTTGCCCAACATGAGCTTGCTGGTGTGTGCGTGTGTGTGCGAGGGAGTGTGCCTGTCTCTCAGTGGCGCCTGCAGAAAATTTTCCCGGGGGGGGCCAGATGGAGCCACTGAAAATCTAGGGGGGGCCAACCAAAATCAAACGCGGTATGACGCTATTGTTTTCATGTGACCTGAAGTTCTTTTGCCTACCTATGTTGAACGCACTTATTGGAAGTCGCTTTGGATAAAAGCGTCTGCTAAATGACTGTAATGTATGTAATGTAATGTTGTAATGTTGTTGAATAAAGGCTAGATAGACTAATAATGGCACAGTTGACTTACAGTTCCACAAGAATCCTGTTTTAATGTGTTTTGTATCTGTATATGTGTTATTCAAGTCATTGTTTTTCAAATAGACTTTCTTGCTGTCCTACCGATGCTGCCGGTGTTTGCACGTTGTTGACCGCACGGTCAACGTTTTGTTAAACTAGAGAAAATCTTAAAAGCCCATATCTTGGACAAGGAAGGAGCAGGAAAGTTAATAATTCAGACACAGCCTCCGGGCTGCCCTGGCATCAATTTGTGTGAATTTGGGGCAAATCTGAGTATATTGACAAAATCCTGAAAGCTTTGGCCCCCGGGGTCATCTTTTTGTAAAATTTCAGGAAATCTTAAAAGCCCATATCTTGGACAAGGAAGGATCTATTGTTAACATTTCAGACACAGCCTCCAGGCTGCATCGGCATCAATTTGTGTGAATTTGGGGCAAATCTGAGAATATTGTGAAAATCATGAAAATGTTGACCCCGTGGTCATCGTTTAGTAAAATTAGAGAAAACCTTAAAAGCCCATATCTTGGACAAGGAAGGAGCTACAAAGTTAACATTTCAGACACAGCCTCCAGGCTGCATTGGCATGAATTTGTGTGACTTTGGGGCAAATTTGCGAATATTGTGAAAATCCTGAAAAGTTCCCCCTGCGGTCATCGTTTTGTGAAATCTTAAAAGCCCATATCTTGGACAAGGAAGGAGCTAGAGCGGGGGTCGGCAACCCGCGGCTCCGGAGCCGCATGCGGCTCTTCAGCCCCTCTGCAGTGGCTCCCTGTAGATTTGAAGTTCTGAGCTGACATTGTTTAATACAGGGGTTGCCAACACGTTGCTCGCTAGCTACCAATCGCTTGCAAAGCGTTTCCGAGTCGCTCGCTGAAAGGTTCAAAGATTACATACATTTGACAACACATCGTCACTTGGTAAAGCTGTTTAAATTTCTATCCAATCAAGTTCACAATCATCCCCCCTCCTTTTGTCACAAAACGATTATAAGCCAATCAGCTGTCAGTCCAACAAATGACGCTGCTGTCATGTTTGTGACACCGAAAACAGACCCTCATTTGCGGTGCGAACGCGTCTGTGGAGCGCCACTTAACCAGCAGTTAGCAGTTAGCGAACGCACCGGCTCGAAGAATTCCCTGAAGTTCCCTTATCAACTACAGGGAATTCCCTGAATTACAGGGAATGTGAAGGGAAATTGTGATATGTGGACAGACAGAAAATGAGAAATATGAAAGGTATAGTTTTGGTAAAATAAGTAATAACATTTTTTCTTTTTTTTTACGAGATTAATATGATGTGAAGTCATTAGTGTGAGCTTGACACTGAAAATGTATACACACACCTTTTCTTATATTTGTCAGTCAGTTAAAGTTGTAGCTGAGCAACTTTCCTTTGAATGTCTTTCTCCTGCGCCCTCATTCTCTCCTTGTCCTTTCTGTATTTTTCTATGGCATGTATCACATGGTCACAGAATTCTCTGTGCGGCTTTGATGTCAGTCCCACAACGTCTTCCAATCTGCTTTTTACCGAGCTTGGCATGGCCTCTATCACTGATGTTCTGAACAGTGTGGTTAGTAGAGGGCTTTTCTCAGCATCCTCCTCAGTTTTCTGCCTCCATCTTTTCAGTTGACGACTGATGTAGTCAGCTGGATTCTCTGTATCATTAAGAACCTCACCCTTCAGTGCCTTGGGGTCAATCTTGACCGGACATTCTTTCCTCAGGGCCCCCCATAAGCCAGCTCAATATGGATTGAATTCAGTTCCATCGGCTAGTGGATCAATCATCCAGTGTGCACCACTAATGCGGAAGACATTTTCCATTGTTGGCACCCCCATGGTTCGGGCCCACAGTACCTTAATGTCGCCAAGAGCCAATATTTTGCCCACTGTCTCATCCTCGAATGCTTTTATCCATTTGCCCTCCCCCTCATGGACGTTAGGAAGTCGAGCAATCTAAGACTTTTGATTTGTCCTTTGTAACTTCCTTATTCCTTTCTCTACTGTAAACTTTCGGAGTCGACTCTTTATATTGGACAGGAGATGCTCTGTAAGGATCAATGTCAATGTCTCCTGAAATTTGAACAACACCTAACACCTGCCAGATTTGGATATATTCCTGCAGCATCTGCTAACTAGTGACTGTTTCTCTGTCTGCTTCCTCTCCGTTCTCACCTTTTTAGCTCTTAGGTTCTCTCCAATTTCTCTCAACCTGTTCCTGTAATTAGTGCCTTCATCTTTGAACAATTGAATTATCTCTTCCTCTTTCTCTCTCTTCTGTTGTCTTTTCTTGCCTTTGTCCGACGGTTTGTAGATTTTTATTCTGAGTTGCATCTCTTCACATGCATTGACATCAAATGTGCCTCCACCTGGCCAGGGACTGCATAAGTTTTTAGTTCGCTTCTCCCATTTTTCTGATGTTTTCTCTATGTCTTTTTTGCTTCTTAATTCCCAGGAGGGTTACCGGTATCCCAACCATTTCTGCTGTACGTATCAACAATTTGAATATTGTCTTTTGATGTTTTTATACCTGGATAGGCTCAATTGCGTAGTTTTAGAATGGCAATAATTACAATTTGGTCTTGTTCACTAAGTTAAGCAGCATATATGTTTCAAGCACAAGTTATAGTTGTTATACATCCTAAGTCACCTCTTCTTAAGCACTTATTCTGAATTCAGCATCTGGTAATACATTTAAATCAAACAATGCAACCCTATATGCCAATACTGTATTGCAGCTCCCCGTTTATGTACAGAAAATGTGATGTAAGCCAAACAACAGTAAGTGGTCAGACCTGACACCAGAGAGTATATGCCCCTCCTATGCTTCAGTCGGGAGCTGGACAGCCCTGTGTATGCATCTGTCTCAACACACTGAGTGATATAGCAATACAACACAGAATATAGCAACAGTTAAGTTTCAGCTATTTTTCAACACAGTAACACTAGTGCTCCCGCAGCACACAACAAAACAACCCTGCAACAGGTTTTTAACTGATTATATTGCCAGAAGGAACATTCAACCATCAATTTTGACCACTACTTTATGGTACAAGTTTTTAGTAGTTGTACTTCTTCGACAATTTTCAGCTTAAAATTTCATAGTATTCGTATTTGCAATGGAGCACACTGCTATTGTCAATTTAAATATTGAAGGGACAGCAATTGTAACAATTAACAACAGCTTATATGGCAATTCTAAGATTTCTAAGATTTCTGTTCTTTTAAATTCACCTATCTCTCTATTTGTCAAAATTATTTGTTTACTCTGATCTATGTATCTCTGATCTATGTATCTCTGAATTTATAACTAAAGTTAGGTCTTATTGAGAAGTGGGCAAGGTGTGATTGTCCTGGTGCATGTCTCTCTCTTTCTCGGGATCTTGGGAGACAACACCCAAGCTCAAGTACTTTAACGGGATGCATTATCAGTTATCTCCTCTTATTGACCCCTAAATCTTCAACTTTTAACTTTAACATCAACTTTTAGATTTTTGAAAATTACTTTGGTGCATTTAAAAAGTCAATTTCAATTATGCAGAAATATAGCAAATTAACACATCTAAAATGCTCCAATTACTGTAGTTTTAATTCTGTAAGAATACTTTTATGTTTTACTTCTTTTGAATTTTCTTTTGATTGATTTTACCTACAGAACTTCTCCTCAACTTTCTCTCCTCCAGTTATATTGCTGTTATATATTTAATGCTGCCATAGACTAATTGGACCCACTGAAACTGCAATGTATTTTTGAAGATGCAAACCAACCTTTTCAACAGGAGACCCGTTTGGTCTTCCTGTGAGCCAGATAATCTGCTCTTTCTCTCATAGTGAGCCGCAGTGTGCTCATATAGTTTTTCAAGAAAAATCTCTTATATGTCGTTCAGTACCCCAAAGCTCCTTGAGGTTTCCGGCAAATCAGAAATATTTTTACGCATTCCAAAGTCTCATTTATGGAATGTTTCACACCCTTGTCAAAATCATTCAAGATCTCATGAATGAGCAGTTTCAAACATTTTAGCCATCACTTGACTACTTGCGTCTTCGGATTAAAGACGACTGGGACTTCTCAGCATTTTGTTGCGCAATCTTCTCTTTCACACACACACAGTCTCAGCCTCGATTCTCCCTCATTCTCTAATCAGATTCTTTGCTGTGAGTCTTAACTCTCCTGAACTTACCAACCAGACGACGGACCTCCAGGCAGCCCCCTCACACAGAATACTATACTAGTTAAAAAAGCTAATCTTCTCACCTCTTTGTGGCCATGTCTGTGTGGGGAGACGCACCCGAGTTCCATCCCCCGGTGTGGCAGTCCAGCAGGTTTTCTCTTGCCAATCCCATATACGTGACGCCAATTCTATAGTATAATTCTATATATCAATTTGCGGATACGGTTGAGGCTGCGTATCTTTATTCATTTACACTTCATGGTGAGTACAAATACTGGGCTCTTCCTAGAGCCAACATCATTTTATATCAAAGAGTAACAGGGTGGGGGCCTTTCTATTGTTCTATTGTTGGCCCTGGCTACCTTAGTAACCATGTCACGGTGACCTGGCAAGACATAATGTTGCTTCCTCGCTGATGATGGATGAACGATTCTGGTAAAACACTCAAGGTTAAGAACAAATTGTGTACTTCCTTTCTAATATTGAACAGTTAGATAATATTAAATGATTGCCAAGAACACATGGTTCACTTATATGCCAATACTGTAATATTGTCATGAATAAAGTAAATTTTCTTCTACAAGTGCAGTTAATGTGTCTCAAGTGATTGTAGTATAACGACACCTGTGTCTGGGAGGTCCAGTCACTGGTTCAGAAGTATTCCTGCTAGAATTACACAATTAAGACAAAAGAACACTCCAAACAGAGAAAATATTATTGAAAAGTATAAGTCAGGGGATGGCTACAAAACCAATTCCAACTCACTGCGCATCCCCCGGAGTTCATTTAAATCCATCATCAAGAAATGGAAGGAGTATGGCCATCCTCACAAACTGAGTGACTGGGCAAGAGGGAGACCACCAAGACACCTACGACCACTCTGAAGGAGTTAAAACCTTCAGTGGCTAAGATTGGAGAGACTGTGCATACAACTGTTGCCCGAGTTCTTCACTAGTCAAAGCTGTATGGGAGAGTGGCAAAGAGAAAGCCACTGTTAAAAAATCTTGAGCTGGAGTTCCCCCGAAGGCATGTGGGAGACTCCAAGGTCAATTTGGAAGAAGGACATTTGATCTGATGAGACAAAAATGTAGCTTTTGGGTCATCAGATAATTCAGAAATCCATATCCACAAACACACCATCCCCACATTGGTGGGGCAGCATCATGGTGTGGGATGCTTCTCAGCAGCAGGCCCTGGAAAGCTTGTAACTATAGAGGGGAAAATGAATGCAGCAACATTTTGTGAAATCCTGGAGGACATTATGACTCAGTATGCAAGAGAGGGACAACCTCGGAGAAGAGCTGTTCATGCCCGATTCCCAAGCAACCTGACAGAGCTTGAGCTTTTTTGCTAGGAAGAATGGAAAGAAATTGCAGTATCCAGATGTACAAGCCTGATTGAGACCTCTCCACACAGACTCAGTGCTGTGATTGCAGCCAAAGGTACATCTACTCATTGGCTTGTACCTGTACTCTGCTTAATGACAATAAAGTTGAATCAAATCTAATTCAGTCGTGTAGCCGTACTGACACCTACTGGAAATTTGCAGATATTGCTGCATAGTAATGACTGGTGATCAAAACACATCACACACATCATTAAACCCACATAACACAAAAGAAGAATATAAATGAACCCTCTTATTAACATTGTTTCAAAGGAAATACGATTGTCTACCCTAACATGACATCTGTGCCACATTGAGGTCACAGACATTCCTTTTGTCACCCTTTGTCCTTTTGTCACCACCAAGAGTATTATCAATCTGAGTGTATTTAATCAGCGATACGTATCGGTAACATACACCAATCTATTCCCATGCGTGGCGTCCGGCAGGAGACCGTTAGCGTCTGGTCAGGACAGGGTCCGATTCTTTTGTCTTTCAATGGCCAAAAGAAGGGGGAGGCTGACCTGACCCAAAGACTGACTCAAGTTCTGGGCTTGGGAGGAGGAGGAGATTGCGGTGGCAGCGGTGGTAGTAGTCGCCAGAGTTAGAAAGGAGGAAGACAAAATCTACCACCCGACCTGCCCCCAGTCCAGTATGTGTGATGTGGCCCAAGGTGAGTAGTGTGAAAATACACATTTTAATATGTTACGTAGAAGATTGGGGGATTAAAAATCACTTATTCTCACTTGTGTAATTACTCGCAGCTATGACACCAGACAACTGAAAAGACACCAGCATGGCAATGCCAGTGATCAACTGCCAGCGGACAGTCCTGTCCCTCAGTAACTGTAGAACAGAAACAACTTGTAGATTGTTCTGGCGCTCCATTCCGTCATTCCATGCATTCCATTCATCTCTCCTTTTTTTCAGAGGAATCTCCTGAGGGGTGAGACCAAAACAGAATATTTAAAAGTAGCATTGAACTGCTTAATTCCAGAAGTTTTAAATAGAGTTACTTGTGTCTAGTTTGTTTGTAATTTATGTTGAAAATTACCAGTATTTGTCCTTTAGAACCAGTTTAACAAATCAGGCTGGGTTTGCTCTTTATTTACCCAACAAGCTGGCAAGTGCCTGTCTCTTGTTCCAAACATGACCTCCATTTCCAGAAGTGTCAGCATCCTTAAAATAAAAACTAAAACGCACAATTTTCTCTGAAATAAGTTGAAATTGACCATTAATTATTCAATATCTGATAGATGTGATACTTTGCCTTGCTTTCCAATGTAACATATTTAAAATAATATAACAAATGAATAGTGCTGGACTAAATTATAGCAATCCCTGAGAAGTGATAATAAATAATGGTGTCTTCAACCTTAGAATCAATAATTCAGCCTCTATAAATGGAGAAAACCTTTCCAAGTGCTGTTTTCTCTCAGGGACAATTTTCGACTTTTTATTTTTAGGGTACCAAGACTTTTAGCCATGTCTGCATATCAAGACTCCAGGCTTAGCACAGTCAGCTCAGAACCAAGAGCGCAGTAGAACAGGCTGAACCTTGCAAACAACAATGCACTTTTTTTCTGCAGCAGCCTCATCGTTCTTCTCTATCAGCAGGTATCCAGGGCTCTCAGGCATGGAGAACAGCCCACCAAGCTGCGCCAATGCAAGTATGGCAATACCTGCGTTCCAAATTATTATGCAAATTGGATTTAAGTGTCATAAACATTAATTTTTTTTGCTTTTCAATTATATTCATGGATGGTATTGTGTTATTGAAATCCATCTCAGACACCTGTGGAAATTAGTTTGCGAGGTGGGCCCAATCAAAGGAGAACTACTTAAGAGGGACGTTCCATCAAGCAGGCCACAGGTTTCAAGCAATATGGGAAAGAAAAAGGATCTCTCTGCTGCCGAAAAGTGTCAAATAGTGCAATACCTTGGACAAGGTATGAAAACATTAGATATTTAGCAAAAATCTAAGCGTGATCATCGTACTGTGAAGAGATTTGCGGCTGATTCAGAGCGCAGACGGGGTCGTGCAGATAAAGGCATAATGAGGAAGGTTTCGGCCAGACAAATTCATCGGGTTAGGAGAGCAGCTGCTAAAATGCCATTACAAAGCAGCAAACAGGTATTTGAAGCCGCTGGTGCCTCTGGAGTCCCGCAAACCTCATGGTGTAGGATCCTCCAGAGGTTTGCAGTTGTGCATAAACCTACTATTCGGCCACCTAAACAATGCTCACAAGCAGAAACGGTTGCAGTGGGATCAGAAATACATAAGGACTAATTTTCAAACAGTCTTGTTTACTGATGAGTGCTGTGCAACCCTGCAACCACGGTTGCAGATGGATAGAGTAGTGGATGGCCACCATGTCCCAACAAGGCTGCAACGTCAGCAAGGAGGTGGCGAGGTTATGTTTTGGGCCGGAATCATGGGGAGAGAGCTAGTAGGCCCCTTTAGGGTCCCTGAAGGTGTGAAAATGACCTCAGTAAAGTATTTAAAGTTTCTAAACTGACCACTTTCTTCCGTGGTAAAGAAAGAAGAACCGTGCCTTCCGTGGTAAAATCATCTTATGCACGACAATGCACCATCTCATGCTGCAAAGAGTACCTCTGTGTCATTGGCTGCTATGGGCATAAAAAGGAGATAAACTCATGGTGTGGCCCCCATCTTCACTTGACCTTAACCCTATTGAGAACCTTTGGAGCATCCTCAAGCAAAAGATCTATGAGGGTGGGAGGCAGTTCAGATCAAAACAGCAGCTCTGGGAGGCTATTCTGACATCCTGCAAAGAAATTTAACCAGAAACTCTCCAAAAACTCACAAGTTCAATGGATGCAAGAATTGTGAAGGTGATATCAAAGAAGGGATCCTATGTTTACATGTAACTTGGCCTATTAAGATGTTTTTGATTGAAATAGCTTTTGATTTCAGTAAATATGACCTCCTAATGCTGCAAATTCAACAAATGGCCATTTTTAGTTCTTTACAACCTATAAAATGTTTTGCAACTCTGTTGTGCATAATCATTTGGAACAGTGCATTTTGAGTTTATTATTTAAAAAACAAAAAAAATACTGTTATCATTGGGAAGTTTGTTCAATACGATTTGAATTATACTCTAAAATTATACTGACTATCATTTGCATCGACGATTTAGGAAAATCTGAGAAAAATATCACTTGCATAATACTTACTGCAAAGTGGACTCCTGTATCCACAGACAATGAGGGTCAACTATACAAGAGATCTATTTAGCTCATAGATTTAGAGGTGATGGTGTAACCTTTGGGATCCTAATTTTATTTAAGAGGATGTTATTTTTTTGAATGTGGACAAGATAAACCACATTTCCTGTTTACATCTGCCACTCATCTGTCCAAATATCTCACGGAGACTTAATATCTGCCCAGCAAGCACACCCAGCAGTGTGGCCTTCTTGGGCATGTCTGTTGATGGTTGCCTCTGTGGCCAATTGAGAATTCAACCAGCCTATATACTATATTGTAGCTGACAAGATGGCAGCGCGTGTACATCGCGAGGCTCAACTAAATTTAGCAAATTAGTGCTTATTTACATAGTTTTCTCCTGCGTGTTCGCCCGATTCAGCGGGCCGAACCATTCATATAGTAGAGAGTCACTTTTAGACATTTTTTACCGAAGCAATAACGTAGTTTTGGACCACCCATTCAACTTCGACGAGCTCCCACCTGAGTTGGTAAAGTCACCGAGGTGTCAAGGAGTCATCCTGCCGACCGGCTACTCTCTGCGCCGGCGTCAGACCGCAAACAAAGACGGGGGAAACGCGGAGGTCTGCGTGCTAAATCCACACCGGCCATCGCTCCCTAGCATTTTCCTCGCCAAAGTGCGGTCTCTGCGAATAAGATGGATGAACTCAAGATCTGGACCCTCACACAGAAAAGGCTCATGGACTGCAGTCTCATGTTCTTCACTCTTCACGGAAACATGGCTTAGCGACGCTGTCCCGAACTGCGTGGTGGAGCTTGAGGGGCGCACCATCTTCAGGGCCGATAGAGAAGCGGCAGCCACAGGTAAAATCAGAGGTGGAGGAGTATGCATTTATGTAAACAAATCATGGTGCATGGACTCTGCCGTTGTGGATACCCATTGTTCTGCTGATCTGGAGTACCTGGTTATCAAGTGCAGGCCCTTCTACCTTCCACGTGAGTTCACCTGCATTGTTGCTGCTGCGGTTTATGTCCCACTGGATGCTAATGCTAAAGTGGCCATGAGAGAACTTTATGCTGCCATCAACAAACTGCAGACCATGCATCCGGATGAGGCCTTTATTGTCGCTGGGGATTTTAACCACCGCACTCTATGATCTGTTCTTCCTAAGTTCCGACAGAACGTCTCCTGCTCCACAAGGGGACAAAGGACTTTGGACCATGTTTACACCAGTGTAGCTAAGGCATACAAAGTCACTCCCCTCCCCCACCTTGGTCACTCTGATCACCTCTCTTTGTTCCTGATCCCCAAGTACTCCCCCATCATCAAACAGATCAAACCCACAACAAGGACCGTCAAAATCTGGTCCGAGGGTGCTGATTCCATTCTCCAACAGCAATTCCAACAAACAGATTTGAATGTGTTCTCCGTTCAGGCCACCACAGACTCCCTGATTAACATTGACATTCTCACAAACTCTGTCCTGGATCATTTCAACAGGTGTGTGGACAGAGTGACATCACTTAAAACAATAAAAACTTTCTCCAACCAGAAGCCCTGGATGAACAGAGAGGTTCGCCCTCTGCTCAATGCCAGAGATGCAGCCTTCAGGTCTGGAGACCAGGAGCCCTTCCCCTAGCTAGGGCCAACCTGAGAAGTGAAATCTCACAGGCCAAACATGGCTACAAACTGAAGGTTGAAGAGCACTTCAACTCCTCTGACCCCCAGCTTATGTGGCAAGGCATACAGTCACTCACCAGCTACAAACCACCCAACACTGTGCCCCCTACCAGCTCCACCTCCACCCCCCTCCCTGACGAGCTCAACCACTTCTACGCTCGCTTTGACCGGGAAAACAGGGAGGTGATGTCCAAGGCAGATCTACCTCTCAACGATCTGCCTCTCACACTCTCCACCTCAGAGGTCCTGAGCAAGGTGAACGCCCGGAAGGCAGCTGGCCCCGATGGAATACCTGGGCGCGTGCTCAAAGCGTGTGCAGAGCAGCTGGCCGGGGTCTTTGCGGACATTTTCAACCTGTCCTTGGCCCAAGCAGTTGTTCCCACTACCTTTAAGACCGCCACCATCGTGCCAGTGCCGAAGCACTCCACCGCTACGGCCCTGAATGACTTCCATCCTGTTGCCCTCACCCCCATCATCGCCAAGTGCTTTGAGAGGCTGGTCCTCTCACACTCAAAAACCTGCCTGCCTGCTACTTGGGACCCTCACCAGTTTGCCTACCGCCACAATAGGTCAACTGAGGACGCCATCTCCACGGCACTTCATTCCACACTGACACACTTGGACACCCAGAACTGTTACGCCAGAATGCTGTTCATTGACTTCAGCTTAGCATTCAATACTGTGATCCCCTCCAAGTTGATATCCAAGCTCAGCCAGCTTGGTATCAACTCATCCCTCTGCAATTGGACTCTGGACTTTCTATCTAACACACCCCAGTCTGTTAAGATAGACAACCTCTCCTCCTCCACTATCACCCTGAACACCAGCGTGCCACAAGGTTGCGTGCTGAGCCCTCTCCTTTACTCCCTATTCACCCATGACTGCGCTCCTATCTATGGTTCCAATTCCATAATTAAGTTCGCAGATGACACCACGGTGATAGGCCTGATCAGAGGCGACGATGAGACGGCCTACAGGGAGGAAGTACGGTACCTGACCACGTGGTGTGCACACACACCCATCTCCATCAACGGAGCTGCAGTGGAGTGTGTGCCCAGCTTCAAGTTCCTTAGCATCCACATCTCCGATGATCTCACCTGGTCCATAAACTCCTCCACCCTGGTCAAAAAGGCGCACAGCTCCTCTACTTTCTTCGGAGCCTTAAGAAAGCTCACCTTTGTCCCAGGATCCTGGTGAACTTCTACTGCTGTGCTATTGAGAGCATTCTTACAAACTGTATCACAGAATCTATAAACTAATTTTATTACTTTGAAAGGAATTCTGTAATGTAGTTTTGATTTTATGTTCAGAAAAGGCTGCTTTAAAGATCAAAACGTACTGCTCTGCATCAGACCGGAAAGCACTCCAGCGGGTGGTGAAAACTGCCCAAAGGATCACCGGTACACAACTGGACAGTATCGAACAGATCTACCGTCGACGCTGTTTGGGCAAAACCAGGAACATGATAAAAGAGTCATTCCACCCCAATAATAAACTTTTCACCATCCTCCCATCCGGCAGGCGTTACAGAAGCCTCCGCTCTCGCACCAGCAGGCTCAGGAAGAGTTTCTTCTACGAGGCAGTGACCCTGTTGAACTCTACTCCATTCCCCCACTCAACTCCATCCTCCCTCTAGCATCATCTTGCACTCCACTGCCATTTGCACAACTTTCGGTTTTGCACTGATCTTTTTCATTTCACTTCCACTGCCATTTGCACAACTTTCTGTTTTCACTGATCAGACTCCTTGCACTATTTATTTACATATTTATTAATTTATAATTATAGTTAGTATTTAAAGTATATATAGTGTATATAGTTTATTCTGTATATATTCTGTGTTCTGTATATATAATAGTACACTTTCAGTGGCCCCATCTGGCCCCTTGGAACAATTTCTAGAGGCACTATTGTAGGCCTGTAGGCCTGAAAAAGGCCTGTGTGTGTATTTGATCCTAGGGTATACGAATAAATGTTATACGAATAAATGTTATTTGATCATTAGACATTTTATATATTAAATGCTGTTGACTTTGAAATCAGTGTTGTTTCTTTTTCTGCATTTACAATTCATACACAATGTGTTAACTTGAAGCAGTACACACACACAATCACATACGGTGTGCGCGCACTCACATATACAACCAAATATGCGCACACCACAAGTTTAAAATACTTCAGATTTTACAGGTTTTGGGGATTTTGTGCCATTCCTATTAAAATAAGTTTACATTTCCTTCAGGCCCTCCAAACCTTCAAGCACTTGTAGGCTTCAATCTTTCAGGCATTTTAGCAGCGTTCAGCTAAAATTCAGCTCACCAAGAAGAGGCTTTTTCGGCTCCCAAACAGCTCTTTATTATTTTTCAATTTTTTGCCAAATTTAGTGCTACTTTGACATATGATATGTCTAGTCTAGTTCCTGAGCCCACGCGGTAATATCCTTCACAGAATGATGTCGGTTATTAATGCAGTGCCGCCTGAAGGATCGAAGGTCACGGGCATTCAATGTTGGTATTCGACCTTGCCGCTTACGTGCAGAGATTTCTCCAGATTCTCTGAATCTTTTGATGATATTATGGACTGTAGATGATGAAATCCCTAAATTCCTTGCAATTGCAACAAAACGTTCTTCAACTGTTGGACTATTTGCTTTTGCGATTTGGTTTGTAATTATACTAAACCTTATAATTTCCAGAATTCCTTAGTTTTACATGTTTAGTATAAAAAGATTAAATGTAAAAACAAACACTATTACACATTTTAATGTGGGAACACGGCACGCGGCTTCTTCCTTTAGAGCTCTTCCTTTACAGCAGCAGCTTTTTAGAGGTTTAATCATGAGAACTGTAGCCGAAGAGGTAGCGGTGTCTTAAAATCTGGACAAATATAACATGCATAGAGAGATACCACTAGAAGTTGATTGGAAAATTGTTTTGGTCTGCTTTGATCTATCCATAAAAATGTCACGGGTTAAGGGAACAGAGGACCCATAAGGTCCGAGGGCTGGCGGTGAGAGACGAGGTCGAGGGCAGGCGTAAATCCAAGGGCTGGAGAAGGGAAATGAGGTCAGGTGCAGGCATGGGTCGGTACACAGGAGCTGAGACAGAAGACGTGGTCAGGTGCAGGCATGGGTCAGCACACAGGTAAAACAAGATCAGATGAGGAGTACTGTCACGAGGATTACAAACACAAGGAAGTCACGAACGATAACAAACTGACAAAGAACACACAGAACACATGGGTATATGTATACAAGACAAGGGAGGAGACAACAAGACACAGGTGAACGACATTAGGGAAGGCAGGTAATCACACTGACGGGGACGCACAGGAAGGTAGGAGGTGAAGACGCCTGAAACAGAGACAAGACTGTGAGTTTCAAAAATAAAATAAAATTACATTACATTACGATCATTTAGCAGACGCTTTTATCCAAAGCGACGTACATTGCATTACCACCCATTACAGAGGGGGGAGCAGTTGGGGGTTCGGTGCCTTGCTCAGGGGCACCTAGGCAGGGACTCGAACCTCCGACCCTTCGGTTCCCAAGCGGAAGCCCTACCGACTCAGCTACTGCCTCCCCCTATTTATAAAATAGATAATTTAAAAAAATCAATAACAAATTATGAGAAGAACATGAATACATAAATAATAACAGGCAACACAGCAGCATCAAACAGTCTCTCTCTCTCTCTCTCTCTCTTTCTCTCTCTTTGAAGGCGCTGATCATTTTGTCTTACGAGTCAAAGAAATGTTTAGGTAGGAGATTAAAACAGGTAAAAAAATCTGAACGTGATCATTTTGATCACGTTTATTTTCCCAATTAAGGAGAGTGGTAAACTGTTCCATCTAAGAAAGACTGTCTTTCAAGTCTTCAGGGTTGCGGTGAGCGCAGTGTCTGTGGCGGGAAGGAGGTCTGAGAATGTACGAGTCATATTCTCGAGATACTTCAACCCCGAGCTACCGAGCTTGAAGGGGAAGTCTGTTTTGCGGAGATGCAAACTTAAAGTATTAATGGGGTAACATTTGCTCTTTGAAATATTGATTTTGTAGCCAGAAAAAACTTCCATTGAGTGCAGTTAATGTGTCTCAAGTGATTGTAGTATAACGACACCTGTGTCTGGGAGGTCCAGTCACTGGTTCAAAAGTATTCCTGCTAGAATCACACAATGAAGACAAAAGAACACTACAAGCAACTCAGAGAAAAGATATTTGAAAAGAATAAGTCAGGGGATGGCTACAAAACCAATTCCAACTCACTGCGCATCCCCCCGAGTTCATTTAAATCCATCAACAAGAAATGGGAGGAGTATGGCCATCCTCACAAACTGGGCAAGAGGGAGACTGGTGAGGGAGACCACCAAGACACCTACGACCTCTCTGAAGGAGTTAAAACCTTCAGTGGCTGAGATTGGAGAGACTGTGCATACAACTGTTGCCCGAGTACTTCACTAGTCAAAGCTGTATGGGAGAGTGGCAAAGACAAAGCCACTGTTGAAAAATCTCGAACTGGAGTTTGCCCAAAGGCATGTGGGAGACTCCAAGGTCAATTTGGAGGAAGGTTATTTGATCTGATGAGACAAAAATGAAGCTTTTGGGTCATCAGATTGTTCGCTCTGTTTGGCCAACACTTAAACACTGCACATCTCCACAAACACACTATCCCCACATTGCAGCATGGTGGTGTGGCAGCATCATGGTGTGGGAGGCTTCTTGGCAGCAGGCCCCAGAAGGCTTGTAAAGATAGAGGGGAAAATAAATGCAGCAAAATTAAGTGAAATCTTGGAGGACATTATGACTCAGTATGCAAGAGAGCTACAACCTCGGAGAAGAGCTGTTCACGCCCGATTCCTTTTGCAAGGAAAAATGGAAAGAAATTGCAGTGTTCAGACGTGCAAGCCTGATAGAGACCTCTCCACAGAGACTCAGTGCTGTGATTGCGGCCAAAGGTGCATGTACTAATTGGCTTGTACCTGTACTCTGCTCAATGACAATGAAGTTGAATCAAATCTAATTCACTGGTGTAGCCATACTGACACCTACCGGAAGTTTGCAGATATTGCTGCATAGTAATGACTAGTGATCAAAACACATCACACACAATATTGAACCCAAATAACACAAAAGAAGAATATAAAGGAACCCTCTTATTAACATCCTTTCAATGGAAATACGTTTGTCTACCCTAAACATGACATCTGCGCCACATTGAGGTCACAGACATTCCTTATGTCACCCTTTGTCCTTTTGTCACCATAGAGAGAATTATCATTTTGGGTTCATTTAATCAGTGTTACACATTGGCAACATACACAAATCTATTCCCATGTCTGAAGAAACACTAAGCAGTGTATTGGATACACAGCAAAATGACTTCATCCAGGGTCATGGGTGGCTTCATCACTTTTTTCTAAACACTGTAAAACGGTACCTTGTCCTCCCATCTTGTCTTTACTTCATTTATAAATTTGCTCTTGGCCACACCCAGAATCGGCCTCAGCTCACACATCACCTATAATGCAAGTAAGTGTTAACACTTGCAACAATGCTTGCTGAGTGGATAAGCCAAAATTATGAATTAATCGCTGGCATTATGAAGATCCTTGAAACATGGCTATGCATCAGGGATCATTGTGAGCTCATCCTCTTCTTTCAGGACGTTACTGTTGATGAAGGCTCTTCTAAACACCTTCAAACTGTACCTAGTCACCCCATCTCAATTCCATTGAGTGCAGTAAATGTGTCTCAAGTGATTGTAGTTTAACAACACCTGTGTCTGGGAGGTCCAGTCACTGGTTCAGAAGTATTCGTGCTAGAATTACACACAGTGAAGACAAAAGAACACTCCAACTCCACACTGGTGAGGGGGGACCTCCAAGACACCTACGACCACTCTGAAGGAGTTAAACCTTAAAACCTTCAGTGGCTGAGATTGGAGAGACTGTGCATACAACTGTTGCCCGAGTTTTTCACTAGTCAAAGCTGTATTTGAGGGTGGCAAAGAGAAAGCCACTGTTAAAAAATCTCAAACTGGAGTTCGCCCAAAGGCATGTGGGAGACTCCAAGGTCAATTTGGAGGAAGGTCTGATTGATTGAAATTTAGCCTTTGGGTCATCATATTATTCGCTCTGTTTTGCCAACACTTAAACACTGCACATCTCCACAAACAAACTATCCCCACATTGCAGCATGGTGGTGTGGCAGCATCATGAAATGGGATGCTTCCTGGCAGCAGGCCCTGGAAGGCTTGTAAAGATAGAGGGGAAAATGAATGCAGCAACATTTCGTGAAATCCTGGAGGACATTATGACTCAGTATGCAAGAGAGCAACAAACCTCGGAGAAGAGCTGTTCACGCCGGATCCCAAAGCAAGCTTACAGAGCTTGTGCTTTTTTGCAAGGAAGAATGGACAGAAATTGCAGTATCCAGACGTGCAAGCCTGATAGAGACCTCTCCACACAGACTCAGTGCTGTGATTGCGGCCAACGGTGCATCTACTCATTGGCTTGTACCTGTACTCTGCTCAATGACAATGAAGTTGAATTAAATCTAATTCACTGGTGTAGCCTTACTGACACCTACCGGAAGATTGCAGATATTGCTGCATAGTAATGACTAGTGATCAAAACACATCACACACAATATTGAACCCAAATAACACAAAAGAAGAATATAAAGGAACCCTCTTATTAACATCCTTTCAATGGAAATACGTTTGTCTACCCTAAACATGACATCTGCGCCACATTGAGGTCACAGACATTCCTTGTGTCACCCTTTGTCCTTTTGTCACCATAGTGAGAATTATCATTTTGGTTTAATTTAATCAGTGTTACATATTGGCAACATACACAAATCTATTCCCATGTCTGAAGAAACACTAAGCAGTGTATTGGATACACAGCAACATGACTTCATCCAGGGTCATGGGTGGCTTCATCACTTTTTTCTAAACACTGTAAAACGGCACCTTGTCCTCCCATCTTGTCTTTACTTCATGTATAAATTTGCTCTTGGCCACACCCAGAATCGGCCTCAGCTCACACATCAGCTATAATGCAAGTAAGTGTTAAAACTTGCAACAATGCTCGCTGAGTGGATAAGCCAAAATTATGAATTAATCACTGGCATTATGAAGATCCTTGAAACATGGCTATGCATAAGGGATGATTGTTAGCTTGTCCTCTTCTTTCAGGACGTTACTGTTGATGAAGGCTCTTCTAAACACCTTCAAACTACACCTAGTCACCCCATCTCAATTCCATTGAGTGCAGTTAATGTGTCTCAAGTGATTGTAGGGAGGCAGTGGCTCAGTGGGTAGTGTAACTTGGGAACTGGAGGGTCGCCGGTTCGAGCCCCTGCCGAGGTGCCCCTGTGCAAGGCACCGAACCCTCAATTGCTCCCCCCTCTGCGAAGGGTGGTAATGTAATGTAAGTCGCTTTGGATAAAAGCGTCTGCCAAATGATCGTAATGTAATGTAATGTAGTATAACGACTGTGTCTGGGAGGTCCAGTCACTGGTTCAGAAGTATTCCTGCTAGAAATACATAATGAAGACAAAAGAACACTCCAAGCAACTCAGAGAAAAGAAATTTGAAAAGAATAAGTCAGGGGATGGCTACAAAACCAATTCCGACTCACTGCGCATCCCCCCCGAGTTCATTTACATCCATCATCAAGAATTTTTTTATTTTTGTGAGTATGGCCATCCTCACAAACTGAGTTACTGGGCAAGAGGGAGACTGGTGAGGGAGACCACCAAGACACCTACGACCACTCTGAAGGAGTTAAAACCTTCAGTGGCTGAGATTGGAGAGACTGTGCATACAACTGTTGCCCGAGTACTTCACTAGTCAAAGCTATAGGGGAGCGTGGCAAAGAGAAAGCCAATGTTGAAAAATCTTGAACTGGAGTTAGCCCAAAGGCATGTGGGAGACTCCAAGGTCAATTTGGAGGAAGGTTATTTGATCTGATGAGACAAAAATTTGGCTTTTGGGTCATCAGATTATTCGCTCTGTTTGGCCAACATGTAAACACTGCACATCTCCACAAACACACCATCCCCACATTGAAGCGTGGTGGTGGCAGCATCATGGTGTGGGATGCTTCTTGGCAGCAGGCCCTGGAAGGCTTGTAAAGATAGAGGGGAAAATGAATGCAGCAACATTTTGTGAAATCCTGGAGGACATTATGACTCAGTATGCAAGAGAGCAACAACCTCGGAGAAGAGCTGTTCACGCCTGATTCCCAAGCAAGCTGACAGAGCTTGAGCTTTTTTACAAGTGAGCATGGAAAGAAATTGCAGTATCCAGACGAGCAAGCCTGATAGAGACCTCTCCATACAGACTCAGTGCTGTGATTGCGGCCAACGGTGCATCTACTCATTGGCTTGTACCTGTACTCTGCTCAATGACAATGAAGTTGAATCAAATCTAATTCACTGGTGTAGCCTTACTGACACCTACTGGAAGTTTGCAGATATTGCTGCATAGCAATGACTAGTGATCAAAACACATCACACACAATATTGAACCCAAATAACACAAAAGAAGAATATAAAGGAACCCTCTTATTAACATTCTTTCAATGGAAATACGATTGTCTACCCTAAACATGACATCTGTGAAACATTGAGGTCACAGACATTTCTCTTGTCACCCTTTGTCCTTTTGTCACCATCGAGAGAATTATCATTTTGGGTTAATTTAATCAGTGTTACATATTGGCAACATACACAAATCTATTCCCATGTCTGAAGAAACACTAAGCAGTGTATTGGAAACACAGCAACATGACTTCATCCAGAGTCATGGGTGGCTTCATCACTTTCTTCTAAACACTGTCAAACGGCACCTTGTCATCCCATCTCTTCTTTAATTCATTTATAAATTTGCTCTTGGCCACACCCAGAATCAGCCTCAGCTCACACATCAGCTATAATGCAAGTAAGTGTTAAAACTTGCAACAATGCTGGCTGAGTGGATAAGCCAGATTTGATCGGCTGGATTCAGCCCTGAAAATCCAGATGGCCCAACCAGTGACTTGGAGGAGGAGGAGCTACAGATCCCATGATGATCACACACATCTCACACACTTCTCACTGCAAAAGCTTTTTCAGTAAGAAAAACGTCACTAAATTATTTTTTTAATCAAATATTCACTCAAGCCAACTCACTGCGCATCCCCCGGAGTTCGTTTCAACCCATCATCAAGAATTGGAAGGAGTTTGGCCATCCTCACAAACTGAGTGACTGGGCAAGAGGGAGACTGGTGAGGGAGACCACCAAGACACCTATGACCTGTCTGAAGGAGTTAAAACATTCAGTGGCTGAGATTGGAGAGAATGTGCACACAACTGTTGCTCGAGTTCTTCACTAGTCAAAGCTGTATCGGACAGTGGCAAAGAGAAAGCCACTGTTGAAAAATCTCAAACTGGAGTTTGCCCAAAGGCATGTGGGAGACTCCAAGGTCAATTTGGGGGAAGGTTATTTGATCTGTTGAGACAAAAATGTACTTTTTAGGTCATCAGATTATTCGCTCTGTTTGGCCAACGCTTAAACACTGCACATCTCCACAAACACACTATCCCCACATTGCAGCATGGTGGTGTGGCAGCATCATGGTGTGGGGGGCTTCTTGGCAGCAGGCCCCAGAAGGCTTGTAAAGATAGAGGGGAAAATGAATGCAGCAACATTTTGTGAAATCCTGGAGGACATTATTACTCAGTATGCAAGAGAGCTACAACCCCGGAGAAGAGCTGTTCACGCCCGATCCCTTTTGGAAGCTTACAGAGCTTGAGCTTTTTTGCAAGGAGGAATGGACAGAAATTGCAGTATCCAGAAGAGCAAGCCTGATAGAGACCTCTCCACACAGACTCAGTGCTGTGATTGCAGCCAACGGTGCATGTACAAATTGGCTTGTACCTGTACTCTGCTCAATGACAATAAAGTTGAATCAAATCTAATTCACTGGTGTAGCCTTACTGACACCTACTGGAAGTTTGCACACATTGCTGCATAGTAATGACTAGTGATCATAACACATCACACACAATATTAAACCCAAATAACACAAAAGAAGAATATAAAGGAACCCTCTTATTAACATCCTTTCAATGGAAATACGTTTGTCTACCCTAAACATGACATCTGCGCCACATTGAGGTCACAGACATTCCTTATGTCACCCTTTGTCCTTTTGTCACCATGGAGAGAATTATCATTTTGGTTTAATTTAATCAGTGTTACATATTGGCAACATACACAAATCTATTCCCATGTCTGAAGAAACACTAAGTAGTGTATTGGATACACAGCAACATGACTTCATCCAGGTCATGGGTGGCTTCTAACTTTCTTCTAAACACTGTAAAACGGCACCTTGTCCTCCCATCTCATCTTTACTTCATGTATAAATTTGCTCTTGGCCACACCCAGAATCGGCCTCAGCTCACACATCATCTATAATGCAAGTAAGTGTTAAAACTTGCAACAATGCTTGCTGAGTGGATAAGCCACAATTATGAATTAATCACTGGCATTATGAAGACCGTTGAAACATGGCTATGCATCAGGGATCATTGTTAGCTTGTCCTCTTCTTTCAGTACATTACTGTTGATGAAGGCTCTTCTAAACACCTTCAAACTACACCTAGTCACCCCATCTCAATTCCATCGAGTGCAGTTAATGTGTCTCAAGTGATTGAAGTAAAACGACACCTGTGTCTGGGAGGTCCAGTCACTGGTTCAGAAAACAAAAGAACACTCCAAGCAACTCAGAGAAAAGATCATTAGAAAGTATAAGTCAGGGGACGGCTACAAAACTCTTTCCAACTCACTGCACATCCCCTGGAGTTCATTTAAATCCATCATCAAGAAATTGAGTGACTGGGCAAGAGGGAGACTGGTGAGGGGAGTCCACCAAGACACCTACGATCACTCTGAAGGAGTTAAAACCTTCAGTGGCTGAGATTGGAGGGACTGTGCATACAACTGTTGCCCGAGTACTTCACTAGTCAAAGCTGCATTTGAGGGTGGCAAAGAGAAAGCCACTGTTGAAAAATCTGGAACTGGAGTTCGCCCAAAGGCATGTGGGAGACTCCAAGGTCAATTTGGAGGAAGGTTAGTTGAACTGATGAGACAAAAATTTAGCTTTTGGGTCATCAGATTTTTTGCTCTGTTTGGATAACACGTAAACACTGCATATCTCCACAAACACACCATCCCCACATTGAAGCATGGTGGTGGCAGCATCATGGTGTGGGATGCTTCTCGGCAGCAAGTGCAGTCAGCGCCGACAGGTTTGAATGCATGTGTGCCGTGAGGAAGGGTGTGTTTCCTGTGTGTGTGACTAAGAGAACAAAAGGGAGCCGCGTGTGTGTCCAGTTTGGGCTCCATTGCAAATACGAAGTACATAAACTCTGAAATTTGAAGCTGAAAATTGTAGTAGAAGTACAACTACTAAAAACTTGTACATAAAGTAGTGGTCAAAATTGATGGTTGAATGTTCCTTCTGGCAATATAATCGGTTAAAAACCTGTTGCAGTGTTGTTTTGTTGTGTGCTGCGGGAGCACTGCTTTTACGGTGTTGAAAAATAGTTGAAACTTACGTTGCTATATTTTGTGCTGTATTGCTATATTCACCCAGTGTGTTGAGACAGATGTGTACGCAGCTCTGTCCTGTGCCCTACTGAAGCATAGGAGGGGCGTATACCACCGAGTGGGCGTGCCTAGACCTCACACACTCGGGCCTGCTTAACAGGAAGAAAGGAGAGAGGCTGACTTCCCTCCTCCCCATCTGAGACTCTATGGAGTCAGGTCTGACCACTTAATATTATTTGGCTTACACCACATATTCTGTACATTAACTGAGAGCTGCAATACATTATGGCATATATGGTTGCATTGTTTGATTTAAATGTATTACCAGATGCTGAATTCAGAATAAGTGCTTAAGAAGAGGTGACGTAGGACATATAACATAACTTGTGCTTGAAACATGTATGTTGCTTAACTTAGTTAAGAAGACCAAATTGCAATTATTGCCATTCTAAAATTACGCAATTGAGCCTATCCAGGTATAAAAACATCAAAAGACAATATTCAAATTGTTGATACGCACAGCAGAAATGGACGGAATACCGGTAACCCTCTTGGGAATGAAATATCCCCTGAGCAAAAAAGACATAGTGAAAACATCTGAAAATTGGGAGAAGCGAACTAAAAACTTATGCAGTCCTTGGCCAGCTGGAGGCACATTTGACGTCAATGCATTCGAAGAGATGCAACTCAAAAAAAAAATAAAAGACTAAAAACCGTTGGACAAAGGCAAGAAAAGACAACAGAAAAGACAGAAAGAGGAAGAGATAATTAAATTGTTCAAAGATGAAGGCACAAATTACAGGAACAGGTTGAGAGAAATCCGAGAGAATTTAAGAGCTAAAAAGGTGCGAGCGGAGAGGAAACAGACAAAGAAACAGCTAGTGTCAACAGATACTGCAGGAATATATCCAAATCTGGCAGGGGTCGTTCAAATTTCAGGAGACATTGAATTTGATCCTTACCGAGCATCTCATGTCCAATATAAAGAGTCGACTCCAAAAGTTTACAGCAGAGAAAGGAACAAGGAAGTTGTAAAGGACAAACCAAAAGTCTTAGATTGTTTTGCAGAGAGAAACCAGGCTCTGAAAGAGAAAGAGGCAGAGGCATATTGGTTGAAGTTTGACCAACTAAGTGAAGAAAACCTGTAACATACTAAGTATCAAGAGATAGAAGTAGAGGCAGAACAGGAAAAAGGGCTTAAGAGATGTTAAGGGAGAAGCGAGGGCACACGATATGAGAGAGCAGGGCAAAGTATGTGACGCTCGAGCAAATTACACTGAAGGACCTCGGGAAGTAGAACAGAGAGATATTGTGTCAGGAAGTCTTACATTTGCTGCAGGAAGCCAACAGGGGGCCAAAAGCAAGGAGAAAGATTATGACCTTAGATACAGACCTGCAATAAGGCCTCCAGACAGATATGACCCTGGGCAATATCCAATATGGATAAAGGGGGCACAGGGACAGTATAGCCCATGGCAAACACTCGACCTTGAGGGACTGATTGCTCGACTTCCTAACGTCCATGAGGGGGCCAGCAAATGGATAAAAGCATTCAAGGAAGAGACAGTGGGCAAAATATTGGCTCTTGGCGACATTAAGGCACTGTGGGCCCGAACCATGGGGGTGCCAACAATGGAAAATGTCTTGCGCATGAGTGGCGCACAATGGATGGTTGATCCACTAGCCGATGGAACTGAATTCAATCCATATCGAGCTGGCTTATGGGGGGCCCTGAGGAAAGAATATCCGGTCAAGATTGACCCCAAGGCACTGAAGGGTGAGCTTCTTACTGATACAGAGAATCCTGCTGCCTACATCAGTCGTCAACTGAAAAGATGGAAGCAGGAAACTGAGGAGGAAGCTGAGAGAAGCCACAATGACACAATGACACCACAATGACAATTCTGGAATCAATCTTCAAATGAGCGTAACATAAAAAAGAACAAATGTTTATTGGCTGGGGGATATAACTGAACAAATGACTTAAATTCTACAGAAGTGGGAACATTTTAAATTTAATCTAATACATAATAATAGGAAAACAGGGAGCAGCCATAAATATTGACCCCAATCCTTTCATTTTCAGAGTGATACAATGTTCCTGAATCTATAACATACATGACTTTGCGGGTAAATCTTAATTTGGAATCAAAAGACTTGAGAGGTACTTTTAGGGCGCTGCTAGTTTACTGTTTTATTTTTACTATTTGTATTATTGCACAGTGTAGATACACTGTGCAAGAAAAATTGCAAACAACAGGGATATTGGTCGCCATTTTTGCAGACAATGGTGGATGATGTGCTAGGACAATGGGAAATTTGTGCCCAAAATAATGCAAGAAAAGGAATATTAGCCATATTCCAGTGCCAGAAGGACCATTCAAACATCTGTTCACAGACTATGTTGACGTGAGAAAATCAGTGCATGGAAAGCATTGCATGGTAGTAATAATTGATCGCTTAAGTCGTTGGGTTGAAGAAATAGCATCAAAAGGCCTAGGGTCAGAAACTGTTGTTAAGTTCTTGATAAAAGAAGTAATTCCACGTTTTGGTATACATTCAGAAATAAGTTCAGATAATGGATCAGCATTTGTGCAGAACGTAGCTTGAGGAATCTTATAACAGTTAAGAAGCAGACAAAGGTTGGTTGGTTGGTTGGTGTATATCATCATCAGTCTCAAGGGACAGTCAAAAGAGTTCTCTAAAAGGCAAAGCAGCACAAAGCTCAATTGCAATGATGCTCTACCACTTACACTAATGAGTTATCGCATGCAAACTAACAGAAGCAGACATTTAACCCTGCATGAGAGGCGGACTGGTGGACTCATGCCACACCGCATTTGAGAGGACCCTATAAGGGACCTCCGCTTGAGCAGTTGCAAATGCAGTTGAAGGAATATATGAGGTGGCTAACTGCCATACATGAAGTCATCTATTTACAGGAAAAAAACAGGGTTCCTGATTCTAGTTCAGTAGCAGAGAGCCCGGTGGTGCCAGGAGACCAGGTCCACATTCAGGTCCAGAGAAAGTGACGCGAAGGGCCATACACAGGGCAACACCAACTGCTGTCCAGGTGGAGGGAAGAACTACATGGTACCATCCAAACCACTACACCACTGTCCATAGAGCTGAAGCAGACATCTAGCATTGCCACGCACGAGGACATCTATATCAACATATATGAACTTTGCACTTCCTGTATCAGTATCGGGTTGATATATGTATACTCTGTATCAGCATATTAACATGCATTTGTTACTCATGGTGTTTGCATCTGTATTGGTAAATGCAGGAACTACAATATTCCTATAGGAAGAACTCTTGATTGTGTAAATTTATGCTAATCTCATTTTGATCTTATTTTCAGTTAAATAGGTAATTCATTTACTCAGTAATCACAGTGAAGCAATTCATATTTCAGTTTTACATTGTTGGTTTATGTTTATGATCTACACACAACTGGGCACCGCAGGCAAAATGCTGACTTGACAAGATCTGCCAGGCTTACATTCCATTTATAACCTATATTTATGTATGTAACCTATTTTTATGTATGTATTGTAATGGAACCATATCCAGCGCAAAAGCGTGATCGCCCATGATTAAGTTGAGAGGCAAGGGGGTCTTGAGGGAATTTTTCTAGCATTTTGATGCTAGTTTTTGTCCGTCACTGGTTGTTTGGTTCCAGCTAAAATATGTATATCATCATGTTGGCGATATTGAAATCGCCAAAGGGGGAATTATGTGGAAGAAAATGTACTATATTCAGGACAATAGTATGCAAGTGAACCGTGTGTTCTTGGCAATCATTTAATATTATGTAACTGTTCAATATCAGAAAGGAAGTACACAAGTTGTTTTTAACCTTGAGTGTTTTACCAGAAACATCCATCATCAGCGAGGAAGCGACATTGTGTATTGCCAGGTCACCGTGACATGGTTACTAAGGTAGCCAGGGCCAACAATAGAACAATGGAAAGTTCTAGTTTGGGTTTGTGAGGGCTGGGGTGAGGTTCTAAGAACTCCTTGATATAAACTGATGTTGGCTCTATGTGGAGCCAGTGCCCATATTCACAATGACGTGTAAGATAGCACTCATGTGTGAATGAATAAACGAAGATACACAGCCTCAACTGTCTCCGCAAATTGATATATAGAATTATGCTATTGTATATTGTTCTTCTAAACACCTTCAAACTGCACCTAGTCACCCCATCTCATTTCCATTGAGTGCAGTTAATGTGTCTCAAGTGATTGTAGTATAACGACACCTGTGTCTGAGAGGTCCAGTCACTGGTTCAGAAGTATTCCTGCCAGAATTACACAATGAAGACAAAAGAACACTCCAAGCAACTCAGAGAAAAGATATTTGAAAAGAATAAGTCAGGGGATGGCTACAAAACAAATTCCAACTCACTGCGCATCCCCCCCGAGTTCATTTCAATCCATCATCAAGAAATGGGAGGAGTATGGCCATCCTTGCAAATTGAGTGACTGGGCAAGAGGGAGACTGGTGAGGGAGACCACCAAGGCACCTACGACCTCTCTGAAGGAGTTAAAACCTTCAGTGGCTGAGATTGGAGAGACTGTGCATACAACTGTTGCCCGAGTACTTCACTAGTCAAAGCTGTATGGGAGAGTGGCAAAGACAAAGCCACTGTTGAAAAATCTCGAACTGGAGTTCGCCCAAAGGCATGTGGGAGATTCCAAGGTCAATTTGGAGGAAGGTTATTTGATCTGATGAGACAAAAATGTAGCTTTTGGGTCATCAGATTATTCGCTCTGTTTGGCCAACACGTAAACACTGCACATCTCCACAAACACACCATCCCCACATTGAAGCATGGTGGTGGCAGCATCATGGTGTGGGATGCTTCTTGGCAGCAGGCCCTTGAATGCTTGCAAAGATAGAGGGGTAAATGAATGCAGCAGAATTTTGTAAAATCCTGGAGGACATTATGACTCAGTATGCAAGAGAGCTACAACCTCGGAGAAGAGCTGTTCACGCCCGATCCTGAAGCAAGCTTACAGAGCTTGTGCTTTTTTGCAAGGAAGAATGGACAGAAATTTCAGTATCCAGACGTGCAAGCCTGATAGAGACCTCTCCACACCGACTCAGTGCTGTGATTGCAGCCAACGGTGCATGTACTAATTGGCTTGTACCTGTACCATGCTCAATGACAATGAAGTTGAAGCAAATCTAATTCACTGGTGTAGCCTTACTGACACCTACTGGAAGTTTGCAGATATTGCTGCATAGTAATGACAAGTGATCAAAACACATCACACACAATATTAAACCCAAATAACACAAAAAAAAGAATATAAAGTAACCCTCATATTAACATCCTTTCAATGGAAATACGCTTGTCTACCCTAAACATGACATCTACGCCACATTGAGGTCACAGACATTCCTTATGTCACCCTTTGTCCTTTTGTCACCATGGAGAGAATTATCATTTTGGTTTAATTTAATCAGTGTTACATATTGGCAACATACACAAATCTATTCCCATGTCTGAAGAAACACTAAGCAGTGTATTGGATACACAGCAACATGACTTCATCCAGGGTCATGGGTGGCTTCATCACTTTTTTCTAAACACTGTAAAATGGCACCTTGTCCTCCCATCTCATCTTTACTTCATGTATGAATTTGCTCTTGGCCACACCCAGAATCGGCCTCAGCTCAAACATCACCTATAATGCAAGTAAGTGTTAAAACTTGCAACAATGCTTGCTGAGTGCATAAGCCAAAATTATGATTTAATCACTGGCATTATAAAGATCCTTGAAACATGGCTATGCATCAGGGATCATTGTTAGCTTGTCCTCTTCTTTCAGGATGTAACTGTTGATGAAGGCTCTTCTAAACACCTTCAAACTACACCTAGTCACCCCATCTCAATTCCATCGAGTGCAGTTAATGTGTCTCAAGTGATTGTAGTATAACGACACCTGTGTCTGGGAGGTCCAGTCACTGGTTCAGAAGTATTCCTGCTAGAATTACACAATGAAGACAAAAGAACACTCCAAGCAACTCAGAGAAAAGATATTTGAAAAGAATAAGTCAGGGGATGGCTACAAAACCATTTCCAACTCACTGCACATCCCCCCGAGTTCATTTCAATCCATCATCAAGAAATGGGAAGAGTATGGCCATCCTCGCAAATTGAGTGACTGGGCAAGAGGGAGACTGGTGAGGGAGACCACCAAGACACCTACGACCTCTCTGAAGGAGTTAAAACCTTCAGTGGCTGAGATTGGAGAGACTGTGCATACAACTGTTGCCCGAGTTCTTCACTAGTCAAAACTGTATGGGAGAGTGGCAAAGAGAAAGCCACTGTTGAAAAATCTGGAACTGGAGTTTGCCCAAAAGGCATTTGAGAGACTCCAAGGTCAATTTGGAGGAATGTTATTTGATCTGATGAGACACAAATTTTGCATTTGGGTCATCAGATTATTCGCTCTGTTTGGCCAACACGTAAACACTGCACATCTCCACAAACACACCATCCCAACTTTGAAGCATGGTGGTGGCAGCATCATGGTGTGGGATGCTTCTTGGCAGCAGGCCCTGGAAGGCTTTTAAAGAAAGAGGGGAAAATGAATGCAGCAACATTCTGTGAAATCCTGGAGGACATTATGACTTAGTATGCAAGAGAGCAACAACCTCGGAGAAGAGCAGTTCACGCCCGATCCCGAAGCAAGCTTACAGAGCTTGAGCTTTTTTGCAAGGAGGAATGGACAGAAATTGCAGTATCCAGACGTGCAAGCCTGATAGAGACCTCTCCACACAGACTCAGTGCTGTGATTGCAGCCAAAGGTGCATGTACTAATTGGCTTGTACCTGTGCTCTGCTCAATGACAATGACGTTGAATCAAATCTAATTCACTGGTGTAGCCTTACTGACACCTACTGGAAGTTTGCAGATATTGCTGCATAGTAATGACTATTGATCAAAACACATCACACACAATATTAAACCCAAATAACACAAAAAAAGAATATAAAGGAACCCTCTTATTAACATCCTTTCAATGGAAATACATTTGTCTACCCTAAACATGACATCTGCGAAACATTGAGGTCACAGACATTCCTTATGTCACCCTTTGTCCTTTTGTCACCATAGAGAGAATTATCATTTTGGTTTAATTTAATCAGTGTTACATATTGGCAACATACACAAATCTATTCCCATGTCTGAAGAAACACTAAGCAGTGTATTGGATACACAGCAACATGACTTCATCCAGGGTCATGGGTGGCTTCATCACTTTCTTCTAAACACTGTAAAATGGCACCTTGTCCTCCCATCTCATCTTTACTTCATGTATGAATTTGCTCTTGGCCACACCCAGAATCGGCCTCAGCTCAAACATCACCTATAATGCAAGTAAGTGTTACAACTTGCAACAATGCTTGCTGAGTGCATAAGCCAAAATTATGATTTAATCACTGGCATTATGAAGATCCTTGAAACATGGCTATGCATCAGGGATCATTGTTAGCTTGTCCTCTTCTTTCAGGATGTAACTGTTGATGAAGGCTCTTCTAAACACCTTCAAACTACACCTAGTCACCCCATCTCAATTCCATCGAGTGCAGTTAATGTGTCTCAAGTGATTGTAGTATAACGACACCTGTGTCTGGGAGGTCCAGTCACTGGTTCAGAAGTATTCCTGCTAGAATTACACAATGAAGACAAAAGAACACTCCAAGCAACTCAGAGAAAAGATATTTGAAAAGAATAAGTCAGGGGATGGCTACAAAACCATTTCCAACTCACTGCGCATCCCCCCGAGTTCATTTCAATCCATCATCAAGAAATGGGAGGAGTATGGCCATCCTCGCAAATTGAGTGACTGGGCAAGAGGGAGACTGGTGAGGGAGACCACCAAGACACCTACGACCTCTCTGAAGGAGTTAAAACCTTCAGTGGCTGAGATTGGAGAGACTGTGCATACAACTGTTGCCCGAGTTCTTCACTAGTCAAAGCTGTATGGGAGAGTGGCAAAGAGAAAGCCACTGTTGAAAAATCTGGAACTGGAGTTTGCCCAAAAGGCATTTGAGAGACTCCAAGGTCAATTTGGAGGAATGTTATTTGATCTGATGAGACACAAATTTTGCATTTGGGTCATCAGATTATTCGCTCTGTTTGGCCAACACGTAAACACTGCACATCTCCACAAACACACCATCCCAACTTTGAAGCATGGTGGTGGCAGCATCATGTTGTGGGATGCTTCTTGGCAGCAGGCCCTGGAAGGCTTTTAAAGAAAGAGGGGAAAATGAATGCAGCAACATTCTGTGAAATCCTGGAGGACATTATGACTTAGTATGCAAGAGAGCAACAACCTCGGAGAAGAGCTGTTCACGCCCGATCCCGAAGCAAGCTTACAGAGCTTGAGCTTTTTTGCATGGAAGAATGGACAGAAATTGCAGTATCCAGACGTGCAAGCCTGATAGAGACCTCTCCACACAGACTCAGTGCTGTGATTGCAGCCAAAGGTGCATGTACTAATTGGCTTGTACCTGTGCTCTGCTCAATGACAATGACGTTGAATCAAATCTAATTCACTGGTGTAGCCGTACTGACACCTACTGGAAGTTTGCAGATATTGCTGCATAGTAATGACTATTGATCAAAACACATCACACACAATATTAAACCCAAATAACACAAAAAAAGAATATAAAGGAACCCTCTTATTAACATCCTTTCAATGGAAATACATTTGTCTACCCTAAACATGACATCTGCGAAACATTGAGGTCACAGACATTCCTTATGTCACCCTTTGTCCTTTTGTCACCATGGAGAGAATTATCATTTTGGTTTAATTTAATCAGTGTTACATATTGGCAACATACACAAATCTATTCCCATGTCTGAAGAAACACTAAGCAGTGTATTGGATACACAGCAACATGACTTCATCCAGGGTCATGGGTGGCTTCATCACTTTCTTCTAAACACTGTAAAATGGCACCTTGTCCTCCCATCTCATCTTTACTTCATGTATGAATTTGCTCTTGGCCACACCCAGAATCGGCCTCAGCTCAAACATCACCTATAATGCAAGTAAGTGTTAAAACTTGCAACAATGCTTGCTGAGTGCATAAGCCAAAATTATGATTTAATCACTGGCATTATGAAGATCCTTGAAACATGGCTATGCATCAGGGATCATTGTTAGCTTGTCCTCTTCTTTCAGGATGTAACTGTTGATGAAGGCTCTTCTAAACACCTTCAAACTACACCTAGTCACCCCATCTCAATTCCATCGAGTGCAGTTAATGTGTCTCAAGTGATTGTAGTATAACGACACCTGTGTCTGGGAGGTCCAGTCACTGGTTCAGAAGTATTCCTGCTAGAATTACACAATGAAGACAAAAGAACACTCCAAGCAACTCAGAGAAAAGATATTTGAAAAGAATAAGTCAGGGGATGGCTACAAAACCATTTCCAACTCACTGCACATCCCCCCGAGTTCATTTCAATCCATCATCAAGAAATGGGAGGAGTATGGCCATCCTCGCAAATTGAGTGACTGGGCAAGAGGGAGACTGGTGAGGGAGACCACCAAGACACCTACGACCTCTCTGAAGGAGTTAAAACCTTCAGTGGCTGAGATTGGAGAGACTGTGCATACAACTGTTGCCCGAGTTCTTCACTAGTCAAAGCTGTATGGGAGAGTGGCAAAGAGAAAGCCACTGTTGAAAAATCTGGAACTGGAGTTTGCCAAAAGGCATTTGAGAGACTCCAAGGTCAATTTGGAGGAATGTTATTTGATCTGATGAGACACAAATTTTGCTTTTGGGTCATCAGATAATTCAGAAATCCATATCCACAAACAAACCATCCCCACATTGGTGGGGCAGCATCATGGTGTGGGATGCTTCTCAGCAGCAGGCCCTGGAAAGCTTGTAACTATAGAGGGGAAAATGAATGCAGCAACATTTTGTGAAATCCTGGAGGACATTATGACTCAGTATGCAAGAGAGGGACAACGTCGGAGAAGAGCTGTTCATGCCCGATTCCCAAGCAACCTGACAGAGCTTGAGCTTTTTTGCTAGGAAGAATGGAAAGAAATTGCAGTATCCAGATGTACAAGCCTGATTGAGACCTCTCCACACAGACTCAGTGCTGTGATTGCAGCCAAAGGTGCATCTACTCATTGGCTTGTACCTGTACTCTGCTCAATGACAATAAAGTTGAATCAAATCTAATTCAGTCGTGTAGCCGTACTGACACCTACTGGAAATTTGCAGATATTGCTGCATAGTAATGACTGGTGATCAAAACACATCACACACATCATTAAACCCACATAACACAAAAGAAGAATATAAATGAACCCTCTTATTAACATTGTTTCAAAGGAAATACGATTGTCTACCCTAACATGACATCTGTGCCACATTGAGGTCACAGACATTCCTTTTGTCACCCTTTGTCCTTTTGTCACCACCAAGAGTATTATCAATCTGAGTGTATTTAATCAGCGATACGTATCGGTAACATACACCAATCTATTCCCATGAGTGGCGTCCGGCAGGAGACCGTAAGCGTCTGGTCAGGACAGGGTCCGATTCTTTTGTCTTTCAATGGCCAAAAGAAGGGGGAGGCTGACCTGACCCAAAGACTGACTCAAGTTCTGGGCTTGGGAGGAGGAGGAGATTGCGGTGGCAGCGGTGGTAGTAGTCGCCAGAGTTAGAAAGGAGGAAGACAAAATCTACCACCCGACCTGCCCCCAGTCCAGTATGTGTGATGTGGCCCAAGGTGAGTAGTGTGAAAATACACATTTTAATATGTCACGTAGAAGATTGGGGGATTAAAAATCACTTATTCTCACTTGTGTAATTACTCACAGCTATGACACCAGACAACTGAAAAGACACCAGCATGGCAATGCCAGTGATCAACTGCCAGCGGACAGTCCTGTCCCTCAGTAACTGTAGAACAGAAACAACTTGTAGATTGTTCTGGCGCTCCATTCCGTCATTCCATGCATTCCATTCATCTCTCCTTTTTTTCAGAGGAATCTCCTGAGGGGTGAGACCAAAACAGAATATTTAAAAGTAGCATTGAACTGCTTAATTCCAGAAGTTTTAAATAGAGTTACTTGTGTCTAGTTTGTTTGTAATTTATGTTGAAAATTACCAGTATTTGTCCTTTAGAACCAGTTTAACAAATCAGGCTGGGTTTGCTCTTTATTTACCCAATAAGCTGGCAAGTGCCTGTCTCTTGTTCCAAACATGACCTCCATTTCCAGAAGTGTCAGCATCCTTAAAATAAAAACTAAAACGCACAATTTTCTCTGAAATAAGTTGAAATTGACCATTAATTATTCAATATCTGATAGATGTGATACTTTGCCTTGCTTTCCAATGTAACATATTTAAAATAATATAACAAATGAATAGTGCTGGACTAAATTATAGCAATCCCTGAGAAGTGATAATAAATAATGGTGTCTTCAACCTTAGAATCAATAATTCAGCCTCTATAAATGGAGAAAACCTTTCCAAGTGCTGTTTTCTCTCAGGGACAATTTTCGACTTTTTATTTTTAGGGTACCAAGACTTTTAGCCATGTCTGCATATCAAGACTCCAGGCTTAGCACAGTCAGCTCAGAACCAAGAGCGCAGTAGAACAGGCTGAACCTTGCAAACAACAATGCACTTTTTTTCTGCAGCAGCCTCATCGTTCTTCTCTATCAGCAGGTACCTAGGGCTCTCAGGCATGGAGAACAGCCCACCAAGCTGCGCCAATGCAAGTATGGCAATACCTGCGTTCCAAATTATTATGCAAATTGGATTTAAGTGTCATAAACATTAATTTTTTTTGCTTTTCAATTATATTCATGGATGGTATTGTGTTATTGAAATCCATCTCAGACACCTGTGGAAATTAGTTTGCGAGGTGGGCCCAATCAAAGGAGAACTACTTAAGAGGGACGTTCCATTAAGCAGGCCACAGGTTTCAAGCAATATGGGAAAGAAAAAGGATCTCTCTGCTGCCGAAAAGTGTCAAATAGTGCAATACCTTGGACAAGGTATGAAAACATTAGATATTTAGCAAAAATTTAAGCGTGATCATCGTACTGTGAAGAGATTTGCGGCTGATTCAGAGCGCAGACGGGGTCGTGCAGATAAAGGCATAATGAGGAAGGTTTCGGCCAGACAAATTCATCGGGTTAGGAGAGCAGCTGCTAAAATGCCATTACAAAGCAGCAAACAGGTATTTGAAGCCGCTGGTGCCTCTGGAGTCCCGCAAACCTCATGGTGTAGGATCCTCCAGAGGTTTGCAGTTGTGCATAAACCTACTATTCGGCCACCTAAACAATGCTCACAAGCAGAAACGGTTGCAGTGGGATCAGAAATACATAAGGACTAATTTTCAAACAGTCTTGTTTACTGATGAGTGCTGTGCAACCCTGCAACAGCACTGCAGATGGATAGAGTAGTGGATGGCCACCATGTCCCAACAAGGCTGCAACGTCAGCAAGGAGGTGGCGAGGTTATGTTTTGGGCCGGAATCATGGGGAGAGAGCTAGTAGGCCCCTTTAGGGTCCCTGAAGGTGTGAAAATGACCTCAGTAAAGTATTTAAAGTTTCTAAACTGACCACTTTCTTCCGTGGTAAAGAAAGAAGAACCGTGCCTTCCGTGGTAAAATCATCTTATGCACGACAATGCACCATCTCATGCTGCAAAGAGTACCTCTGTGTCATTGGCTGCTATGGGCATAAAAAGGAGATAAACTCATGGTGTGGCCCCCATCTTCACTTGACCTTAACCCTATTGAGAACCTTTGGAGCATCCTCAAGCAAAAGATCTATGAGGGTGGGAGGCAGTTCAGATCAAAACAGCAGCTCTGGGAGGCTATTCTGACATCCTGCAAAGAAATTTAACCAGAAACTCTCCAAAAACTCACAAGTTCAATGGATGCAAGAATTGTGAAGGTGATATCAAAGAAGGGATCCTATGTTTACATGTAACTTGGCCTATTAAGATGTTTTTGATTGAAATAGCTTTTGATTTCAGTAAATATGACCTCCTAATGCTGCAAATTCAACAAATGGCCATTTTTAGTTCTTTACAACCTATAAAATGTTTTGCAACTCTGTTGTGCATAATCATTTGGAACAGTGCATTTTGAGTTTATTATTTAAAAAACAAAAAAAATACTGTTATCATTGGGAAGTTTGTTCAATACGATTTGAATTATACTCTAAAATTATACTGACTATCATTTGCATCGACGATTTAGGAAAATCTGAGAAAAATATCACTTGCATAATACTTACTGCAAAGTGGACTCCTGTATCCACAGACAATGAGGGTCAACTATACAAGAGATCTATTTAGCTCATAGATTTAGAGGTGATGGTGTAACCTTTGGGATCCTAATTTTATTTAAGAGGATGTTATTTTTTTGAATGTGGACAAGATAAACCACATTTCCTGTTTACATCTGCCACTCATCTGTCCAAATATCTCACGGAGACTTAATATCTGCCCAGCAAGCACACCCAGCAGTGTGGCCTTCTTGGGCATGTCTGTTGATGGTTGCCTCTGTGGCCAATTGAGAATTCAACCAGCCTATATACTATATTGTAGCTGACAAGATGGCAGCGCGTGTACATCGCGAGGCTCAACTAAATTTAGCAAATTAGTGCTTATTTACATAGTTTTCTCCTGCGTGTTCACCCGATTCAGCGGGCCGAACCATTCATATAGTAGAGAGTCACTTTTAGACATTTTTTACCGAAGCAATAACGTAGTTTTGGACCACCCATTCAACTTCGACGAGCTCCCACCTGAGTTGGTAAAGTCACCGAGGTGTCAAGGAGTCATCCTGCCGACCGGCTACTCTCTGCGCCGGCGTCAGACCGCAAACAAAGACGGGGGAAACGCGGAGGTCTGCGTGCTAAATCCACACCGGCCATCGCTCCCTAGCATTTTCCTCGCCAAAGTGCGGTCTCTGCGAATAAGATGGATGAACTCAAGATCTGGACCCTCACACAGAAAAGGCTCATGGACTGCAGTCTCATGTTCTTCACTCTTCACGGAAACATGGCTTAGCGACGCTGTCCCGAACTGCGTGGTGGAGCTTGAGGGGCGCACCATCTTCAGGGCCGATAGAGAAGCGGCAGCCACAGGTAAAATCAGAGGTGGAGGAGTATGCATTTATGTAAACAAATCATGGTGCATGGACTCTGCCGTTGTGGATACCCATTGTTCTGCTGATCTGGAGTACCTGGTTATCAAGTGCAGGCCCTTCTACCTTCCACGTGAGTTCACCTGCATTGTTGCTGCTGCGGTTTATGTCCCACTGGATGCTAATGCTAAAGTGGCCATGAGAGAACTTTATGCTGCCATCAACAAACTGCAGACCATGCATCCGGATGAGGCCTTTATTGTCGCTGGGGATTTTAACCACCGCACTCTATGATCTGTTCTTCCTAAGTTCCGACAGAACGTCTCCTGCTCCACAAGGGGACAAAGGACTTTGGACCATGTTTACACCAGTGTAGCTAAGGCATACAAAGTCACTCCCCTCCCCCACCTTGGTCACTCTGATCACCTCTCTTTGTTCCTGATCCCCAAGTACTCCCCCATCATCAAACAGATCAAACCCACAACAAGGACCGTCAAAATCTGGTCCGAGGGTGCTGATTCCATTCTCCAACAGCAATTCCAACAAACAGATTTGAATGTGTTCTCCGTTCAGGCCACCACAGACTCCCTGATTAACATTGACATTCTCACAAACTCTGTCCTGGATCATTTCAACAGGTGTGTGGACAGAGTGACATCACTTAAAACAATAAAAACTTTCTCCAACCAGAAGCCCTGGATGAACAGAGAGGTTCGCCCTCTGCTCAATGCCAGAGATGCAGCCTTCAGGTCTGGAGACCAGGAGCCCTTCCCCTAGCTAGGGCCAACCTGAGAAGTGAAATCTCACAGGCCAAACATGGCTACAAACTGAAGGTTGAAGAGCACTTCAACTCCTCTGACCCCCAGCTTATGTGGCAAGGCATACAGTCACTCACCAGCTACAAACCACCCAACACTGTGCCCCCTACCAGCTCCACCTCCACCCCCCTCCCTGACGAGCTCAACCACTTCTACGCTCGCTTTGACCGGGAAAACAGGGAGGTGATGTCCAAGGCAGATCTACCTCTCAACGATCTGCCTCTCACACTCTCCACCTCAGAGGTCCTGAGCAAGGTGAACGCCCGGAAGGCAGCTGGCCCCGATGGAATACCTGGGCGCGTGCTCAAAGCGTGTGCAGAGCAGCTGGCCGGGGTCTTTGCGGACATTTTCAACCTGTCCTTGGCCCAAGCAGTTGTTCCCACTACCTTTAAGACCGCCACCATCGTGCCAGTGCCGAAGCACTCCACCGCTACGGCCCTGAATGACTTCCATCCTGTTGCCCTCACCCCCATCATCGCCAAGTGCTTTGAGAGGCTGGTCCTCTCACACTCAAAAACCTGCCTGCCTGCTACTTGGGACCCTCACCAGTTTGCCTACCGCCACAATAGGTCAACTGAGGACGCCATCTCCACGGCACTTCATTCCACACTGACACACTTGGACACCCAGAACTGTTACGCCAGAATGCTGTTCATTGACTTCAGCTTAGCATTCAATACTGTGATCCCCTCCAAGTTGATATCCAAGCTCAGCCAGCTTGGTATCAACTCATCCCTCTGCAATTGGACTCTGGACTTTCTATCTAACACACCCCAGTCTGTTAAGATAGACAACCTCTCCTCCTCCACTATCACCCTGAACACCAGCGTGCCACAAGGTTGCGTGCTGAGCCCTCTCCTTTACTCCCTATTCACCCATGACTGCGCTCCTATCTATGGTTCCAATTCCATAATTAAGTTCGCAGATGACACCACGGTGATAGGCCTGATCAGAGGCGACGATGAGACGGCCTACAGGGAGGAAGTACGGTACCTGACCACGTGGTGTGCACACACACCCATCTCCATCAACGGAGCTGCAGTGGAGTGTGTGCCCAGCTTCAAGTTCCTTAGCATCCACATCTCCGATGATCTCACCTGGTCCATAAACTCCTCCACCCTGGTCAAAAAGGCGCACAGCTCCTCTACTTTCTTCGGAGCCTTAAGAAAGCTCACCTTTGTCCCAGGATCCTGGTGAACTTCTACTGCTGTGCTATTGAGAGCATTCTTACAAACTGTATCACAGAATCTATAAACTAATTTTATTACTTTGAAAGGAATTCTGTAATGTAGTTTTGATTTTATGTTCAGAAAAGGCTGCTTTAAAGATCAAAACGTACTGCTCTGCATCAGACCGGAAAGCACTCCAGCGGGTGGTGAAAACTGCCCAAAGGATCACCGGTACACAACTGGACAGTATCGAACAGATCTACCGTCGACGCTGTTTGGGCAAAACCAGGAACATGATAAAAGAGTCATTCCACCCCAATAATAAACTTTTCACCATCCTCCCATCCGGCAGGCGTTACAGAAGCCTCCGCTCTCGCACCAGCAGGCTCAGGAAGAGTTTCTTCTACGAGGCAGTGACCCTGTTGAACTCTACTCCATTCCCCCACTCAACTCCATCCTCCCTCTAGCATCATCTTGCACTCCACTGCCATTTGCACAACTTTCGGTTTTGCACTGATCTTTTTCATTTCACTTCCACTGCCATTTGCACAACTTTCTGTTTTCACTGATCAGACTCCTTGCACTATTTATTTACATATTTATTAATTTATAATTATAGTTAGTATTTAAAGTATATATAGTGTATATAGTTTATTCTGTATATATTCTGTGTTCTGTATATATAATAGTACACTTTCAGTGGCCCCATCTGGCCCCTTGGAACAATTTCTAGAGGCACTATTGTAGGCCTGTAGGCCTGAAAAAGGCCTGTGTGTGTATTTGATCCTAGGGTATACGAATAAATGTTATACGAATAAATGTTATTTGATCATTAGACATTTTATATATTAAATGCTGTTGACTTTGAAATCAGTGTTGTTTCTTTTTCTGCATTTACAATTCATACACAATGTGTTAACTTGAAGCAGTACACACACACAATCACATACGGTGTGCGCGCACTCACATATACAACCAAATATGCGCACACCACAAGTTTAAAATACTTCAGATTTTACAGGTTTTGGGGATTTTTTGCCATTCCTATTAAAATAAGTTTACATTTCCTTCAGGCCCTCCAAACCTTCAAGCACTTGTAGGCTTCAATCTTTCAGGCATTTTAGCAGCGTTCAGCTCACCAAGAAGAGGCTTTTTCGGCTCCCAAACAGCTCTTTATTATTTTTCAATTTTTTGCCAAATTTAGTGCTACTTTGACATATGATATGTCTAGTCTAGTTCCTGAGCCCACGTGGTAATATCCTTCACAGAATGATGTCGGTTATTAATGCAGTGCCGCCTGAAGGATCGAAGGTCACGGGCATTCAATGTTGGTATTCGACCTTGCCGCTTACGTGCAGAGATTTCTCCAGATTCTCTGAATCTTTTGATGATATTATGGACTGTAGATGATGAAATCCCTAAATTCCTTGCAATTGCAACAAAACGTTCTTCAACTGTTGGACTATTTGCTTTTGCGATTTGGTTTGTAATTATACTAAACCTTATAATTTCCAGAATTCCTTAGTTTTACATGTTTAGTATAAAAAGATTAAATGTAAAAACAAACACTATTACACATTTTAATGTGGGAACACGGCACGCGGCTTCTTCCTTTAGAGCTCTTCCTTTACAGCAGCAGCTTTTTAGAGGTTTAATCATGAGAACTGTAGCCGAAGAGGTAGCGGTGTCTTAAAATCTGGACAAATATAACATGCATAGAGAGATACCACTAGAAGTTGATTGGAAAATTGTTTTGGTCTGCTTTGATCTATCCATAAAAATGTCACGGGTTAACGGAACAGAGGACCCATAAGGTCCGAGGGCTGGCGGTGAGAGACGAGGTCGAGGGCAGGCGTAAATCCAAGGGCTGGAGAAGGGAAATGAGGTCAGGTGCAGGCATGGGTCAGCACACAGGTAAAACAAGATCAGATGAGGAGTACTGTCACGAGGATTACAAACACAAGGAAGTCACGAACGATAACAAACTGACAAAGAACACACAGAACACATGGGTATATGTATACAAGACAAGGGAGGAGACAACAAGACACAGGTGAACGACATTAGGGAAGGCAGGTAATCACACTGACGGGGACGCACAGGAAGGTAGGAGGTGAAGACGCCTGAAACAGAGACAAGACTGTGAGTTTCAAAAATAAAATAAAATTACATTACATTACGATCATTTAGCAGACGCTTTTATCCAAAGCGACGTACATTGCATTACCACCCATTACAGAGGGGGGAGCAGTTGGGGGTTCGGTGCCTTGCTCAGGGGCACCTAGGCAGGGACTCGAACCTCCGACCCTGCGGTTCCCAAGCGGAAGCCCTACCGACTCAGCTACTGCCTTCCCCTATTTATAAAATAGATAATTTAAAAAAATCAATAACAAATTATGAGAAGAACATGAATACATAAATAATAACAGGCAACACAGCAGCATCAAACAGTCTCTCTCTCTCTCTCTCTCTCTTTCTCTCTCTTTGAAGGCGCTGATCATTTTGTCTTACGAGTCAAAGAAATGTTTAGGTAGGAGATTAAAACAGGTAAAAAAATCTGAACGTGATCATTTTGATCACGTTTATTTTCCCAATTAAGGAGAGTGGTAAACTCTTCCATCTAAGAAAGACTGTCTTTCAAGTCTTCAGGGTTGCGGTGAGCGCAGTGTCTGTGGCGGGAAGGAGGTCTGAGAATGTACGAGTCATATTCTCGAGATACTTCAACCCCGAGCTACCGAGCTTGAAGGGGAAGTCTGTTTTGCGGAGATGCAAACTTAAAGTATTAATGGGGTAACATTTGCTCTTTGAAATATTGATTTTGTAGCCAGAAAAAACTTCCATTGAGTGCAGTTAATGTGTCTCAAGTGATTGTAGTATAACGACACCTGTGTCTGGGAGGTCCAGTCACTGGTTCAAAAGTATTCCTGCTAGAATCACACAATAAAGACAAAAGAACACTACAAGCAACTCAGAGAAAAGATATTTGAAAAGAATAAGTCAGGGGATGGCTACAAAACCAATTCCAACTCACTGCGCATCCCCCCGAGTTCATTTAAATCCATCAACAAGAAATGGAAGGAGTATGGCCATCCTCACAAACTGGGCGAGAGGGAGACTGGTGAGGGAGACCACCAAGACACCTACGACCTCTCTGAAGGAGTTAAAACCTTCAGTGGCTGAGATTGGAGAGACTGTGCATACAACTGTTGCCCGAGTACTTCACTAGTCAAAGCTGTATGGGAGAGTGGCAAAGACAAAGCCACTGTTGAAAAATCTCGAACTGGAGTTTGCCCAAAGGCATGTGGGAGACTCCAAGGTCAATTTGGAGGAAGGTTATTTGATCTGATGAGACAAAAATGTAGCTTTTGGGTCATCAGATTGTTCGCTCTGTTTGGCCAACACTTAAACACTGCACATCTCCACAAACACACTATCCCCACATTGCAGCATGGTGGTGTGGCAGCATCATGGTGTGGGAGGCTTCTTGGCAGCAGGCCCCAGAAGGCTTGTAAAGATAGAGGGGAAAATAAATGCAGCAAAACTAAGTGAAATCTTGGCGGACATTATGACTCAGTATGCAAGAGAGCTACAACCTCGGAGAAGAGCTGTTCACGCCCGATTCCTTTTGCAAGGAAAAATGGAAAGAAATTGCAGTGTTCAGACGTGCAAGCCTGATAGAGACCTCTCCACAGAGACTCAGTGCTCTGATTGCAGCCAAAGGTGCATGTACTAATTGGCTTGTACCTGTACTCTGCTCAATGACAATGAAGTTGAATCAAATCTAATTCACTGGTGTAGCCATACTGACACCTCCCGGAAGTTTGCAGATATTGCTGCATAGTAATGACTAGTGATCAAAACACATCACACACAATATTGAACCCAAATAACACAAAAGAAGAATATAAAGGAACCCTCTTATTAACATCCTTTCAATGGAAATACGTTTTTCTACCCTAAACATGACATCTGCACCACATTGAGGTCACAGACATTCCTTATGTCACCCTTTGTCCTTTTGTCACCATAGAGAGAATTATCATTTTGGGTTCATTTAATCAGTGTTACACATTGGCAACATACACAAATCTATTCCCATGTCTGAAGAAACACTAAGCAGTGTATTGGATACACAGCAAAATGACTTCATCCAGGGTCATGGGTGGCTTCATCACTTTTTTCTAAACACTGTAAAACGGTACCTTGTCCTCCCATCTTGTCTTTACTTCATTTATAAATTTGCTCTTGGCCACACCCAGAATCGGCCTCAGCTCACACATCACCTATAATGCAAGTAAGTGTTAACACTTGCAACAATGCTTGCTGAGTGGATAAGCCAAAATTATGAATTAATCGCTGGCATTATGAAGATCCTTGAAACATGGCTATGCATCAGGGATCATTGTGAGCTCATCCTCTTCTTTCAGGACGTTACTGTTGATGAAGGCTCTTCTAAACACCTTCAAACTGCACCTAGTCACCCCATCTCAATTCCATTGAGTGCAGTAAATGTGTCTCAAGTGATTGTAGTTTAACGACACCTGTGTCTGGGAGGTCCAGTCACTGGTTCAGAAGTATTCGTGCTAGAATTACACACAGTGAAGACAAAAGAACACTCCAACTCCACACTGGTGAGGGGGGACCACCAAGACACCTACGACCACTCTGAAGGAGTTAAACCTTAAAACCTTCAGTGGCTGAGATTGGAGAGACTGTGCATACAACTGTTGCCCGAGTTTTTCACTAGTCAAAGCTGTATTTGAGGGTGGCAAAGAGAAAGCCACTGTTAAAAAATCTCAAACTGGAGTTCGCCCAAAGGCATGTGGGAGACTCCAAGGTCAATTTGGAGGAAGGTCTGATTGATTGAAATTTAGCCTTTGGGTCATCATATTATTCGCTCTGTTTTGCCAACACTTAAACACTGCACATCTCCACAAACAAACTATCCCCACATTGCAGCATGGTGGTGTGGCAGCATCATGGAATGGGATGCTTCCTGGCAGCAGGCCCTGGAAGGCTTGTAAAGATAGAGGGGAAAATGAATGCAGCAACATTTCGTGAAATCCTGGAGGACATTATGACTCAGTATGCAAGAGAGCTACAACCTCGGAGAAGAGCTGTTCACGCCGGATCCCAAAGCAAGCTTACAGAGCTTGAGCTTTTTTGCAAGGAAGAATGGACAGAAATTGCAGTATCCAGACGTGCAAGCCTGATAGAGACCTCTCCACACAGACTCAGTGCTGTGATTGCGGCCAACGGTGCATCTACTCATTGGCTTGTACCTGTACTCTGCTCAATGACAATGAAGTTGAATTAAATCTAATTCACTGGTGTAGCCTTACTGACACCTACCGGAAGATTGCAGATATTGCTGCATAGTAATGACTAGTGATCAAAACACATCACACACAATATTGAACCCAAATAACACAAAAGAAGAATATAAAGGAACCCTCTTATTAACATCCTTTCAATGGAAATACGTTTGTCTACCCTAAACATGACATCTGCGCCACATTGAGGTCACAGACATTCCTTGTGTCACCCTTTGTCCTTTTGTCACCATAGTGAGAATTATCATTTTGGTTTAATTTAATCAGTGTTACATATTGGCAACATACACAAATCTATTCCCATGTCTGAAGAAACACTAAGCAGTGTATTGGATACACAGCAACATGACTTCATCCAGGGTCATGGGTGGCTTCATCACTTTCTTCTAAACACTGTAAAACGGCACCTTGTCCTCCCATCTTGTCTTTACTTCATGTATAAATTTGCTCTTGGCCACACCCAGAATCGGCCTCAGCTCACACATCAGCTATAATGCAAGTAAGTGTTTAAACTTGCAACAATGCTCGCTGAGTGGATAAGCCAAAATTATGAATTAATCACTGGCATTATGAAGATCCCTGAAACATGGCTATGCATAAGGGATGATTGTTAGCTTGTCCTCTTCTTTCAGGACGTTACTGTTGATAAAGGCTCTTCTAAACACCTTCAAACTACACCTAGTCACCCCATCTCAATTCCATTGAGTGCAGTTAATGTGTCTCAAGTGATTGTAGGGAGGCAGTGGCTCAGTGGGTAGTGTAACTTGGGAACTGGAGGGTCGCCGGTTCGAGCCCCTGCCGAGGTGCCCCTGTGCAAGGCACCGAACCCTCAATTGCTCCCCCCTCTGCGAAGGGTGGTAATGTAATGTAAGTCGCTTTGGATAAAAGCGTCTGCCAAATGATCGTAATGTAATGTAATGTAGTATAACGACTGTGTCTGGGAGGTCCAGTCACTGATTCAGAAGTATTCCTGCTAGAAATACATAATGAAGACAAAAGAACACTCCAAGCAACTCAGAGAAAAGAAATTTGAAAACAATAAGTCAGGGGATGGCTACAAAACCAATTCCGACTCACTGCGCATCCCCCCCGAGTTCATTTAAATCCATCATCAAGAATTTTTTTATTTTTGTGAGTATGGCCATCCTCACAAACTGAGTTACTGGGCAAGAGGGAGACTGGTGAGGGAGACCACCAAGACACCTACGACCACTCTGAAGGAGTTAAAACCTTCAGTGGCTGAGATTGGAGAGACTGTGCATACAACTGTTGCCCGAGTACTTCACTAGTCAAAGCTATAGGGGAGCGTGGCAAAGAGAAAGCCAATGTTGAAAAATCTTGAACTGGAGTTAGCCCAAAGGCATGTGGGAGACTCCAAGGTCAATTTGGAGAAAGGTTATTTGATCTGTTGAGACAAAAATTTGGCTTTTGGGTCATCAGATTATTCGCTCTGTTTGGCCAACATGTAAACACTGCACATCTCCACAAACACACCATCCCCACATTGAAGCGTGGTGGTGGCAGCATCATGGTGTGGGATGCTTCTTGGCAGCAGGCCCCACGAGGCTTGTAAAGATAGAGGGGAAAATGAATGCAGCAACATTTTGTGAAATCCTGGAGGACATTATGACTCAGTATGCAAGAGAGGGACAACCTCGGAGAAGAGCTGTTCACGCCTGATTCCCAAGCAAGCTGACAGAGCTTGAGCTTTTTTACAAGTGAGCATGGAAAGAAATTGCAGTATCCAGACGTGCAAGCCTGATAGAGACCTCTCCACACAGACTCAGTGCTGTGATTGCGGCCAACGGTGCATCTACTCATTGGCTTGTACCTGTACTCTGCTCAATGACAATGAAGTTGAATCAAATCTAATTCACTGGTGTAGCGTACTGACACCTACTGGAAGTTTGCAGATATTGCTGCATAGCAATGACTAGTGATCAAAACACATCACACACAATAATAAACCCAGAAAACACAAAAGAAGAATATAAAGGAACCCTCTTATTAACATTCTTTCAATGGAAATACGATTGTCTACCCTAAACATGACATCTGTGAAACATTGAGGTCACAGACATTTCTCTTGTCACCCTTTGTCCTTTTGTCACCATCGAGAGAATTATCATTTTGGGTTAATTTAATCAGTGTTACATATTGGCAACATACACAAATCTATTCCCATGTCTGAAGAAACACTAAGCAGTGTATTGGAAACACAGCAACATGACTTCATCCAGGGTCATGGGTGGCTTCATCACTTTCTTCTAAACACTGTCAAACGGCACCTTGTCATCCCATCTCTTCTTTAATTCATTTATAAATTTGCTCTTGGCCACACCCAGAATCAGCCTCAGCTCACACATCAGCTATAATGCAAGTAAGTGTTAAAACTTGCAACAATGCTTGCTGAGTGGATAAGCCAGATTTGATCGGCTGGATTCAGCCCTGAAAATCCAGATGGCCCATTCAGTGACTTGGAGGAGGAGGAGCTACAGATCCCATGATGATCACACACATCTCACACACTTCTCACTGCAAAAGCTTTTTCAGTAAGAAAAACGTCACTAAATTATTTTTTTAATCAAATATTCACTCAAGCCAACTCACTGCGCATCCCCCGGAGTTCGTTTCAACCCATCATCAAGAATTGGAAGGAGTTTGGCCATCCTCACAAACTGAGTGACTGGGCAAGAGGGAGACTGGTGAGGGATACCACCAAGACACCTATGACCTGTCTGAAGGAGTTAAAACATTCAGTGGCTGAGATTGGAGAGACTGTGCACACAACTGTTGCTCGAGTTCTTCACTAGTCAAAGCTGTATCGGACAGTGGCAAAGAGAAAGCCACTGTTGAAAAATCTCAAACTGGAGTTTGCCCAAAGGCATGTGGGAGACTCCAAGGTCAATTTGGGGGAAGGTTATTTGATCTGTTGAGACAAAAATGTACTTTTTAGGTCATCAGATTATTCGCTCTGTTTGGCCAACGCTTAAACACTGCACATCTCCACAAACACACTATCCCCACATTGCAGCATGGTGGTGTGGCAGCATCATGGTGTGGGGGGCTTCTTGGCAGCAGGCCCCAGAAGGCTTGTAAAGATAGAGGGGAAAATGAATGCAGCAACATTTTGTGAAATCCTGGAGGACATTATTACTCAGTATGCAAGAGAGCTACAACCTCGGAGAAGAGCTGTTCACGCCCGATCCCTTTTGCAAGCTTACAGAGCTTGAGCTTTTTTGCAAGGAGGAATGGACAGAAATTGCAGTATCCAGACGAGCAAGCCTGATAGAGACCTCTCCACACAGACTCAGTGCTGTGATTGCAGCCAACGGTGCATGTACAAATTGGCTTGTACCTGTACTCTGCTCAATGACAATAAAGTTGAATCAAATCTAATTCACTGGTGTAGCCTTACTGACACCTACTGGAAGTTTGCACACATTGCTGCAAAGTAATGACTAGTGATCATAGTGGCTTCTAACTTTCTTCTAAACACTGTAAAACGGCACCTTGTCCTCCCATCTCATCTTTACTTCATGTATAAATTTGCTCTTGGCCACACCCAGAATCGGCCTCAGCTCACACATCATCTATAATGCAAGTAAGTGTTAAAACTTGCAACAATGCTTGCTGAGTGGATAAGCCACAATTATGAATTAATCACTGGCATTATGAAGACCGTTGAAACATGGCTATGCATCAGGGATCATTGTTAGCTTGTCCTCTTCTTTCAGTACGTTACTGTTGATGAAGGCTCTTCTAAACACCTTCAAACTACACCTAGTCACCCCATCTCAATTCCATCGAGTGCAGTTAATGTGTCTCAAGTGATTGAAGTAAAACGACACCTGTGTCTGGGAGGTCCAGTCACTGGTTCAGAAAACAAAAGAACACTCCAAGCAACTCAGAGAAAAGATCATTAGAAAGTATAAGTCAGGGGACGGCTACAAAACTCTTTCCAACTCACTGCACATCCCCTGGAGTTCATTTAAATCCATCATCAAGAAATTGAGTGACTGGGCAAGAGGGAGACTGGTGAGGGGAGTCCACCAAGACACCTACGATCACTCTGAAGGAGTTAAAACCTTCAGTGGCTGAGATTGGAGGGACTGTGCATACAACTGTTGCCCGAGTACTTCACTAGTCAAAGCTGCATTTGAGGGTGGCAAAGAGAAAGCCACTGTTGAAAAATCTGGAACTGGAGTTCGCCCAAAGGCATGTGGGAGACTCCAAGGTCAATTTGGAGGAAGGTTAGTTGAACTGATGAGACAAAAATTAAGCTTTTGGGTCATCAGATTTTTTGCTCTGTTTGGATAACACGTAAACACTGCATATCTCCACAAACACACCATCCCCACATTGAAGCATGGTGGTGGCAGCATCATGGTGTGGGATGCTTCTCGGCAGCAAGTGCAGTCAGCGCCGACAGGTTTGAATGCATGTGTGCCGTGAGGAAGGGTGTGTTTCCTGTGTGTGTGACTAAGAGAACAAAAGGGAGCCGCGTGTGTGTCCAGTTTGGGCTCCATTGCAAATACGAAGTACATAAACTCTGAAATTTGAAGCTGAAAATTGTAGAAGAAGTACAACTACTAAAAACTTGTACATAAAGTAGTGGTCAAAATTGATGGTTGAATGTTCCTTCTGGCAATATAATCGTTTAAAAACCTGTTGCAGTGTTGTTTTGTTGTGTGCTGCGGGAGCACTGCTGTTACGGTGTTGAAAAATAGCTGAAACTTAACTGTTGCTATATTTTGTGCTGTATTGCTATATTCACCCAGTGTGTTGAGACAGATGTGTACGCAGCTCTGTCCTGTGCCCTACTGAAGCATAGGAGGGGCGTATACCACCGAGTGGGCGTGCCTAGACCTCACACACTCGGGCCTGCTTAACAGGAAGAAAGGAGAGAGGCTGACTTCCCTCCTCCCCATCTGAGACTCTATGGAGTCAGGTCTGACCACTTAATATTATTTGGCTTACACCACATATTCTGTACATTAACTGAGAGCTGCAATACAGTATTGGCATATATGGTTGCATTGTTTGATTTAAATGTATTACCAGATGCTGAATTCAGAATAAGTGCTTAAGAAGAGGTGACGTAGGACATATAACATAACTTGTGCTTGAAACATGTATGTTGCTTAACTTAGTTAAGAAGACCAAATTGCAATTATTGCCATTCTAAAACTACGCAATTGAGCCTATCCAGGTATAAAAACATCAAAAGACAATATTCAAATTGTTGATACGCACAGCAGAAATGGACGGAATACCGGTAACCCTCTTGGGAATGAAATATCCCCTGAGCAAAAAAGACATAGTGAAAACATCTGAAAATTGGGAGAAGCGAACTAAAAACTTATGCAGTCCTTGGCCAGCTGGAGGCACATTTGACGTCAATGCATTCGAAGAGATGCAACTCAAAAAAAAATAAAAGACTAAAAACCGTTGGACAAAGGCAAGAAAAGACAACAGAAAAGACAGAAAGAGGAAGAGATAATTAAACTGTTCAAAGATGAAGGCACAAATTACAGGAACAGGTTGAGAGAAATCCGAGAGAATTTAAGAGCTAAAAAGGTGCGAGCGGAGAGGAAACAGACAAAGAAACAGCTAGTGTCAACAGATACTGCAGGAATATATCCAAATCTGGCAGGGGTCGTTCAAATTTCAGGAGACATTGAATTTGATCCTTACTGAGCATCTCATGTCCAATATAAAGAGTCGACTCCAAAAGTTTACAGCAGAGAAAGGAACAAGGAAGTTGTAAAGGACAAACCAAAAGTCTTAGATTGTTTTGCAGAGAGAAACCAGGCTCTGAAAGAGAAAGAGGCAGAGGCATATTGGTTGAAGTTTGACCAACTAAGTGAAGAAAACCTGTAACATACTAAGTATCAAGAGATAGAAGTAGAGGCAGAACAGGAAAAAGGGCTTAAGAGATGTTAAGGGAGAAGCGAGGGCACACGATATGAGAGAGCAGGGCAAAGTATGTGAAGCTCGAGCAAATTACACTGAAGGACCTCGGGAAGTAGAACAGAGAGATATTGTGTCAGGAAGTCTTACATTTGCTGCAGGAAGCCAACAGGGGGCCAAAAGCAAGGAGAAAGATTATGACCTTAGATACAGACCTGCAATAAGGCCTCCAGACAGATATGACCCTGGGCAATATCCAATATGGATAAAGGGGGCACAGGGACAGTATAGCCCATGGCAAACACTCGACCTTGAGGGACTGATTGCTCGACTTCCTAACGTCCATGAGGGGGCCAGCAAATGGATAAAAGCATTCAAGGAAGAGACAGTGGGCAAAATATTGGCTCTTGGCGACATTAAGGCACTGTGGGCCCGAACCATGGGGGTGCCAACAATGGAAAATGTCTTGCGCATGAGTGGCGCACAATGGATGGTTGATCCACTAGCCGATGGAACTGAATTCAATCCATATCGAGCTGGCTTATGGGGGGCCCTGAGGAAAGAATATCCGGTCAAGATTGACCCCAAGGCACTGAAGGGTGAGCTTCTTACTGATACAGAGAATCCTGCTGCCTACATCAGTCGTCAACTGAAAAGATGGAAGCAGGAAACTGAGGAGGAAGCTGAGAGAAGCCACAATGACACAATGACACCACAATGACAATTCTGGAATCAATCTTCAAATGAGCGTAACATAAAAAAGAACAAATGTTTATTGGCTGGGGGATATAACTGAACAAATGACTTAAATTCTACAGAAGTGGGAACATTTTAAATTTAATCTAATACATAATAATAGGAAAACAGGGAGCAGCCATAAATATTGACCCCAATCCTTTCATTTTCAGAGTGATACAATGTTCCTGAATCTATAACATACATGACTTTGCGGGTAAATCTTAATTTGGAATCAAAAGACTTGAGAGGTACTTTTAGGGCGCTGCTAGTTTACTGTTTTATTTTTACTATTTGTATTATTGCACAGTGTAGATACACTGTGCAAGAAAAATTGCAAACAACAGGGATATTGGTCGCCATTTTTGCAGACAATGGTGGATGATGTGCTAGGACAATGGGAAATTTGTGCCCAAAATAATGCAAGAAAAGGAATATTAGCCATATTCCAGTGCCAGAAGGACCATTCAAACATCTGTTCACAGACTATGTTGACGTGAGAAAATCAGTGCATGGAAAGCATTGCATGGTAGTAATAATTGATCGCTTAAGTCGTTGGGTTGAAGAAATAGCATCAAAAGGCCTAGGGTCAGAAACTGTTGTTAAGTTCTTGATAAAAGAAGTAATTCCACGTTTTGGTATACATTCAGAAATAAGTTCAGATAATGGATCAGCATTTGTGCAGAACGTAGCTTGAGGAATCTTATAACAGTTAAGAAGCAGACAAAGGTTGGTTGGTTGGTTGGTGTATATCATCATCAGTCTCAAGGGACAGTCAAAAGAGTTCTCTAAAAGGCAAAGCAGCACAAAGCTCAATTGCAATGATGCTCTACCACTTACACTAATGAGTTATCGCATGCAAACTAACAGAAGCAGACATTTAACCCTGCATGAGAGGCGGACTGGTGGACTCATGCCACACCGCATTTGAGAGGACCCTATAAGGGACCTCCGCTTGAGCAGTTGCAAATGCAGTTGAAGGAATATATGAGGTGGCTAACTGCCATACATGAAGTCATCTATTTACAGGAAAAAAACAGGGTTCCTGATTCTAGTTCAGTAGCAGAGAGCCCGGTGGTGCCAGGAGACCAGGTCCACATTCAGGTCCAGAGAAAGTGACGCGAAGGGCCATACACAGGGCAACACCAACTGCTGTCCAGGTGGAGGGAAGAACTACATGGTACCATCCAAACCACTACACCACTGTCCATAGAGCTGAAGCAGACATCTAGCATTGCCACGCACGAGGACATCTATATCAACATATATGAACTTTGCACTTCCTGTATCAGTATCGGGTTGATATATGTATACTCTGTATCAGCATATTAACATGCATTTGTTACTCATGGTGTTTGCATCTGTATTGGTAAATGCAGGAACTACAATATTCCTATAGGAAGAACTCTTGATTGTGTAAATTTATGCTAATCTCATTTTGATCTTATTTTCAGTTAAATAGGTAATTCATTTACTCAGTAATCACAGTGAAGCAATTCATATTTCAGTTTTACATTGTTGGTTTATGTTTATGATCTACACACAACTGGGCACCGCAGGCAAAATGCTGACTTGACAAGATCTGCCAGGCTTACATTCCATTTATAACCTATATTTATGTATGTAACCTATTTTTATGTATGTATTGTAATGGAACCACATCCAGCGCAAAAGCGTGATCGCCCATGATTAAGTTGAGAGGCAAGGGGGTCTTGAGGGAATTTTTCTAGCATTTTGATGCTAGTTTTTGTCCGTCACTGGTTGTTTGGTTCCAGCTAAAATATTTATATCATCATGTTGGCGATATTGAAATCGCCAAAGGGGGAATTATGTGGAAGAAAATGTACTATATTCAGGACAATAGTATGCAAGTGAACCGTGTGTTCTTGGCAATCATTTAATATTATGTAACTGTTCAATATCAGAAAGGAAGTACACAAGTTGTTTTTAACATTGAGTGTTTTACCAGAAACATCCATCATCAGCGAGGAAGCGACATTGTGTATTGCCAGGTCACCGTGACATGGTTACTAAGGTAGCCAGGGCCAACAATAGAACAATGGAAAGTTCTAGTTTGGGTTTGTGAGGGCTGGGGTGAGGTTCTAAGAACTCCTTGATATAAACTGATGTTGGCTCTATGTGGAGCCAGTGCCCATATTCACAATGACGTGTAAGATAGCACTCATGTGTGAATGAATAAACGAAGATACACAGCCTCAACTGTCTCCGCAAATTGATATATAGAATTATACTATTGTATATTGTTCTTCTAAACACCTTCAAACTGCACCTAGTCACCCCATCTCATTTCCATTGAGTGCAGTTAATGTGTCTCAAGTGATTGTAGTATAACGACACCTGTGTCTGAGAGGTCCAGTCACTGGTTCAGAAGTATTCCTGCCAGAATTACACAATGAAGACAAAAGAACACTCCAAGCAACTCAGAGAAAAGATATTTGAAAAGAATAAGTCAGGGGATGGCTACAAAACAAATTCCAACTCACTGCGCATCCCCCCAAGTTCATTTCAATCCATCATCAAGAAATGGGAAGAGTATGGCCATCCTTGCAAATTGAGTGACTGGGCAAGAGGGAGACTGGTGAGGGAGACCACCAAGACACCTACGACCTCTCTGAAGGAGTTAAAACCTTCAGTGGCTGAGATTGGAGAGACTGTGCATACAACTGTTGCCCGAGTACTTCACTAGTCAAAGCTGTATGGGAGAGTGGCAAAGACAAAGCCACTGTTGAAAAATCTCGAACTGGAGTTCGCCCAAAGGCATGTGGGAGATTCCAAGGTCAATTTGGAGGAAGGTTATTTGATCTGATGAGACAAAAATGTAGCTTTTGGGTCATCAGATTATTCGCTCTGTTTGGCCGACACGTAAACACTGCACATCTCCACAAACACACCATCCCCACATTGAAGCATGGTGGTGGCAGCATCATGGTGTGGGATGCTTCTTGGCAGCAGGCCCTGGAATGCTTGCAAAGATAGAGGGGAAAATGAATGCAGCAGAATTTTGTAAAATCCTGGAGGACATTATGACTCAGTATGCAAGAGAGCTACAACCTCGGAGAAGAGCTGTTCACGCCCGATCCTGAAGCAAGCTTACAGAGCCTGTGCTTTTTTGCAAGGAAGAATGGACAGAAATTTCAGTATCCAGACGTGCAAGCCTGATAGAGACCTCTCCACACCGACTCAGTGCTGTGATTGCAGCCAACGGTGCATGTACTAATTGGCTTGTACCTGTACCATGCTCAATGACAATGAAGTTGAAGCAAATCTAATTCACTGGTGTAGCCTTACTGACACCTACTGGAAGTTTGCAGATATTGCTGCATAGTAATGACTAGTGATCAAAACACATCACACACAATATTAAACCCAAATAACACAAAAAAAAGAATATAAAGTAACCCTCATATTAACATCCTTTCAATGGAAATACGCTTGTCTACCCTAAACATGACATCTACGCCACATTGAGGTCACAGACATTCCTTATGTCACCCTTTGTCCTTTTGTCACCATGGAGAGAATTATCATTTTGGTTTAATTTAATCAGTGTTACATATTGGCAACATACACAAATCTATTCCCATGTCTGAAGAAACACTAAGCAGTTTATTGGATACACAGCAACATGACTTCATCCAGGGTCATGGGTGGCTTCATCACTTTTTTCTAAACACTGTAAAATGGCACCTTGTCCTCCCATCTCATCTTTACTTCATGTATGAATTTGCTCTTGGCCACACCCAGAATCGGCCTCAGCTCAAACATCACCTATAATGCAAGTAAGTGTTAAAACTTGCAACAATGCTTGCTGAGTGCATAAGCCAAAATTATGATTTAATCACTGGCATTATGAAGATCCTTGAAACATGGCTTTGCATCAGGGATCATTGTTAGCTTGTCCTCTTCTTTCAGGATGTAACTGTTGATGAAGGCTCTTCTAAACACGTTCAAACTACACCTAGTCACCCCATCTCAATTCCATCGAGTGCAGTTAATGTGTCTCAAGTGATTGTAGTATAACGACACCTGTGTCTGGGAGGTCCAGTCACTGGTTCAGAAGTATTCCTGCTAGAATTACACAATGAAGACAAAAGAACACTCCAAGCAACTCAGAGAAAAGATATTTGAAAAGAATAAGTCAGGGGATGGCTACAAAACCATTTCCAACTCACTGCACATCCCCCCGAGTTCATTTCAATCCATCATCAAGAAATGGGAAGAGTATGGCCATCCTCGCAAATTGAGTGACTGGGCAAGAGGGAGACTGGTGAGGGAGACCACCAAGACACCTACAACCTCTCTGAAGGAGTTAAAACCTTCAGTGGCTGAGATTGGAGAGACTGTGCATACAACTGTTGCCCGAGTTCTTCACTAGTCAAAGCTGTATGGGAGAGTGGCAAAGAGAAGGCCACTGTTGAAAAATCTGGAACTGGAGTTTGCCCAAAAGGCATTTGAGAGACTCCAAGGTCAATTTGGAGGAATGTTATTTGATCTGATGAGACACAAATTTTGCATTTGGGTCATCAGATTATTCGCTCTGTTTGGCCAACACGTAAACACTGCACATCTCCACAAACACACCATCCCAACTTTGAAGCATGGTGGTGGCAGCATCATGGTGTGGGATGCTTCTTGGCAGCAGGCCGTGGAAGGCTTTTAAAGAAAGAGGGGAAAATGAATGCAGCAACATTCTGTGAAATCCTGGAGGACATTATGACTTAGTATGCAAGAGAGCAACAACCTCGGAGAAGAGCAGTTCACGCCCGATCCCGAAGCAAGCTTACAGAGCTTGAGCTTTTTTGCATGGAAGAATGGACAGAAATTGCAGTATCCAGACGTGCAAGCCTGATAGAGACCTCTCCACACAGACTCAGTGCTGTGATTGCAGCCAAAGGTGCATGTACTAATTGGCTTGTACCTGTGCTCTGCTCAATGACAATGACGTTGAATCAAATCTAATTCACTGGTGTAGCCTTACTGACACCTACTGGAAGTTTGCAGATATTGCTGCATAGTAATGACTATTGATCAAAACACATCACACACAATATTAAACCCAAATAACACAAAAAAAGAATATAAAGGAACCCTCTTATTAACATCCTTTCAATGGAAATACATTTGTCTACCCTAAACATGACATCTGCGAAACATTGAGGTCACAGACATTCCTTATGTCACCCTTTGTCCTTTTGTCACCATGGAGAGAATTATCATTTTGGTTTAATTTAATCAGTGTTACATATTGGCAACATACACAAATCTATTCCCATGTCTGAAGAAACACTAAGCAGTGTATTGGATACACAGCAACATGACTTCATCCAGGGTCATGGGTGGCTTCATCACTTTCTTCTAAACACTGTAAAATGGCACCTTGTCCTCCCATCTCATCTTTACTTCATGTATGAATTTGCTCTTGGCCACACCCAGAATCGGCCTCAGCTCAAACATCACCTATAATGCAAGTAAGTGTTAAAACTTGCAACAATGCTTGCTGAGTGCATAAGCCAAAATTATGATTTAATCACTGGCATTATGAAGATCCTTGAAACATGGCTATGCATCAGGGATCATTGTTAGCTTGTCCTCTTCTTTCAGGATGTAACTGTTGATGAAGGCTCTTCTAAACACCTTCAAACTACACCTAGTCACCCCATCTCAATTCCATCGAGTGCAGTTAATGTGTCTCAAGTGATTGTAGTATAACGACACCTGTGTCTGGGAGGTCTAGTCACTGGTTCAGAAGTATTCCTGCTAGAATTACACAATGAAGACAAAAGAACACTCCAAGCAACTCAGAGAAAAGATATTTGAAAAGAATAAGTCAGGGGATGGCTACAAAACCATTTCCTCACTGCACATCCCCCCGAGTTCATTTCAATCCATCATCAAGAGATGGGAGGAGTATGGCCATCCTCGCAAACTGAGTTACTGGGCAAGAGGGAGACTGGTGAGGGAGACCACCAAGACACCTACGACCTCTCTGAAGGAGTTAAAACCTTCAGTGGCTGAGATTGGAGAGACTGTGCATACAACTGTTGCCCGAGTTCTTCACTAGTCAAAGCTGTATGGGAGAGTGGCAAAGAGAAAGCCACTGTTGAAAAATCTGGAACTGGAGTTTGCCAAAAGGCATTTGAGAGACTCCAAGGTCAATTTGGAGGAATGTTATTTGATCTGATGAGACACAAATTTTGCTTTTGGGTCATCAGATAATTCAGAAATCCATATCCACAAACACACCATCCCCACATTGGTGGGGCAGCATCATGGTGTGGGATGCTTCTCAGCAGCAGGCCCTGGAAAGCTTGTAACTATAGAGGGGAAAATGAATGCAGCAACATTTTGTGAAATCCTGGAGGACATTATGACTCAGTATGCAAGAGAGGGACAACGTCGGAGAGAACTGTTCATGCCCGATTCCCAAGCAACCTGACAGAGCTTGAGCTTTTTTGCTAGGAAGAATGGAAAGAAATTGCAGTATCCAGATGTACAAGCCTGATTGAGACCTCTCCACACAGACTCAGTGCTGTGATTGCAGCCAAAGGTGCATCTACTCATTGGCTTGTACCTGTACTCTGCTCAATGACAATAAAGTTGAATCAAATCTAATTCAGTTGTGTAGCCGTACTGACACCTACTGGAAATTTGCAGATATTGCTGCATAGTAATGACTGGTGATCAAAACACATCACACACATCATTAAACCCACATAACACAAAAGAAGAATATAAATGAACCCTCTTATTAACATTCTTTCAAAGGAAATACGATTGTCTACCCTAACATGACATCTGTGCCACATTGAGGTCACAGACATTCCTTTTGTCACCCTTTGTCCTTTTGTCACCACCAAGAGTATTATCAATCTGAGTGTATTTAATCAGCGATACGTATCGGTAACATACACCAATCTATTCCCATGAGTGGCGTCCGGCAGGAGACCGTAAGCGTCTGGTCAGGACAGGGTCCGATTCTTTTGTCTTTCAATGGCCAAAAGAAGGAGGAGGCTGACCTGACCCAAAGACTGACTCAAGTTCTGGGCTTGGGAGGAAGAGGAGATTGCGGTGGCAGCGGTGGTAGTAGTCGCCAGAGTTAGAAAGGAGGAAGACAAAATCTACCACCCGACCTGCCCCCAGTCCAGTATGTGTGATGTGGCCCAAGGTGAGTAGTGTGAAAATACACATTTTAATATGTCACGTAGAAGATTGGGGGATTAAAAATCACTTATTCTCACTTGTGTAATTACTCACAGCTATGACACCAGACAACTGAAAAGACACCAGCATGGCAATGCCAGTGATCAACTGCCAGCGGACAGTCCTGTCCCTCAGTAACTGTAGAACAGAAACAACTTGTAGATTGTTCTGGCGCTCCATTCCATCATTCCATGCATTCCATTCATCTCTCCTTTTTTTCAGAGGAATCTCCTGAGGGGTGAGACCAAAACAGAATATTTAAAAGTAGCATTGAACTGCTTAATTCCAGAAGTTTTAAATAGAGTTACTTGTGTCTAGTTTGTTTGTAATTTATGTTGAAAATTACCAGTATTTGTCCTTTAGAACCAGTTTAACAAATCAGGCTGGGTTTGCTCTTTATTTACCCAATAAGCTGGCAAGTGCCTGTCTCTTGTTCCAAACATGACCTCCATTTCCAGAAGTGTCAGCATCCTTAAAATAAAAACTAAAACGCACAATTTTCTCTGAAATAAGTTGAAATTGACCATTAATTATTCAATATCTGATAGATGTGATACTTTGCCTTGCTTTCCAATGTAACATATTTAAAATAATATAACAAATGAATAGTGCTGGACTAAATTATAGCAATCCCTGAGAAGTGATAATAAATAATGGTGTCTTCAACCTTAGAATCAATAATTCAGCCTCTATAAATGGAGAAAACCTTTCCAAGTGCTGTTTTCTCTCAGGGACAATTTTCGACTTTTTATTTTTAGGGTACCAAGACTTTTAGCCATGTCTGCATATCAAGACTCCAGGCTTAGCACAGTCAGCTCAGAACCAAGAGCGCAGTAGAACAGGCTGAACCTTGCAAACAACAATGCACTTTTTTTCTGCAGCAGCCTCATCGTTCTTCTCTATCAGCAGGTACCTAGGGCTCTCAGGCATGGAGAACAGCCCACCAAGCTGCGCCAATGCAAGTATGGCAATACCTGCGTTCCAAATTATTATGCAAATTGGATTTAAGTGTCATAAACATTAATTTTTTTTGCTTTTCAATTATATTCATGGATGGTATTGTGTTATTGAAATCCATCTCAGACACCTGTGGAAATTAGTTTGCGAGGTGGGCCCAATCAAAGGAGAACTACTTAAGAGGGACGTTCCATTAAGCAGGCCACAGGTTTCAAGCAATATGGGAAAGAAAAAGGATCTCTCTGCTGCCGAAAAGTGTCAAATAGTGCAATACCTTGGACAAGGTATGAAAACATTAGATATTTAGCAAAAATTTAAGCGTGATCATCGTACTGTGAAGAGATTTGCGGCTGATTCAGAGCGCAGACGGGGTCGTGCAGATAAAGGCATAATGAGGAAGGTTTCGGCCAGACAAATTCATCGGGTTAGGAGAGCAGCTGCTAAAATGCCATTACAAAGCAGCAAACAGGTATTTGAAGCCGCTGGTGCCTCTGGAGTCCCGCAAACCTCATGGTGTAGGATCCTCCAGAGGTTTGCAGTTGTGCATAAACCTACTATTCGGCCACCTAAACAATGCTCACAAGCAGAAACGGTTGCAGTGGGATCAGAAATACATAAGGACTAATTTTCAAACAGTCTTGTTTACTGATGAGTGCTGTGCAACCCTGCAACAGCACTGCAGATGGATAGAGTAGTGGATGGCCACCATGTCCCAACAAGGCTGCAACGTCAGCAAGGAGGTGGCGAGGTTATGTTTTGGGCCGGAATCATGGGGAGAGAGCTAGTAGGCCCCTTTAGGGTCCCTGAAGGTGTGAAAATGACCTCAGTAAAGTATTTAAAGTTTCTAAACTGACCACTTTCTTCCGTGGTAAAGAAAGAAGAACCGTGCCTTCCGTGGTAAAATCATCTTATGCACGACAATGCACCATCTCATGCTGCAAAGAGTACCTCTGTGTCATTGGCTGCTATGGGCATAAAAAGGAGATAAACTCATGGTGTGGCCCCCATCTTCACTTGACCTTAACCCTATTGAGAACCTTTGGAGCATCCTCAAGCAAAAGATCTATGAGGGTGGGAGGCAGTTCAGATCAAAACAGCAGCTCTGGGAGGCTATTCTGACATCCTGCAAAGAAATTTAACCAGAAACTCTCCAAAAACTCACAAGTTCAATGGATGCAAGAATTGTGAAGGTGATATCAAAGAAGGGATCCTATGTTTACATGTAACTTGGCCTATTAAGATGTTTTTGATTGAAATAGCTTTTGATTTCAGTAAATATGACCTCCTAATGCTGCAAATTCAACAAATGGCCATTTTTAGTTCTTTACAACCTATAAAATGTTTTGCAACTCTGTTGTGCATAATCATTTGGAACAGTGCATTTTGAGTTTATTATTTAAAAAACAAAAAAAATACTGTTATCATTGGGAAGTTTGTTCAATACGATTTGAATTATACTCTAAAATTATACTGACTATCATTTGCATCGACGATTTAGGAAAATCTGAGAAAAATATCACTTGCATAATACTTACTGCAAAGTGGACTCCTGTATCCACAGACAATGAGGGTCAACTATACAAGAGATCTATTTAGCTCATAGATTTAGAGGTGATGGTGTAACCTTTGGGATCCTAATTTTATTTAAGAGGATGTTATTTTTTTGAATGTGGACAAGATAAACCACATTTCCTGTTTACATCTGCCACTCATCTGTCCAAATATCTCACGGAGACTTAATATCTGCCCAGCAAGCACACCCAGCAGTGTGGCCTTCTTGGGCATGTCTGTTGATGGTTGCCTCTGTGGCCAATTGAGAATTCAACCAGCCTATATACTATATTGTAGCTGACAAGATGGCAGCGCGTGTACATCGCGAGGCTCAACTAAATTTAGCAAATTAGTGCTTATTTACATAGTTTTCTCCTGCGTGTTCGCCCGATTCAGCGGGCCGAACCATTCATATAGTAGAGAGTCACTTTTAGACATTTTTTACCGAAGCAATAACGTAGTTTTGGACCACCCATTCAACTTCGACGAGCTCCCACCTGAGTTGGTAAAGTCACCGAGGTGTCAAGGAGTCATCCTGCCGACCGGCTACTCTCTGCGCCGGCGTCAGACCGCAAACAAAGACGGGGGAAACGCGGAGGTCTGCGTGCTAAATCCACACCGGCCATCGCTCCCTAGCATTTTCCTCGCCAAAGTGCGGTCTCTGCGAATAAGATGGATGAACTCAAGATCTGGACCCTCACACAGAAAAGGCTCATGGACTGCAGTCTCATGTTCTTCACTCTTCACGGAAACATGGCTTAGCGACGCTGTCCCGAACTGCGTGGTGGAGCTTGAGGGGCGCACCATCTTCAGGGCCGATAGAGAAGCGGCAGCCACAGGTAAAATCAGAGGTGGAGGAGTATGCATTTATGTAAACAAATCATGGTGCATGGACTCTGCCGTTGTGGATACCCATTGTTCTGCTGATCTGGAGTACCTGGTTATCAAGTGCAGGCCCTTCTACCTTCCACGTGAGTTCACCTGCATTGTTGCTGCTGCGGTTTATGTCCCACTGGATGCTAATGCTAAAGTGGCCATGAGAGAACTTTATGCTGCCATCAACAAACTGCAGACCATGCATCCGGATGAGGCCTTTATTGTCGCTGGGGATTTTAACCACCGCACTCTATGATCTGTTCTTCCTAAGTTCCGACAGAACGTCTCCTGCTCCACAAGGGGACAAAGGACTTTGGACCATGTTTACACCAGTGTAGCTAAGGCATACAAAGTCACTCCCCTCCCCCACCTTGGTCACTCTGATCACCTCTCTTTGTTCCTGATCCCCAAGTACTCCCCCATCATCAAACAGATCAAACCCACAACAAGGACCGTCAAAATCTGGTCCGAGGGTGCTGATTCCATTCTCCAACAGCAATTCCAACAAACAGATTTGAATGTGTTCTCCGTTCAGGCCACCACAGACTCCCTGATTAACATTGACATTCTCACAAACTCTGTCCTGGATCATTTCAACAGGTGTGTGGACAGAGTGACATCACTTAAAACAATAAAAACTTTCCCCAACCAGAAGCCCTGGATGAACAGAGAGGTTCGCCCTCTGCTCAATGCCAGAGATGCAGCCTTCAGGTCTGGAGACCAGGAGCCCTTCCCCTAGCTAGGGCCAACCTGAGAAGTGAAATCTCACAGGCCAAACATGGCTACAAACTGAAGGTTGAAGAGCACTTCAACTCCTCTGACCCCCAGCTTATGTGGCAAGGCATACAGTCACTCACCAGCTACAAACCACCCAACACTGTGCCCCCTACCAGCTCCACCTCCACCCCCCTCCCTGACGAGCTCAACCACTTCTACGCTCGCTTTGACCGGGAAAACAGGGAGGTGATGTCCAAGGCAGATCTACCTCTCAACGATCTGCCTCTCACACTCTCCACCTCAGAGGTCCTGAGCAAGGTGAACGCCCGGAAGGCAGCTGGCCCCGATGGAATACCTGGGCGCGTGCTCAAAGCGTGTGCAGAGCAGCTGGCCGGGGTCTTTGCGGACATTTTCAACCTGTCCTTGGCCCAAGCAGTTGTTCCCACTACCTTTAAGACCGCCACCATCGTGCCAGTGCCGAAGCACTCCACCGCTACGGCCCTGAATGACTTCCATCCTGTTGCCCTCACCCCCATCATCGCCAAGTGCTTTGAGAGGCTGGTCCTCTCACACTCAAAAACCTGCCTGCCTGCTACTTGGGACCCTCACCAGTTTGCCTACCGCCACAATAGGTCAACTGAGGACGCCATCTCCACGGCACTTCATTCCACACTGACACACTTGGACACCCAGAACTGTTACGCCAGAATGCTGTTCATTGACTTCAGCTTAGCATTCAATACTGTGATCCCCTCCAAGTTGATATCCAAGCTCAGCCAGCTTGGTATCAACTCATCCCTCTGCAATTGGACTCTGGACTTTCTATCTAACACACCCCAGTCTGTTAAGATAGACAACCTCTCCTCCTCCACTATCACCCTGAACACCAGCGTGCCACAAGGTTGCGTGCTGAGCCCTCTCCTTTACTCCCTATTCACCCATGACTGCGCTCCTATCTATGGTTCCAATTCCATAATTAAGTTCGCAGATGACACCACGGTGATAGGCCTGATCAGAGGCGACGATGAGACGGCCTACAGGGAGGAAGTACGGTACCTGACCACGTGGTGTGCACACACACCCATCTCCATCAACGGAGCTGCAGTGGAGTGTGTGCCCAGCTTCAAGTTCCTTAGCATCCACATCTCCGATGATCTCACCTGGTCCATAAACTCCTCCACCCTGGTCAAAAAGGCGCACAGCTCCTCTACTTTCTTCGGAGCCTTAAGAAAGCTCACCTTTGTCCCAGGATCCTGGTGAACTTCTACTGCTGTGCTATTGAGAGCATTCTTACAAACTGTATCACAGAATCTATAAACTAATTTTATTACTTTGAAAGGAATTCTGTAATGTAGTTTTGATTTTATGTTCAGAAAAGGCTGCTTTAAAGATCAAAACGTACTGCTCTGCATCAGACCGGAAAGCACTCCAGCGGGTGGTGAAAACTGCCCAAAGGATCACCGGTACACAACTGGACAGTATCGAACAGATCTACCGTCGACGCTGTTTGGGCAAAACCAGGAACATGATAAAAGAGTCATTCCACCCCAATAATAAACTTTTCACCATCCTCCCATCCGGCAGGCGTTACAGAAGCCTCCGCTCTCGCACCAGCAGGCTCAGGAAGAGTTTCTTCTACGAGGCAGTGACCCTGTTGAACTCTACTTCATTCCCCCACTCAACTCCATCCTCCCTCTAGCATCATCTTGCACTCCACTGCCATTTGCACAACTTTCGGTTTTGCACTGATCTTTTTCATTTCACTTCCACTGCCATTTGCACAACTTTCTGTTTTCACTGATCAGACTCCTTGCACTATTTATTTACATATTTATTAATTTATAATTATAGTTAGTATTTAAAGTATATATAGTGTATATAGTTTATTCTGTATATATTCTGTGTTCTGTATATATAATAGTACACTTTCAGTGGCCCCATCTGGCCCCTTGGAACAATTTCTAGAGGCACTATTGTAGGCCTGTAGGCCTGAAAAAGGCCTGTGTGTGTATTTGATCCTAGGGTATACGAATAAATGTTATACGAATAAATGTTATTTGATCATTAGACATTTTATATATTAAATGCTGTTGACTTTGAAATCAGTGTTGTTTCTTTTTCTGCATTTACAATTCATACACAATGTGTTAACTTGAAGCAGTACACACACACAATCACATACGGTGTGCGCGCACTCACATAAACAACCAAATATGCGCACACCACAAGTTTAAAATACTTCAGATTTTACAGGTTTTGGGGATTTTTTGCCATTCCTTTTAAAATAAGTTTACATTTCCTTCAGGCCCTCCAAACCTTCAAGCACTTGTAGGCTTCAATCTTTCAGGCATTTTAGCAGCGTTCAGCTCACCAAGAAGAGGCTTTTTCGGCTCCCAAACAGCTCTTTATTATTTTTCAATTTTTTGCCAAATTTAGTGCTACTTTGACATATGATATGTCTAGTCTAGTTCCTGAGCCCACGTGGTAATATCCTTCACAGAATGATGTCGGTTATTAATGCAGTGCCGCCTGAAGGATCGAAGGTCACGGGCATTCAATGTTGGTATTCGACCTTGCCGCTTACGTGCAGAGATTTCTCCAGATTCTCTGAATCTTTTGATGATATTATGGACTGTAGATGATGAAATCCCTAAATTCCTTGCAATTGCAACAAAACGTTCTTCAACTGTTGGACTATTTGCTTTTGCGATTTGGTTTGTAATTATACTAAACCTTATAATTTCCAGAATTCCTTAGTTTTACATGTTTAGTATAAAAAGATTAAATGTAAAAACAAACACTATTACACATTTTAATGTGGGAACACGGCACGCGGCTTCTTCCTTTAGAGCTCTTCCTTTACAGCAGCAGCTTTTTAGAGGTTTAATCATGAGAACTGTAGCCGAAGAGGTAGCGGTGTCTTAAAATCTGGACAAATATAACATGCATAGAGAGATACCACTAGAAGTTGATTGGAAAATTGTTTTGGTCTGCTTTGATCTATCCATAAAAATGTCACGGGTTAACGGAACAGAGGACCCATAAGGTCCGAGGGCTGGCGGTGAGAGACGAGGTCGAGGGCAGGCGTAAATCCAAGGGCTGGAGAAGGGAAATGAGGTCAGGTGCAGGCATGGGTCAGCACACAGGTAAAACAAGATCAGATGAGGAGTACTGTCACGAGGATTACAAACACAAGGAAGTCACGAACGATAACAAACTGACAAAGAACACACAGAACACATGGGTATATGTATACAAGACAAGGGAGGAGACAACAAGACACAGGTGAACGACATTAGGGAAGGCAGGTAATCACACTGACGGGGACGCACAGGAAGGTAGGAGGTGAAGACGCCTGAAACAGAGACAAGACTGTGAGTTTCAAAAATAAAATAAAATTACATTACATTACGATCATTTAGCAGACGCTTTTATCCAAAGCGACGTACATTGCATTACCACCCATTACAGAGGGGGGAGCAGTTGGGGGTTCGGTGCCTTGCTCAGGGGCACCTAGGCAGGGACTCGAACCTCCGACCCTGCGGTTCCCAAGCGGAAGCCCTACCGACTCAGCTACTGCCTTCCCCTATTTATAAAATAGATAATTTAAAAAAATCAATAACAAATTATGAGAAGAACATGAATACATAAATAATAACAGGCAACACAGCAGCATCAAACAGTCTCTCTCTCTTTCTCTCTCTTTGAAGGCGCTGATCATTTTGTCTTACGAGTCAAAGAAATGTTTAGGTAGGAGATTAAAACAGGTAAAAAAATCTGAACGTGATCATTTTGATCACGTTTATTTTCCCAATTAAGGAGAGTGGTAAACTGTTCCATCTAAGAAAGACTGTCTTTCAAGTCTTCAGGGTTGCGGTGAGCGCAGTGTCTGTGGCGGGAAGGAGGTCTGAGAATGTACGAGTCATATTCTCGAGATACTTCAACCCCGAGCTACCGAGCTTGAAGGGGAAGTCTGTTTTGCGGAGATGCAAACTTAAAGTATTAATGGGGTAACATTTGCTCTTTGAAATATTGATTTTGTAGCCAGAAAAAACTTCCATTGAGTGCAGTTAATGTGTCTCAAGTGATTGTAGTATAACGACACCTGTGTCTGGGAGGTCCAGTCACTGGTTCAAAAGTATTCCTGCTAGAATCACACAATGAAGACAAAAGAACACTACAAGCAACTCAGAGAAAAGATATTTGAAAAGAATAAGTCAGGGGATGGCTACAAAACCAATTCCAACTCACTGCGCATCCCCCCGAGTTCATTTAAATCCATCAACAAGAAATGGGAGGAGTATGGCCATCCTCACAAACTGGGCAAGAGGGAGACTGGTGAGGGAGACCACCAAGACACCTACGACCTCTCTGAAGGAGTTAAAACCTTCAGTGGCTGAGATTGGAGAGACTGTGCATACAACTGTTGCCCGAGTACTTCACTAGTCAAAGCTGTATGGGAGAGTGGCAAAGACAAAGCCACTGTTGAAAAATCTCGAACTGGAGTTTGCCCAAAGGCATGTGGGAGACTCCAAGGTCAATTTGGAGGAAGGTTATTTGATCTGATGAGACAAAAATGTAGCTTTTGGGTCATCAGATTGTTCGCTCTGTTTGGCCAACACTTAAACACTGCACATCTCCACAAACACACTATCCCCACATTGCAGCATGGTGGTGTGGCAGCATCATGGTGTGGGAGGCTTCTTGGCAGCAGGCCCCAGAAGGCTTGTAAAGATAGAGGGGAAAATAAATGCAGCAAAATTAAGTGAAATCTTGGAGGACATTATGACTCAGTATGCAAGAGAGCTACAACCTCGGAGAAGAGCTGTTCACGCCCGATTCCTTTTGCAAGGAAAAATGGAAAGAAATTGCAGTGTTCAGACGTGCAAGCCTGATAGAGACCTCTCCACAGAGACTCAGTGCTGTGATTGCAGCCAAAGGTGCATGTACTAATTGGCTTGTACCTGTACTCTGCTCAATGACAATGAAGTTGAATCAAATCTAATTCACTGGTGTAGCCATACTGACACCTACCGGAAGTTTGCAGATATTGCTGCATAGTAATGACTAGTGATCAAAACACATCACACACAATATTGAACCCAAATAACACAAAAGAACAATATAAAGGAACCCTCTTATTAACATCCTTTCAATGGAAATACGTTTGTCTACCCTAAACATGACATCTGCGCCACATTGAGGTCACAGACATTCCTTTTGTCACCCTTTGTCCTTTTGTCACCATAGAGAGAATTATCATTTTGGGTTCATTTAATCAGTGTTACACATTGGCGACATACACAAATCTATTCCCATGTCTGAAGAAACACTAAGCAGTGTATTGGATACACAGCAAAATGACTTCATCCAGGGTCATGGATGGCTTCATCACTTTTTTCTAAACACTGTAAAACGGTACCTTGTCCTCCCATCTTGTCTTTACTTCATTTATAAATTTGCTCTTGGCCACACCCAGAATCGGCCTCAGCTCACACATCACCTATAATGCAAGTAAGTGTTAAAACTTGCAACAATGCTTGCTGAGTGGATAAGCCAAAATTATGAATTAATCGCTGGCATTATGAAGATCCTTGAAACATGGCTATGCATCAGGGATCATTGTGAGCTCATCCTCTTCTTTCAGGACGTTACTGTTGATGAAGGCTCTTCTGAACACCTTCAAACTGCACCTAGTCACCCCATCTCAATTCCATTTCGGTGCAGTAAATGTGTCTCAAGTGATTGTAGTTTAACGACACCTGTGTCTGGGAGGTCCAGTCACTGGTTCAGAAGTATTCGTGCTAGAATTACACACAGTGAAGACAAAAGAACACTCCAACTCCACACTGGTGAGGGGGGACCACCAAGACACCTACGACCACTCTGAAGGAGTTAAACCTTAAAACCTTCAGTGGCTGAGATTGGAGAGACTGTGCATACAACTGTTGCCCGAGTTTTTCACTAGTCAAAGCTGTATTTGAGGGTGGCAAAGAGAAAGCCACTGTTAAAAAATCTCAAACTGGAGTTCGCCCAAAGGCATTTGGGAGACTCCAAGGTCAATTTGGAGGAAGGTCTGATTGATTGAAATTTAGCCTTTGGGTCATCATATTATTCGCTCTGTTTTGCCAACACTTAAACACTGCACATCTCCACAAACAAACTATCCCCACATTGCAGCATGGTGGTGTGGCAGCATCATGGAATGGGATGCTTCCTGGCAGCAGGCCCTGGAAGGCTTGTAAAGATAGAGGGGAAAATGAATGCAGCAACATTTCGTGAAATCCTGGAGGACATTATGACTCAGTATGCAAGAGAGCTACAACCTCGGAGAAGAGCTGTTCACGCCGGATCCCAAAGCAAGCTTACAGAGCTTGAGCTTTTTTGCAAGGAAGAATGGACAGAAATTGCAGTATCCAGACGTGCAAGCCTGATAGAGACCTCTCCACACAGACTCAGTGCTGTGATTGCGGCCAACGGTGCATCTACTCATTGGCTTGTACCTGTACTCTGCTCAATGACAATGAAGTTGAATTAAATCTAATTCACTGGTGTAGCCTTACTGACACCTACCGGAAGTTTGCAGATATTGCTGCATAGTAATGACTAGTGATCAAAACACATAGCACACAATATTGAACCCAAATAACACAAAAGAAGAATATAAAGGAACCCTCTTATTAACATCCTTTCAATGGAAATACGTTTGTCTACCCTAAACATGACATCTGCGCCACATTGAGGTCACAGACATTCCTTGTGTCACCCTTTGTCCTTTTGTCACCATAGAGAGAATTATCATTTTGGTTTAATTTAATCAGTGTTACATATTGGCAACATACACAAATCTATTCCCATGTCTGAAGAAACACTAAGCAGTGTATTGGATACACAGCAACATGACTTCATCCAGGGTCATGGGTGGCTTCATCACTTTCTTCTAAACACTGTAAAACGGCACCTAGTCCTCCCATCTTGTCTTTACTTCATGTATAAATTTGCTCTTGGCCACACCCAGAATCGGCCTCAGCTCACACATCAGCTATAATGCAAGTAAGTGTTAAAACTTGCAACAATGCTCGCTGAGTGGATAAGCCAAAATTATGAATTAATCACTGGCATTATGAAGATCCTTGAAACATGGCTATGCATAAGGGATGATTGTTAGCTTGTCCTCTTCTTTCAGGACGTTACTGTTGATGAAGGCTCTTCTAAACACCTTCAAACTACACCTAGTCACCCCATCTCAATTCCATTGAGTGCAGTTAATGTGTCTCAAGTGATTGTAGGGAGGCAGTGGCTCAGTGGGTAGTGTAACTTGGGAACTGGAGGGTCGCCGGTTCGAGCCCCTGCCGAGGTGCCCCTGTGCAAGGCACCGAACCCTCAATTGCTCCCCCCTCTGCGAAGGGTGGTAATGTAATGTAAGTTGCTTTGGATAAAAGCGTCTGCCAAATGATCGTAATGTAATGTAATGTAGTATAACGACTGTGTCTGGGAGGTCCAGTCACTGGTTCAGAAGTATTCCTGCTAGAAATACATAATGAAGACAAAAGAACACTCCAAGCAACTCAGAGAAAAGAAATTTGAAAACAATAAGTCAGGGGATGGCTACAAAACCAATTCCGACTCACTGCGCATCCCCCCCGAGTTCATTTAAATCCATCATCAAGAATTTTTTTATTTTTGTGAGTATGGCCATCCTCACAAACTGAGTTACTGGGCAAGAGGGAGACTGGTGAGGGAGACCACCAAGACACCTACGACCACTCTGAAGGAGTTAAAACCTTCAGTGGCTGAGATTGGAGAGACTGTGCATACAACTGTTGCCCGAGTACTTCACTAGTCAAAGCTATAGGGGAGCGTGGCAAAGAGAAAGCCAATGTTGAAAAATCTTGAACTGGAGTTAGCCCAAAGGCATGTGGGAGACTCCAAGGTCAATTTGGAGAAAGGTTATTTGATCTGTTGAGACAAAAATTTGGCTTTTGGGTCATCAGATTATTCGCTCTGTTTGGCCAACATGTAAACACTGCACATCTCCACAAACACACCATCCCCACATTGAAGCGTGGTGGTGGCAGCATCATGGTGTGGGATGCTTCTTGGCAGCAGGCCCCGGAAGGCTTGTAAAGATAGAGGGGAAAATGAATGCAGCAACATTTTGTAAAATCCTGGAGGACATTATGACTCAGTATGCAAGAGAGGGACAACCTTGGAGAAGAGCTGTTCACGCCTGATTCCCAAGCAAGCTGACAGAGCTTGAGCTTTTTTACAAGTGAGCATGGAAAGAAATTGCAGTATCCAGACGTGCAAGCCTGATAGAGACCTCTCCATACAGACTCAGTGCTGTGATTGCGGCCAACGGTGCATCTACTCATTGGCTTGTACCTGTACTCTGCTCAATGACAATGAAGTTGAATCAAATCTAATTCACTGGTGTAGCCTTACTGACACCTACTGGAAGTTTGCAGATATTGCTGCATAGCAATGACTAGTGATCAAAACACATCACACACAATATTAAACCAAAATAACACAAAAGAAGAATATAAAGGAACCCTCTTATTAACATTCTTTCAATGGAAATACGATTGTCTACCCTAAACATGACATCTGTGAAACATTGAGGTCACAGACATTCCTTATGTCACCCTTTGTCCTTTTGTCACCATGGAGAGAATTATCATTTTGGTTTAATTTAATCAGTGTTACATATTGGCAACATACACAAATCTATTCCCATGTCTGAAGAAACACTAAGCAGTGTATTGGATACACAGCAACATGACTTCATCCAGGTCATGGTTGGCTTCTAACTTTCTTCTAAACACTGTAATACGGCACCTTGTCCTCCCATCTCATCTTTACTTCATGTATAAATTTGCTCTTGGCCACACCCAGAATCGGCCTCAGCTCACACATCATCTATAATGCAAGTAAGTGTTAAAACTTGCAACAATGCTTGCTGAGTGGATAAGCCACAATTATGAATTAATCACTGGCATTATGAAGACCGTTGAAACATGGCTATGCATCAGGGATCATTGTTAGCTTGTCCTCTTCTTTCAGTACGTTACTGTTGATGAAGGCTCTTCTAAACACCTTCAAACTACACCTAGTCACCCCATCTCAATTCCATCGAGTGCAGTTGATGTGTCTCAAGTGATTGAAGTAAAACGACACCTGTGTCTGGGAGGTCCAGTCACTGGTTCAGAAAACAAAAGAACACTCCAAGCAACTCAGAGAAAAGATCATTAGAAAGTATAAGTCAGGGGACGGCTACAAAACTCTTTCCAACTCACTGCACATCCCCTGGAGTTCATTTAAATCCATCATCAAGAAATTGAGTGACTGGGCAAGAGGGAGACTGGTGAGGGGAGTCCACCAAGACACCTACGATCACTCTGAAGGAGTTAAAACCTTCAGTGGCTGAGATTGGAGGGACTGTGCATACAACTGTTGCCCGAGTACTTCACTAGTCAAAGCTGCATTTGAGGGTGGCAAAGAGAAAGCCACTGTTGAAAAATCTGGAACTGGAGTTCGCCCAAAGGCATGTGGGAGACTCCAAGGTCAATTTGGAGGAAGGTTAGTTGAACTGATGAGACAAAAATTTAGCTTTTGGGTCATCAGATTTTTTGCTCTGTTTGGATAACACGTAAACACTGCATATCTCCACAAACACACCATCCCCACATTGCAGCATGGTGGTGGCAGCATCATGGTGTGGGATGCTTCTCGGCAGCAAGTGCAGTCAGCGCCGACAGGTTTGAATGCATGTGTGCCGTGAGGAAGGGTGTGTTTCCTGTGTGTGTGACTAAGAGAACAAAAGGGAGCCGCGTGTGTGTCCAGTTTGGGCTCCATTGCAAATACGAAGTACATAAACTCTGAAATTTGAAGCTGAAAATTGTAGAAGAAGTACAACTACTAAAAACTTGTACATAAAGTAGTGGTCAAAATTGATGGTTGAATGTTCCTTCTGGCAATATAATCGTTTAAAAACCTGTTGCAGTGTTGTTTTGTTGTGTGCTGCGGGAGCACTGCTGTTACGGTGTTGAAAAATAGCTGAAACTTAACTGTTGCTATATTTTGTGCTGTATTGCTATATTCACCCAGTGTGTTGAGACAGATGTGTACGCAGCTCTGTCCTGTGCCCTACTGAAGCATAGGAGGGGCGTATACCACCGAGTGGGCGTGCCTAGACCTCACACACTCGGGCCTGCTTAACAGGAAGAAAGGAGAGAGGCTGACTTCCCTCCTCCCCATCTGAGACTCTATGGAGTCAGGTCTGACCACTTAATATTATTTGGCTTACACCACATATTCTGTACATTAACTGAGAGCTGCAATACAGTATTGGCATATATGGTTGCATTGTTTGATTTAAATGTATTACCAGATGCTGAATTCAGAATAAGTGCTTAAGAAGAGGTGACGTAGGACATATAACATAACTTGTGCTTGAAACATGTATGTTGCTTAACTTAGTTAAGAAGACCAAATTGCAATTATTGCCATTCTAAAACTACGCAATTGAGCCTATCCAGGTATAAAAACATCAAAAGACAATATTCAAATTGTTGATACGCACAGCAGAAATGGACGGAATACCGGTAACCCTCTTGGGAATGAAATATCCCCTGAGCAAAAAAGACATAGTGAAAACATCTGAAAATTGGGAGAAGCGAACTAAAAACTTATGCAGTCCTTGGCCAGCTGGAGGCACATTTGACGTCAATGCATTCGAAGAGATGCAACTCAAAAAAAAATAAAAGACTAAAAACCGTTGGACAAAGGCAAGAAAAGACAACAGAAAAGACAGAAAGAGGAAGAGATAATTAAACTGTTCAAAGATGAAGGCACAAATTACAGGAACAGGTTGAGAGAAATCCGAGAGAATTTAAGAGCTAAAAAGGTGCGAGCGGAGAGGAAACAGACAAAGAAACAGCTAGTGTCAACAGATACTGCAGGAATATATCCAAATCTGGCAGGGGTCGTTCAAATTTCAGGAGACATTGAATTTGATCCTTACTGAGCATCTCATGTCCAATATAAAGAGTCGACTCCAAAAGTTTACAGCAGAGAAAGGAACAAGGAAGTTGTAAAGGACAAACCAAAAGTCTTAGATTGTTTTGCAGAGAGAAACCAGGCTCTGAAAGAGAAAGAGGCAGAGGCATATTGGTTGAAGTTTGACCAACTAAGTGAAGAAAACCTGTAACATACTAAGTATCAAGAGATAGAAGTAGAGGCAGAACAGGAAAAAGGGCGAAGAGATGTTAAGGGAGAAGAGAGGGCACACGATATGAGAGAGCAGGGCAAAGTATGTGAAGCTCGAGCAAATTACACTGAAGGACCTCGGGAAGTAGAACAGAGAGATATTGTGTCAGGAAGTCTTACATTTGCTGCAGGAAGCCAACAGGGGGCCAAAAGCAAGGAGAAAGATTATGACCTTAGATACAGACCTACAATAAGGCCTCCAGACAGATATGACCCTGGGCAATATCCAATATGGATAAAGGGGGCACAGGGACAGTATAGCCCATGGCAAACACTCGACCTTGAGGGACTGATTGCTCGACTTCCTAACGTCCATGAGGGGGCCAGCAAATGGATAAAAGCATTCAAGGAAGAGACAGTGGGCAAAATATTGGCTCTTGGCGACATTAAGGCACTGTGGGCCCGAACCATGGGGGTGCCAACAATGGAAAATGTCTTGCGCATGAGTGGCGCACAATGGATGGTTGATCCACTAGCCGATGGAACTGAATTCAATCCATATCGAGCTGGCTTATGGGGGGCCCTGAGGAAAGAATATCCGGTCAAGATTGACCCCAAGGCACTGAAGGGTGAGCTTCTTACTGATACAGAGAATCCAGCTGCCTACATCAGTCGTCAACTGAAAAGATGGAAGCAGGAAACTGAGGAGGAAGCTGAGAGAAGCCACAATGACACAATGACACCACAATGACAATTCTGGAATCAATCTTCAAATGAGCGTAACATAAAAAAGAACAAATGTTTATTGGCTGGGGGATATAACTGAACAAATGACTTAAATTCTACAGAAGTGGGAACATTTTAAATTTAATCTAATACATAATAATAGGAAAACAGGGAGCAGCCATAAATATTGACCCCAATCCTTTCATTTTCAGAGTGATACAATGTTCCTGAATCTATAACATACATGACTTTGCGGGTAAATCTTAATTTGGAATCAAAAGACTTGAGAGGTACTTTTAGGGCGCTGCTAGTTTACTGTTTTATTTTTACTATTTGTATTATTGAGTTGTTTACGCATCTGAAGGTTAAAAGCTCCAGAGTGCCTGTGTGGGGGCGTACATGTGTTACATGCTCTGTACGTTGGTGGGGTTGATGCATAATGAAAGTTTACTATTTTGTTTATTTTCTTATTAAATTGATAGTTGCAGCTATGGCATTGCTAACCATGTTGATTTCTGATTTGCACAGTGTAGATACACTGTGCAAGAAAAATTGCAAACAACAGGGATATTGGTCGCCATTTTTGCAGACAATGGTGGATGATGTGCTAGGACAATGGGAAATTTGTGCCCAAAATAATGCAAGAAAAGGAATATTAGCCATATTCCAGTGCCAGAAGGACCATTCAAACATCTGTTCACAGACTATGTTGACGTGAGAAAATCAGTGCATGGAAAGCATTGCATGGTAGTAATAATTGATCGCTTAAGTCGTTGGGTTGAAGAAATAGCATCAAAAGGCCTAGGGTCAGAAACTGTTGTTAAGTTCTTGATAAAAGAAGTAATTCCACGTTTTGGTATACATTCAGAAATAAGTTCAGATAATGGATCAGCATTTGTGCAGAACGTAGCTTGAGGAATCTTATAACAGTTAAGAAGCAGGTTGGTTGGTGTATATCATCATCAGTCTCAAGGGACAGTCAAAAGAGTTCTCTAAAAGGCAAAGCAGCACAAAGCTCAATTGCAATGATGCTCTACCACTTACACTAATGAGTTATCGCATGCAAACTAACAGAAGCAGACATTTAACCCTGCATGAGAGGCGGACTGGTGGACTCATGCCACACCGCATTTGAGAGGACCCTATAAGGGACCTCCGCTTGAGCAGTTGCAAATGCAGTTGAAGGAATATATGAGGTGGCTAACTGCCATACATGAAGTCATCTATTTACAGGAAAAAAACAGGGTTCCTGATTCTAGTTCAGTAGCAGAGAGCCCGGTGGTGCCAGGAGACCAGGTCCACATTCAGGTCCAGAGAAAGTGACGCGAAGGGCCATACACAGGGCAACACCAACTGCTGTCCAGGTGGAGGGAAGAACTACATGGTACCATCCAAACCACTACACCACTGTCCATAGAGCTGAAGCAGACATCTAGCATTGCCACGCACGAGGACATCTATATCAACATATATGAACTTTGCACTTCCTGTATCAGTATCGGGTTGATATATGTATACTCTGTATCAGCATATTAACATGCATTTGTTACTCATGGTGTTTGCATCTGTATTGGTAAATGCAGGAACTACAATATTCCTATAGGAAGAACTCTTGATTGTGTAAATTTATGCTAATCTCATTTTGATCTTATTTTCAGTTAAATAGGTAATTCATTTACTCAGTAATCACAGTGAAGCAATTCATATTTCAATTTTACATTGTTGGTTTATGTTTATGATCTACGCACAACTGGGCACCGCAGGCAAAATGCTGACTTGACAAGATCTGCCAGGCTTACATTCCATTTATAACCTATATTTATGTATGTAACCTATTTTTATGTATGTATTGTAATGGAACCACATCCAGCGCAAAAGCGTGATCGCCCATGATTAAGTTGAGAGGCAAGGGGGTCTTGAGGGAATTTTTCTAGCATTTTGATGCTAGTTTTTGTCCGTCACTGGTTGTTTGGTTCCAGCTAAAATATTTATATCATCATGTTGGCGATATTGAAATCGCCAAAGGGGGAATTATGTGGAAGAAAATGTACTATATTCAGGACAATAGTATGTAAGTGAACCGTGTGTTCTTGGCAATCATTTAATATTATGTAACTGTTCAATATCAGAAAGGAAGTACACAAGTTGTTTTTAACCTTGAGTGTTTTACCAGAAACATCCATCATCAGCGAGGAAGCGACATTGTGTATTGCCAGGTCACCGTGACATGGTTACTAAGGTAGCCAGGGCCAACAATAGAACAATGGAAAGTTCTAGTTTGGGTTTGTGAGGGCTGGGGTGAGGTTCTAAGAACTCCTTGATATAAACTGATGTTGGCTCTATGTGGAGCCAGTGCCCATATTCACAATGACGTGTAAGATAGCACTCATGTGTGAATGAATAACGAAGATACACAGCCTCAACTGTCTCCGCAAATTGATATATAGAATTATACTATTGTATATTGTTCTTCTTAACACCTTCAAACTGCACCTAGTCACCCCATCTCATTTCCATTGAGTGCAGTTAATGTGTCTCAAGTGATTGTAGTATAACGACACCTGTGTCTGAGAGGTCCAGTCACTGGTTCAGAAGTATTCCTGCCAGAATTACACAATGAAGACAAAAGAACACTCCAAGCAACTCAGAGAAAAGATATTTGAAAAGAATAAGTCAGGGGATGGCTACAAAACAAATTCCAACTCACTGCGCATCCCCCCCGAGTTCATTTCAATCCATCATCAAGAAATGGGAGGAGTATGGCCATCCTTGCAAATTGAGTGACTGGGCAAGAGGGAGACTGGTGAGGGAGACCACCAAGACACCTACGACCTCTCTGAAGGAGTTAAAACCTTCAGTGGCTGAGATTGGAGAGACTGTGCATACAACTGTTGCCCGAGTACTTCACTAGTCAAAGCTGTATGGGAGAGTGGCAAAGACAAAGCCACTGTTGAAAAATCTGGAACTGGAGTTTGCCCAAAGGCATTTGAGAGACTCCAAGGTCAATTTGGAGGAATGTTATTTGATCTGATGAGACAAAAATGTAGCTTTTGGGTCATCAGATTATTCGCTCTGTTTGGCCAACACGTAAACACTGCACATCTCCACAAACACACCATCCCAACTTTGAAGCATGGTGGTGGCAGCATCATGGTGTGGGATGCTTCTTGGCAGCAGGCCGTGGAAGGCTTTTAAAGAAAGAGGGGAAAATGAATGCAGCAACATTCTGTGAAATCCTGGAGGACATTATGACTTAGTATGCAAGAGAGCAACAACCTCGGAGAAGAGCAGTTCACGCCCGATCCCGAAGCAAGCTTACAGAGCTTGAGCTTTTTTGCATGGAAGAATGGACAGAAATTGCAGTATCCAGACGTGCAAGCCTGATAGAGACCTCTCCACACAGACTCAGTGCTGTGATTGCAGCCAAAGGTGCATGTACTAATTGGCTTGTACCTGTGCTCTGCTCAATGACAATGACGTTGAATCAAATCTAATTCACTGGTGTAGCCTTACTGACACCTACTGGAAGTTTGCAGATATTGCTGCATAGTAATGACTATTGATCAAAACACATCACACACAATATTAAACCCAAATAACACAAAAAAAGAATATAAAGGAACCCTCTTATTAACATCCTTTCAATGGAAATACATTTGTCTACCCTAAACATGACATCTGCGAAACATTGAGGTCACAGACATTCCTTATGTCACCCTTTGTCCTTTTGTCACCATGGAGAGAATTATCATTTTGGTTTAATTTAATCAGTGTTACATATTGGCAACATACACAAATCTATTCCCATGTCTGAAGAAACACTAAGCAGTGTATTGGATACACAGCAACATGACTTCATCCAGGGTCATGGGTGGCTTCATCACTTTCTTCTAAACACTGTAAAATGGCACCTTGTCCTCCCATCTCATCTTTACTTCATGTATGAATTTGCTCTTGGCCACACCCAGAATCGGCCTCAGCTCAAACATCACCTATAATGGAAGTAAGTGTTAAAACTTGCAACAATGCTTGCTGAGTGCATAAGCCAAAATTATGATTTAATCACTGGCATTATGAAGATCCTTGAAACATGGCTATGCATCAGGGATCATTGTTAGCTTGTCCTCTTCTTTCAGGATGTAACTGTTGATGAAGGCTCTTCTAAACACCTTCAAACTACACCTAGTCACCCCATCTCAATTCCATCGAGTGCAGTTAATGTGTCTCAAGTGATTGTAGTATAACGACACCTGTGTCTGGGAGGTCCAGTCACTGGTTCAGAAGTATTCCTGCTAGAATTACACAATGAAGACAAAAGAACACTCCAAGCAACTCAGAGAAAAGATATTTGAAAAGAATAAGTCAGGGGATGGCTACAAAACCATTTCCAACTCACTGCACATCCCCCCGAGTTCATTTCAATCCATCATCAAGAAATGGGAGGAGTATGGCCATCCTCGCAAATTGAGTGACTGGGCAAGAGGGAGACTGGTGAGGGAGACCACCAAGACACCTACGACCTCTCTGAAGGAGTTAAAACCTTCAGTGGCTGAGATTGGAGAGACTGTGCATACAACTGTTGCCCGAGTTCTTCACTAGTCAAAGCTGTATGGGAGAGTGGCAAAGAGAAAGCCACTGTTGAAAAATCTGGAACTGGAGTTTGCCAAAAGGCATTTGAGAGACTCCAAGGTCAATTTGGAGGAATGTTATTTGATCTGATGAGACACAAATTTTGCTTTTGGGTCATCAGATAATTCAGAAATCCATATCCACAAACACACCATCCCCACATTGGTGGGGCAGCATCATGGTGTGGGATGCTTCTCAGCAGCAGGCCCTGGAAAGCTTGTAACTATAGAGGGGAAAATGAATGCAGCAACATTTTGTGAAATCCTGGAGGACATTATGACTCAGTATGCAAGAGAGGGACAACGTCGGAGAGAACTGTTCATGCCCGATTCCCAAGCAACCTGACAGAGCTTGAGCTTTTTTGCTAGGAAGAATGGAAAGAAATTGCAGTATCCAGATGTACAAGCCTGATTGAGACCTCTCCACACAGACTCAGTGCTGTGATTGCAGCCAAAGGTGCATCTACTCATTGGCTTGTACCTGTACTCTGCTCAATGACAATAAAGTTGAATCAAATCTAATTCAGTTGTGTAGCCGTACTGACACCTACTGGAAATTTGCAGATATTGCTGCATAGTAATGACTGGTGATCAAAACACATCACACACATCATTAAACCCACATAACACAAAAGAAGAATATAAATGAACCCTCTTATTAACATTCTTTCAAAGGAAATACGATTGTCTACCCTAACATGACATCTGTGCCACATTGAGGTCACAGACATTCCTTTTGTCACCCTTTGTCCTTTTGTCACCACCAAGAGTATTATCAATCTGAGTGTATTTAATCAGCGATACGTATCGGTAACATACACCAATCTATTCCCATGAGTGGCGTCCGGCAGGAGACCGTAAGCGTCTGGTCAGGACAGGGTCCGATTCTTTTGTCTTTCAATGGCCAAAAGAAGGAGGAGGCTGACCTGACCCAAAGACTGACTCAAGTTCTGGGCTTGGGAGGAGGAGGAGATTGCGGTGGCAGCGGTGGTAGTAGTCGCCAGAGTTAGAAAGGAGGAAGACAAAATCTACCACCTGACCTGCCCCCAGTCCAGTATGTGTGATGTGGCCCAAGGTGAGTAGTGTGAAAATACACATTTTAATATGTCACGTAGAAGATTGGGGGATTAAAAATCACTTATTCTCACTTGTGTAATTACTCACAGCTATGACACCAGACAACTGAAAAGACACCAGCATGGCAATGCCAGTGATCAACTGCCAGCGGACAGTCCTGTCCCTCAGTAACTGTAGAACAGAAACAACTTGTAGATTGTTCTGGCGCTCCATTCCGTCATTCCATGCATTCCATTCATCTCTCCTTTTTTTCAGAGGAATCTCCTGAGGGGTGAGACCAAAACAGAATATTTAAAAGTAGCATTGAACTGCTTAATTCCAGAAGTTTTAAATAGAGTTACTTGTGTCTAGTTTGTTTGTAATTTATGTTGAAAATTACCAGTATTTGTCCTTTAGAACCAGTTTAACAAATCAGGCTGGGTTTGCTCTTTATTTACCCAATAAGCTGGCAGGTGCCTGTCTCTTGTTCCAAACATGACCTCCATTTCCAGAAGTGTCAGCATCCTTAAAATAAAAACTAAAACGCACAATTTTCTCTGAAATAAGTTGAAATTGACCATTAATTATTCAATATCTGATAGATGTGATACTTTGCCTTGCTTTCCAATGTAACATATTTAAAATAATATAACAAATGAATAGTGCTGGACTAAATTATAGCAATCCCTGAGAAGTGATAATAAATAATGGTGTCTTCAACCTTAGAATCAATAATTCAGCCTCTATAAATGGAGAAAACCTTTCCAAGTGCTGTTTTCTCTCAGGGACAATTTTCGACTTTTTATTTTTAGGGTACCAAGACTTTTAGCCATGTCTGCATATCAAGACTCCAGGCTTAGCACAGTCAGCTCAGAACCAAGAGCGCAGTAGAACAGGCTGAACCTTGCAAACAACAATGCACTTTTTTTCTGCAGCAGCCTCATCGTTCTTCTCTATCAGCAGGTATCCAGGGCTCTCAGGCATGGAGAACAGCCCACCAAGCTGCGCCAATGCAAGTATGGCAATACCTGCGTTCCAAATTATTATGCAAATTGGATTTAAGTGTCATAAACATTAATTTTTTTTGCTTTTCAATTATATTCATGGATGGTATTGTGTTATTGAAATCCATCTCAGACACCTGTGGAAATTAGTTTGCGAGGTGGGCCCAATCAAAGGAGAACTACTTAAGAGGGACGTTCCATTAAGCAGGCCACAGGTTTCAAGCAATATGGGAAAGAAAAAGGATCTCTCTGCTGCCGAAAAGTGTCAAATAGTGCAATACCTTGGACAAGGTATGAAAACATTAGATATTTAGCAAAAATTTAAGCGTGATCATCGTACTGTGAAGAGATTTGCGGCTGATTCAGAGCGCAGACGGGGTCGTGCAGATAAAGGCATAATGAGGAAGGTTTCGGCCAGACAAATTCATCGGGTTAGGAGAGCAGCTGCTAAAATGCCATTACAAAGCAGCAAACAGGTATTTGAAGCCGCTGGTGCCTCTGGAGTCCCGCAAACCTCCTGGTGTAGGATCCTCCAGAGGTTTGCAGTTGTGCATAAACCTACTATTCGGCCACCTAAACAATGCTCACAAGCAGAAACGGTTGCAGTGGGATCAGAAATACATAAGGACTAATTTTCAAACAGTCTTGTTTACTGATGAGTGCTGTGCAACCCTGCAACAGCACTGCAGATGGATAGAGTAGTGGATGGCCACCATGTCCCAACAAGGCTGCAACGTCAGCAAGGAGGTGGCGAGGTTATGTTTTGGGCCGGAATCATGGGGAGAGAGCTAGTAGGCCCCTTTAGGGTCCCTGAAGGTGTGAAAATGACCTCAGTAAAGTATTTAAAGTTTCTAAACTGACCACTTTCTTCCGTGGTAAAGAAAGAAGAACCGTGCCTTCCGTGGTAAAATCATCTTATGCACGACAATGCACCATCTCATGCTGCAAAGAGTACCTCTGTGTCATTGGCTGCTATGGGCATAAAAAGGAGATAAACTCATGGTGTGGCCCCCATCTTCACTTGACCTTAACCCTATTGAGAACCTTTGGAGCATCCTCAAGCAAAAGATCTATGAGGGTGGGAGGCAGTTCAGATCAAAACAGCAGCTCTGGGAGGCTATTCTGACATCCTGCAAAGAAATTTAACCAGAAACTCTCCAAAAACTCACAAGTTCAATGGATGCAAGAATTGTGAAGGTGATATCAAAGAAGGGATCCTATGTTTACATGTAACTTGGCCTATTAAGATGTTTTTGATTGAAATAGCTTTTGATTTCAGTAAATATGACCTCCTAATGCTGCAAATTCAACAAATGGCCATTTTTAGTTCTTTACAACCTATAAAATGTTTTGCAACTCTGTTGTGCATAATCATTTGGAACAGTGCATTTTGAGTTTATTATTTAAAAAACAAAAAAAATACTGTTATCATTGGGAAGTTTGTTCAATACGATTTGAATTATACTCTAAAATTATACTGACTATCATTTGCATCGACGATTTAGGAAAATCTGAGAAAAATATCACTTGCATAATACTTACTGCAAAGTGGACTCCTGTATCCACAGACAATGAGGGTCAACTATACAAGAGATCTATTTAGCTCATAGATTTAGAGGTGATGGTGTAACCTTTGGGATCCTAATTTTATTTAAGAGGATGTTATTTTTTTGAATGTGGACAAGATAAACCACATTTCCTGTTTACATCTGCCACTCATCTGTCCAAATATCTCACGGAGACTTAATATCTGCCCAGCAAGCACACCCAGCAGTGTGGCCTTCTTGGGCATGTCTGTTGATGGTTGCCTCTGTGGCCAATTGAGAATTCAACCAGCCTATATACTATATTGTAGCTGACAAGATGGCAGCGCGTGTACATCGCGAGGCTCAACTAAATTTAGCAAATTAGTGCTTATTTACATAGTTTTCTCCTGCGTGTTCGCCCGATTCAGCGGGCCGAACCATTCATATAGTAGAGAGTCACTTTTAGACATTTTTTACCGAAGCAATAACGTAGTTTTGGACCACCCATTCAACTTCGACGAGCTCCCACCTGAGTTGGTAAAGTCACCGAGGTGTCAAGGAGTCATCCTGCCGACCGGCTACTCTCTGCGCCGGCGTCAGACCGCAAACAAAGACGGGGGAAACGCGGAGGTCTGCGTGCTAAATCCACACCGGCCATCGCTCCCTAGCATTTTCCTCGCCAAAGTGCGGTCTCTGCGAATAAGATGGATGAACTCAAGATCTGGACCCTCACACAGAAAAGGCTCATGGACTGCAGTCTCATGTTCTTCACTCTTCACGGAAACATGGCTTAGCGACGCTGTCCCGAACTGCGTGGTGGAGCTTGAGGGGCGCACCATCTTCAGGGCCGATAGAGAAGCGGCAGCCACAGGTAAAATCAGAGGTGGAGGAGTATGCATTTATGTAAACAAATCATGGTGCATGGACTCTGCCGTTGTGGATACCCATTGTTCTGCTGATCTGGAGTACCTGGTTATCAAGTGCAGGCCCTTCTACCTTCCACGTGAGTTCACCTGCATTGTTGCTGCTGCGGTTTATGTCCCACTGGATGCTAATGCTAAAGTGGCCATGAGAGAACTTTATGCTGCCATCAACAAACTGCAGACCATGCATCCGGATGAGGCCTTTATTGTCGCTGGGGATTTTAACCACCGCACTCTATGATCTGTTCTTCCTAAGTTCCGACAGAACGTCTCCTGCTCCACAAGGGGACAAAGGACTTTGGACCATGTTTACACCAGTGTAGCTAAGGCATACAAAGTCACTCCCCTCCCCCACCTTGGTCACTCTGATCACCTCTCTTTGTTCCTGATCCCCAAGTACTCCCCCATCATCAAACAGATCAAACCCACAACAAGGACCGTCAAAATCTGGTCCGAGGGTGCTGATTCCATTCTCCAACAGCAATTCCAACAAACAGATTTGAATGTGTTCTCCGTTCAGGCCACCACAGACTCCCTGATTAACATTGACATTCTCACAAACTCTGTCCTGGATCATTTCAACAGGTGTGTGGACAGAGTGACATCACTTAAAACAATAAAAACTTTCTCCAACCAGAAGCCCTGGATGAACAGAGAGGTTCGCCCTCTGCTCAATGCCAGAGATGCAGCCTTCAGGTCTGGAGACCAGGAGCCCTTCCCCTAGCTAGGGCCAACCTGAGAAGTGAAATCTCACAGGCCAAACATGGCTACAAACTGAAGGTTGAAGAGCACTTCAACTCCTCTGACCCCCAGCTTATGTGGCAAGGCATACAGTCACTCACCAGCTACAAACCACCCAACACTGTGCCCCCTACCAGCTCCACCTCCACCCCCCTCCCTGACGAGCTCAACCACTTCTACGCTCGCTTTGACCGGGAAAACAGGGAGGTGATGTCCAAGGCAGATCTACCTCTCAACGATCTGCCTCTCACACTCTCCACCTCAGAGGTCCTGAGCAAGGTGAACGCCCGGAAGGCAGCTGGCCCCGATGGAATACCTGGGCGCGTGCTCAAAGCGTGTGCAGAGCAGCTGGCCGGGGTCTTTGCGGACATTTTCAACCTGTCCTTGGCCCAAGCAGTTGTTCCCACTACCTTTAAGACCGCCACCATCGTGCCAGTGCCGAAGCACTCCACCGCTACGGCCCTGAATGACTTCCATCCTGTTGCCCTCACCCCCATCATCGCCAAGTGCTTTGAGAGGCTGGTCCTCTCACACTCAAAAACCTGCCTGCCTGCTACTTGGGACCCTCACCAGTTTGCCTACCGCCACAATAGGTCAACTGAGGACGCCATCTCCACGGCACTTCATTCCACACTGACACACTTGGACACCCAGAACTGTTACGCCAGAATGCTGTTCATTGACTTCAGCTTAGCATTCAATACTGTGATCCCCTCCAAGTTGATATCCAAGCTCAGCCAGCTTGGTATCAACTCATCCCTCTGCAATTGGACTCTGGACTTTCTATCTAACACACCCCAGTCTGTTAAGATAGACAACCTCTCCTCCTCCACTATCACCCTGAACACCAGCGTGCCACAAGGTTGCGTGCTGAGCCCTCTCCTTTACTCCCTATTCACCCATGACTGCGCTCCTATCTATGGTTCCAATTCCATAATTAAGTTCGCAGATGACACCACGGTGATAGGCCTGATCAGAGGCGACGATGAGACGGCCTACAGGGAGGAAGTACGGTACCTGACCACGTGGTGTGCACACACACCCATCTCCATCAACGGAGCTGCAGTGGAGTGTGTGCCCAGCTTCAAGTTCCTTAGCATCCACATCTCCGATGATCTCACCTGGTCCATAAACTCCTCCACCCTGGTCAAAAAGGCGCACAGCTCCTCTACTTTCTTCGGAGCCTTAAGAAAGCTCACCTTTGTCCCAGGATCCTGGTGAACTTCTACTGCTGTGCTATTGAGAGCATTCTTACAAACTGTATCACAGAATCTATAAACTAATTTTATTACTTTGAAAGGAATTCTGTAATGTAGTTTTGATTTTATGTTCAGAAAAGGCTGCTTTAAAGATCAAAACGTACTGCTCTGCATCAGACCGGAAAGCACTCCAGCGGGTGGTGAAAACTGCCCAAAGGATCACCGGTACACAACTGGACAGTATCGAACAGATCTACCGTCGACGCTGTTTGGGCAAAACCAGGAACATGATAAAAGAGTCATTCCACCCCAATAATAAACTTTTCACCATCCTCCCATCCGGCAGGCGTTACAGAAGCCTCCGCTCTCGCACCAGCAGGCTCAGGAAGAGTTTCTTCTACGAGGCAGTGACCCTGTTGAACTCTACTTCATTCCCCCACTCAACTCCATCCTCCCTCTAGCATCATCTTGCACTCCACTGCCATTTGCACAACTTTCGGTTTTGCACTGATCTTTTTCATTTCACTTCCACTGCCATTTGCACAACTTTCTGTTTTCACTGATCAGACTCCTTGCACTATTTATTTACATATTTATTAATTTATAATTATAGTTAGTATTTAAAGTATATATAGTGTATATAGTTTATTCTGCATATATTCTGTGTTCTGTATATATAATAGTACACTTTCAGTGGCCCCATCTGGCCCCTTGGAACAATTTCTAGAGGCACTATTGTAGGCCTGTAGGCCTGAAAAAGGCCTGTGTGTGTATTTGATCCTAGGGTATACGAATAAATGTTATACGAATAAATGTTATTTGATCATTAGACATTTTATATATTAAATGCTGTTGACTTTGAAATCAGTGTTGTTTCTTTTTCTGCATTTACAATTCATACACAATGTGTTAACTTGAAGCAGTACACACACACAATCACATACGGTGTGCGCGCACTCACATATACAACCAAATATGCGCACACCACAAGTTTAAAATACTTCAGATTTTACAGGTTTTGGGGATTTTTTGCCATTCCTATTAAAATAAGTTTACATTTCCTTCAGGCCCTCCAAACCTTCAAGCACTTGTAGGCTTCAATCTTTCAGGCATTTTAGCAGCGTTCAGCTCACCAAGAAGAGGCTTTTTCGGCTCCCAAACAGCTCTTTATTATTTTTCAATTTTTTGCCAAATTTAGTGCTACTTTGACATATGATATGTCTAGTCTAGTTCCTGAGCCCACGTGGTAATATCCTTCACAGAATGATGTCGGTTATTAATGCAGTGCCGCCTGAAGGATCGAAGGTCACGGGCATTCAATGTTGGTATTCGACCTTGCCGCTTACGTGCAGAGATTTCTCCAGATTCTCTGAATCTTTTGATGATATTATGGACTGTAGATGATGAAATCCCTAAATTCCTTGCAATTGCAACAAAACGTTCTTCAACTGTTGGACTATTTGCTTTTGCGATTTGGTTTGTAATTATACTAAACCTTATAATTTCCAGAATTCCTTAGTTTTACATGTTTAGTATAAAAAGATTAAATGTAAAAACAAACACTATTACACATTTTAATGTGGGAACACGGCACGCGGCTTCTTCCTTTAGAGCTCTTCCTTTACAGCAGCAGCTTTTTAGAGGTTTAATCATGAGAACTGTAGCCGAAGAGGTAGCGGTGTCTTAAAATCTGGACAAATATAACATGCATAGAGAGATACCACTAGAAGTTGATTGGAAAATTGTTTTGGTCTGCTTTGATCTATCCATAAAAATGTCACGGGTTAACGGAACAGAGGACCCATAAGGTCCGAGGGCTGGCGGTGAGAGACGAGGTCGAGGGCAGGCGTAAATCCAAGGGCTGGAGAAGGGAAATGAGGTCAGGTGCAGGCATGGGTCGGTACACAGGAGCTGAGACAGAAGACGTGGTCAGGTGCAGGCATGGGTCAGCACACAGGTAAAACAAGATCAGATGAGGAGTACTGTCACGAGGATTACAAACACAAGGAAGTCACGAACGATAACAAACTGACAAAGAACACACAGAACACATGGGTATATGTATACAAGACAAGGGAGGAGACAACAAGACACAGGTGAACGACATTAGGGAAGGCAGGTAATCACACTGACGGGGACGCACAGGAAGGTAGGAGGTGAAGACGCCTGAAACAGAGACAAGACTGTGAGTTTCAAAAATAAAATAAAATTACATTACATTACGATCATTTAGCAGACGCTTTTATCCAAAGCGACGTACATTGCATTACCACCCATTACAGAGGGGGGAGCAGTTGGGGGTTCGGTGCCTTGCTCAGGGGCACCTAGGCAGGGACTCGAACCTCCGACCCTGCGCTTCCCAAGCGGAAGCCCTACCGACTCAGCTACTGCCTCCCCCTATTTATAAAATAGATAATTTAAAAAAATCAATAACAAATTATGAGAAGAACATGAATACATAAATAATAACAGGCAACACAGCAGCATCAAACAGTCTCTCTCTCTCTCTCTCTCTTTCTCTCTCTTTGAAGGCGCTGATCATTTTGTCGTACGAGTCAAAGAAATGTTTAGGTAGGAGATTAAAACAGGTAAAAAAATCTGAACGTGATCATTTTGATCACGTTTATTTTCCCAATTAAGGAGAGTGGTAAACTGTTCCATCTAAGAAAGACTGTCTTTCAAGTCTTCAGGGTTGCGGTGAGCGCAGTGTCTGTGGCGGGAAGGAGGTCTGAGAATGTACGAGTCATATTCTCGAGATACTTCAACCCCGAGCTACCGAGCTTGAAGGGGAAGTCTGTTTTGCGGAGATGCAAACTTAAAGTATTAATGGGGTAACATTTGCTCTTTGAAATATTGATTTTGTAGCCAGAAAAAACTTCCATTGAGTGCAGTTAATGTGTCTCAAGTGATTGTAGTATAACGACACCTGTGTCTGGGAGGTCCAGTCACTGGTTCAAAAGTATTCCTGCTAGAATCACACAATGAAGACAAAAGAACACTACAAGCAACTCAGAGAAAAGATATTTGAAAAGAATAAGTCAGGGGATGGCTACAAAACCAATTCCAACTCACTGCGCATCCCCCCGAGTTCATTTAAATCCATCAACAAGAAATGGGAGGAGTATGGCCATCCTCACAAACTGGGCAAGAGGGAGACTGGTGAGGGAGACCACCAAGACACCTACGACCTCTCTGAAGGAGTTAAAACCTTCAGTGGCTGAGATTGGAGAGACTGTGCATACAACTGTTGCCCGAGTACTTCACTAGTCAAAGCTGTATGGGAGAGTGGCAAAGACAAAGCCACTGTTGAAAAATCTCGAACTGGAGTTTGCCCAAAGGCATGTGGGAGACTCCAAGGTCAATTTGGAGGAAGGTTATTTGATCTGATGAGACAAAAATGTAGCTTTTGGGTCATCAGATTGTTCGCTCTGTTTGGCCAACACTTAAACACTGCACATCTCCACAAACACACTATCCCCACATTGCAGCATGGTGGTGTGGCAGCATCATGGTGTGGGAGGCTTCTTGGCAGCAGGCCCCAGAAGGCTTGTAAAGATAGAGGGGAAAATAAATGCAGCAAAATTAAGTGAAATCTTGGAGGACATTATGACTCAGTATGCAAGAGAGCTACAACTTCGGAGAAGAGCTGTTCACGCCCGATTCCTTTTGCAAGGAAAAATGGAAAGAAATTGCAGTGTTCAGACGTGAAAGCCTGATAGAGACCTCTCCACAGAGACTCAGTGCTGTGATTGCAGCCAAAGGTGCATGTACTAATTGGCTTGTACCTGTACTCTGCTCAATGACAATGAAGTTGAATCAAATCTAATTCACTGGTGTAGCCATACTGACACCTACCGGAAGTTTGCAGATATTGCTGCATAGTAATGACTAGTGATCAAAACACATCACACACAATATTGAACCCAAATAACACAAAAGAACAATATAAAGGAACCCTCTTATTAACATCCTTTCAATGGAAATACGTTTGTCTACCCTAAACATGACATCTGCGCCACATTGAGGTCACAGACATTCCTTATGTCACCCTTTGTCCTTTTGTCACCATAGAGAGAATTATCATTTTGGGTTCATTTAATCAGTGTTACACATTGGCGACATACACAAATCTATTCCCATGTCTGAAGAAACACTAAGCAGTGTATTGGATACACAGCAAAATGACTTCATCCAGGGTCATGGGTGGCTTCATCACTTTTTTCTAAACACTGTAAAACGGTACCTTGTCCTCCCATCTTGTCTTTACTTCATTTATAAATTTGCTCTTGGCCACACCCAGAATCGGCCTCAGCTCACACATCACCTACAATGCAAGTAAGTGTTAAAACTTGCAACAATGCTTGCTGAGTGGATAAGCCAAAATTATGAATTAATCGCTGGCATTATGAAGATCCTTGAAACATGGCTATGCATCAGGGATCATTGTGAGCTCATCCTCTTCTTTCAGGACGTTACTGTTGATGAAGGCTCTTCTAAACACCTTCAAACTGCACCTAGTCACCCCATCTCAATTCCATTGAGTGCAGTAAATGTGTCTCAAGTGATTGTAGTTTAACGACACCTGTGTCTGGGAGGTCCAGTCACTGGTTCAGAAGTATTCGTGCTAGAATTACACACAGTGAAGACAAAAGAACACTCCAACTCCACACTGGTGAGGGGGGACCACCAAGACACCTACGACCACTCTGAAGGAGTTAAACCTTAAAACCTTCAGTGGCTGAGATTGGAGAGACTGTGCATACAACTGTTGCCCGAGTTTTTCACTAGTCAAAGCTGTATTTGAGGGTGGCAAAGAGAAAGCCACTGTTAAAAAATCTCAAACTGGAGTTCGCCCAAAGGCATGTGGGAGACTCCAAGGTCAATTTGGAGGAAGGTCTGATTGATTGAAATTTAGCCTTTGGGTCATCATATTATTCGCTCTGTTTTGCCAACACTTAAACACTGCACATCTCCACAAACAAACTATCCCCACATTGCAGCATGGTGGTGTGGCAGCATCATGGAATGGGATGCTTCCTGGCAGCAGGCCCTGGAAGGCTTGTAAAGATAGAGGGGAAAATGAATGCAGCAACATTTCGTGAAATCCTGGAGGACATTATGACTCAGTATGCAAGAGAGCTACAACCTCGGAGAAGAGCTGTTCACGCCGGATCCCAAAGCAAGCTTACAGAGCTTGAGCTTTTTTGCAAGGAAGAATGGACAGAAATTGCAGTATCCAGACGTGCAAGCCTGATAGAGACCTCTCCACACAGACTCAGTGCTGTGATTGCAGCCAACGGTGCATCTACTCATTGGCTTGTACCTGTACTCTGCTCAATGACAATGAAGTTGAATTAAATCTAATTCACTGGTGTAGCCTTACTGACACCTACCGGAAGTTTGCAGATATTGCTGCATAGTAATGACTAGTGATCAAAACACATCACACACAATATTGAACCCAAATAACACAAAAGAAGAATATAAAGGAACCCTCTTATTAACATCCTTTCAATGGAAATACGTTTGTCTACCCTAAACATGACATCTGCGCCACATTGAGGTCACAGACATTCCTTGTGTCACCCTTTGTCCTTTTGTCACCATCGAGAGAATTATCATTTTGGTTTAATTTAATCAGTGTTACATATTGGCAACATACACAAATCTATTCCCATGTCTGAAGAAACACTAAGCAGTGTATTGGATACACAGCAACATGACTTCATCCAGGGTCATGGGTGGCTTCATCACTTTCTTCTAAACACTGTAAAACGGCACCTAGTCCTCCCATCTTGTCTTTACTTCATGTATAAATTTGCTCTTGGCCACACCCAGAATCGGCCTCAGCTCACACATCAGCTATAATGCAAGTAAGTGTTAAAACTTGCAACAATGCTCGCTGAGTGGATAAGCCAAAATTATGAATTAATCACTGGCATTATGAAGATCCTTGAAACATGGCTATGCATAAGGGATGATTGTTAGCTTGTCCTCTTCTTTCAGGACGTTACTGTTGATGAAGGCTCTTCTAAACACCTTCAAACTACACCTAGTCACCCCATCTCAATTCCATTGAGTGCAGTTAATGTGTCTCAAGTGATTGTAGGGAGGCAGTGGCTCAGTGGGTAGTGTAACTTGGGAACTGGAGGGTCGCCGGTTCGAGCCCCTGCCGAGGTGCCCCTGTGCAAGGCACCGAACCCTCAATTGCTCCCCCCTCTGCGAAGGGTGGTAATGTAATGTAAGTCGCTTTGGATAAAAGCGTCTGCCAAATGATCGTAATGTAATGTAATGTAGTATAACGACTGTGTCTGGGAGGTCCAGTCACTGGTTCAGAAGTATTCCTGCTAGAAATACATAATGAAGACAAAAGAACACTCCAAGCAACTCAGAGAAAAGAAATTTGAAAACAATAAGTCAGGGGATGGCTACAAAACCAATTCCGACTCACTGCGCATCCCCCCCGAGTTCATTTAAATCCATCATCAAGAATTTTTTTATTTTTGTGAGTATGGCCATCCTCACAAACTGAGTTACTGGGCAAGAGGGAGACTGGTGAGGGAGACCACCAAGACACCTACGACCACTCTGAAGGAGTTAAAACCTTCAGTGGCTGAGATTGGAGAGACTGTGCATACAACTGTTGCCCGAGTACTTCACTAGTCAAAGCTATAGGGGAGCGTGGCAAAGAGAAAGCCAATGTTGAAAAATCTTGAACTGGAGTTAGCCCAAAGGCATGTGGGAGACTCCAAGGTCAATTTGGAGGAAGGTTATTTCATCTGATGAGACAAAAATTTGGCTTTTGGGTCATCAGATTATTCGCTCTGTTTGGCCAACATGTAAACACTGCACATCTCCACAAACACACCATCCCCACATTGAAGCGTGGTGGTGGCAGCATCATGGTGTGGGATGCTTCTTGGCAGCAGGCCCTGGAAGGCTTGTAAAGATAGAGGGGAAAATGAATGCAGCAACATTTTGTGAAATCCTGGAGGACATTATGACTCAGTATGCAAGAGAGAGACAACCTCGGAGAAGAGCTGTTCACGCCTGATTCCCAAGCAAGCTGACAGAGCTTGAGCTTTTTTACAAGTGAGCATGGAAAGAAATTGCAGTATCCAGACGTGCAAGCCTGATAGAGACCTCTCCATACAGACTCAGTGCTGTGATTGCGGCCAACGGTGCATCTACTCATTGGCTTGTACCTGTACTCTGCTCAATGACAATGAAGTTGAATCGAATCTAATTCACTGGTGTAGCCTTACTGACACCTACTGGAAGTTTGCAGATATTGCTGCATAGCAATGACTAGTGATCAAAACACATCACACACAATATTAAACCCAAATAACACAAAAGAAGAATATAAAGGAACCCTCTTATTAACATTCTTTCAATGGAAATACGATTGTCTACCCTAAACATGACATCTGTGAAACATTGAGGTCACAGACATTTCTCTTGTCACCCTTTGTCCTTTTGTCACCATCGAGAGAATTATCATTTTGGGTTAATTTAATCAGTGTTACATATTGGCAACATACACAAATCTATTCCCATGTCTGAAGAAACACTAAGCAGTGTATTGGAAACACAGCAACATGACTTCATCCAGAGTCATGGGTGGCTTCATCACTTTCTTCTAAACACTGTCAAACGGCACCTTGTCATCCCATCTCTTCTTTAATTCATTTATAAATTTGCTCTTGGCCACACCCAGAATCAGCCTCAGCTCACACATCAGCTATAATGCAAGTAAGTGTTAAAACTTGCAACAATGCTTGCTGAGTGGATAAGCCAGATTTGATCGGCTGGATTCAGCCCTGAAAATCCAGATGGCCCAACCAGTGACTTGGAGGAGGAGGAGCTACAGATCCCATGATGATCACACACATCTCACACACTTCTCACTGCAAAAGCTTTTTCAGTAAGAAAAACGTCACTAAATTATTTTTTTAATCAAATATTTACTCAAGCCAACTCACTGCGCATCCCCCGGAGTTCGTTTCAACCCATCATCAAGAATTGGAAGGAGTTTGGCCATCCTCACAAACTGAGTGACTGGGCAAGAGGGAGACTGGTGAGGGAGACCACCAAGACACCTATGACCTGTCTGAAGGAGTTAAAACATTCAGTGGCTGAGATTGGAGAGAATGTGCACACAACTGTTGCTCGAGTTCTTCACTAGTCAAAGCTGTATCGGACAGTGGCAAAGAGAAAGCCACTGTTGAAAAATCTCAAACTGGAGTTTGCCCAAAGGCATGTGGGAGACTCCAAGGTCAATTTGGGGGAAGGTTATTTGATCTGTTGAGACAAAAATGTACTTTTTAGGTCATCAGATTATTCGCTCTGTTTGGCCAACGCTTAAACACTGCACATCTCCACAAACACACTATCCCCACATTGCAGCATGGTGGTGTGGCAGCATCATGGTGTGGGGGGCTTCTTGGCAGCAGGCCCCAGAAGGCTTGTAAAGATAGAGGGGAAAATGAATGCAGCAACATTTTGTGAAATCCTGGAGGACATTATTACTCAGTATGCAAGAGAGCTACAACCTCGGAGAAGAGCTGTTCACGCCCGATCCCTTTTGCAAGCTTACAGAGCTTGAGCTTTTTTGCAAGGAGGAATGGACAGAAATTGCAGTATCCAGACGAGCAAGCCTGATAGAGACCTCTCCACACAGACTCAGTGCTGTGATTGCAGCCAACGGTGCATGTACAAATTGGCTTGTACCTGTACTCTGCTCAATGACAATAAAGTTGAATCAAATCTAATTCACTGGTGTAGCCTTACTGACACCTACTGGAAGTTTGCACACATTGCTGCAAAGTAATGACTAGTGATCATAGTGGCTTCTAACTTTCTTCTAAACACTGTAAAACGGCACCTTGTCCTCCCATCTCATCTTTACTTCATGTATAAATTTGCTCTTGGCCACACCCAGAATCGGCCTCAGCTCACACATCATCTATAATGCAAGTAAGTGTTAAAACTTGCAACAATGCTTGCTGAGTGGATAAGCCACAATTATGAATTAATCACTGGCATTATGAAGACCGTTGAAACATGGCTATGCATCAGGGATCATTGTTAGCTTGTCCTCTTCTTTCAGTACGTTACTGTTGATGAAGGCTCTTCTAAACACCTTCAAACTACACCTAGTCACCCCATCTCAATTCCATCGAGTGCAGTTGATGTGTCTCAAGTGATTGAAGTAAAACGACACCTGTGTCTGGGAGGTCCAGTCACTGGTTCAGAAAACAAAAGAACACTCCAAGCAACTCAGAGAAAAGATCATTAGAAAGTATAAGTCAGGGGACGGCTACAAAACTCTTTCCAACTCACTGCACATCCCCTGGAGTTCATTTAAATCCATCATCAAGAAATTGAGTGACTGGGCAAGAGGGAGACTGGTGAGGGGAGTCCACCAAGACACCTACGATCACTCTGAAGGAGTTAAAACCTTCAGTGGCTGAGATTGGAGGGACTGTGCATACAACTGTTGCCCGAGTACTTCACTAGTCAAAGCTGCATTTGAGGGTGGCAAAGAGAAAGCCACTGTTGAAAAATCTGGAACTGGAGTTCGCCCAAAGGCATGTGGGAGACTCCAAGGTCAATTTGGAGGAAGGTTAGTTGAACTGATGAGACAAAAATTTAGCTTTTGGGTCATCAGATTTTTTGCTCTGTTTGGATAACACGTAAACACTGCATATCTCCACAAACACACCATCCCCACATTGAAGCATGGTGGTGGCAGCATCATGGTGTGGGATGCTTCTCGGCAGCAAGTGCAGTCAGCGCCGACAGGTTTGAATGCATGTGTGCCGTGAGGAAGGGTGTGTTTCCTGTGTGTGTGACTAAGAGAACAAAAGGGAGCCGCGTGTGTGTCCAGTTTGGGCTCCATTGCAAATACGAAGTACATAAACTCTGAAATTTGAAGCTGAAAATTGTAGAAGAAGTACAACTACTAAAAACTTGTACATAAAGTAGTGGTCAAAATTGATGGTTGAATGTTCCTTCTGGCAATATAATCGTTTAAAAACCTGTTGCAGTGTTGTTTTGTTGTGTGCTGCGGGAGCACTGCTGTTACGGTGTTGAAAAATAGCTGAAACTTAACTGTTGCTATATTTTGTGCTGTATTGCTATATTCACCCAGTGTGTTGAGACAGATGTGTACGCAGCTCTGTCCTGTGCCCTACTGAAGCATAGGAGGGGCGTATACCACCGAGTGGGCGTGCCTAGACCTCACACACTCGGGCCTGCTTAACAGGAAGAAAGGAGAGAGGCTGACTTCCCTCCTCCCCATCTGAGACTCTATGGAGTCAGGTCTGACCACTTAATATTATTTGGCTTACACCACATATTCTGTACATTAACTGAGAGCTGCAATACAGTATTGGCATATATGGTTGCATTGTTTGATTTAAATGTATTACCAGATGCTGAATTCAGAATAAGTGCTTAAGAAGAGGTGACGTAGGACATATAACATAACTTGTGCATGTTTCAACATGTATGTTGCTTAACTTAGTTAAGAAGACCAAATTGCAATTATTGCCATTCTAAAACTACGCAATTGAGCCTATCCAGGTATAAAAACATCAAAAGACAATATTCAAATTGTTGATACGCACAGCAGAAATGGACGGAATACCGGTAACCCTCTTGGGAATGAAATATCCCCTGAGCAAAAAAGACATAGTGAAAACATCTGAAAATTGGGAGAAGCGAACTAAAAACTTATGCAGTCCTTGGCCAGCTGGAGGCACATTTGACGTCAATGCATTCGAAGAGATGCAACTCAAAAAAAAATAAAAGACTAAAAACCGTTGGACAAAGGCAAGAAAAGACAACAGAAAAGACAGAAAGAGGAAGAGATAATTAAACTGTTCAAAGATGAAGGCACAAATTACAGGAACAGGTTGAGAGAAATCCGAGAGAATTTAAGAGCTAAAAAGGTGCGAGCGGAGAGGAAACAGACAAAGAAACAGCTAGTGTCAACAGATACTGCAGGAATATATCCAAATCTGGCAGGGGTCGTTCAAATTTCAGGAGACATTGAATTTGATCCTTACTGAGCATCTCATGTCCAATATAAAGAGTCGACTCCAAAAGTTTACAGCAGAGAAAGGAACAAGGAAGTTGTAAAGGACAAACCAAAAGTCTTAGATTGTTTTGCAGAGAGAAACCAGGCTCTGAAAGAGAAAGAGGCAGAGGCATATTGGTTGAAGTTTGACCAACTAAGTGAAGAAAACCTGTAACATACTAAGTATCAAGAGATAGAAGTAGAGGCAGAACAGGAAAAAGGGCTTAAGAGATGTTAAGGGAGAAGCGAGGGCACACGATATGAGAGAGCAGGGCAAAGTATGTGAAGCTCGAGCAAATTACACTGAAGGACCTCGGGAAGTAGAACAGAGAGATATTGTGTCAGGAAGTCTTACATTTGCTGCAGGAAGCCAACAGGGGGCCAAAAGCAAGGAGAAAAATTATGACCTTAGATACAGACCTGCAATAAGGCCTCCAGACAGATATGACCCTGGGCAATATCCAATATGGATAAAGGGGGCACAGGGACAGTATAGCCCATGGCAAATACTCGACCTTGAGGGACTGATTGCTCGACTTCCTAACGTCCATGAGGGGGCCAGCAAATGGATAAAAGCATTCAAGGAAGAGACAGTGGGCAAAATATTGGCTCTTGGCGACATTAAGGCACTGTGGGCCCGAACCATGGGGGTGCCAACAATGGAAAATGTCTTGCGCATGAGTGGCGCACAATGGATGGTTGATCCACTAGCCGATGGAACTGAATTCAATCCATATCGAGCTGGCTTATGGGGGGCCCTGAGGAAAGAATATCCGGTCAAGATTGACCCCAAGGCACTGAAGGGTGAGCTTCTTACTGATACAGAGAATCCTGCTGCCTACATCAGTCGTCAACTGAAAAGATGGAAGCAGGAAACTGAGGAGGAAGCTGAGAGAAGCCACAATGACACAATGACACCACAATGACAATTCTGGAATCAATCTTCAAATGAGCGTAACATAAAAAAGAACAAATGTTTATTGGCTGGGGGATATAACTGAACAAATGACTTAAATTCTACAGAAGTGGGAACATTTTAAATTTAATCTAATACATAATAATAGGAAAACAGGGAGCAGCCATAAATATTGACCCCAATCCTTTCATTTTCAGAGTGATACAATGTTCCTGAATCTATAACATACATGACTTTGCGGGTAAATCTTAATTTGGAATCAAAAGACTTGAGAGGTACTTTTAGGGCGCTGCTAGTTTACTGTTTTATTTTTACTATTTGTATTATTGCACAGTGTAGATACACTGTGCAAGAAAAATTGCAAACAACAGGGATATTGGTCGCCATTTTTGCAGACAATGGTGGATGATGTGCTAGGACAATGGGAAATTTGTGCCCAAAATAATGCAAGAAAAGGAATATTAGCCATATTCCAGTGCCAGAAGGACCATTCAAACATCTGTTCACAGACTATGTTGACGTGAGAAAATCAGTGCATGGAAAGCATTGCATGGTAGTAATAATTGATCGCTTAAGTCGTTGGGTTGAAGAAATAGCATCAAAAGGCCTAGGGTCAGAAACTGTTGTTAAGTTCTTGATAAAAGAAGTAATTCCACGTTTTGGTATACATTCAGAAATAAGTTCAGATAATGGATCAGCATTTGTGCAGAACGTAGCTTGAGGAATCTTATAACAGTTAAGAAGCAGACAAAGGTTGGTTGGTTGGTTGGTGTATATCATCATCAGTCTCAAGGGACAGTCAAAAGAGTTCTCTAAAAGGCAAAGCAGCACAAAGCTCAATTGCAATGATGCTCTACCACTAACACTAATGAGTTATCGCATGCAAACTAACAGAAGCAGACATTTAACCCTGCATGAGAGGCGGACTGGTGGACTCATGCCACACCGCATTTGAGAGGACCCTATAAGGGACCTCCGCTTGAGCAGTTGCAAATGCAGTTGAAGGAATATATGAGGTGGCTAACTGCCATACATGAAGTCATCTATTTACAGGAAAAAAACAGGGTTCCTGATTCTAGTTCAGTAGCAGAGAGCCCGGTGGTGCCAGGAGACCAGGTCCACATTCAGGTCCAGAGAAAGTGACGCGAAGGGCCATACACAGGGCAACACCAACTGCTGTCCAGGTGGAGGGAAGAACTACATGGTACCATCCAAACCACTACACCACTGTCCATAGAGCTGAAGCAGACATCTAGCATTGCCACGCACGAGGACATCTATATCAACATATATGAACTTTGCACTTCCTGTATCAGTATCGGGTTGATATATGTATACTCTGTATCAGCATATTAACATGCATTTGTTACTCATGGTGTTTGCATCTGTATTGGTAAATGCAGGAACTACAATATTCCTATAGGAAGAACTCTTGATTGTGTAAATTTATGCTAATCTCATTTTGATCTTATTTTCAGTTAAATAGGTAATTCATTTACTCAGTAATCACAGTGAAGCAATTCATATTTCAGTTTTACATTGTTGGTTTATGTTTATGATCTACACACAACTGGGCACCGCAGGCAAAATGCTGACTTGACAAGATCTGCCAGGCTTACATTCCATTTATAACCTATATTTATGTATGTAACCTATTTTTATGTATGTATTGTAATGGAACCACATCCAGCGCAAAAGCGTGATCGCCCATGATTAAGTTGAGAGGCAAGGGGGTCTTGAGGGAATTTTTCTAGCATTTTGATGCTAGTTTTTGTCCGTCACTGGTTGTTTGGTTCCAGCTAAAATATTTATATCATCATGTTGGCGATATTGAAATCGCCAAAGGGGGAATTATGTGGAAGAAAATGTACTATATTCAGGACAATAGTATGCAAGTGAACCGTGTGTTCTTGGCAATCATTTAATATTATGTAACTGTTCAATATCAGAAAGGAAGTACACAAGTTGTTTTTAACATTGAGTGTTTTACCAGAAACATCCATCATCAGCGAGGAAGCGACATTGTGTATTGCCAGGTCACCGTGACATGGTTACTAAGGTAGCCAGGGCCAACAATAGAACAATGGAAAGTTCTAGTTTGGGTTTGTGAGGGCTGGGGTGAGGTTCTAAGAACTCCTTGATATAAACTGATGTTGGCTCTATGTGGAGCCAGTGCCCATATTCACAATGACGTGTAAGATAGCACTCATGTGTGAATGAATAAACGAAGATACACAGCCTCAACTGTCTCCGCAAATTGATATATAGAATTATACTATTGTATATTGTTCTTCTAAACACCTTCAAACTGCACCTAGTCACCCCATCTCATTTCCATTGAGTGCAGTTAATGTGTCTCAAGTGATTGTAGTATAACGACACCTGTGTCTGAGAGGTCCAGTCACTGGTTCAGAAGTATTCCTGCCAGAATTACACAATGAAGACAAAAGAACACTCCAAGCAACTCAGAGAAAAGATATTTGAAAAGAATAAGTCAGGGGATGGCTACAAAACAAATTCCAACTCACTGCACATCCCCCCGAGTTCATTTCAATCCATCATCAAGAAATGGGAGGAGTATGGCCATCCTCGCAAACTGAGTTACTGGGCAAGAGGGAGACTGGTGAGGGAGACCACCAAGACACCTACGACCTCTCTGAAGGAGTTAAAACCTTCAGTGGCTGAGATTGGAGAGACTGTGCATACAACTGTTGCCCACTGTTGAAAAATCTCGAACTGGAGTTTGCCAAAAGGCATGTGGGAGATTCCAAGGTCAATTTGGAGGAATGTTATTTGATCTGATGAGACACAAATTTTGCTTTTGGGTCATCAGATAATTCAGAAATCCATATCCACAAACACACCATCCCCACATTGGTGGGGCAGCATCATGGTGTGGGATGCTTCTCAGCAGCAGGCCCTGGAAAGCTTGTAACTATAGAGGGGAAAATGAATGCAGCAACATTTTGTGAAATCCTGGAGGACATTATGACTCAGTATGCAAGAGAGGGACAACGTCGGAGAGAACTGTTCATGCCCGATTCCCAAGCAACCTGACAGAGCTTGAGCTTTTTTGCTAGGAAGAATGGAAAGAAATTGCAGTATCCAGATGTACAAGCCTGATTGAGACCTCTCCACACAGACTCAGTGCTGTGATTGCAGCCAAAGGTGCATCTACTCATTGGCTTGTACCTGTACTCTGCTCAATGACAATAAAGTTGAATCAAATCTAATTCAGTTGTGTAGCCGTACTGACACCTACTGGAAATTTGCAGATATTGCTGCATAGTAATGACTGGTGATCAAAACACATCACACACATCATTAAACCCACATAACACAAAAGAAGAATATAAATGAACCCTCTTATTAACATTCTTTCAAAGGAAATCAATTGTCTACCCTAACATGACATCTGTGCCACATTGAGGTCACAGACATTCCTTTTGTCACCCTTTGTCCTTTTGTCACCACCAAGAGTATTATCAATCTGAGTGTATTTAATCAGCGATACGTATCGGTAACATACACCAATCTATTCCCATGAGTGGCGTCCGGCAGGAGACCGTAAGCGTCTGGTCAGGACAGGGTCCGATTCTTTTGTCTTTCAATGGCCAAAAGAAGGAGGAGGCTGACCTGACCCAAAGACTGACTCAAGTTCTGGGCTTGGGAGGAAGAGGAGATTGCGGTGGCAGCGGTGGTAGTAGTCGCCAGAGTTAGAAAGGAGGAAGACAAAATCTACCACCCGACCTGCCCCCAGTCCAGTATGTGTGATGTGGCCCAAGGTGAGTAGTGTGAAAATACACATTTTAATATGTCACGTAGAAGATTGGGGGATTAAAAATCACTTATTCTCACTTGTGTAATTACTCACAGCTATGACACCAGACAACTGAAAAGACACCAGCATGGCAATGCCAGTGATCAACTGCCAGCGGACAGTCCTGTCCCTCAGTAACTGTAGAACAGAAACAACTTGTAGATTGTTCTGGCGCTCCATTCCGTCATTCCATGCATTCCATTCATCTCTCCATTTTTTCAGAGGAATCTCCTGAGGGGTGAGACCAAAACAGAATATTTAAAAGTAGCATTGAACTGCTTAATTCCAGAAGTTTTAAATAGAGTTACTTGTGTCTAGTTTGTTTGTAATTTATGTTGAAAATTACCAGTATTTGTCCTTTAGAACCAGTTTACAAATCAGGCTGGGTTTGCTCTTTATTTACCCAATAAGCTGGCAAGTGCCTGTCTCTTGTTCCAAACATGACCTCCATTTCCAGAAGTGTCAGCATCCTTAAAATAAAAACTAAAACGCACAATTTTCTCTGAAATAAGTTGAAATTGACCATTAATTATTCAATATCTGATAGATGTGATACTTTGCCTTGCTTTCCAATGTAACATATTTAAAATAATATAACAAATGAATAGTGCTGGACTAAATTATAGCAATCCCTGAGAAGTGATAATAAATAATGGTGTCTTCAACCTTAGAATCAATAATTCAGCCTCTATAAATGGAGAAAACCTTTCCAAGTGCTGTTTTCTCTCAGGGACAATTTTCGACTTTTTATTTTTAGGGTACCAAGACTTTTAGCCATGTCTGCATATCAAGACTCCAGGCTTAGCACAGTCAGCTCAGAACCAAGAGCGCAGTAGAACAGGCTGAACCTTGCAAACAACAATGCACTTTTTTTCTGCAGCAGCCTCATCGTTCTTCTCTATCAGCAGGTATCCAGGGCTCTCAGGCATGGAGAACAGCCCACCAAGCTGCGCCAATGCAAGTATGGCAATACCTGCGTTCCAAATTATTATGCAAATTGGATTTAAGTGTCATAAACATTAATTTTTTTTGCTTTTCAATTATATTCATGGATGGTATTGTGTTATTGAAATCCATCTCAGACACCTGTGGAAATTAGTTTGCGAGGTGGGCCCAATCAAAGGAGAACTACTTAAGAGGGACGTTCCATTAAGCAGGCCACAGGTTTCAAGCAATATGGGAAAGAAAAAGGATCTCTCTGCTGCCGAAAAGTGTCAAATAGTGCAATACCTTGGACAAGGTATGAAAACATTAGATATTTAGCAAAAATTTAAGCGTGATCATCGTACTGTGAAGAGATTTGCGGCTGATTCAGAGCGCAGACGGGGTCGTGCAGATAAAGGCATAATGAGGAAGGTTTCGGCCAGACAAATTCATCGGGTTAGGAGAGCAGCTGCTAAAATGCCATTACAAAGCAGCAAACAGGTATTTGAAGCCGCTGGTGCCTCTGGAGTCCCGCAAACCTCCTGGTGTAGGATCCTCCAGAGGTTTGCAGTTGTGCATAAACCTACTATTCGGCCACCTAAACAATGCTCACAAGCAGAAACGGTTGCAGTGGGATCAGAAATACATAAGGACTAATTTTCAAACAGTCTTGTTTACTGATGAGTGCTGTGCAACCCTGCAACAGCACTGCAGATGGATAGAGTAGTGGATGGCCACCATGTCCCAACAAGGCTGCAACGTCAGCAAGGAGGTGGCGAGGTTATGTTTTGGGCCGGAATCATGGGGAGAGAGCTAGTAGGCCCCTTTAGGGTCCCTGAAGGTGTGAAAATGACCTCAGTAAAGTATTTAAAGTTTCTAAACTGACCACTTTCTTCCGTGGTAAAGAAAGAAGAACCGTGCCTTCCGTGGTAAAATCATCTTATGCACGACAATGCACCATCTCATGCTGCAAAGAGTACCTCTGTGTCATTGGCTGCTATGGGCATAAAAAGGAGATAAACTCATGGTGTGGCCCCCATCTTCACTTGACCTTAACCCTATTGAGAACCTTTGGAGCATCCTCAAGCAAAAGATCTATGAGGGTGGGAGGCAGTTCAGATCAAAACAGCAGCTCTGGGAGGCTATTCTGACATCCTGCAAAGAAATTTAACCAGAAACTCTCCAAAAACTCACAAGTTCAATGGAGGCAAGAATTGTGAAGGTGATATCAAAGAAGGGATCCTATGTTTACATGTAACTTGGCCTATTAAGATGTTTTTGATTGAAATAGCTTTTGATTTCAGTAAATATGACCTCCTAATGCTGCAAATTCAACAAATGGCCATTTTTAGTTCTTTACAACCTATAAAATGTTTTGCAACTCTGTTGTGCATAATCATTTGGAACAGTGCATTTTGAGTTTATTATTTAAAAAACAAAAAAAATACTGTTATCATTGGGAAGTTTGTTCAATACGATTTGAATTATACTCTAAAATTATACTGACTATCATTTGCATCGACGATTTAGGAAAATCTGAGAAAAATATCACTTGCATAATACTTACTGCAAAGTGGACTCCTGTATCCACAGACAATGAGGGTCAACTATACAAGAGATCTATTTAGCTCATAGATTTAGAGGTGATGGTGTAACCTTTGGGATCCTAATTTTATTTAAGAGGATGTTATTTTTTTGAATGTGGACAAGATAAACCACATTTCCTGTTTACATCTGCCACTCATCTGTCCAAATATCTCACGGAGACTTAATATCTGCCCAGCAAGCACACCCAGCAGTGTGGCCTTCTTGGGCATGTCTGTTGATGGTTGCCTCTGTGGCCAATTGAGAATTCAACCAGCCTATATACTATATTGTAGCTGACAAGATGGCAGCGCGTGTACATCGCGAGGCTCAACTAAATTTAGCAAATTAGTGCTTATTTACATAGTTTTCTCCTGCGTGTTCGCCCGATTCAGCGGGCCGAACCATTCATATAGTAGAGAGTCACTTTTAGACATTTTTTACCGAAGCAATAACGTAGTTTTGGACCACCCATTCAACTTCGACGAGCTCCCACCTGAGTTGGTAAAGTCACCGAGGTGTCAAGGAGTCATCCTGCCGACCGGCTACTCTCTGCGCCGGCGTCAGACCGCAAACAAAGACGGGGGAAACGCGGAGGTCTGCGTGCTAAATCCACACCGGCCATCGCTCCCTAGCATTTTCCTCGCCAAAGTGCGGTCTCTGCGAATAAGATGGATGAACTCAAGATCTGGACCCTCACACAGAAAAGGCTCATGGACTGCAGTCTCATGTTCTTCACTCTTCACGGAAACATGGCTTAGCGACGCTGTCCCGAACTGCGTGGTGGAGCTTGAGGGGCGCACCATCTTCAGGGCCGATAGAGAAGCGGCAGCCACAGGTAAAATCAGAGGTGGAGGAGTATGCATTTATGTAAACAAATCATGGTGCATGGACTCTGCCGTTGTGGATACCCATTGTTCTGCTGATCTGGAGTACCTGGTTATCAAGTGCAGGCCCTTCTACCTTCCACGTGAGTTCACCTGCATTGTTGCTGCTGCGGTTTATGTCCCACTGGATGCTAATGCTAAAGTGGCCATGAGAGAACTTTATGCTGCCATCAACAAACTGCAGACCATGCATCCGGATGAGGCCTTTATTGTCGCTGGGGATTTTAACCACCGCACTCTATGATCTGTTCTTCCTAAGTTCCGACAGAACGTCTCCTGCTCCACAAGGGGACAAAGGACTTTGGACCATGTTTACACCAGTGTAGCTAAGGCATACAAAGTCACTCCCCTCCCCCACCTTGGTCACTCTGATCACCTCTCTTTGTTCCTGATCCCCAAGTACTCCCCCATCATCAAACAGATCAAACCCACAACAAGGACCGTCAAAATCTGGTCCGAGGGTGCTGATTCCATTCTCCAACAGCAATTCCAACAAACAGATTTGAATGTGTTCTCCGTTCAGGCCACCACAGACTCCCTGATTAACATTGACATTCTCACAAACTCTGTCCTGGATCATATCAACAGGTGTGTGGACAGAGTGACATCACTTAAAACAATAAAAACTTTCTCCAACCAGAAGCCCTGGATGAACAGAGAGGTTCGCCCTCTGCTCAATGCCAGAGATGCAGCCTTCAGGTCTGGAGACCAGGAGCCCTTCCTCTAGCTAGGGCCAACCTGAGAAGTGAAATCTCACAGGCCAAACATGGCTACAAACTGAAGGTTGAAGAGCACTTCAACTCCTCTGACCCCCAGCTTATGTGGCAAGGCATACAGTCACTCACCAGCTACAAACCACCCAACACTGTGCCCCCTACCAGCTCCACCTCCACCCCCCTCCCTGACGAGCTCAACCACTTCTACGCTCGCTTTGACCGGGAAAACAGGGAGGTGATGTCCAAGGCAGATCTACCTCTCAACGATCTGCCTCTCACACTCTCCACCTCAGAGGTCCTGAGCAAGGTGAACGCCCGGAAGGCAGCTGGCCCCGATGGAATACCTGGGCGCGTGCTCAAAGCGTGTGCAGAGCAGCTGGCCGGGGTCTTTGCGGACATTCCTTGGCCCAAGCAGTTGTTCCCACTACCTTTAAGACCGCCACCATCGTGCCAGTGCCGAAGCACTCCACCGCTACGGCCCTGAATGACTTCCATCCTGTTGCCCTCACCCCCATCATCGCCAAGTGCTTTGAGAGGCTGGTCCTCTCACACTCAAAAACCTGCCTGCCTGCTACTTGGGACCCTCACCAGTTTGCCTACCGCCACAATAGGTCAACTGAGGACGCCATCTCCACGGCACTTCATTCCACACTGACACACTTGGACACCCAGAACTGTTACGCCAGAATGCTGTTCATTGACTTCAGCTTAGCATTCAATACTGTGATCCCCTCCAAGTTGATATCCAAGCTCAGCCAGCTTGGTATCAACTCATCCCTCTGCAATTGGACTCTGGACTTTCTATCTAACACACCCCAGTCTGTTAAGATAGACAACCTCTCCTCCTCCACTATCACCCTGAACACCAGCGTGCCACAAGGTTGCGTGCTGAGCCCTCTCCTTTACTCCCTATTCACCCATGACTGCGCTCCTATCTATGGTTCCAATTCCATAATTAAGTTCGCAGATGACACCACGGTGATAGGCCTGATCAGAGGCGACGATGAGACGGCCTACAGGGAGGAAGTACGGTACCTGACCACGTGGTGTGCACACACACCCATCTCCATCAACGGAGCTGCAGTGGAGTGTGTGCCCAGCTTCAAGTTCCTTAGCATCCACATCTCCGATGATCTCACCTGGTCCATAAACTCCTCCACCCTGGTCAAAAAGGCGCACAGCTCCTCTACTTTCTTCGGAGCCTTAAGAAAGCTCACCTTTGTCCCAGGATCCTGGTGAACTTCTACTGCTGTGCTATTGAGAGCATTCTTACAAACTGTATCACAGAATCTATAAACTAATTTTATTACTTTGAAAGGAATTCTGTAATGTAGTTTTGATTTTATGTTCAGAAAAGGCTGCTTTAAAGATCAAAACGTACTGCTCTGCATCAGACCGGAAAGCACTCCAGCGGGTGGTGAAAACTGCCCAAAGGATCACCGGTACACAACTGGACAGTATCGAACAGATCTACCGTCGACGCTGTTTGGGCAAAACCAGGAACATGATAAAAGAGTCATTCCACCCCAATAATAAACTTTTCACCATCCTCCCATCCGGCAGGCGTTACAGAAGCCTCCGCTCTCGCACCAGCAGGCTCAGGAAGAGTTTCTTCTACGAGGCAGTGACCCTGTTGAACTCTACTTCATTCCCCCACTCAACTCCATCCTCCCTCTAGCATCATCTTGCACTCCACTGCCATTTGCACAACTTTCGGTTTTGCACTGATCTTTTTCATTTCACTTCCACTGCCATTTGCACAACTTTCTGTTTTCACTGATCAGACTCCTTGCACTATTTATTTACATATTTATTAATTTATAATTATAGTTAGTATTTAAAGTATATATAGTGTATATAGTTTATTCTGTATATATTCTGTGTTCTGTATATATAATAGTACACTTTCAGTGGCCCCATCTGGCCCCTTGGAACAATTTCTAGAGGCACTATTGTAGGCCTGTAGGCCTGAAAAAGGCCTGTGTGTGTATTTGATCCTAGGGTATACGAATAAATGTTATACGAATAAATGTTATTTGATCATTAGACATTTTATATATTAAATGCTGTTGACTTTGAAATCAGTGTTGTTTCTTTTTCTGCATTTACAATTCATACACAATGTGTTAACTTGAAGCAGTACACACACACAATCACATACGGTGTGCGCGCACTCACATATACAACCAAATATGCGCACACCACAAGTTTAAAATACTTCAGATTTTACAGGTTTTGGGGATTTTTTGCCATTCCTATTAAAATAAGTTTACATTTCCTTCAGGCCCTCCAAACCTTCAAGCACTTGTAGGCTTCAATCTTTCAGGCATTTTAGCAGCGTTCAGCTCACCAAGAAGAGGCTTTTTCGGCTCCCAAACAGCTCTTTATTATTTTTCAATTTTTTGCCAAATTTAGTGCTACTTTGACATATGATATGTCTAGTCTAGTTCCTGAGCCCACGTGGTAATATCCTTCACAGAATGATGTCGGTTATTAATGCAGTGCCGCCTGAAGGATCGAAGGTCACGGGCATTCAATGTTGGTATTCGACCTTGCCGCTTACGTGCAGAGATTTCTCCAGATTCTCTGAATCTTTTGATGATATTATGGACTGTAGATGATGAAATCCCTAAATTCCTTGCAATTGCAACAAAACGTTCTTCAACTGTTGGACTATTTGCTTTTGCGATTTGGTTTGTAATTATACTAAACCTTATAATTTCCAGAATTCCTTAGTTTTACATGTTTAGTATAAAAAGATTAAATGTAAAAACAAACACTATTACACATTTTAATGTGGGAACACGGCACGCGGCTTCTTCCTTTAGAGCTCTTCCTTTACAGCAGCAGCTTTTTAGAGGTTTAATCATGAGAACTGTAGCCGAAGAGGTAGCGGTGTCTTAAAATCTGGACAAATATAACATGCATAGAGAGATACCACTAGAAGTTGATTGGAAAATTGTTTTGGTCTGCTTTGATCTATCCATAAAAATGTCACGGGTTAACGGAACAGAGGACCCATAATGTCCGAGGGCTGGCGGTGAGAGACGAGGTCGAGGGCAGGCGTAAATCCAAGGGCTGGAGAAGGGAAATGAGGTCAGGTGCAGGCATGGGTCGGTACACAGGAGCTGAGACAGAAGACGTGGTCAGGTGCAGGCATGGGTCAGCACACAGGTAAAACAAGATCAGATGAGGAGTACTGTCACGAGGATTACAAACACAAGGAAGTCACGAACGATAACAAACTGACAAAGAACACACAGAACACATGGGTATATGTATACAAGACAAGGGAGGAGACAACAAGACACAGGTGAACGACATTAGGGAAGGCAGGTAATCACACTGACGGGGACGCACAGGAAGGTAGGAGGTGAAGACGCCTGAAACAGAGACAAGACTGTGAGTTTCAAAAATAAAATAAAATTACATTACATTACGATCATTTAGCAGACGCTTTTATCCAAAGCGACGTACATTGCATTACCACCCATTACAGAGGGGGGAGCAGTTGGGGGTTCGGTGCCTTGCTCAGGGGCACCTAGGCAGGGACTCGAACCTCCGACCCTTCGGTTCCCAAGCGGAAGCCCTACCGACTCAGCTACTGCCTCCCCCTATTTATAAAATAGATAATTTAAAAAAATCAATAACAAATTATGAGAAGAACATGAATACATAAATAATAACAGGCAACACAGCAGCATCAAACAGTCTCTCTCTCTCTCTCTCTCTCTTTCTCTCTCTTTGAAGGCGCTGATCATTTTGTCTTACGAGTCAAAGAAATGTTTAGGTAGGAGATTAAAACAGGTAAAAAAATCTGAACGTGATCATTTTGATCACGTTTATTTTCCCAATTAAGGAGAGTGGTAAACTGTTCCATCTAAGAAAGACTGTCTTTCAAGTCTTCAGGGTTGCGGTGAGCGCAGTGTCTGTGGCGGGAAGGAGGTCTGAGAATGTACGAGTCATATTCTCGAGATACTTCAACCCCGAGCTACCGAGCTTGAAGGGGAAGTCTGTTTTGCGGAGATGCAAACTTAAAGTATTAATGGGGTAACATTTGCTCTTTGAAATATTGATTTTGTAGCCAGAAAAAACTTCCATTGAGTGCAGTTAATGTGTCTCAAGTGATTGTAGTATAACGACACCTGTGTCTGGGAGGTCCAGTCACTGGTTCAAAAGTATTCCTGCTAGAATCACACAATGAAGACAAAAGAACACTACAAGCAACTCAGAGAAAAGATATTTGAAAAGAATAAGTCAGGGGATGGCTACAAAACCAATTCCAACTCACTGCGCATCCCCCCGAGTTCATTTAAATCCATCAACAAGAAATGGGAGGAGTATGGCCATCCTCACAAACTGGGCAAGAGGGAGACTGGTGAGGGAGACCACCAAGACACCTACGACCTCTCTGAAGGAGTTAAAACCTTCAGTGGCTGAGATTGGAGAGACTGTGCATACAACTGTTGCCCGAGTACTTCACTAGTCAAAGCTGTATGGGAGAGTGGCAAAGACAAAGCCACTGTTGAAAAATCTCGAACTGGAGTTTGCCCAAAGGCATGTGGGAGACTCCAAGGTCAATTTGGAGGAAGGTTATTTGATCTGATGAGACAAAAATGTAGCTTTTGGGTCATCAGATTGTTCGCTCTGTTTGGCCAACACTTAAACACTGCACATCTCCACAAACACACTATCCCCACATTGCAGCATGGTGGTGTGGCAGCATCATGGTGTGGGAGGCTTCTTGGCAGCAGGCCCCAGAAGGCTTGTAAAGATAGAGGGGAAAATAAATGCAGCAAAATTAAGTGAAATCTTGGAGGACATTATGACTCAGTATGCAAGAGAGCTACAACCTCGGAGAAGAGCTGTTCACGCCCGATTCCTTTTGCAAGGAAAAATGGAAAGAAATTGCAGTGTTCAGACGTGCAAGCCTGATAGAGACCTCTCCACAGAGACTCAGTGCTGTGATTGCAGCCAAAGGTGCATGTACTAATTGGCTTGTACCTGTACTCTGCTCAATGACAATGAAGTTGAATCAAATCTAATTCACTGGTGTAGCCATACTGACACCTACCGGAAGTTTGCAGATATTGCTGCATAGTAATGACTAGTGATCAAAACACATCACACACAATATTGAACCCAAATAACACAAAAGAACAATATAAAGGAACCCTCTTATTAACATCCTTTCAATGGAAATACGTTTGTCTACCCTAAACATGACATCTGCGCCACATTGAGGTCACAGACATTCCTTATGTCACCCTTTGTCCTTTTGTCACCATAGAGAGAATTATCATTTTGGGTTCATTTAATCAGTGTTACACATTGGCGACATACACAAATCTATTCCCATGTCTGAAGAAACACTAAGCAGTGTATTGGATACACAGCAAAATGACTTCATCCAGGGTCATGGATGGCTTCATCACTTTTTTCTAAACACTGTAAAACGGTACCTTGTCCTCCCATCTTGTCTTTACTTCATTTATAAATTTGCTCTTGGCCACACCCAGAATCGGCCTCAGCTCACACATCACCTATAATGCAAGTAAGTGTTAAAACTTGCAACAATGCTTGCTGAGTGGATAAGCCAAAATTATGAATTAATCGCTGGCATTATGAAGATCCTTGAAACATGGCTATGCATCAGGGATCATTGTGAGCTCATCCTCTTCTTTCAGGACGTTACTGTTGATGAAGGCTCTTCTGAACACCTTCAAACTGCACCTAGTCACCCCATCTCAATTCCATTGAGTGCAGTAAATGTGTCTCAAGTGATTGTAGTTTAACGACACCTGTGTCTGGGAGGTCCAGTCACTGGTTCAGAAGTATTCGTGCTAGAATTACACACAGTGAAGACAAAAGAACACTCCAACTCCACACTGGTGAGGGGGGACCACCAAGACACCTACGACCACTCTGAAGGAGTTAAACCTTAAAACCTTCAGTGGCTGAGATTGGAGAGACTGTGCATACAACTGTTGCCCGAGTTTTTCACTAGTCAAAGCTGTATTTGAGGGTGGCAAAGAGAAAGCCACTGTTAAAAAATCTCAAACTGGAGTTCGCCCAAAGGCATTTGGGAGACTCCAAGGTCAATTTGGAGGAAGGTCTGATTGATTGAAATTTAGCCTTTGGGTCATCATATTATTCGCTCTGTTTTGCCAACACTTAAACACTGCACATCTCCACAAACAAACTATCCCCACATTGCAGCATGGTGGTGTGGCAGCATCATGGAATGGGATGCTTCCTGGCAGCAGGCCCTGGAAGGCTTGTAAAGATAGAGGGGAAAATGAATGCAGCAACATTTCGTGAAATCCTGGAGGACATTATGACTCAGTATGCAAGAGAGCTACAACCTCGGAGAAGAGCTGTTCACGCCGGATCCCAAAGCAAGCTTACAGAGCTTGAGCTTTTTTGCAAGGAAGAATGGACAGAAATTGCAGTATCCAGACGTGCAAGCCTGATAGAGACCTCTCCACACAGACTCAGTGCTGTGATTGCGGCCAACGGTGCATCTACTCATTGGCTTGTACCTGTACTCTGCTCAATGACAATGAAGTTGAATTAAATCTAATTCACTGGTGTAGCCTTACTGACACCTACCGGAAGTTTGCAGATATTGCTGCATAGTAATGACTAGTGATCAAAACACATAGCACACAATATTGAACCCAAATAACACAAAAGAAGAATATAAAGGAACCCTCTTATTAACATCCTTTCAATGGAAATACGTTTGTCTACCCTAAACATGACATCTGCGCCACATTGAGGTCACAGACATTCCTTGTGTCACCCTTTGTCCTTTTGTCACCATAGAGAGAATTATCATTTTGGTTTAATTTAATCAGTGTTACATATTGGCAACATACACAAATCTATTCCCATGTCTGAAGAAACACTAAGCAGTGTATTGGATACACAGCAACATGACTTCATCCAGGGTCATGGGTGGCTTCATCACTTTCTTCTAAACACTGTAAAACGGCACCTAGTCCTCCCATCTTGTCTTTACTTCATGTATAAATTTGCTCTTGGCCACACCCAGAATCGGCCTCAGCTCACACATCAGCTATAATGCAAGTAAGTGTTAAAACTTGCAACAATGCTCGCTGAGTGGATAAGCCAAAATTATGAATTAATCACTGGCATTATGAAGATCCTTGAAACATGGCTATGCATAAGGGATGATTGTTAGCTTGTCCTCTTCTTTCAGGACGTTACTGTTGATGAAGGCTCTTCTAAACACCTTCAAACTACACCTAGTCACCCCATCTCAATTCCATTGAGTGCAGTTAATGTGTCTCAAGTGATTGTAGGGAGGCAGTGGCTCAGTGGGTAGTGTAACTTGGGAACTGGAGGGTCGCCGGTTCGAGCCCCTGCCGAGGTGCCCCTGTGCAAGGCACCGAACCCTCAATTGCTCCCCCCTCTGCGAAGGGTGGTAATGTAATGTAAGTCGCTTTGGATAAAAGCGTCTGCCAAATGATCGTAATGTAATGTAATGTAGTATAACGACTGTGTCTGGGAGGTCCAGTCACTGGTTCAGAAGTATTCCTGCTAGAAATACATAATGAAGACAAAAGAACACTCCAAGCAACTCAGAGAAAAGAAATTTGAAAACAATAAGTCAGGGGATGGCTACAAAACCAATTCCGACTCACTGCGCATCCCCCCCGAGTTCATTTAAATCCATCATCAAGAATTTTTTTATTTTTGTGAGTATGGCCATCCTCACAAACTGAGTTACTGGGCAAGAGGGAGACTGGTGAGGGAGACCACCAAGACACCTACGACCACTCTGAAGGAGTTAAAACCTTCAGTGGCTGAGATTGGAGAGACTGTGCATACAACTGTTGCCCGAGTTCTTCACTAGTCAAAGCTATAGGGGAGCGTGGCAAAGAGAAAGCCAATGTTGAAAAATCTTGAACTGGAGTTAGCCCAAAGGCATGTGGGAGACTCCAAGGTCAATTTGGAGAAAGGTTATTTGATCTGTTGAGACAAAAATTTGGCTTTTGGGTCATCAGATTATTCGCTCTGTTTGGCCAACATGTAAACACTGCACATCTCCACAAACACACCATCCCCACATTGAAGCGTGGTGGTGGCAGCATCATGGTGTGGGATGCTTCTTGGCAGCAGGCCCCGGAAGGCTTGTAAAGATAGAGGGGAAAATGAATGCAGCAACATTTTGTAAAATCCTGGAGGACATTATGACTCAGTATGCAAGAGAGGGACAACCTTGGAGAAGAGCTGTTCACGCCTGATTCCCAAGCAAGCTGACAGAGCTTGAGCTTTTTTACAAGTGAGCATGGAAAGAAATTGCAGTATCCAGACGTGCAAGCCTGATAGAGACCTCTCCATACAGACTCAGTGCTGTGATTGCGGCCAACGGTGCATCTACTCATTGGCTTGTACCTGTACTCTGCTCAATGACAATGAAGTTGAATCAAATCTAATTCACTGGTGTAGCCTTACTGACACCTACTGGAAGTTTGCAGATATTGCTGCATAGCAATGACTAGTGATCAAAACACATCACACACAATATTAAACCAAAATAACACAAAAGAAGAATATAAAGGAACCCTCTTATTAACATTCTTTCAATGGAAATACGATTGTCTACCCTAAACATGACATCTGTGAAACATTGAGGTCACAGACATTTCTCTTGTCACCCTTTGTCCTTTTGTCACCATCGAGAGAATTATCATTTTGGGTTAATTTAATCAGTGTTACATATTGGCAACATACACAAATCTATTCCCATGTCTGAAGAAACACTAAGCAGTGTATTGGAAACACAGCAACATGACTTCATCCAGGGTCATGGGTGGCTTCATCACTTTCTTCTAAACACTGTCAAACGGCACCTTGTCATCCCATCTCTTCTTTAATTCATTTATAAATTTGCTCTTGGCCACACCCAGAATCAGCCTCAGCTCACACATCAGCTATAATGCAAGTAAGTGTTAAAACTTGCAACAATGCTTGCTGAGTGGATAAGCCAGATTTGATCGGCTGGATTCAGCCCTGAAAATCCAGATGGCCCAACCAGTGACTTGGAGGAGGAGGAGCTACAGATCCCATGATGATCACACACATCTCACACACTTCTCACTGCAAAAGCTTTTTCAGTAAGAAAAACGTCACTAAATTATTTTTTTAATCAAATATTCACTCAAGCCAACTCACTGCGCATCCCCTGGAGTTCTTTTCAACCCATCGTCAAGAATTGGAAGGAGTTTGGCCATCCTCACAAACTGAGTGACTGGGCAAGAGGGAGACTGGTGAGGGATACCACCAAGACACCTATGACCTGTCTGAAGGAGTTAAAACATTCAGTGGCTGAGATTGGAGAGACTGTGCACACAACTGTTGCTCGAGTTCTTCACTAGTCAAAGCTGTATCGGACAGTGGCAAAGAGAAAGCCACTGTTGAAAAATCTCAAACTGGAGTTTGCCCAAAGGCATGTGGGAGACTCCAAGGTCAATTTGGGGGAAGGTTATTTGATCTGTTGAGACAAAAATGTACTTTTTAGGTCATCAGATTATTCGCTCTGTTTGGCCAACGCTTAAACACTGCACATCTCCACAAACACACTATCCCCACATTGCAGCATGGTGGTGTGGCAGCATCATGGTGTGGGGGGCTTCTTGGCAGCAGGCCCCAGAAGGCTTGTAAAGATAGAGGGGAAAATGAATGCAGCAACATTTTGTGAAATCCTGGAGGACATTATTACTCAGTATGCAAGAGAGCTACAACCTCGGAGAAGAGCTGTTCACGCCCGATCCCTTTTGCAAGCTTACAGAGCTTGAGCTTTTTTGCAAGGAGGAATGGACAGAAATTGCAGTATCCAGACGAGCAAGCCTGATAGAGACCTCTCCACACAGACTCAGTGCTGTGATTGCAGCCAACGGTGCATGTACAAATTGGCTTGTACCTGTACTCTGCTCAATGACAATAAAGTTGAATCAAATCTAATTCACTGGTGTAGCCTTACTGACACCTACTGGAAGTTTGCACACATTGCTGCAAAGTAATGACTAGTGATCATAACACATCACACACAATATTAAACCCAAATAACACAAAAGAAGAATATAAAGGAACCCTCTTATTAACATCCTTTCAATAGAAATACGTTTGTCTACCCTAAACATGACATCTGCGCCACATTGAGGTCACAGACATTCCTTATGTCACCCTTTGTCCTTTTGTCACCATGGAGAGAATTATCATTTTGGTTTAATTTAATCAGTGTTACATATTGGCAACATACACAAATCTATTCCCATGTCTGAAGAAACACTAAGCAGTGTATTGGATACACAGCAACATGACTTCATCCAGGTCATGGGTGGCTTCTAACTTTCTTCTAAACACTGTAAAACGGCACCTTGTCCTCCCATCTCATCTTTACTTCATGTATAAATTTGCTCTTGGCCACACCCAGAATCGGCCTCAGCTCACACATCATCTATAATGCAAGTAAGTGTTAAAACTTGCAACAATGCTTGCTGAGTGGATAAGCCACAATTATGAATTAATCACTGGCATTATGAAGACCGTTGAAACATGGCTATGCATCAGGGATCATTGTTAGCTTGTCCTCTTCTTTCAGTACGTTACTGTTGATGAAGGCTCTTCTAAACACCTTCAAACTACACCTAGTCACCCCATCTCAATTCCATCGAGTGCAGTTGATGTGTCTCAAGTGATTGAAGTAAAACGACACCTGTGTCTGGGAGGTCCAGTCACTGGTTCAGAAAACAAAAGAACACTCCAAGCAACTCAGAGAAAAGATCATTAGAAAGTATAAGTCAGGGGACGGCTACAAAACTCTTTCCAACTCACTGCACATCCCCTGGAGTTCATTTAAATCCATCATCAAGAAATTGAGTGACTGGGCAAGAGGGAGACTGGTGAGGGGAGTCCACCAAGACACCTACGATCACTCTGAAGGAGTTAAAACCTTCAGTGGCTGAGATTGGAGGGACTGTGCATACAACTGTTGCCCGAGTACTTCACTAGTCAAAGCTGCATTTGAGGGTGGCAAAGAGAAAGCCACTGTTGAAAAATCTGGAACTGGAGTTCGCCCAAAGGCATGTGGGAGACTCCAAGGTCAATTTGGAGGAAGGTTAGTTGAACTGATGAGACAAAAATTTAGCTTTTGGGTCATCAGATTTTTTGCTCTGTTTGGATAACACGTAAACACTGCATATCTCCACAAACACACCATCCCCACATTGAAGCATGGTGGTGGCAGCATCATGGTGTGGGATGCTTCTCGGCAGCAAGTGCAGTCAGCGCCGACAGGTTTGAATGCATGTGTGCCGTGAGGAAGGGTGTGTTTCCTGTGTGTGTGACTAAGAGAACAAAAGGGAGCCGCGTGTGTGTCCAGTTTGGGCTCCATTGCAAATACGAAGTACATAAACTCTGAAATTTGAAGCTGAAAATTGTAGAAGAAGTACAACTACTAAAAACTTGTACATAAAGTAGTGGTCAAAATTGATGGTTGAATGTTCCTTCTGGCAATATAATCGTTTAAAAACCTGTTGCAGTGTTGTTTTGTTGTGTGCTGCGGGAGCACTGCTGTTACGGTGTTGAAAAATAGCTGAAACTTAACTGTTGCTATATTTTGTGCTGTATTGCTATATTCACCCAGTGTGTTGAGACAGATGTGTACGCAGCTCTGTCCTGTGCCCTACTGAAGCATAGGAGGGGCGTATACCACCGAGTGGGCGTGCCTAGACCTCACACACTCGGGCCTGCTTAACAGGAAGAAAGGAGAGAGGCTGACTTCCCTCCTCCCCATCTGAGACTCTATGGAGTCAGGTCTGACCACTTAATATTATTTGGCTTACACCACATATTCTGTACATTAACTGAGAGCTGCAATACAGTATTGGCATATATGGTTGCATTGTTTGATTTAAATGTATTACCAGATGCTGAATTCAGAATAAGTGCTTAAGAAGAGGTGACGTAGGACATATAACATAACTTGTGCTTGAAACATGTATGTTGCTTAACTTAGTTAAGAAGACCAAATTGCAATTATTGCCATTCTAAAACTACGCAATTGAGCCTATCCAGGTATAAAAACATCAAAAGACAATATTCAAATTGTTGATACGCACAGCAGAAATGGACGGAATACCGGTAACCCTCTTGGGAATGAAATATCCCCTGAGCAAAAAAGACATAGTGAAAACATCTGAAAATTGGGAGAAGCGAACTAAAAACTTATGCAGTCCTTGGCCAGCTGGAGGCACATTTGACGTCAATGCATTCGAAGAGATGCAACTCAAAAAAAAATAAAAGACTAAAAACCGTTGGACAAAGGCAAGAAAAGACAACAGAAAAGACAGAAAGAGGAAGAGATAATTAAACTGTTCAAAGATGAAGGCACAAATTACAGGAACAGGTTGAGAGAAATCCGAGAGAATTTAAGAGCTAAAAAGGTGCGAGCGGAGAGGAAACAGACAAAGAAACAGCTAGTGTCAACAGATACTGCAGGAATATATCCAAATCTGGCAGGGGTCGTTCAAATTTCAGGAGACATTGAATTTGATCCTTACTGAGCATCTCATGTCCAATATAAAGAGTCGACTCCAAAAGTTTACAGCAGAGAAAGGAACAAGGAAGTTGTAAAGGACAAACCAAAAGTCTTAGATTGTTTTGCAGAGAGAAACCAGGCTCTGAAAGAGAAAGAGGCAGAGGCATATTGGTTGAAGTTTGACCAACTAAGTGAAGAAAACCTGTAACATACTAAGTATCAAGAGATAGAAGTAGAGGCAGAACAGGAAAAAGGGCGAAGAGATGTTAAGGGAGAAGAGAGGGCACACGATATGAGAGAGCAGGGCAAAGTATGTGAAGCTCGAGCAAATTACACTGAAGGACCTCGGGAAGTAGAACAGAGAGATATTGTGTCAGGAAGTCTTACATTTGCTGCAGGAAGCCAACAGGGGGCCAAAAGCAAGGAGAAAGATTATGACCTTAGATACAGACCTACAATAAGGCCTCCAGACAGATATGACCCTGGGCAATATCCAATATGGATAAAGGGGGCACAGGGACAGTATAGCCCATGGCAAACACTCGACCTTGAGGGACTGATTGCTCGACTTCCTAACGTCCATGAGGGGGCCAGCAAATGGATAAAAGCATTCAAGGAAGAGACAGTGGGCAAAATATTGGCTCTTGGCGACATTAAGGCACTGTGGGCCCGAACCATGGGGGTGCCAACAATGGAAAATGTCTTGCGCATGAGTGGCGCACAATGGATGGTTGATCCACTAGCCGATGGAACTGAATTCAATCCATATCGAGCTGGCTTATGGGGGGCCCTGAGGAAAGAATATCCGGTCAAGATTGACCCCAAGGCACTGAAGGGTGAGCTTCTTACTGATACAGAGAATCCAGCTGCCTACATCAGTCGTCAACTGAAAAGATGGAAGCAGGAAACTGAGGAGGAAGCTGAGAGAAGCCACAATGACACAATGACACCACAATGACAATTCTGGAATCAATCTTCAAATGAGCGTAACATAAAAAAGAACAAATGTTTATTGGCTGGGGGATATAACTGAACAAATGACTTAAATTCTACAGAAGTGGGAACATTTTAAATTTAATCTAATACATAATAATAGGAAAACAGGGAGCAGCCATAAATATTGACCCCAATCCTTTCATTTTCAGAGTGATACAATGTTCCTGAATCTATAACATACATGACTTTGCGGGTAAATCTTAATTTGGAATCAAAAGACTTGAGAGGTACTTTTAGGGCGCTGCTAGTTTACTGTTTTATTTTTACTATTTGTATTATTGAGTTGTTTACGCATCTGAAGGTTAAAAGCTCCAGAGTGCCTGTGTGGGGGCGTACATGTGTTACATGCTCTGTACGTTGGTGGGGTTGATGCATAATGAAAGTTTACTATTTTGTTTATTTTCTTATTAAATTGATAGTTGCAGCTATGGCATTGCTAACCATGTTGATTTCTGATTTGCACAGTGTAGATACACTGTGCAAGAAAAATTGCAAACAACAGGGATATTGGTCGCCATTTTTGCAGACAATGGTGGATGATGTGCTAGGACAATGGGAAATTTGTGCCCAAAATAATGCAAGAAAAGGAATATTAGCCATATTCCAGTGCCAGAAGGACCATTCAAACATCTGTTCACAGACTATGTTGACGTGAGAAAATCAGTGCATGGAAAGCATTGCATGGTAGTAATAATTGATCGCTTAAGTCGTTGGGTTGAAGAAATAGCATCAAAAGGCCTAGGGTCAGAAACTGTTGTTAAGTTCTTGATAAAAGAAGTAATTCCACGTTTTGGTATACATTCAGAAATAAGTTCAGATAATGGATCAGCATTTGTGCAGAACGTAGCTTGAGGAATCTTATAACAGTTAAGAAGCAGACAAAGGTTGGTTGGTTGGTTGGTGTATATCATCATCAGTCTCAAGGGACAGTCAAAAGAGTTCTCTAAAAGGCAAAGCAGCACAAAGCTCAATTGCAATGATGCTCTACCACTTACACTAATGAGTTATCGCATGCAAACTAACAGAAGCAGACATTTAACCCTGCATGAGAGGCGGACTGGTGGACTCATGCCACACCGCATTTGAGAGGACCCTATAAGGGACCTCCGCTTGAGCAGTTGCAAATGCAGTTGAAGGAATATATGAGGTGGCTAACTGCCATACATGAAGTCATCTATTTACAGGAAAAAAACAGGGTTCCTGATTCTAGTTCAGTAGCAGAGAGCCCGGTGGTGCCAGGAGACCAGGTCCACATTCAGGTCCAGAGAAAGTGACGCGAAGGGCCATACACAGGGCAACACCAACTGCTGTCCAGGTGGAGGGAAGAACTACATGGTACCATCCAAACCACTACACCACTGTCCATAGAGCTGAAGCAGACATCTAGCATTGCCACGCACGAGGACATCTATATCAACATATATGAACTTTGCACTTCCTGTATCAGTATCGGGTTGATATATGTATACTCTGTATCAGCATATTAACATGCATTTGTTACTCATGGTGTTTGCATCTGTATTGGTAAATGCAGGAACTACAATATTCCTATAGGAAGAACTCTTGATTGTGTAAATTTATGCTAATCTCATTTTGATCTTATTTTCAGTTAAATAGGTAATTCATTTACTCAGTAATCACAGTGAAGCAATTCATATTTCAGTTTTACATTGTTGGTTTATGTTTATGATCTACGCACAACTGGGCACCGCAGGCAAAATGCTGACTTGACAAGATCTGCCAGGCTTACATTCCATTTATAACCTATATTTATGTATGTAACCTATTTTTATGTATGTATTGTAATGGAACCACATCCAGCGCAAAAGCGTGATCGCCCATGATTAAGTTGAGAGGCAAGGGGGTCTTGAGGGAATTTTTCTAGCATTTTGATGCTAGTTTTTGTCCGTCACTGGTTGTTTGGTTCCAGCTAAAATATGTATATCATCATGTTGGCGATATTGAAATCGCCAAAGGGGGAATTATGTGGAAGAAAATGTACTATATTCAGGACAATAGTATGCAAGTGAACCGTGTGTTCTTGGCAATCATTTAATATTATGTAACTGTTCAATATCAGAAAGGAAGTACACAAATTGTTTTTAACCTTGAGTGTTTTACCAGAAACATCCATCATCAGCGAGGAAGCGACATTGTGTATTGCCAGGTCACCGTGACATGGTTACTAAGGTAGCCAGGGCCAACAATAGAACAATGGAAAGTTCTAGTTTGGGTTTGTGAGGGCTGGGGTGAGGTTCTAAGAACTCCTTGATATAAACTGATGTTGGCTCTATGTGGAGCCAGTGCCCATATTCACAATGACGTGTAAGATAGCACTCATGTGTGAATGAATAACGAAGATACACAGCCTCAACTGTCTCCGCAAATTGATATATAGAATTATACTATTGTATATTGTTCTTCTAAACACCTTCAAACTGCACCTAGTCACCCCATCTCATTTCCATTGAGTGCAGTTAATGTGTCTCAAGTGATTGTAGTATAACGACACCTGTGTCTGAGAGGTCCAGTCACTGGTTCAGAAGTATTCCTGCCAGAATTACACAATGAAGACAAAAGAACACTCCAAGCAACTCAGAGAAAAGATATTTGAAAAGAATAAGTCAGGGGATGGCTACAAAACAAATTCCAACTCACTGCGCATCCCCCCCGAGTTCATTTCAATCCATCATCAAGAAATGGGAGGAGTATGGCCATCCTTGCAAATTGAGTGACTGGGCAAGAGGGAGACTGGTGAGGGAGACCACCAAGACACCTACGACCTCTCTGAAGGAGTTAAAACCTTCAGTGGCTGAGATTGGAGAGACTGTGCATACAACTGTTGCCCGAGTACTTCACTAGTCAAAGCTGTATGGGAGAGTGGCAAAGACAAAGCCACTGTTGAAAAATCTGGAACTGGAGTTTGCCCAAAGGCATTTGAGAGACTCCAAGGTCAATTTGGAGGAATGTTATTTGATCTGATGAGACAAAAATGTAGCTTTTGGGTCATCAGATTATTCGCTCTGTTTGGCCAACACGTAAACACTGCACATCTCCACAAACACACCATCCCAACTTTGAAGCATGGTGGTGGCAGCATCATGGTGTGGGATGCTTCTTGGCAGCAGGCCGTGGAAGGCTTTTAAAGAAAGAGGGGAAAATGAATGCAGCAACATTCTGTGAAATCCTGGAGGACATTATGACTTAGTATGCAAGAGAGCAACAACCTCGGAGAAGAGCAGTTCACGCCCGATCCCGAAGCAAGCTTACAGAGCTTGAGCTTTTTTGCATGGAAGAATGGACAGAAATTGCAGTATCCAGACGTGCAAGCCTGATAGAGACCTCTCCACACAGACTCAGTGCTGTGATTGCAGCCAAAGGTGCATGTACTAATTGGCTTGTACCTGTGCTCTGCTCAATGACAATGACGTTGAATCAAATCTAATTCACTGGTGTAGCCTTACTGACACCTACTGGAAGTTTGCAGATATTGCTGCATAGTAATGACTATTGATCAAAACACATCACACACAATATTAAACCCAAATAACACAAAAAAAGAATATAAAGGAACCCTCTTATTAACATCCTTTCAATGGAAATACATTTGTCTACCCTAAACATGACATCTGCGAAACATTGAGGTCACAGACATTCCTTATGTCACCCTTTGTCCTTTTGTCACCATGGAGAGAATTATCATTTTGGTTTAATTTAATCAGTGTTACATATTGGCAACATACACAAATCTATTCCCATGTCTGAAGAAACACTAAGCAGTGTATTGGATACACAGCAACATGACTTCATCCAGGGTCATGGGTGGCTTCATCACTTTCTTCTAAACACTGTAAAATGGCACCTTGTCCTCCCATCTCATCTTTACTTCATGTATGAATTTGCTCTTGGCCACACCCAGAATCGGCCTCAGCTCAAACATCACCTATAATGCAAGTAAGTGTTAAAACTTGCAACAATGCTTGCTGAGTGCATAAGCCAAAATTATGATTTAATCACTGGCATTATGAAGATCCTTGAAACATGGCTATGCATCAGGGATCATTGTTAGCTTGTCCTCTTCTTTCAGGATGTAACTGTTGATGAAGGCTCTTCTAAACACCTTCAAACTACACCTAGTCACCCCATCTCAATTCCATCGAGTGCAGTTAATGTGTCTCAAGTGATTGTAGTATAACGACACCTGTGTCTGGGAGGTCCAGTCACTGGTTCAGAAGTATTCCTGCTAGAATTACACAATGAAGACAAAAGAACACTCCAAGCAACTCAGAGAAAAGATATTTGAAAAGAATAAGTCAGGGGATGGCTACAAAACCATTTCCAACTCACTGCACATCCCCCCGAGTTCATTTCAATCCATCATCAAGAAATGGGAGGAGTATGGCCATCCTCGCAAATTGAGTGACTGGGCAAGAGGGAGACTGGTGAGGGAGACCACCAAGACACCTACGACCTCTCTGAAGGAGTTAAAACCTTCAGTGGCTGAGATTGGAGAGACTGTGCATACAACTGTTGCCCGAGTTCTTCACTAGTCAAAGCTGTATGGGAGAGTGGCAAAGAGAAAGCCACTGTTGAAAAATCTGGAACTGGAGTTTGCCAAAAGGCATTTGAGAGACTCCAAGGTCAATTTGGAGGAATGTTATTTGATCTGATGAGACACAAATTTTGCTTTTGGGTCATCAGATAATTCAGAAATCCATATCCACAAACACACCATCCCCACATTGGTGGGGCAGCATCATGGTGTGGGATGCTTCTCAGCAGCAGGCCCTGGAAAGCTTGTAACTATAGAGGGGAAAATGAATGCAGCAACATTTTGTGAAATCCTGGAGGACATTATGACTCAGTATGCAAGAGAGGGACAACGTCGGAGAGAACTGTTCATGCCCGATTCCCAAGCAACCTGACAGAGCTTGAGCTTTTTTGCTAGGAAGAATGGAAAGAAATTGCAGTATCCAGATGTACAAGCCTGATTGAGACCTCTCCACACAGACTCAGTGCTGTGATTGCAGCCAAAGGTGCATCTACTCATTGGCTTGTACCTGTACTCTGCTCAATGACAATAAAGTTGAATCAAATCTAATTCAGTTGTGTAGCCGTACTGACACCTACTGGAAATTTGCAGATATTGCTGCATAGTAATGACTGGTGATCAAAACACATCACACACATCATTAAACCCACATAACACAAAAGAAGAATATAAATGAACCCTCTTATTAACATTCTTTCAAAGGAAATACGATTGTCTACCCTAACATGACATCTGTGCCACATTGAGGTCACAGACATTCCTTTTGTCACCCTTTGTCCTTTTGTCACCACCAAGAGTATTATCAATCTGAGTGTATTTAATCAGCGATACGTATCGGTAACATACACCAATCTATTCCCATGAGTGGCGTCCGGCAGGAGACCGTAAGCGTCTGGTCAGGACAGGGTCCGATTCTTTTGTCTTTCAATGGCCAAAAGAAGGAGGAGGCTGACCTGACCCAAAGACTGACTCAAGTTCTGGGCTTGGGAGGAGGAGGAGATTGCGGTGGCAGCGGTGGTAGTAGTCGCCAGAGTTAGAAAGGAGGAAGACAAAATCTACCACCCGACCTGCCCCCAGTCCAGTATGTGTGATGTGGCCCAAGGTGAGTAGTGTGAAAATACACATTTTAATATGTCACGTAGAAGATTGGGGGATTAAAAATCACTTATTCTCACTTGTGTAATTACTCACAGCTATGACACCAGACAACTGAAAAGACACCAGCATGGCAATGCCAGTGATCAACTGCCAGCGGACAGTCCTGTCCCTCAGTAACTGTAGAACAGAAACAACTTGTAGATTGTTCTGGCGCTCCATTCCGTCATTCCATGCATTCCATTCATCTCTCCTTTTTTTCAGAGGAATCTCCTGAGGGGTGAGACCAAAACAGAATATTTAAAAGTAGCATTGAACTGCTTAATTCCAGAAGTTTTAAATAGAGTTACTTGTGTCTAGTTTGTTTGTAATTTATGTTGAAAATTACCAGTATTTGTCCTTTAGAACCAGTTTAACAAATCAGGCTGGGTTTGCTCTTTATTTACCCAATAAGCTGGCAGGTGCCTGTCTCTTGTTCCAAACATGACCTCCATTTCCAGAAGTGTCAGCATCCTTAAAATAAAAACTAAAACGCACAATTTTCTCTGAAATAAGTTGAAATTGACCATTAATTATTCAATATCTGATAGATGTGATACTTTGCCTTGCTTTCCAATGTAACATATTTAAAATAATATAACAAATGAATAGTGCTGGACTAAATTATAGCAATCCCTGAGAAGTGATAATAAATAATGGTGTCTTCAACCTTAGAATCAATAATTCAGCCTCTATAAATGGAGAAAACCTTTCCAAGTGCTGTTTTCTCTCAGGGACAATTTTCGACTTTTTATTTTTAGGGTACCAAGACTTTTAGCCATGTCTGCATATCAAGACTCCAGGCTTAGCACAGTCAGCTCAGAACCAAGAGCGCAGTAGAACAGGCTGAACCTTGCAAACAACAATGCACTTTTTTTCTGCAGCAGCCTCATCGTTCTTCTCTATCAGCAGGTATCCAGGGCTCTCAGGCATGGAGAACAGCCCACCAAGCTGCGCCAATGCAAGTATGGCAATACCTGCGTTCCAAATTATTATGCAAATTGGATTTAAGTGTCATAAACATTAATTTTTTTTGCTTTTCAATTATATTCATGGATGGTATTGTGTTATTGAAATCCATCTCAGACACCTGTGGAAATTAGTTTGCGAGGTGGGCCCAATCAAAGGAGAACTACTTAAGAGGGACGTTCCATTAAGCAGGCCACAGGTTTCAAGCAATATGGGAAAGAAAAAGGATCTCTCTGCTGCCGAAAAGTGTCAAATAGTGCAATACCTTGGACAAGGTATGAAAACATTAGATATTTAGCAAAAATTTAAGCGTGATCATCGTACTGTGAAGAGATTTGCGGCTGATTCAGAGCGCAGACGGGGTCGTGCAGATAAAGGCATAATGAGGAAGGTTTCGGCCAGACAAATTCATCGGGTTAGGAGAGCAGCTGCTAAAATGCCATTACAAAGCAGCAAACAGGTATTTGAAGCCGCTGGTGCCTCTGGAGTCCCGCAAACCTCCTGGTGTAGGATCCTCCAGAGGTTTGCAGTTGTGCATAAACCTACTATTCGGCCACCTAAACAATGCTCACAAGCAGAAACGGTTGCAGTGGGATCAGAAATACATAAGGACTAATTTTCAAACAGTCTTGTTTACTGATGAGTGCTGTGCAACCCTGCAACAGCACTGCAGATGGATAGAGTAGTGGATGGCCACCATGTCCCAACAAGGCTGCAACGTCAGCAAGGAGGTGGCGAGGTTATGTTTTGGGCCGGAATCATGGGGAGAGAGCTAGTAGGCCCCTTTAGGGTCCCTGAAGGTGTGAAAATGACCTCAGTAAAGTATTTAAAGTTTCTAAACTGACCACTTTCTTCCGTGGTAAAGAAAGAAGAACCGTGCCTTCCGTGGTAAAATCATCTTATGCACGACAATGCACCATCTCATGCTGCAAAGAGTACCTCTGTGTCATTGGCTGCTATGGGCATAAAAAGGAGATAAACTCATGGTGTGGCCCCCATCTTCACTTGACCTTAACCCTATTGAGAACCTTTGGAGCATCCTCAAGCAAAAGATCTATGAGGGTGGGAGGCAGTTCAGATCAAAACAGCAGCTCTGGGAGGCTATTCTGACATCCTGCAAAGAAATTTAACCAGAAACTCTCCAAAAACTCACAAGTTCAATGGATGCAAGAATTGTGAAGGTGATATCAAAGAAGGGATCCTATGTTTACATGTAACTTGGCCTATTAAGATGTTTTTGATTGAAATAGCTTTTGATTTCAGTAAATATGACCTCCTAATGCTGCAAATTCAACAAATGGCCATTTTTAGTTCTTTACAACCTATAAAATGTTTTGCAACTCTGTTGTGCATAATCATTTGGAACAGTGCATTTTGAGTTTATTATTTAAAAAACAAAAAAAATACTGTTATCATTGGGAAGTTTGTTCAATACGATTTGAATTATACTCTAAAATTATACTGACTATCATTTGCATCGACGATTTAGGAAAATCTGAGAAAAATATCACTTGCATAATACTTACTGCAAAGTGGACTCCTGTATCCACAGACAATGAGGGTCAACTATACAAGAGATCTATTTAGCTCATAGATTTAGAGGTGATGGTGTAACCTTTGGGATCCTAATTTTATTTAAGAGGATGTTATTTTTTTGAATGTGGACAAGATAAACCACATTTCCTGTTTACATCTGCCACTCATCTGTCCAAATATCTCACGGAGACTTAATATCTGCCCAGCAAGCACACCCAGCAGTGTGGCCTTCTTGGGCATGTCTGTTGATGGTTGCCTCTGTGGCCAATTGAGAATTCAACCAGCCTATATACTATATTGTAGCTGACAAGATGGCAGCGCGTGTACATCGCGAGGCTCAACTAAATTTAGCAAATTAGTGCTTATTTACATAGTTTTCTCCTGCGTGTTCGCCCGATTCAGCGGGCCGAACCATTCATATAGTAGAGAGTCACTTTTAGACATTTTTTACCGAAGCAATAACGTAGTTTTGGACCACCCATTCAACTTCGACGAGCTCCCACCTGAGTTGGTAAAGTCACCGAGGTGTCAAGGAGTCATCCTGCCGACCGGCTACTCTCTGCGCCGGCGTCAGACCGCAAACAAAGACGGGGGAAACGCGGAGGTCTGCGTGCTAAATCCACACCGGCCATCGCTCCCTAGCATTTTCCTCGCCAAAGTGCGGTCTCTGCGAATAAGATGGATGAACTCAAGATCTGGACCCTCACACAGAAAAGGCTCATGGACTGCAGTCTCATGTTCTTCACTCTTCACGGAAACATGGCTTAGCGACGCTGTCCCGAACTGCGTGGTGGAGCTTGAGGGGCGCACCATCTTCAGGGCCGATAGAGAAGCGGCAGCCACAGGTAAAATCAGAGGTGGAGGAGTATGCATTTATGTAAACAAATCATGGTGCATGGACTCTGCCGTTGTGGATACCCATTGTTCTGCTGATCTGGAGTACCTGGTTATCAAGTGCAGGCCCTTCTACCTTCCACGTGAGTTCACCTGCATTGTTGCTGCTGCGGTTTATGTCCCACTGGATGCTAATGCTAAAGTGGCCATGAGAGAACTTTATGCTGCCATCAACAAACTGCAGACCATGCATCCGGATGAGGCCTTTATTGTCGCTGGGGATTTTAACCACCGCACTCTATGATCTGTTCTTCCTAAGTTCCGACAGAACGTCTCCTGCTCCACAAGGGGACAAAGGACTTTGGACCATGTTTACACCAGTGTAGCTAAGGCATACAAAGTCACTCCCCTCCCCCACCTTGGTCACTCTGATCACCTCTCTTTGTTCCTGATCCCCAAGTACTCCCCCATCATCAAACAGATCAAACCCACAACAAGGACCGTCAAAATCTGGTCCGAGGGTGCTGATTCCATTCTCCAACAGCAATTCCAACAAACAGATTTGAATGTGTTCTCCGTTCAGGCCACCACAGACTCCCTGATTAACATTGACATTCTCACAAACTCTGTCCTGGATCATATCAACAGGTGTGTGGACAGAGTGACATCGCTTAAAACAATAAAAACTTTCTCCAACCAGAAGCCCTGGATGAACAGAGAGGTTCGCCCTCTGCTCAATGCCAGAGATGCAGCCTTCAGGTCTGGAGACCAGGAGCCCTTCCCCTAGCTAGGGCCAACCTGAGAAGTGAAATCTCACAGGCCAAACATGGCTACAAACTGAAGGTTGAAGAGCACTTCAACTCCTCTGACCCCCAGCTTATGTGGCAAGGCATACAGTCACTCACCAGCTACAAACCACCCAACACTGTGCCCCCTACCAGCTCCACCTCCACCCCCCTCCCTGACGAGCTCAACCACTTCTACGCTCGCTTTGACCGGGAAAACAGGGAGGTGATGTCCAAGGCAGATCTACCTCTCAACGATCTGCCTCTCACACTCTCCACCTCAGAGGTCCTGAGCAAGGTGAACGCCCGGAAGGCAGCTGGCCCCGATGGAATACCTGGGCGCGTGCACAAAGCGTGTGCAGAGCAGCTGGCCGGGGTCTTTGCGGACATTTTCAACCTGTCCTTGGCCCAAGCAGTTGTTCCCACTACCTTTAAGACCGCCACCATCGTGCCAGTGCCGAAGCACTCCACCGCTACGGCCCTGAATGACTTCCATCCTGTTGCCCTCACCCCCATCATCGCCAAGTGCTTTGAGAGGCTGGTCCTCTCACACTCAAAAACCTGCCTGCCTGCTACTTGGGACCCTCACCAGTTTGCCTACCGCCACAATAGGTCAACTGAGGACGCCATCTCCACGGCACTTCATTCCACACTGACACACTTGGACACCCAGAACTGTTACGCCAGAATGCTGTTCATTGACTTCAGCTTAGCATTCAATACTGTGATCCCCTCCAAGTTGATATCCAAGCTCAGCCAGCTTGGTATCAACTCATCCCTCTGCAATTGGACTCTGGACTTTCTATCTAACACACCCCAGTCTGTTAAGATAGACAACCTCTCCTCCTCCACTATCACCCTGAACACCAGCGTGCCACAAGGTTGCGTGCTGAGCCCTCTCCTTTACTCCCTATTCACCCATGACTGCGCTCCTATCTATGGTTCCAATTCCATAATTAAGTTCGCAGATGACACCACGGTGATAGGCCTGATCAGAGGCGACGATGAGACGGCCTACAGGGAGGAAGTACGGTACCTGACCACGTGGTGTGCACACACACCCATCTCCATCAACGGAGCTGCAGTGGAGTGTGTGCCCAGCTTCAAGTTCCTTAGCATCCACATCTCCGATGATCTCACCTGGTCCATAAACTCCTCCACCCTGGTCAAAAAGGCGCACAGCTCCTCTACTTTCTTCGGAGCCTTAAGAAAGCTCACCTTTGTCCCAGGATCCTGGTGAACTTCTACTGCTGTGCTATTGAGAGCATTCTTACAAACTGTATCACAGAATCTATAAACTAATTTTATTACTTTGAAAGGAATTCTGTAATGTAGTTTTGATTTTATGTTCAGAAAAGGCTGCTTTAAAGATCAAAACGTACTGCTCTGCATCAGACCGGAAAGCACTCCAGCGGGTGGTGAAAACTGCCCAAAGGATCACCGGTACACAACTGGACAGTATCGAACAGATCTACCGTCGACGCTGTTTGGGCAAAACCAGGAACATGATAAAAGAGTCATTCCACCCCAATAATAAACTTTTCACCATCCTCCCATCCGGCAGGCGTTACAGAAGCCTCCGCTCTCGCACCAGCAGGCTCAGGAAGAGTTTCTTCTACGAGGCAGTGACCCTGTTGAACTCTACTTCATTCCCCCACTCAACTCCATCCTCCCTCTAGCATCATCTTGCACTCCACTGCCATTTGCACAACTTTCGGTTTTGCACTGATCTTTTTCATTTCACTTCCACTGCCATTTGCACAACTTTCTGTTTTCACTGATCAGACTCCTTGCACTATTTATTTACATATTTATTAATTTATAATTATAGTTAGTATTTAAAGTATATATAGTGTATATAGTTTATTCTGTATATATTCTGTGTTCTGTATATATAATAGTACACTTTCAGTGGCCCCATCTGGCCCCTTGGAACAATTTCTAGAGGCACTATTGTAGGCCTGTAGGCCTGAAAAAGGCCTGTGTGTGTATTTGATCCTAGGGTATACGAATAAATGTTATACGAATAAATGTTATTTGATCATTAGACATTTTATATATTAAATGCTGTTGACTTTGAAATCAGTGTTGTTTCTTTTTCTGCATTTACAATTCATACACAATGTGTTAACTTGAAGCAGTACACACACACAATCACATACGGTGTGCGCGCACTCACATATACAACCAAATATGCGCACACCACAAGTTTAAAATACTTCAGATTTTACAGGTTTTGGGGATTTTTTGCCATTCCTATTAAAATAAGTTTACATTTCCTTCAGGCCCTCCAAACCTTCAAGCACTTGTAGGCTTCAATCTTTCAGACATTTTAGCAGCGTTCAGCTCACCAAGAAGAGGCTTTTTCGGCTCCCAAACAGCTCTTTATTATTTTTCAATTTTTTGCCAAATTTAGTGCTACTTTGACATATGATATGTCTAGTCTAGTTCCTGAGCCCACGTGGTAATATCCTTCACAGAATGATGTCGGTTATTAATGCAGTGCCGCCTGAAGGATCGAAGGTCACGGGCATTCAATGTTGGTATTCGACCTTGCCGCTTACGTGCAGAGATTTCTCCAGATTCTCTGAATCTTTTGATGATATTATGGACTGTAGATGATGAAATCCCTAAATTCCTTGCAATTGCAACAAAACGTTCTTCAACTGTTGGACTATTTGCTTTTGCGATTTGGTTTGTAATTATACTAAACCTTATAATTTCCAGAATTCCTTAGTTTTACATGTTTAGTATAAAAAGATTAAATGTAAAAACAAACACTATTACACATTTTAATGTGGGAACACGGCACGCGGCTTCTTCCTTTAGAGCTCTTCCTTTACAGCAGCAGCTTTTTAGAGGTTTAATCATGAGAACTGTAGCCGAAGAGGTAGCGGTGTCTTAAAATCTGGACAAATATAACATGCATAGAGAGATACCACTAGAAGTTGATTGGAAAATTGTTTTGGTCTGCTTTGATCTATCCATAAAAATGTCACGGGTTAACGGAACAGAGGACCCATAATGTCCGAGGGCTGGCGGTGAGAGACGAGGTCGAGGGCAGGCGTAAATCCAAGGGCTGGAGAAGGGAAATGAGGTCAGGTGCAGGCATGGGTCGGTACACAGGAGCTGAGACAGAAGACGTGGTCAGGTGCAGGCATGGGTCAGCACACAGGTAAAACAAGATCAGATGAGGAGTACTGTCACGAGGATTACAAACACAAGGAAGTCACGAACGATAACAAACTGACAAAGAACACACAGAACACATGGGTATATGTATACAAGACAAGGGAGGAGACAACAAGACACAGGTGAACGACATTAGGGAAGGCAGGTAATCACACTGACGGGGACGCACAGGAAGGTAGGAGGTGAAGACGCCTGAAACAGAGACAAGACTGTGAGTTTCAAAAATAAAATAAAATTACATTACATTACGATCATTTAGCAGACGCTTTTATCCAAAGCGACGTACATTGCATTACCACCCATTACAGAGGGGGGAGCAGTTGGGGGTTCGGTGCCTTGCTCAGGGGCACCTAGGCAGGGACTCGAACCTCCGACCCTGCGGTTCCCAAGCGGAAGCCCTACCGACTCAGCTACTGCCTCCCCCTATTTATAAAATAGATAATTTAAAAAAATCAATAACAAATTATGAGAAGAACATGAATACATAAATAATAACAGGCAACACAGCAGCATCAAACAGTCTCTCTCTCTCTCTCTCTCTCTTTCTCTCTCTTTGAAGGCGCTGATCATTTTGTCTTACGAGTCAAAGAAATGTTTAGGTAGGAGATTAAAACAGGTAAAAAAATCTGAACGTGATCATTTTGATCACGTTTATTTTCCCAATTAAGGAGAGTGGTAAACTGTTCCATCTAAGAAAGACTGTCTTTCAAGTCTTCAGGGTTGCTGTGAGCGCAGTGTCTGTGGCGGGAAGGAGGTCTGAGAATGTACGAGTCATATTCTCGAGATACTTCAACCCCGAGCTACCGAGCTTGAAGGGGAAGTCTGTTTTGCGGAGATGCAAACTTAAAGTATTAATGGGGTAACATTTGCTCTTTGAAATATTGATTTTGTAGCCAGAAAAAACTTCCATTGAGTGCAGTTAATGTGTCTCAAGTGATTGTAGTATAACGACACCTGTGTCTGGGAGGTCCAGTCACTGGTTCAAAAGTATTCCTGCTAGAATCACACAATGAAGACAAAAGAACACTACAAGCAACTCAGAGAAAAGATATTTGAAAAGAATAAGTCAGGGGATGGCTACAAAACCAATTCCAACTCACTGCGCATCCCCCCGAGTTCATTTAAATCCATCAACAAGAAATGGGAGGAGTATGGCCATCCTCACAAACTGGGCAAGAGGAGACTGGTGAGGGAGACCACCAAGACACCTACGACCTCTCTGAAGGAGTTAAAACCTTCAGTGGCTGAGATTGGAGAGACTGTGCATACAACTGTTGCCCGAGTACTTCACTAGTCAAAGCTGTATGGGAGAGTGGCAAAGACAAAGCCACTGTTGAAAAATCTCGAACTGGAGTTTGCCCAAAGGCATGTGGGAGACTCCAAGGTCAATTTGGAGGAAGGTTATTTGATCTGATGAGACAAAAATGTAGCTTTTGGGTCATCAGATTGTTCGCTCTGTTTGGCCAACACTTAAACACTGCACATCTCCACAAACACACTATCCCCACATTGCAGCATGGTGGTGTGGCAGCATCATGGTGTGGGAGGCTTCTTGGCAGCAGGCCCCAGAAGGCTTGTAAAGATAGAGGGGAAAATAAATGCAGCAAAATTAAGTGAAATCTTGGAGGACATTATGACTCAGTATGCAAGAGAGCTACAACTTCGGAGAAGAGCTGTTCACGCCCGATTCCTTTTGCAAGGAAAAATGGAAAGAAATTGCAGTGTTCAGACGTGAAAGCCTGATAGAGACCTCTCCACAGAGACTCAGTGCTGTGATTGCAGCCAAAGGTGCATGTACTAATTGGCTTGTACCTGTACTCTGCTCAATGACAATGAAGTTGAATCAAATCTAATTCACTGGTGTAGCCATACTGACACCTACCGGAAGTTTGCAGATATTGCTGCATAGTAATGACTAGTGATCAAAACACATCACACACAATATTGAACCCAAATAACACAAAAGAACAATATAAAGGAACCCTCTTATTAACATCCTTTAAATGGAAATACGTTTGTCTACCCTAAACATGACATCTGCGCCACATTGAGGTCACAGACATTCCTTATGTCACCCTTTGTCCTTTTGTCACCATAGAGAGAATTATCATTTTGGGTTCATTTAATCAGTGTTACACATTGGCGACATACACAAATCTATTCCCATGTCTGAAGAAACACTAAGCAGTGTATTGGATACACAGCAAAATGACTTCATCCAGGGTCATGGGTGGCTTCATCACTTTTTTCTAAACACTGTAAAACGGTACCTTGTCCTCCCATCTTGTCTTTACTTCATTTATAAATTTGCTCTTGGCCACACCCAGAATCGGCCTCAGCTCACACATCACCTACAATGCAAGTAAGTGTTAAAACTTGCAACAATGCTTGCTGAGTGGATAAGTCAAAATTATGAATTAATCGCTGGCATTATGAAGATCCTTGAAACATGGCTATGCATCAGGGATCATTGTGAGCTTGTCCTCTTCTTTCAGGACGTTACTGTTGATGAAGGCTCTTCTAAACACCTTCAAACTGCACCTAGTCACCCCATCTCAATTCCATTGAGTGCAGTAAATGTGTCTCAAGTGATTGTAGTTTAACGACACCTGTGTCTGGGAGGTCCAGTCACTGGTTCAGAAGTATTCGTGCTAGAATTACACACAGTGAAGACAAAAGAACACTCCAACTCCACACTGGTGAGGGGGGACCACCAAGACACCTACGACCACTCTGAAGGAGTTAAACCTTAAAACCTTCAGTGGCTGAGATTGGAGAGACTGTGCATACAACTGTTGCCCGAGTTTTTCACTAGTCAAAGCTGTATTTGAGGGTGGCAAAGAGAAAGCCACTGTTAAAAAATCTCAAACTGGAGTTCGCCCAAAGGCATGTGGGAGACTCCAAGGTCAATTTGGAGGAAGGTCTGATTGATTGAAATTTAGCCTTTGGGTCATCATATTATTCGCTCTGTTTTGCCAACACTTAAACACTGCACATCTCCACAAACAAACTATCCCCACATTGCAGCATGGTGGTGTGGCAGCATCATGGAATGGGATGCTTCCTGGCAGCAGGCCCTGGAAGGCTTGTAAAGATAGAGGGGAAAATGAATGCAGCAACATTTCGTGAAATCCTGGAGGACATTATGACTCAGTATGCAAGAGAGCTACAACCTCGGAGAAGAGCTGTTCACGCCGGATCCCAAAGCAAGCTTACAGAGCTTGAGCTTTTTTGCAAGGAAGAATGGACAGAAATTGCAGTATCCAGACGTGCAAGCCTGATAGAGACCTCTCCACACAGACTCAGTGCTGTGATTGCAGCCAACGGTGCATCTACTCATTGGCTTGTACCTGTACTCTGCTCAATGACAATGAAGTTGAATTAAATCTAATTCACTGGTGTAGCCTTACTGACACCTACTGGAAGTTTGCACACATTGCTGCAAAGTAATGACTAGTGATCATAACACATCACACACAATATTAAACCCAAATAACACAAAAGAAGAATATAAAGGAACCCTCTTATTAACATCCTTTCAATAGAAATACGTTTGTCTACCCTAAACATGACATCTGCGCCACATTGAGGTCACAGACATTCCTTATGTCACCCTTTGTCCTTTTGTCACCATGGAGAGAATTATCATTTTGGTTTAATTTAATCAGTGTTACATATTGGCAACATACACAAATCTATTCCCATGTCTGAAGAAACACTAAGCAGTGTATTGGATACACAGCAACATGACTTCATCCAGGTCATGGGTGGCTTCTAACTTTCTTCTAAACACTGTAAAACGGCACCTTGTCCTCCCATCTCATCTTTACTTCATGTATAAATTTGCTCTTGGCCACACCCAGAATCGGCCTCAGCTCACACATCATCTATAATGCAAGTAAGTGTTAAAACTTGCAACAATGCTTGCTGAGTGGATAAGCCACAATTATGAATTAATCACTGGCATTATGAAGACCGTTGAAACATGGCTATGCATCAGGGATCATTGTTAGCTTGTCCTCTTCTTTCAGTACGTTACTGTTGATGAAGGCTCTTCTAAACACCTTCAAACTACACCTAGTCACCCCATCTCAATTCCATCGAGTGCAGTTGATGTGTCTCAAGTGATTGAAGTAAAACGACACCTGTGTCTGGGAGGTCCAGTCACTGGTTCAGAAAACAAAAGAACACTCCAAGCAACTCAGAGAAAAGATCATTAGAAAGTATAAGTCAGGGGACGGCTACAAAACTCTTTCCAACTCACTGCACATCCCCTGGAGTTCATTTAAATCCATCATCAAGAAATTGAGTGACTGGGCAAGAGGGAGACTGGTGAGGGGAGTCCACCAAGACACCTACGATCACTCTGAAGGAGTTAAAACCTTCAGTGGCTGAGATTGGAGGGACTGTGCATACAACTGTTGCCCGAGTACTTCACTAGTCAAAGCTGCATTTGAGGGTGGCAAAGAGAAAGCCACTGTTGAAAAATCTGGAACTGGAGTTCGCCCAAAGGCATGTGGGAGACTCCAAGGTCAATTTGGAGGAAGGTTAGTTGAACTGATGAGACAAAAATTTAGCTTTTGGGTCATCAGATTTTTTGCTCTGTTTGGATAACACGTAAACACTGCATATCTCCACAAACACACCATCCCCACATTGAAGCATGGTGGTGGCAGCATCATGGTGTGGGATGCTTCTCGGCAGCAAGTGCAGTCAGCGCCGACAGGTTTGAATGCATGTGTGCCGTGAGGAAGGGTGTGTTTCCTGTGTGTGTGACTAAGAGAACAAAAGGGAGCCGCGTGTGTGTCCAGTTTGGGCTCCATTGCAAATACGAAGTACATAAACTCTGAAATTTGAAGCTGAAAATTGTAGAAGAAGTACAACTACTAAAAACTTGTACATAAAGTAGTGGTCAAAATTGATGGTTGAATGTTCCTTCTGGCAATATAATCGTTTAAAAACCTGTTGCAGTGTTGTTTTGTTGTGTGCTGCGGGAGCACTGCTGTTACGGTGTTGAAAAATAGCTGAAACTTAACTGTTGCTATATTTTGTGCTGTATTGCTATATTCACCCAGTGTGTTGAGACAGATGTGTACGCAGCTCTGTCCTGTGCCCTACTGAAGCATAGGAGGGGCGTATACCACCGAGTGGGCGTGCCTAGACCTCACACACTCGGGCCTGCTTAACAGGAAGAAAGGAGAGAGGCTGACTTCCCTCCTCCCCATCTGAGACTCTATGGAGTCAGGTCTGACCACTTAATATTATTTGGCTTACACCACATATTCTGTACATTAACTGAGAGCTGCAATACAGTATTGGCATATATGGTTGCATTGTTTGATTTAAATGTATTACCAGATGCTGAATTCAGAATAAGTGCTTAAGAAGAGGTGACGTAGGACATATAACATAACTTGTGCTTGAAACATGTATGTTGCTTAACTTAGTTAAGAAGACCAAATTGCAATTATTGCCATTCTAAAACTACGCAATTGAGCCTATCCAGGTATAAAAACATCAAAAGACAATATTCAAATTGTTGATACGCACAGCAGAAATGGACGGAATACCGGTAACCCTCTTGGGAATGAAATATCCCCTGAGCAAAAAAGACATAGTGAAAACATCTGAAAATTGGGAGAAGCGAACTAAAAACTTATGCAGTCCTTGGCCAGCTGGAGGCACATTTGACGTCAATGCATTCGAAGAGATGCAACTCAAAAAAAAATAAAAGACTAAAAACCGTTGGACAAAGGCAAGAAAAGACAACAGAAAAGACAGAAAGAGGAAGAGATAATTAAACTGTTCAAAGATGAAGGCACAAATTACAGGAACAGGTTGAGAGAAATCCGAGAGAATTTAAGAGCTAAAAAGGTGCGAGCGGAGAGGAAACAGACAAAGAAACAGCTAGTGTCAACAGATACTGCAGGAATATATCCAAATCTGGCAGGGGTCGTTCAAATTTCAGGAGACATTGAATTTGATCCTTACTGAGCATCTCATGTCCAATATAAAGAGTCGACTCCAAAAGTTTACAGCAGAGAAAGGAACAAGGAAGTTGTAAAGGACAAACCAAAAGTCTTAGATTGTTTTGCAGAGAGAAACCAGGCTCTGAAAGAGAAAGAGGCAGAGGCATATTGGTTGAAGTTTGACCAACTAAGTGAAGAAAACCTGTAACATACTAAGTATCAAGAGATAGAAGTAGAGGCAGAACAGGGAAAAGGGCTTAAGAGATGTTAAGGGAGAAGCGAGGGCACACGATATGAGAGAGCAGGGCAAAGTATGTGAAGCTCGAGCAAATTACACTGAAGGACCTCGGGAAGTAGAACAGAGAGATATTGTGTCAGGAAGTCTTACATTTGCTGCAGGAAGCCAACAGGGGGCCAAAAGCAAGGAGAAAGATTATGACCTTAGATACAGACCTGCAATAAGGCCTCCAGACAGATATGACCCTGGGCAATATCCAATATGGATAAAGGGGGCACAGGGACAGTATAGCCCATGGCAAACACTCGACCTTGAGGGACTGATTGCTCGACTTCCTAACGTCCATGAGGGGGCCAGCAAATGGATAAAAGCATTCAAGGAAGAGACAGTGGGCAAAATATTGGCTCTTGGCGACATTAAGGCACTGTGGGCCCGAACCATGGGGGTGCCAACAATGGAAAATGTCTTGCGCATGAGTGGCGCACAATGGATGGTTGATCCACTAGCCGATGGAACTGAATTCAATCCATATCGAGCTGGCTTATGGGGGGCCCTGAGGAAAGAATATCCGGTCAAGATTGACCCCAAGGCACTGAAGGGTGAGCTTCTTACTGATACAGAGAATCCTGCTGCCTACATCAGTCGTCAACTGAAAAGATGGAAGCAGGAAACTGAGGAGGAAGCTGAGAGAAGCCACAATGACACAATGACACCACAATGACAATTCTGGAATCAATCTTCAAATGAGCGTAACATAAAAAAGAACAAATGTTTATTGGCTGGGGGATATAACTGAACAAATGACTTAAATTCTACAGAAGTGGGAACATTTTAAATTTAATCTAATACATAATAATAGGAAAACAGGGAGCAGCCATAAATATTGACCCCAATCCTTTCATTTTCAGAGTGATACAATGTTCCTGAATCTATAACATACATGACTTTGCGGGTAAATCTTAATTTGGAATCAAAAGACTTGAGAGGTACTTTTAGGGCGCTGCTAGTTTACTGTTTTATTTTTACTATTTGTATTATTGCACAGTGTAGATACACTGTGCAAGAAAAATTGCAAACAACAGGGATATTGGTCGCCATTTTTGCAGACAATGGTGGATGATGTGCTAGGACAATGGGAAATTTGTGCCCAAAATAATGCAAGAAAAGGAATATTAGCCATATTCCAGTGCCAGAAGGACCATTCAAACATCTGTTCACAGACTATGTTGACGTGAGAAAATCAGTGCATGGAAAGCATTGCATGGTAGTAATAATTGATCGCTTAAGTCGTTGGGTTGAAGAAATAGCATCAAAAGGCCTAGGGTCAGAAACTGTTGTTAAGTTCTTGATAAAAGAAGTAATTCCACGTTTTGGTATACATTCAGAAATAAGTTCAGATAATGGATCAGCATTTGTGCAGAACGTAGCTTGAGGAATCTTATAACAGTTAAGAAGCAGACAAAGGTTGGTTGGTTGGTTGGTGTATATCATCATCAGTCTCAAGGGACAGTCAAAAGAGTTCTCTAAAAGGCAAAGCAGCACAAAGCTCAATTGCAATGATGCTCTACCACTAACACTAATGAGTTATCGCATGCAAACTAACAGAAGCAGACATTTAACCCTGCATGAGAGGCGGACTGGTGGACTCATGCCACACCGCATTTGAGAGGACCCTATAAGGGACCTCCGCTTGAGCAGTTGCAAATGCAGTTGAAGGAATATATGAGGTGGCTAACTGCCATACATGAAGTCATCTATTTACAGGAAAAAAACAGGGTTCCTGATTCTAGTTCAGTAGCAGAGAGCCCGGTGGTGCCAGGAGACCAGGTCCACATTCAGGTCCAGAGAAAGTGACGCGAAGGGCCATACACAGGGCAACACCAACTGCTGTCCAGGTGGAGGGAAGAACTACATGGTACCATCCAAACCACTACACCACTGTCCATAGAGCTGAAGCAGACATCTAGCATTGCCACGCACGAGGACATCTATATCAACATATATGAACTTTGCACTTCCTGTATCAGTATCGGGTTGATATATGTATACTCTGTATCAGCATATTAACATGCATTTGTTACTCATGGTGTTTGCATCTGTATTGGTAAATGCAGGAACTACAATATTCCTATAGGAAGAACTCTTGATTGTGTAAATTTATGCTAATCTCATTTTGATCTTATTTTCAGTTAAATAGGTAATTCATTTACTCAGTAATCACAGTGAAGCAATTCATATTTCAGTTTTACATTGTTGGTTTATGTTTATGATCTACACACAACTGGGCACCGCAGGCAAAATGCTGACTTGACAAGATCTGCCAGGCTTACATTCCATTTATAACCTATATTTATGTATGTAACCTATTTTTATGTATGTATTGTAATGGAACCACATCCAGCGCAAAAGCGTGATCGCCCATGATTAAGTTGAGAGGCAAGGGGGTCTTGAGGGAATTTTTCTAGCATTTTGATGCTAGTTTTTGTCCGTCACTGGTTGTTTGGTTCCAGCTAAAATATTTATATCATCATGTTGGCGATATTGAAATCGCCAAAGGGGGAATTATGTGGAAGAAAATGTACTATATTCAGGACAATAGTATGCAAGTGAACCGTGTGTTCTTGGCAATCATTTAATATTATGTAACTGTTCAATATCAGAAAGGAAGTACACAAGTTGTTTTTAACATTGAGTGTTTTACCAGAAACATCCATCATCAGCGAGGAAGCGACATTGTGTATTGCCAGGTCACCGTGACATGGTTACTAAGGTAGCCAGGGCCAACAATAGAACAATGGAAAGTTCTAGTTTGGGTTTGTGAGGGCTGGGGTGAGGTTCTAAGAACTCCTTGATATAAACTGATGTTGGCTCTATGTGGAGCCAGTGCCCATATTCACAATGACGTGTAAGATAGCACTCATGTGTGAATGAATAAACGAAGATACACAGCCTCAACTGTCTCCGCAAATTGATATATAGAATTATACTATTGTATATTGTTCTTCTAAACACCTTCAAACTGCACCTAGTCACCCCATCTCATTTCCATTGAGTGCAGTTAATGTGTCTCAAGTGATTGTAGTATAACGACACCTGTGTCTGAGAGGTCCAGTCACTGGTTCAGAAGTATTCCTGCCAGAATTACACAATGAAGACAAAAGAACACTCCAAGCAACTCAGAGAAAAGATATTTGAAAAGAATAAGTCAGGGGATGGCTACAAAACAAATTCCAACTCACTGCGCATCCCCCCGAGTTCATTTCAATCCATCATCAAGAAATGGGAGGAGTATGGCCATCCTTGCAAATTGAGTGACTGGGCAAGAGGGAGACTGGTGAGGGAGACCACCAAGACACCTACGACCTCTCTGAAGGAGTTAAAACCTTCAGTGGCTGAGATTGGAGAGACTGTGCATACAACTGTTGCCCGAGTACTTCACTAGTCAAAGCTGTATGGGAGAGTGGCAAAGACAAAGCCACTGTTGAAAAATCTCGAACTGGAGTTCGCCCAAAGGCATGTGGGAGATTCCAAGGTCAATTTGGAGGAAGGTTATTTGATCTGATGAGACAAAAATGTAGCTTTTGGGTCATCAGATTATTCGCTCTGTTTGGCCGACACGTAAACACTGCACATCTCCACAAACACACCATCCCCACATTGAAGCGTGGTGGTGGCAGCATCATGGTGTGGGATGCTTCTTGGCAGCAGGCCCCGGAAGGCTTGTAAAGATAGAGGGGAAAATGAATGCAGCAACATTTTGTAAAATCCTGGAGGACATTATGACTCAGTATGCAAGAGAGGGACAACCTTGGAGAAGAGCTGTTCACGCCTGATTCCCAAGCAAGCTGACAGAGCTTGAGCTTTTTTACAAGTGAGCATGGAAAGAAATTGCAGTATCCAGACGTGCAAGCCTGATAGAGACCTCTCCATACAGACTCAGTGCTGTGATTGCGGCCAACGGTGCATCTACTCATTGGCTTGTACCTGTACTCTGCTCAATGACAATGAAGTTGAATCAAATCTAATTCACTGGTGTAGCCTTACTGACACCTACTGGAAGTTTGCAGATATTGCTGCATAGCAATGACTAGTGATCAAAACACATCACACACAATATTAAACCAAAATAACACAAAAGAAGAATATAAAGGAACCCTCTTATTAACATTCTTTCAATGGAAATACGATTGTCTACCCTAAACATGACATCTGTGAAACATTGAGGTCACAGACATTTCTCTTGTCACCCTTTGTCCTTTTGTCACCATCGAGAGAATTATCATTTTGGGTTAATTTAATCAGTGTTACATATTGGCAACATACACAAATCTATTCCCATGTCTGAAGAAACACTAAGCAGTGTATTGGAAACACAGCAACATGACGTCATCCAGGGTCATGGGTGGCTTCATCACTTTCTTCTAAACACTGTCAAACGGCACCTTGTCATCCCATCTCTTCTTTAATTCATTTATAAATTTGCTCTTGGCCACACCCAGAATCAGCCTCAGCTCACACATCAGCTATAATGCAAGTAAGTGTTAAAACTTGCAACAATGCTTGCTGAGTGGATAAGCCAGATTTGATCGGCTGGATTCAGCCCTGAAAATCCAGATGGCCCAACCAGTGACTTGGAGGAGGAGGAGCTACAGATCCCATGATGATCACACACATCTCACACACTTCTCACTGCAAAAGCTTTTTCAGTAACAAAAACGTCACTAAATTATTTTTTTAATCAAATATTCACTCAAGCCAACTCACTGCGCATCCCCTGGAGTTCTTTTCAACCCATCGTCAAGAATTGGAAGGAGTTTGGCCATCCTCACAAACTGAGTGACTGGGCAAGAGGGAGACTGGTGAGGGATACCACCAAGACACCTATGACCTGTCTGAAGGAGTTAAAACATTCAGCGGCTGAGATTGGAGAGACTGTGCACACAACTGTTGCTCGAGTTCTTCACTAGTCAAAGCTGTATCGGACAGTGGCAAAGAGAAAGCCACTGTTGAAAAATCTCAAACTGGAGTTTGCCCAAAGGCATGTGGGAGACTCCAAGGTCAATTTGGGGGAAGGTTATTTGATCTGTTGAGACAAAAATGTACTTTTTAGGTCATCAGATTATTCGCTCTGTTTGGCCAACGCTTAAACAATGCACATCTCCACAAACACACTATCCCCACATTGCAGCATGGTGGTGTGGCAGCATCATGGTGTGGGGGGCTTCTTGGCAGCAGGCCCCAGAAGGCTTGTAAAGATAGAGGGGAAAATGAATGCAGCAACATTTTGTGAAATCCTGGAGGACATTATTACTCAGTATGCAAGAGAGCTACAACCTCGGAGAAGAGCTGTTCACGCCCGATCCCTTTTGCAAGCTTACAGAGCTTGAGCTTTTTTGCAAGGAGGAATGGACAGAAATTGCAGTATCCAGACGAGCAAGCCTGATAGAGACCTCTCCACACAGACTCAGTGCTGTGATTGCAGCCAACGGTGCATGTACAAATTGGCTTGTACCTGTACTCTGCTCAATGACAATAAAGTTGAATCAAATCTAATTCACTGGTGTAGCCTTACTGACACCTACTGGAAGTTTGCACACATTGCTGCAAAGTAATGACTAGTGATCATAACACATCACACACAATATTAAACCCAAATAACACAAAAGAAGAATATAAAGGAACCCTCTTATTAACATCCTTTCAATAGAAATACGTTTGTCTACCCTAAACATGACATCTGCGCCACATTGAGGTCACAGACATTCCTTATGTCACCCTTTGTCCTTTTGTCACCATGGAGAGAATTATCATTTTGGTTTAATTTAATCAGTGTTACATATTGGCAACATACACAAATCTATTCCCATGTCTGAAGAAACACTAAGCAGTGTATTGGATACACAGCAACATGACTTCATCCAGGTCATGGGTGGCTTCTAACTTTCTTCTAAACACTGTAAAACGGCACCTTGTCCTCCCATCTCATCTTTACTTCATGTATAAATTTGCTCTTGGCCACACCCAGAATCGGCCTCAGCTCACACATCATCTATAATGCAAGTAAGTGTTAAAACTTGCAACAATGCTTGCTGAGTGGATAAGCCACAATTATGAATTAATCACTGGCATTATGAAGACCGTTGAAACATGGCTATGCATCAGGGATCATTGTTAGCTTGTCCTCTTCTTTCAGTACGTTACTGTTGATGAAGGCTCTTCTAAACACCTTCAAACTACACCTAGTCACCCCATCTCAATTCCATCGAGTGCAGTTGATGTGTCTCAAGTGATTGAAGTAAAACGACACCTGTGTCTGGGAGGTCCAGTCACTGGTTCAGAAAACAAAAGAACACTCCAAGCAACTCAGAGAAAAGATCATTAGAAAGTATAAGTCAGGGGACGGCTACAAAACTCTTTCCAACTCACTGCACATCCCCTGGAGTTCATTTAAATCCATCATCAAGAAATTGAGTGACTGGGCAAGAGGGAGACTGGTGAGGGGAGTCCACCAAGACACCTACGATCACTCTGAAGGAGTTAAAACCTTCAGTGGCTGAGATTGGAGGGACTGTGCATACAACTGTTGCCCGAGTACTTCACTAGTCAAAGCTGCATTTGAGGGTGGCAAAGAGAAAGCCACTGTTGAAAAATCTGGAACTGGAGTTCGCCCAAAGGCATGTGGGAGACTCCAAGGTCAATTTGGAGGAAGGTTAGTTGAACTGATGAGACAAAAATTTAGCTTTTGGGTCATCAGATTTTTTGCTCTGTTTGGATAACACGTAAACACTGCATATCTCCACAAACACACCATCCCCACATTGAAGCATGGTGGTGGCAGCATCATGGTGTGGGATGCTTCTCGGCAGCAAGTGCAGTCAGCGCCGACAGGTTTGAATGCATGTGTGCCGTGAGGAAGGGTGTGTTTCCTGTGTGTGTGACTAAGAGAACAAAAGGGAGCCGCGTGTGTGTCCAGTTTGGGCTCCATTGCAAATACGAAGTACATAAACTCTGAAATTTGAAGCTGAAAATTGTAGAAGAAGTACAACTACTAAAAACTTGTACATAAAGTAGTGGTCAAAATTGATGGTTGAATGTTCCTTCTGGCAATATAATCGTTTAAAAACCTGTTGCAGTGTTGTTTTGTTGTGTGCTGCGGGAGCACTGCTGTTACGGTGTTGAAAAATAGCTGAAACTTAACTGTTGCTATATTTTGTGCTGTATTGCTATATTCACCCAGTGTGTTGAGACAGATGTGTACGCAGCTCTGTCCTGTGCCCTACTGAAGCATAGGAGGGGCGTATACCACCGAGTGGGCGTGCCTAGACCTCACACACTCGGGCCTGCTTAACAGGAAGAAAGGAGAGAGGCTGACTTCCCTCCTCCCCATCTGAGACTCTATGGAGTCAGGTCTGACCACTTAATATTATTTGGCTTACACCACATATTCTGTACATTAACTGAGAGCTGCAATACAGTATTGGCATATATGGTTGCATTGTTTGATTTAAATGTATTACCAGATGCTGAATTCAGAATAAGTGCTTAAGAAGAGGTGACGTAGGACATATAACATAACTTGTGCTTGAAACATGTATGTTGCTTAACTTAGTTAAGAAGACCAAATTGCAATTATTGCCATTCTAAAACTACGCAATTGAGCCTATCCAGGTATAAAAACATCAAAAGACAATATTCAAATTGTTGATACGCACAGCAGAAATGGACGGAATACCGGTAACCCTCTTGGGAATGAAATATCCCCTGAGCAAAAAAGACATAGTGAAAACATCTGAAAATTGGGAGAAGCGAACTAAAAACTTATGCAGTCCTTGGCCAGCTGGAGGCACATTTGACGTCAATGCATTCGAAGAGATGCAACTCAAAAAAAAATAAAAGACTAAAAACCGTTGGACAAAGGCAAGAAAAGACAACAGAAAAGACAGAAAGAGGAAGAGATAATTAAACTGTTCAAAGATGAAGGCACAAATTACAGGAACAGGTTGAGAGAAATCCGAGAGAATTTAAGAGCTAAAAAGGTGCGAGCGGAGAGGAAACAGACAAAGAAACAGCTAGTGTCAACAGATACTGCAGGAATATATCCAAATCTGGCAGGGGTCGTTCAAATTTCAGGAGACATTGAATTTGATCCTTACTGAGCATCTCATGTCCAATATAAAGAGTCGACTCCAAAAGTTTACAGCAGAGAAAGGAACAAGGAAGTTGTAAAGGACAAACCAAAAGTCTTAGATTGTTTTGCAGAGAGAAACCAGGCTCTGAAAGAGAAAGAGGCAGAGGCATATTGGTTGAAGTTTGACCAACTAAGTGAAGAAAACCTGTAACATACTAAGTATCAAGAGATAGAAGTAGAGGCAGAACAGGGAAAAGGGCTTAAGAGATGTTAAGGGAGAAGCGAGGGCACACGATATGAGAGAGCAGGGCAAAGTATGTGAAGCTCGAGCAAATTACACTGAAGGACCTCGGGAAGTAGAACAGAGAGATATTGTGTCAGGAAGTCTTACATTTGCTGCAGGAAGCCAACAGGGGGCCAAAAGCAAGGAGAAAGATTATGACCTTAGATACAGACCTGCAATAAGGCCTCCAGACAGATATGACCCTGGGCAATATCCAATATGGATAAAGGGGGCACAGGGACAGTATAGCCCATGGCAAACACTCGACCTTGAGGGACTGATTGCTCGACTTCCTAACGTCCATGAGGGGGCCAGCAAATGGATAAAAGCATTCAAGGAAGAGACAGTGGGCAAAATATTGGCTCTTGGCGACATTAAGGCACTGTGGGCCCGAACCATGGGGGTGCCAACAATGGAAAATGTCTTGCGCATGAGTGGCGCACAATGGATGGTTGATCCACTAGCCGATGGAACTGAATTCAATCCATATCGAGCTGGCTTATGGGGGGCCCTGAGGAAAGAATATCCGGTCAAGATTGACCCCAAGGCACTGAAGGGTGAGCTTCTTACTGATACAGAGAATCCTGCTGCCTACATCAGTCGTCAACTGAAAAGATGGAAGCAGGAAACTGAGGAGGAAGCTGAGAGAAGCCACAATGACACAATGACACCACAATGACAATTCTGGAATCAATCTTCAAATGAGCGTAACATAAAAAAGAACAAATGTTTATTGGCTGGGGGATATAACTGAACAAATGACTTAAATTCTACAGAAGTGGGAACATTTTAAATTTAATCTAATACATAATAATAGGAAAACAGGGAGCAGCCATAAATATTGACCCCAATCCTTTCATTTTCAGAGTGATACAATGTTCCTGAATCTATAACATACATGACTTTGCGGGTAAATCTTAATTTGGAATCAAAAGACTTGAGAGGTACTTTTAGGGCGCTGCTAGTTTACTGTTTTATTTTTACTATTTGTATTATTGCACAGTGTAGATACACTGTGCAAGAAAAATTGCAAACAACAGGGATATTGGTCGCCATTTTTGCAGACAATGGTGGATGATGTGCTAGGACAATGGGAAATTTGTGCCCAAAATAATGCAAGAAAAGGAATATTAGCCATATTCCAGTGCCAGAAGGACCATTCAAACATCTGTTCACAGACTATGTTGACGTGAGAAAATCAGTGCATGGAAAGCATTGCATGGTAGTAATAATTGATCGCTTAAGTCGTTGGGTTGAAGAAATAGCATCAAAAGGCCTAGGGTCAGAAACTGTTGTTAAGTTCTTGATAAAAGAAGTAATTCCACGTTTTGGTATACATTCAGAAATAAGTTCAGATAATGGATCAGCATTTGTGCAGAACGTAGCTTGAGGAATCTTATAACAGTTAAGAAGCAGACAAAGGTTGGTTGGTTGGTTGGTGTATATCATCATCAGTCTCAAGGGACAGTCAAAAGAGTTCTCTAAAAGGCAAAGCAGCACAAAGCTCAATTGCAATGATGCTCTACCACTAACACTAATGAGTTATCGCATGCAAACTAACAGAAGCAGACATTTAACCCTGCATGAGAGGCGGACTGGTGGACTCATGCCACACCGCATTTGAGAGGACCCTATAAGGGACCTCCGCTTGAGCAGTTGCAAATGCAGTTGAAGGAATATATGAGGTGGCTAACTGCCATACATGAAGTCATCTATTTACAGGAAAAAAACAGGGTTCCTGATTCTAGTTCAGTAGCAGAGAGCCCGGTGGTGCCAGGAGACCAGGTCCACATTCAGGTCCAGAGAAAGTGACGCGAAGGGCCATACACAGGGCAACACCAACTGCTGTCCAGGTGGAGGGAAGAACTACATGGTACCATCCAAACCACTACACCACTGTCCATAGAGCTGAAGCAGACATCTAGCATTGCCACGCACGAGGACATCTATATCAACATATATGAACTTTGCACTTCCTGTATCAGTATCGGGTTGATATATGTATACTCTGTATCAGCATATTAACATGCATTTGTTACTCATGGTGTTTGCATCTGTATTGGTAAATGCAGGAACTACAATATTCCTATAGGAAGAACTCTTGATTGTGTAAATTTATGCTAATCTCATTTTGATCTTATTTTCAGTTAAATAGGTAATTCATTTACTCAGTAATCACAGTGAAGCAATTCATATTTCAGTTTTACATTGTTGGTTTATGTTTATGATCTACACACAACTGGGCACCGCAGGCAAAATGCTGACTTGACAAGATCTGCCAGGCTTACATTCCATTTATAACCTATATTTATGTATGTAACCTATTTTTATGTATGTATTGTAATGGAACCACATCCAGCGCAAAAGCGTGATCGCCCATGATTAAGTTGAGAGGCAAGGGGGTCTTGAGGGAATTTTTCTAGCATTTTGATGCTAGTTTTTGTCCGTCACTGGTTGTTTGGTTCCAGCTAAAATATTTATATCATCATGTTGGCGATATTGAAATCGCCAAAGGGGGAATTATGTGGAAGAAAATGTACTATATTCAGGACAATAGTATGCAAGTGAACCGTGTGTTCTTGGCAATCATTTAATATTATGTAACTGTTCAATATCAGAAAGGAAGTACACAAGTTGTTTTTAACATTGAGTGTTTTACCAGAAACATCCATCATCAGCGAGGAAGCGACATTGTGTATTGCCAGGTCACCGTGACATGGTTACTAAGGTAGCCAGGGCCAACAATAGAACAATGGAAAGTTCTAGTTTGGGTTTGTGAGGGCTGGGGTGAGGTTCTAAGAACTCCTTGATATAAACTGATGTTGGCTCTATGTGGAGCCAGTGCCCATATTCACAATGACGTGTAAGATAGCACTCATGTGTGAATGAATAAACGAAGATACACAGCCTCAACTGTCTCCGCAAATTGATATATAGAATTATACTATTGTATATTGTTCTTCTAAACACCTTCAAACTGCACCTAGTCACCCCATCTCATTTCCATTGAGTGCAGTTAATGTGTCTCAAGTGATTGTAGTATAACGACACCTGTGTCTGAGAGGTCCAGTCACTGGTTCAGAAGTATTCCTGCCAGAATTACACAATGAAGACAAAAGAACACTCCAAGCAACTCAGAGAAAAGATATTTGAAAAGAATAAGTCAGGGGATGGCTACAAAACAAATTCCAACTCACTGCGCATCCCCCCGAGTTCATTTCAATCCATCATCAAGAAATGGGAGGAGTATGGCCATCCTTGCAAATTGAGTGACTGGGCAAGAGGGAGACTGGTGAGGGAGACCACCAAGACACCTACGACCTCTCTGAAGGAGTTAAAACCTTCAGTGGCTGAGATTGGAGAGACTGTGCATACAACTGTTGCCCGAGTACTTCACTAGTCAAAGCTGTATGGGAGAGTGGCAAAGACAAAGCCACTGTTGAAAAATCTCGAACTGGAGTTCGCCCAAAGGCATGTGGGAGATTCCAAGGTCAATTTGGAGGAAGGTTATTTGATCTGATGAGACAAAAATGTAGCTTTTGGGTCATCAGATTATTCGCTCTGTTTGGCCGACACGTAAACACTGCACATCTCCACAAACACACCATCCCCACATTGAAGCATGGTGGTGGCAGCATCATGGTGTGGGATGCTTCTTGGCAGCAGGCCCTGGAATGCTTGCAAAGATAGAGGGGAAAATGAATGCAGCAACATTTTGTGCAATACTGGAAGACATTATGACTCAGTATGCAAGAGAGCTACAACCTCGGAGAAGAGCTGTTCACGCCCGATCCTGAAGCAAGCTTACAGAGCCTGTGCTTTTTTGCAAGGAAGAATGGACAGAAATTTCAGTATCCAGACGTGCAAGCCTGATAGAGACCTCTCCACACCGACTCAGTGCTGTGATTGCAGCCAACGGTGCATGTACTAATTGGCTTGTACCTGTACCATGCTCAATGACAATGAAGTTGAAGCAAATCTAATTCACTGGTGTAGCCTTACTGACACCTACTGGAAGTTTGCAGATATTGCTGCATAGTAATGACTAGTGATCAAAACACATCACACACAATATTAAACCCAAATAACACAAAAAAAAGAATATAAAGTAACCCTCATATTAACATCCTTTCAATGGAAATACGCTTGTCTACCCTAAACATGACATCTACGCCACATTGAGGTCACAGACATTCCTTATGTCACCCTTTGTCCTTTTGTCACCATGGAGAGAATTATCATTTTGGTTTAATTTAATCAGTGTTACATATTGGCAACATACACAAATCTATTCCCATGTCTGAAGAAACACTAAGCAGTTTATTGGATACACAGCAACATGACTTCATCCAGGGTCATGGGTGGCTTCATCACTTTTTTCTAAACACTGTAAAATGGCACCTTGTCCTCCCATCTCATCTTTACTTCATGTATGAATTTGCTCTTGGCCACACCCAGAATCGGCCTCAGCTCAAACATCACCTATAATGCAAGTAAGTGTTAAAACTTGCAACAATGCTTGCTGAGTGCATAAGCCAAAATTATGATTTAATCACTGGCATTATGAAGATCCTTGAAACATGGCTTTGCATCAGGGATCATTGTTAGCTTGTCCTCTTCTTTCAGGATGTAACTGTTGATGAAGGCTCTTCTAAACACCTTCAAACTACACCTAGTCACCCCATCTCAATTCCATCGAGTGCAGTTAATGTGTCTCAAGTGATTGTAGTATAACGACACCTGTGTCTGGGAGGTCCAGTCACTGGTTCAGAAGTATTCCTGCTAGAATTACACAATGAAGACAAAAGAACACTCCAAGCAACTCAGAGAAAAGATATTTGAAAAGAATAAGTCAGGGGATGGCTACAAAACCATTTCCAACTCACTGCACATCCCCCCGAGTTCATTTCAATCCATCATCAAGAAATGGGAAGAGTATGGCCATCCTCGCAAATTGAGTGACTGGGCAAGAGGGAGACTGGTGAGGGAGACCACCAAGACACCTACAACCTCTCTGAAGGAGTTAAAACCTTCAGTGGCTGAGATTGGAGAGACTGTGCATACAACTGTTGCCCGAGTTCTTCACTAGTCAAAGCTGTATGGGAGAGTGGCAAAGAGAAGGCCACTTTTGAAAAATCTGGAACTGGAGTTTGCCCAAAAGGCATTTGAGAGACTCCAAGGTCAATTTGGAGGAATGTTATTTGATCTGATGAGACACAAATTTTGCATTTGGGTCATCAGATTATTCGCTCTGTTTGGCCAACACGTAAACACTGCACATCTCCACAAACACACCATCCCAACTTTGAAGCATGGAGGTGGCAGCATCATGGTGTGGGATGCTTCTTGGCAGCAGGCCGTGGAAGGCTTTTAAAGAAAGAGGGGAAAATGAATGCAGCAACATTCTGTGAAATCCTGGAGGACATTATGACTTAGTATGCAAGAGAGCAACAACCTCGGAGAAGAGCAGTTCACGCCCGATCCCGAAGCAAGCTTACAGAGCTTGAGCTTTTTTGCATGGAAGAATGGACAGAAATTGCAGTATCCAGACGTGCAAGCCTGATAGAGACCTCTCCACACAGACTCAGTGCTGTGATTGCAGCCAAAGGTGCATGTACTAATTGGCTTGTACCTGTGCTCTGCTCAATGACAATGAAGTTGAATCAAATCTAATTCACTGGTGTAGCCTTACTGACACCTACTGGAAGTTTGCAGATATTGCTGCATAGTAATGACTATTGATCAAAACACATCACACACAATATTAAACCCAAATAACACAAAAAAAGAATATAAAGGAACCCTCTTATTAACATCCTTTCAATGGAAATACATTTGTCTACCCTAAACATGACATCTGCGAAACATTGAGGTCACAGACATTCCTTATGTCACCCTTTGTCCTTTTGTCACCATGGAGAGAATTATCATTTTGGTTTAATTTAATCAGTGTTACATATTGGCAACATACACAAATCTATTCCCATGTCTGAAGAAACACTAAGCAGTGTATTGGATACACAGCAACATGACTTCATCCAGGGTCATGGGTGGCTTCATCACTTTCTTCTAAACACTGTAAAATGGCACCTTGTCCTCCCATCTCATCTTTACTTCATGTATGAATTTGCTCTTGGCCACACCCAGAATCGGCCTCAGCTCAAACATCACCTATAATGCAAGTAAGTGTTAAAACTTGCAACAATGCTTGCTGAGTGCATAAGCCAAAATTATGATTTAATCACTGGCATTATGAAGATCCTTGAAACATGGCTATGCATCAGGGATCATTGTTAGCTTGTCCTCTTCTTTCAGGATGTAACTGTTGATGAAGGCTCTTCTAAACACCTTCAAACTACACCTAGTCACCCCATCTCAATTCCATCGAGTGCAGTTAATGTGTCTCAAGTGATTGTAGTATAACGACACCTGTGTCTGGGAGGTCTAGTCACTGGTTCAGAAGTATTCCTGCTAGAATTACACAATGAAGACAAAAGAACACTCCAAGCAACTCAGAGAAAAGATATTTGAAAAGAATAAGTCAGGGGATGGCTACAAAACCATTTCCAACTCACTGCACATCCCCCCGAGTTCATTTCAATCCATCATCAAGAAATGGGAGGAGTATGGCCATCCTCGCAAACTGAGTTACTGGGCAAGAGGGAGACTGGTGAGGGAGACCACCAAGACACCTACGACCTCTCTGAAGGAGTTAAAACCTTCAGTGGCTGAGATTGGAGAGACTGTGCATACAACTGTTGCCCGAGTTCTTCACTAGTCAAAGCTGTATGGGAGAGTGGCAAAGAGAAAGCCACTGTTGAAAAATCTGGAACTGGAGTTTGCCAAAAGGCATTTGAGAGACTCCAAGGTCAATTTGGAGGAATGTTATTTGATCTGATGAGACACAAATTTTGCTTTTGGGTCATCAGATAATTCAGAAATCCATATCCACAAACACACCATCCCCACATTGGTGGGGCAGCATCATGGTGTGGGATGCTTCTCAGCAGCAGGCCCTGGAAAGCTTGTAACTATAGAGGGGAAAATGAATGCAGCAACATTTTGTGAAATCCTGGAGGACATTATGACTCAGTATGCAAGAGAGGGACAACGTCGGAGAGAACTGTTCATGCCCGATTCCCAAGCAACCTGACAGAGCTTGAGCTTTTTTGCTAGGAAGAATGGAAAGAAATTGCAGTATCCAGATGTACAAGCCTGATTGAGACCTCTCCACACAGACTCAGTGCTGTGATTGCAGCCAAAGGTGCATCTACTCATTGGCTTGTACCTGTACTCTGCTCAATGACAATAAAGTTGAATCAAATCTAATTCAGTTGTGTAGCCGTACTGACACCTACTGGAAATTTGCAGATATTGCTGCATAGTAATGACTGGTGATCAAAACACATCACACACATCATTAAACCCACATAACACAAAAGAAGAATATAAATGAACCCTCTTATTAACATTCTTTCAAAGGAAATACGATTGTCTACCCTAACATGACATCTGTGCCACATTGAGGTCACAGACATTCCTTTTGTCACCCTTTGTCCTTTTGTCACCACCAAGAGTATTATCAATCTGAGTGTATTTAATCAGCGATACGTATCGGTAACATACACCAATCTATTCCCATGAGTGGCGTCCGGCAGGAGACCGTAAGCGTCTGGTCAGGACAGGGTCCGATTCTTTTGTCTTTCAATGGCCAAAAGAAGGAGGAGGCTGACCTGACCCAAAGACTGACTCAAGTTCTGGGCTTGGGAGGAGGAGGAGATTGCGGTGGCAGCGGTGGTAGTAGTCGCCAGAGTTAGAAAGGAGGAAGACAAAATCTACCACCCGACCTGCCCCCAGTCCAGTATGTGTGATGTGGCCCAAGGTGAGTAGTGTGAAAATACACATTTTAATATGTCACGTAGAAGATTGGGGGATTAAAAATCACTTATTCTCACTTGTGTAATTACTCACAGCTATGACACCAGACAACTGAAAAGACACCAGCATGGCAATGCCAGTGATCAACTGCCAGCGGACAGTCCTGTCCCTCAGTAACTGTAGAACAGAAACAACTTGTAGATTGTTCTGGCGCTCCATTCCGTCATTCCATGCATTCCATTCATCTCTCCTTTTTTTCAGAGGAATCTCCTGAGGGGTGAGACCAAAACAGAATATTTAAAAGTAGCATTGAACTGCTTAATTCCAGAAGTTTTAAATAGAGTTACTTGTGTCTAGTTTGTTTGTAATTTATGTTGAAAATTACCAGTATTTGTCCTTTAGAACCAGTTTAACAAATCAGGCTGGGTTTGCTCTTTATTTACCCAATAAGCTGGCAAGTGCCTGTCTCTTGTTCCAAACATGACCTCCATTTCCAGAAGTGTCAGCATCCTTAAAATAAAAACTAAAACGCACAATTTTCTCTGAAATAAGTTGAAATTGACCATTAATTATTCAATATCTGATAGATGTGATACTTTGCCTTGCTTTCCAATGTAACATATTTAAAATAATATAACAAATGAATAGTGCTGGACTAAATTATAGCAATCCCTGAGAAGTGATAATAAATAATGGTGTCTTCAACCTTAGAATCAATAATTCAGCCTCTATAAATGGAGAAAACCTTTCCATGTGCTGTTTTCTCTCAGGGACAATTTTAGACTTTTTATTTTTAGGGTACCAAGACTTTTAGCCATGTCTGCATATCAAGACTCCAGGCTTAGCACAGTCAGCTCAGAACCAAGAGCGCAGTAGAACAGGCTGAACCTTGCAAACAACAATGCACTTTTTTTCTGCAGCAGCCTCATCGTTCTTCTCTATCAGCAGGTATCCAGGGCTCTCAGGCATGGAGAACAGCCCACCAAGCTGCGCCAATGCAAGTATGGCAATACCTGCGTTCCAAATTATTATGCAAATTGGATTTAAGTGTCATAAACATTAATTTTTTTTGCTTTTCAATTATATTCATGGATGGTATTGTGTTATTGAAATCCATCTCAGACACCTGTGGAAATTAGTTTGCGAGGTGGGCCCAATCAAAGGAGAACTACTTAAGAGGGACGTTCCATTAAGCAGGCCACAGGTTTCAAGCAATATGGGAAAGAAAAAGGATCTCTCTGCTGCCGAAAAGTGTCAAATAGTGCAATACCTTGGACAAGGTATGAAAACATTAGATATTTAGCAAAAATTTAAGCGTGATCATCGTACTGTGAAGAGATTTGCGGCTGATTCAGAGCGCAGACGGGGTCGTGCAGATAAAGGCATAATGAGGAAGGTTTCGGCCAGACAAATTCATCGGGTTAGGAGAGCAGCTGCTAAAATGCCATTACAAAGCAGCAAACAGGTATTTGAAGCCGCTGGTGCCTCTGGAGTCCCGCAAACCTCATGGTGTAGGATCCTCCAGAGGTTTGCAGTTGTGCATAAACCTACTATTCGGCCACCTAAACAATGCTCACAAGCAGAAACGGTTGCAGTGGGATCAGAAATACATAAGGACTAATTTTCAAACAGTCTTGTTTACTGATGAGTGCTGTGCAACCCTGCAACAGCACTGCAGATGGATAGAGTAGTGGATGGCCACCATGTCCCAACAAGGCTGCAACGTCAGCAAGGAGGTGGCGAGGTTATGTTTTGGGCCGGAATCATGGGGAGAGAGCTAGTAGGCCCCTTTAGGGTCCCTGAAGGTGTGAAAATGACCTCAGTAAAGTATTTAAAGTTTCTAAACTGACCACTTTCTTCCGTGGTAAAGAAAGAAGAACCGTGCCTTCCGTGGTAAAATCATCTTATGCACGACAATGCACCATCTCATGCTGCAAAGAGTACCTCTGTGTCATTGGCTGCTATGGGCATAAAAAGGAGATAAACTCATGGTGTGGCCCCCATCTTCACTTGACCTTAACCCTATTGAGAACCTTTGGAGCATCCTCAAGCAAAAGATCTATGAGGGTGGGAGGCAGTTCAGATCAAAACAGCAGCTCTGGGAGGCTATTCTGACATCCTGCAAAGAAATTTAACCAGAAACTCTCCAAAAACTCACAAGTTCAATGGAGGCAAGAATTGTGAAGGTGATATCAAAGAAGGGATCCTATGTTTACATGTAACTTGGCCTATTAAGATGTTTTTGATTGAAATAGCTTTTGATTTCAGTAAATATGACCTCCTAATGCTGCAAATTCAACAAATGGCCATTTTTAGTTCTTTACAACCTATAAAATGTTTTGCAACTCTGTTGTGCATAATCATTTGGAACAGTGCATTTTGAGTTTATTATTTAAAAAACAAAAAAAATACTGTTATCATTGGGAAGTTTGTTCAATACGATTTGAATTATACTCTAAAATTATACTGACTATCATTTGCATCGACGATTTAGGAAAATCTGAGAAAAATATCACTTGCATAATACTTACTGCAAAGTGGACTCCTGTATCCACAGACAATGAGGGTCAACTATACAAGAGATCTATTTAGCTCATAGATTTAGAGGTGATGGTGTAACCTTTGGGATCCTAATTTTATTTAAGAGGATGTTATTTTTTTGAATGTGGACAAGATAAACCACATTTCCTGTTTACATCTGCCACTCATCTGTCCAAATATCTCACGGAGACTTAATATCTGCCCAGCAAGCACACCCAGCAGTGTGGCCTTCTTGGGCATGTCTGTTGATGGTTGCCTCTGTGGCCAATTGAGAATTCAACCAGCCTATATACTATATTGTAGCTGACAAGATGGCAGCGCGTTTACATCGCGAGGCTCAACTAAATTTAGCAAATTAGTGCTTATTTACATAGTTTTCTCCTGCGTGTTCGCCCGATTCAGCGGGCCGAACCATTCATATAGTAGAGAGTCACTTTTAGACATTTTTTACCGAAGCAATAACGTAGTTTTGGACCACCCATTCAACTTCGACGAGCTCCCACCTGAGTTGGTAAAGTCACCGAGGTGTCAAGGAGTCATCCTGCCGACCGGCTACTCTCTGCGCCGGCGTCAGACCGCAAACAAAGACGGGGGAAACGCGGAGGTCTGCGTGCTAAATCCACACCGGCCATCGCTCCCTAGCATTTTCCTCGCCAAAGTGCGGTCTCTGCGAATAAGATGGATGAACTCAAGATCTGGACCCTCACACAGAAAAGGCTCATGGACTGCAGTCTCATGTTCTTCACTCTTCACGGAAACATGGCTTAGCGACGCTGTCCCGAACTGCGTGGTGGAGCTTGAGGGGCGCACCATCTTCAGGGCCGATAGAGAAGCGGCAGCCACAGGTAAAATCAGAGGTGGAGGAGTATGCATTTATGTAAACAAATCATGGTGCATGGACTCTGCCGTTGTGGATACCCATTGTTCTGCTGATCTGGAGTACCTGGTTATCAAGTGCAGGCCCTTCTACCTTCCACGTGAGTTCACCTGCATTGTTGCTGCTGCGGTTTATGTCCCACTGGATGCTAATGCTAAAGTGGCCATGAGAGAACTTTATGCTGCCATCAACAAACTGCAGACCATGCATCCGGATGAGGCCTTTATTGTCGCTGGGGATTTTAACCACCGCACTCTATGATCTGTTCTTCCTAAGTTCCGACAGAACGTCTCCTGCTCCACAAAGGGACAAAGGACTTTGGACCATGTTTACACCAGTGTAGCTAAGGCATACAAAGTCACTCCCCTCCCCCACCTTGGTCACTCTGATCACCTCTCTTTGTTCCTGATCCCCAAGTACTCCCCCATCATCAAACAGATCAAACCCACAACAAGGACCGTCAAAATCTGGTCCGAGGGTGCTGATTCCATTCTCCAACAGCAATTCCAACAAACAGATTTGAATGTGTTCTCCGTTCAGGCCACCACAGACTCCCTGATTAACATTGACATTCTCACAAACTCTGTCCTGGATCATATCAACAGGTGTGTGGACAGAGTGACATCACTTAAAACAATAAAAACTTTCTCCAACCAGAAGCCCTGGATGAACAGAGAGGTTCGCCCTCTGCTCAATGCCAGAGATGCAGCCTTCAGGTCTGGAGACCAGGAGCCCTTCCTCTAGCTAGGGCCAACCTGAGAAGTGAAATCTCACAGGCCAAACATGGCTACAAACTGAAGGTTGAAGAGCACTTCAACTCCTCTGACCCCCAGCTTATGTGGCAAGGCATACAGTCACTCACCAGCTACAAACCACCCAACACTGTGCCCCCTACCAGCTCCACCTCCACCCCCCTCCCTGACGAGCTCAACCACTTCTACGCTCGCTTTGACCGGGAAAACAGGGAGGTGATGTCCAAGGCAGATCTACCTCTCAACGATCTGCCTCTCACACTCTCCACCTCAGAGGTCCTGAGCAAGGTGAACGCCCGGAAGGCAGCTGGCCCCGATGGAATACCTGGGCGCGTGCTCAAAGCGTGTGCAGAGCAGCTGGCCGGGGTCTTTGCGGACATTTTCAACCTGTCCTTGGCCCAAGCAGTTGTTCCCACTACCTTTAAGACCGCCACCATCGTGCCAGTGCCGAAGCACTCCACCGCTACGGCCCTGAATGACTTCCATCCTGTTGCCCTCACCCCCATCATCGCCAAGTGCTTTGAGAGGCTGGTCCTCTCACACTCAAAAACCTGCCTGCCTGCTACTTGGGACCCTCACCAGTTTGCCTACCGCCACAATAGGTCAACTGAGGACGCCATCTCCACGGCACTTCATTCCACACTGACACACTTGGACACCCAGAACTGTTACGCCAGAATGCTGTTCATTGACTTCAGCTTAGCATTCAATACTGTGATCCCCTCCAAGTTGATATCCAAGCTCAGCCAGCTTGGTATCAACTCATCCCTCTGCAATTGGACTCTGGACTTTCTATCTAACACACCCCAGTCTGTTAAGATAGACAACCTCTCCTCCTCCACTATCACCCTGAACACCAGCGTGCCACAAGGTTGCGTGCTGAGCCCTCTCCTTTACTCCCTATTCACCCATGACTGCGCTCCTATCTATGGTTCCAATTCCATAATTAAGTTCGCAGATGACACCACGGTGATAGGCCTGATCAGAGGCGACGATGAGACGGCCTACAGGGAGGAAGTACGGTACCTGACCACGTGGTGTGCACACACACCCATCTCCATCAACGGAGCTGCAGTGGAGTGTGTGCCCAGCTTCAAGTTCCTTAGCATCCACATCTCCGATGATCTCACCTGGTCCATAAACTCCTCCACCCTGGTCAAAAAGGCGCACAGCTCCTCTACTTTCTTCGGAGCCTTAAGAAAGCTCACCTTTGTCCCAGGATCCTGGTGAACTTCTACTGCTGTGCTATTGAGAGCATTCTTACAAACTGTATCACAGAATCTATAAACTAATTTTATTACTTTGAAAGGAATTCTGTAATGTAGTTTTGATTTTATGTTCAGAAAAGGCTGCTTTAAAGATCAAAACGTACTGCTCTGCATCAGACCGGAAAGCACTCCAGCGGGTGGTGAAAACTGCCCAAAGGATCACCGGTACACAACTGGACAGTATCGAACAGATCTACCGTCGACGCTGTTTGGGCAAAACCAGGAACATGATAAAAGAGTCATTCCACCCCAATAATAAACTTTTCACCATCCTCCCATCCGGCAGGCGTTACAGAAGCCTCCGCTCTCGCACCAGCAGGCTCAGGAAGAGTTTCTTCTACGAGGCAGTGACCCTGTTGAACTCTACTTCATTCCCCCACTCAACTCCATCCTCCCTCTAGCATCATCTTGCACTCCACTGCCATTTGCACCACTTTCGGTTTTGCACTGATCTTTTTCATTTCACTTCCACTGCCATTTGCACAACTTTCTGTTTTCACTGATCAGACTCCTTGCACTATTTATTTACATATTTATTAATTTATAATTATAGTTAGTATTTAAAGTATATATAGTGTATATAGTTTATTCTGTATATATTCTGTGTTCTGTATATATAATAGTACACTTTCAGTGGCCCCATCTGGCCCCTTGGAACAATTTCTAGAGGCACTATTGTAGGCCTGTAGGCCTGAAAAAGGCCTGTGTGTGTATTTGATCCTAGGGTATACGAATAAATGTTATACGAATAAATGTTATTTGATCATTAGACATTTTATATATTAAATGCTGTTGACTTTGAAATCAGTGTTGTTTCTTTTTCTGCATTTACAATTCATACACAATGTGTTAACTTGAAGCAGTACACACACACAATCACATACGGTGTGCGCGCACTCACATATACAACCAAATATGCGCACACCACAAGTTTAAAATACTTCAGATTTTACAGGTTTTGGGGATTTTTTGCCATTCCTATTAAAATAAGTTTACATTTCCTTCAGGCCCTCCAAACCTTCAAGCACTTGTAGGCTTCAATCTTTCAGGCATTTTAGCAGCGTTCAGCTCACCAAGAAGAGGCTTTTTCGGCTCCCAAACAGCTCTTTATTATTTTTCAATTTTTTGCCAAATTTAGTGCTACTTTGACATATGATATGTCTAGTCTAGTTCCTGAGCCCACGTGGTAATATCCTTCACAGAATGATGTCGGTTATTAATGCAGTGCCGCCTGAAGGATCGAAGGTCACGGGCATTCAATGTTGGTATTCGACCTTGCCGCTTACGTGCAGAGATTTCTCCAGATTCTCTGAATCTTTTGATGATATTATGGACTGTAGATGATGAAATCCCTAAATTCCTTGCAATTGCAACAAAACGTTCTTCAACTGTTGGACTATTTGCTTTTGCGATTTGGTTTGTAATTATACTAAACCTTATAATTTCCAGAATTCCTTAGTTTTACATGTTTAGTATAAAAAGATTAAATGTAAAAACAAACACTATTACACATTTTAATGTGGGAACACGGCACGCGGCTTCTTCCTTTAGAGCTCTTCCTTTACAGCAGCAGCTTTTTAGAGGTTTAATCATGAGAACTGTAGCCGAAGAGGTAGCGGTGTCTTAAAATCTGGACAAATATAACATGCATAGAGAGATACCACTAGAAGTTGATTGGAAAATTGTTTTGGTCTGCTTTGATCTATCCATAAAAATGTCACGGGTTAACGGAACAGAGGACCCATAAGGTCCGAGGGCTGGCGGTGAGAGACGAGGTCGAGGGCAGGCGTAAATCCAAGGGCTGGAGAAGGGAAATGAGGTCAGGTGCAGGCATGGGTCAGCACACAGGTAAAACAAGATCAGATGAGGAGTACTGTCACGAGGATTACAAACACAAGGAAGTCACGAACGATAACAAACTGACAAAGAACACACAGAACACATGGGTATATGTATACAAGACAAGGGAGGAGACAACAAGCCACAGGTGAACGACATTAGGGAAGGCAGGTAATCACACTGACGGGGACGCACAGGAAGGTAGGAGGTGAAGACGCCTGAAACAGAGACAAGACTGTGAGTTTCAAAAATAAAATAAAATTACATTACATTACGATCATTTAGCAGACGCTTTTATCCAAAGCGACGTACATTGCATTACCACCCATTACAGAGGGGGGAGCAGTTGGGGGTTCGGTGCCTTGCTCAGGGGCACCTAGGCAGGGACTCGAACCTCCGACCCTGCGGTTCCCAAGCGGAAGCCCTACCGACTCAGCTACTGCCTCCCCCTATTTATAAAATAGATAATTTAAAAAAATCAATAACAAATTATGAGAAGAACATGAATACATAAATAATAACAGGCAACACAGCAGCATCAAACAGTCTCTCTCTCTCTCTCTCTCTCTTTCTCTCTCTTTGAAGGCGCTGATCATTTTGTCTTACGAGTCAAAGAAATGTTTAGGTAGGAGATTAAAACAGGTAAAAAAATCTGAACGTGATCATTTTGATCACGTTTATTTTCCCAATTAAGGAGAGTGGTAAACTGTTCCATCTAAGAAAGACTGTCTTTCAAGACTTCAGGGTTGCGGTGAGCGCAGTGTCTGTGGCGGGAAGGAGGTCTGAGAATGTACGAGTCATATTCTCGAGATACTTCAACCCCGAGCTACCGAGCTTGAAGGGGAAGTCTGTTTTGCGGAGATGCAAACTTAAAGTATTAATGGGGTAACATTTGCTCTTTGAAATATTGATTTTGTAGCCAGAAAAAACTTCCATTGAGTGCAGTTAATGTGTCTCAAGTGATTGTAGTATAACGACACCTGTGTCTGGGAGGTCCAGTCACTGGTTCAAAAGTATTCCTGCTAGAATCACACAATGAAGACAAAAGAACACTACAAGCAACTCAGAGAAAAGATATTTGAAAAGAATAAGTCAGGGGATGGCTACAAAACCAATTCCAACTCACTGCGCATCCCCCCGAGTTCATTTAAATCCATCAACAAGAAATGGGAGGAGTATGGCCATCCTCACAAACTGGGCAAGAGGGAGACTGGTGAGGGAGACCACCAAGACACCTACGACCTCTCTGAAGGAGTTAAAACCTTCAGTGGCTGAGATTGGAGAGACTGTGCATACAACTGTTGCCCGAGTACTTCACTAGTCAAAGCTGTATGGGAGAGTGGCAAAGACAAAGCCACTGTTGAAAAATCTCGAACTGGAGTTTGCCCAAAGGCATGTGGGAGACTCCAAGGTCAATTTGGAGGAAGGTTATTTGATCTGATGAGACAAAAATGTAGCTTTTGGGTCATCAGATTGTTCGCTCTGTTTGGCCAACACTTAAACACTGCACATCTCCACAAACACACTATCCCCACATTGCAGCATGGTGGTGTGGCAGCATCATGGTGTGGGAGGCTTCTTGGCAGCAGGCCCCAGAAGGCTTGTAAAGATAGAGGGGAAAATAAATGCAGCAAAATTAAGTGAAATCTTGGAGGACATTATGACTCAGTATGCAAGAGAGCTACAACCTCGGAGAAGAGCTGTTCACGCCCGATTCCTTTTGCAAGGAAAAATGGAAAGAAATTGCAGTGTTCAGACGTGCAAGCCTGATAGAGACCTCTCCACAGAGACTCAGTGCTGTGATTGCAGCCAAAGGTGCATGTACTAATTGGCTTGTACCTGTACTCTGCTCAATGACAATGAAGTTGAATCAAATCTAATTCACTGGTGTAGCCATACTGACGTCTACCGGAAGTTTGCAGATATTGCTGCATAGTAATGACTAGTGATCAAAACACATCACACACAATATTGAACCCAAATAACACAAAAGAACAATATAAAGGAACCCTCTTATTAACATCCTTTCAATGGAAATACGTTTGTCTACCCTAAACATGACATCTGCGCCACATTGAGGTCACAGACATTCCTTATGTCACCCTTTGTCCTTTTGTCACCATAGAGAGAATTATCATTTTGGGTTCATTTAATCAGTGTTACACATTGGCGACATACACAAATCTATTCCCATGTCTGAAGAAACACTAAGCAGTGTATTGGATACACAGCAAAATGACTTCATCCAGGGTCATGGATGGCTTCATCACTTTTTTCTAAACACTGTAAAACGGTACCTTGTCCTCCCATCTTGTCTTTACTTCATTTATAAATTTGCTCTTGGCCACACCCAGAATCGGCCTCAGCTCACACATCACCTATAATGCAAGTAAGTGTTAAAACTTGCAACAATGCTTGCTGAGTGGATAAGCCAAAATTATGAATTAATCGCTGGCATTATGAAGATCCTTGAAACATGGCTATGCATCAGGGATCATTGTGAGCTCATCCTCTTCTTTCAGGACGTTACTGTTGATGAAGGCTCTTCTGAACACCTTCAAACTGCACCTAGTCACCCCATCTCAATTCCATTGAGTGCAGTAAATGTGTCTCAAGTGATTGTAGTTTAACGACACCTGTGTCTGGGAGGTCCAGTCACTGGTTCAGAAGTATTCGTGCTAGAATTACACACAGTGAAGACAAAAGAACACTCCAACTCCACACTGGTGAGGGGGGACCACCAAGACACCTACGACCACTCTGAAGGAGTTAAACCTTAAAACCTTCAGTGGCTGAGATTGGAGAGACTGTGCATACAACTGTTGCCCGAGTTTTTCACTAGTCAAAGCTGTATTTGAGGGTGGCAAAGAGAAAGCCACTGTTAAAAAATCTCAAACTGGAGTTCGCCCAAAGGCATTTGGGAGACTCCAAGGTCAATTTGGAGGAAGGTCTGATTGATTGAAATTTAGCCTTTGGGTCATCATATTATTCGCTCTGTTTTGCCAACACTTAAACACTGCACATCTCCACAAACAAACTATCCCCACATTGCAGCATGGTGGTGTGGCAGCATCATGGAATGGGATGCTTCCTGGCAGCAGGCCCTGGAAGGCTTGTAAAGATAGAGGGGAAAATGAATGCAGCAACATTTCGTGAAATCCTGGAGGACATTATGACTCAGTATGCAAGAGAGCTACAACCTCGGAGAAGAGCTGTTCACGCCGGATCCCAAAGCAAGCTTACAGAGCTTGAGCTTTTTTGCAAGGAAGAATGGACAGAAATTGCAGTATCCAGACGTGCAAGCCTGATAGAGACCTCTCCACACAGACTCAGTGCTGTGATTGCGGCCAACGGTGCATCTACTCATTGGCTTGTACCTGTACTCTGCTCAATGACAATGAAGTTGAATTAAATCTAATTCACTGGTGTAGCCTTACTGACACCTACCGGAAGTTTGCAGATATTGCTGCATAGTAATGACTAGTGATCAAAACACATAGCACACAATATTGAACCCAAATAACACAAAAGAAGAATATAAAGGAACCCTCTTATTAACATCCTTTCAATGGAAATACGTTTGTCTACCCTAAACATGACATCTGCGCCACATTGAGGTCACAGACATTCCTTGTGTCACCCTTTGTCCTTTTGTCACCATAGAGAGAATTATCATTTTGGTTTAATTTAATCAGTGTTACATATTGGCAACATACACAAATCTATTCCCATGTCTGAAGAAACACTAAGCAGTGTATTGGATACACAGCAACATGACTTCATCCAGGGTCATGGGTGGCTTCATCACTTTCTTCTAAACACTGTAAAACGGCACCTAGTCCTCCCATCTTGTCTTTACTTCATGTATAAATTTGCTCTTGGCCACACCCAGAATCGGCCTCAGCTCACACATCAGCTATAATGCAAGTAAGTGTTAAAACTTGCAACAATGCTCGCTGAGTGGATAAGCCAAAATTATGAATTAATCACTGGCATTATGAAGATCCTTGAAACATGGCTATGCATAAGGGATGATTGTTAGCTTGTCCTCTTCTTTCAGGACGTTACTGTTGATGAAGGCTCTTCTAAACACCTTCAAACTACACCTAGTCACCCCATCTCAATTCCATTGAGTGCAGTTAATGTGTCTCAAGTGATTGTAGGGAGGCAGTGGCTCAGTGGGTAGTGTAACTTGGGAACTGGAGGGTCGCCGGTTCGAGCCCCTGCCGAGGTGCCCCTGTGCAAGGCACCGAACCCTCAATTGCTCCCCCCTCTGCGAAGGGTGGTAATGTAATGTAAGTCGCTTTGGATAAAAGCGTCTGCCAAATGATCGTAATGTAATGTAATGTAGTATAACGACTGTGTCTGGGAGGTCCAGTCACTGGTTCAGAAGTATTCCTGCTAGAAATACATAATGAAGACAAAAGAACACTCCAAGCAACTCAGAGAAAAGAAATTTGAAAACAATAAGTCAGGGGATGGCTACAAAACCAATTCCGACTCACTGCGCATCCCCCCCGAGTTCATTTAAATCCATCATCAAGAATTTTTTTATTTTTGTGAGTATGGCCATCCTCACAAACTGAGTTACTGGGCAAGAGGGAGACTGGTGAGGGAGACCACCAAGACACCTACGACCACTCTGAAGGAGTTAAAACCTTCAGTGGCTGAGATTGGAGAGACTGTGCATACAACTGTTGCCCGAGTACTTCACTAGTCAAAGCTATAGGGGAGCGTGGCAAAGAGAAAGCCAATGTTGAAAAATCTTGAACTGGAGTTAGCCCAAAGGCATGTGGGAGACTCCAAGGTCAATTTGGAGAAAGGTTATTTGATCTGTTGAGACAAAAATTTGGCTTTTGGGTCATCAGATTATTCGCTCTGTTTGGCCAACATGTAAACACTGCACATCTCCACAAACACACCATCCCCACATTGAAGCGTGGTGGTGGCAGCATCATGGTGTGGGATGCTTCTTGGCAGCAGGCCCCGGAAGGCTTGTAAAGATAGAGGGAGAATGAATGCAGCAACATTTTGTAAAATCCTGGAGGACATTATGACTCAGTATGCAAGAGAGGGACAACCTTGGAGAAGAGCTGTTCACGCCTGATTCCCAAGCAAGCTGACAGAGCTTGAGCTTTTTTACAAGTGAGCATGGAAAGAAATTGCAGTATCCAGACGTGCAAGCCTGATAGAGACCTCTCCATACAGACTCAGTGCTGTGATTGCGGCCAACGGTGCATCTACTCATTGGCTTGTACCTGTACTCTGCTCAATGACAATGAAGTTGAATCAAATCTAATTCACTGGTGTAGCCTTACTGACACCTACTGGAAGTTTGCAGATATTGCTGCATAGCAATGACTAGTGATCAAAACACATCACACACAATATTAAACCAAAATAACACAAAAGAAGAATATAAAGGAACCCTCTTATTAACATTCTTTCAATGGAAATACGATTGTCTACCCTAAACATGACATCTGTGAAACATTGAGGTCACAGACATTTCTCTTGTCACCCTTTGTCCTTTTGTCACCATCGAGAGAATTATCATTTTGGGTTAATTTAATCAGTGTTACATATTGGCAACATACACAAATCTATTCCCATGTCTGAAGAAACACTAAGCAGTGTATTGGAAACACAGCAACATGACTTCATCCAGGGTCATGGGTGGCTTCATCACTTTCTTCTAAACACTGTCAAACGGCACCTTGTCATCCCATCTCTTCTTTAATTCATTTATAAATTTGCTCTTGGCCACACCCAGAATCAGCCTCAGCTCACACATCAGCTATAATGCAAGTAAGTGTTAAAACTTGCAACAATGCTTGCTGAGTGGATAAGCCAGATTTGATCGGCTGGATTCAGCCCTGAAAATCCAGATGGCCCAACCAGTGACTTGGAGGAGGAGGAGCTACAGATCCCATGATGATCACACACATCTCACACACTTCTCACTGCAAAAGCTTTTTCAGTAAGAAAAACGTCACTAAATTATTTTTTTAATCAAATATTCACTCAAGCCAACTCACTGCGCATCCCCTGGAGTTCGTTTCAACCCATCATCAAGAATTGGAAGGAGTTTGGCCATCCTCACAAACTGAGTGACTGGGCAAGAGGGAGACTGGTGAGGGATACCACCAAGACACCTATGACCTCTCTGAAGGAGTTAAAACATTCAGTGGCTGAGATTGGAGAGACTGTGCACACAACTGTTGCTCGAGTTCTTCACTAGTCAAAGCTGTATCGGACAGTGGCAAAGAGAAAGCCACTGTTGAAAAATCTCAAACTGGAGTTTGCCCAAAGGCATGTGGGAGACTCCAAGGTCAATTTGGGGGAAGGTTATTTGATCTGTTGAGACAAAAATGTACTTTTTAGGTCATCAGATTATTCGCTCTGTTTGGCCAACGCTTAAACACTGCACATCTCCACAAACACACTATCCCCACATTGCAGCATGGTGGTGTGGCAGCATCATGGTGTGGGGGGCTTCTTGGCAGCAGGCCCCAGAAGGCTTGTAAAGATAGAGGGGAAAATGAATGCAGCAACATTTTGTGAAATCCTGGGGGACATTATTACTCAGTATGCAAGAGAGCTACAACCTCGGAGAAGAGCTGTTCACGCCCGATCCCTTTTGCAAGCTTACAGAGCTTGAGCTTTTTTGCAAGGAGGAATGGACAGAAATTGCAGTATCCAGACGAGCAAGCCTGATAGAGACCTCTCCACACAGACTCAGTGCTGTGATTGCAGCCAACGGTGCATGTACAAATTGGCTTGTACCTGTACTCTGCTCAATGACAATAAAGTTGAATCAAATCTAATTCACTGGTGTAGCCTTACTGACACCTACTGGAAGTTTGCACACATTGCTGCAAAGTAATGACTAGTGATCATAACACATCACACACAATATTAAACCCAAATAACACAAAAGAAGAATATAAAGGAACCCTCTTATTAACATCCTTTCAATAGAAATACGTTTGTCTACCCTAAACATGACATCTGCGCCACATTGAGGTCACAGACATTCCTTATGTCACCCTTTGTCCTTTTGTCACCATGGAGAGAATTATCATTTTGGTTTAATTTAATCAGTGTTACATATTGGCAACATACACAAATCTATTCCCATGTCTGAAGAAACACTAAGCAGTGTATTGGATACACAGCAACATGACTTCATCCAGGTCATGGGTGGCTTCTAACTTTCTTCTAAACACTGTAAAACGGCACCTTGTCCTCCCATCTCATCTTTACTTCATGTATAAATTTGCTCTTGGCCACACCCAGAATCGGCCTCAGCTCACACATCATCTATAATGCAAGTAAGTGTTAAAACTTGCAACAATGCTTGCTGAGTGGATAAGCCACAATTATGAATTAATCACTGGCATTATGAAGACCGTTGAAACATGGCTATGCATCAGGGATCATTGTTAGCTTGTCCTCTTCTTTCAGTACGTTACTGTTGATGAAGGCTCTTCTAAACACCTTCAAACTACACCTAGTCACCCCATCTCAATTCCATCGAGTGCAGTTGATGTGTCTCAAGTGATTGAAGTAAAACGACACCTGTGTCTGGGAGGTCCAGTCACTGGTTCAGAAAACAAAAGAACACTCCAAGCAACTCAGAGAAAAGATCATTAGAAAGTATAAGTCAGGGGACGGCTACAAAACTCTTTCCAACTCACTGCACATCCCCTGGAGTTCATTTAAATCCATCATCAAGAAATTGAGTGACTGGGCAAGAGGGAGACTGGTGAGGGGAGTCCACCAAGACACCTACGATCACTCTGAAGGAGTTAAAACCTTCAGTGGCTGAGATTGGAGGGACTGTGCATACAACTGTTGCCCGAGTACTTCACTAGTCAAAGCTGCATTTGAGGGTGGCAAAGAGAAAGCCACTGTTGAAAAATCTGGAACTGGAGTTCGCCCAAAGGCATGTGGGAGACTCCAAGGTCAATTTGGAGGAAGGTTAGTTGAACTGATGAGACAAAAATTTAGCTTTTGGGTCATCAGATTTTTTGCTCTGTTTGGATAACACGTAAACACTGCATATCTCCACAAACACACCATCCCCACATTGAAGCATGGTGGTGGCAGCATCATGGTGTGGGATGCTTCTCGGCAGCAAGTGCAGTCAGCGCCGACAGGTTTGAATGCATGTGTGCCGTGAGGAAGGGTGTGTTTCCTGTGTGTGTGACTAAGAGAACAAAAGGGAGCCGCGTGTGTGTCCAGTTTGGGCTCCATTGCAAATACGAAGTACATAAACTCTGAAATTTGAAGCTGAAAATTGTAGAAGAAGTACAACTACTAAAAACTTGTACATAAAGTAGTGGTCAAAATTGATGGTTGAATGTTCCTTCTGGCAATATAATCGTTTAAAAACCTGTTGCAGTGTTGTTTTGTTGTGTGCTGCGGGAGCACTGCTGTTACGGTGTTGAAAAATAGCTGAAACTTAACTGTTGCTATATTTTGTGCTGTATTGCTATATTCACCCAGTGTGTTGAGACAGATGTGTACGCAGCTCTGTCCTGTGCCCTACTGAAGCATAGGAGGGGCGTATACCACCGAGTGGGCGTGCCTAGACCTCACACACTCGGGCCTGCTTAACAGGAAGAAAGGAGAGAGGCTGACTTCCCTCCTCCCCATCTGAGACTCTATGGAGTCAGGTCTGACCACTTAATATTATTTGGCTTACACCACATATTCTGTACATTAACTGAGAGCTGCAATACAGTATTGGCATATATGGTTGCATTGTTTGATTTAAATGTATTACCAGATGCTGAATTCAGAATAAGTGCTTAAGAAGAGGTGACGTAGGACATATAACATAACTTGTGCTTGAAACATGTATGTTGCTTAACTTAGTTAAGAAGACCAAATTGCAATTATTGCCATTCTAAAACTACGCAATTGAGCCTATCCAGGTATAAAAACATCAAAAGACAATATTCAAATTGTTGATACGCACAGCAGAAATGGACGGAATACCGGTAACCCTCTTGGGAATGAAATATCCCCTGAGCAAAAAAGACATAGTGAAAACATCTGAAAATTGGGAGAAGCGAACTAAAAACTTATGCAGTCCTTGGCCAGCTGGAGGCACATTTGACGTCAATGCATTCGAAGAGATGCAACTCAAAAAAAAATAAAAGACTAAAAACCGTTGGACAAAGGCAAGAAAAGACAACAGAAAAGACAGAAAGAGGAAGAGATAATTAAACTGTTCAAAGATGAAGGCACAAATTACAGGAACAGGTTGAGAGAAATCCGAGAGAATTTAAGAGCTAAAAAGGTGCGAGCGGAGAGGAAACAGACAAAGAAACAGCTAGTGTCAACAGATACTGCAGGAATATATCCAAATCTGGCAGGGGTCGTTCAAATTTCAGGAGACATTGAATTTGATCCTTACTGAGCATCTCATGTCCAATATAAAGAGTCGACTCCAAAAGTTTACAGCAGAGAAAGGAACAAGGAAGTTGTAAAGGACAAACCAAAAGTCTTAGATTGTTTTGCAGAGAGAAACCAGGCTCTGAAAGAGAAAGAGGCAGAGGCATATTGGTTGAAGTTTGACCAACTAAGTGAAGAAAACCTGTAACATACTAAGTATCAAGAGATAGAAGTAGAGGCAGAACAGGAAAAAGGGCGAAGAGATGTTAAGGGAGAAGAGAGGGCACACGATATGAGAGAGCAGGGCAAAGTATGTGAAGCTCGAGCAAATTACACTGAAGGACCTCGGGAAGTAGAACAGAGAGATATTGTGTCAGGAAGTCTTACATTTGCTGCAGGAAGCCAACAGGGGGCCAAAAGCAAGGAGAAAGATTATGACCTTAGATACAGACCTACAATAAGGCCTCCAGACAGATATGACCCTGGGCAATATCCAATATGGATAAAGGGGGCACAGGGACAGTATAGCCCATGGCAAACACTCGACCTTGAGGGACTGATTGCTCGACTTCCTAACGTCCATGAGGGGGCCAGCAAATGGATAAAAGCATTCAAGGAAGAGACAGTGGGCAAAATATTGGCTCTTGGCGACATTAAGGCACTGTGGGCCCGAACCATGGGGGTGCCAACAATGGAAAATGTCTTGCGCATGAGTGGCGCACAATGGATGGTTGATCCACTAGCCGATGGAACTGAATTCAATCCATATCGAGCTGGCTTATGGGGGGCCCTGAGGAAAGAATATCCGGTCAAGATTGACCCCAAGGCACTGAAGGGTGAGCTTCTTACTGATACAGAGAATCCAGCTGCCTACATCAGTCGTCAACTGAAAAGATGGAAGCAGGAAACTGAGGAGGAAGCTGAGAGAAGCCACAATGACACAATGACACCACAATGACAATTCTGGAATCAATCTTCAAATGAGCGTAACATAAAAAAGAACAAATGTTTATTGGCTGGGGGATATAACTGAACAAATGACTTAAATTCTACAGAAGTGGGAACATTTTAAATTTAATCTAATACATAATAATAGGAAAACAGGGAGCAGCCATAAATATTGACCCCAATCCTTTCATTTTCAGAGTGATACAATGTTCCTGAATCTATAACATACATGACTTTGCGGGTAAATCTTAATTTGGAATCAAAAGACTTGAGAGGTACTTTTAGGGCGCTGCTAGTTTACTGTTTTATTTTTACTATTTGTATTATTGAGTTGTTTACGCATCTGAAGGTTAAAAGCTCCAGAGTGCCTGTGTGGGGGCGTACATGTGTTACATGCTCTGTACGTTGGTGGGGTTGATGCATAATGAAAGTTTACTATTTTGTTTATTTTCTTATTAAATTGATAGTTGCAGCTATGGCATTGCTAACCATGTTGATTTCTGATTTGCACAGTGTAGATACACTGTGCAAGAAAAATTGCAAACAACAGGGATATTGGTCGCCATTTTTGCAGACAATGGTGGATGATGTGCTAGGACAATGGGAAATTTGTGCCCAAAATAATGCAAGAAAAGGAATATTAGCCATATTCCAGTGCCAGAAGGACCATTCAAACATCTGTTCACAGACTATGTTGACGTGAGAAAATCAGTGCATGGAAAGCATTGCATGGTAGTAATAATTGATCGCTTAAGTCGTTGGGTTGAAGAAATAGCATCAAAAGGCCTAGGGTCAGAAACTGTTGTTAAGTTCTTGATAAAAGAAGTAATTCCACGTTTTGGTATACATTCAGAAATAAGTTCAGATAATGGATCAGCATTTGTGCAGAACGTAGCTTGAGGAATCTTATAACAGTTAAGAAGCAGACAAAGGTTGGTTGGTTGGTTGGTGTATATCATCATCAGTCTCAAGGGACAGTCAAAAGAGTTCTCTAAAAGGCAAAGCAGCACAAAGCTCAATTGCAATGATGCTCTACCACTTACACTAATGAGTTATCGCATGCAAACTAACAGAAGCAGACATTTAACCCTGCATGAGAGGCGGACTGGTGGACTCATGCCACACCGCATTTGAGAGGACCCTATAAGGGACCTCCGCTTGAGCAGTTGCAAATGCAGTTGAAGGAATATATGAGGTGGCTAACTGCCATACATGAAGTCATCTATTTACAGGAAAAAAACAGGGTTCCTGATTCTAGTTCAGTAGCAGAGAGCCCGGTGGTGCCAGGAGACCAGGTCCACATTCAGGTCCAGAGAAAGTGACGCGAAGGGCCATACACAGGGCAACACCAACTGCTGTCCAGGTGGAGGGAAGAACTACATGGTACCATCCAAACCACTACACCACTGTCCATAGAGCTGAAGCAGACATCTAGCATTGCCACGCACGAGGACATCTATATCAACATATATGAACTTTGCACTTCCTGTATCAGTATCGGGTTGATATATGTATACTCTGTATCAGCATATTAACATGCATTTGTTACTCATGGTGTTTGCATCTGTATTGGTAAATGCAGGAACTACAATATTCCTATAGGAAGAACTCTTGATTGTGTAAATTTATGCTAATCTCATTTTGATCTTATTTTCAGTTAAATAGGTAATTCATTTACTCAGTAATCACAGTGAAGCAATTCATATTTCAGTTTTACATTGTTGGTTTATGTTTATGATCTACGCACAACTGGGCACCGCAGGCAAAATGCTGACTTGACAAGATCTGCCAGGCTTACATTCCATTTATAACCTATATTTATGTATGTAACCTATTTTTATGTATGTATTGTAATGGAACCACATCCAGCGCAAAAGCGTGATCGCCCATGATTAAGTTGAGAGGCAAGGGGGTCTTGAGGGAATTTTTCTAGCATTTTGATGCTAGTTTTTGTCCGTCACTGGTTGTTTGGTTCCAGCTAAAATATGTATATCATCATGTTGGCGATATTGAAATCGCCAAAGGGGGAATTATGTGGAAGAAAATGTACTATATTCAGGACAATAGTATGCAAGTGAACCGTGTGTTCTTGGCAATCATTTAATATTATGTAACTGTTCAATATCAGAAAGGAAGTACACAAGTTGTTTTTAACCTTGAGTGTTTTACCAGAAACATCCATCATCAGCGAGGAAGCGACATTGTGTATTGCCAGGTCACCGTGACATGGTTACTAAGGTAGCCAGGGCCAACAATAGAACAATGGAAAGTTCTAGTTTGGGTTTGTGAGGGCTGGGGTGAGGTTCTAAGAACTCCTTGATATAAACTGATGTTGGCTCTATGTGGAGCCAGTGCCCATATTCACAATGACGTGTAAGATAGCACTCATGTGTGAATGAATAACGAAGATACACAGCCTCAACTGTCTCCGCAAATTGATATATAGAATTATACTATTGTATATTGTTCTTCTAAACACCTTCAAACTGCACCTAGTCACCCCATCTCATTTCCATTGAGTGCAGTTAATGTGTCTCAAGTGATTGTAGTATAACGACACCTGTGTCTGAGAGGTCCAGTCACTGGTTCAGAAGTATTCCTGCCAGAATTACACAATGAAGACAAAAGAACACTCCAAGCAACTCAGAGAAAAGATATTTGAAAAGAATAAGTCAGGGGATGGCTACAAAACAAATTCCAACTCACTGCGCATCCCCCCCGAGTTCATTTCAATCCATCATCAAGAAATGGGAGGAGTATGGCCATCCTTGCAAATTGAGTGACTGGGCAAGAGGGAGACTGGTGAGGGAGACCACCAAGACACCTACGACCTCTCTGAAGGAGTTAAAACCTTCAGTGGCTGAGATTGGAGAGACTGTGCATACAACTGTTGCCCGAGTACTTCACTAGTCAAAGCTGTATGGGAGAGTGGCAAAGACAAAGCCACTGTTGAAAAATCTGGAACTGGAGTTTGCCCAAAGGCATTTGAGAGACTCCAAGGTCAATTTGGAGGAATGTTATTTGATCTGATGAGACAAAAATGTAGCTTTTGGGTCATCAGATTATTCGCTCTGTTTGGCCAACACGTAAACACTGCACATCTCCACAAACACACCATCCCAACTTTGAAGCATGGTGGTGGCAGCATCATGGTGTGGGATGCTTCTTGGCAGCAGGCCGTGGAAGGCTTTTAAAGAAAGAGGGGAAAATGAATGCAGCAACATTCTGTGAAATCCTGGAGGACATTATGACTTAGTATGCAAGAGAGCAACAACCTCGGAGAAGAGCAGTTCACGCCCGATCCCGAAGCAAGCTTACAGAGCTTGAGCTTTTTTGCATGGAAGAATGGACAGAAATTGCAGTATCCAGACGTGCAAGCCTGATAGAGACCTCTCCACACAGATTCAGTGCTGTGATTGCAGCCAAAGGTGCATGTACTAATTGGCTTGTACCTGTGCTCTGCTCAATGACAATGACGTTGAATCAAATCTAATTCACTGGTGTAGCCTTACTGACACCTACTGGAAGTTTGCAGATATTGCTGCATAGTAATGACTATTGATCAAAACACATCACACACAATATTAAACCCAAATAACACAAAAAAAGAATATAAAGGAACCCTCTTATTAACATCCTTTCAATGGAAATACATTTGTCTACCCTAAACATGACATCTGCGAAACATTGAGGTCACAGACATTCCTTATGTCACCCTTTGTCCTTTTGTCACCATCGAGAGAATTATCATTTTGGTTTAATTTAATCAGTGTTACATATTGGCAACATACACAAATCTATTCCCATGTCTGAAGAAACACTAAGCAGTGTATTGGATACACAGCAACATGACTTCATCCAGGGTCATGGGTGGCTTCATCACTTTCTTCTAAACACTGTAAAATGGCACCTTGTCCTCCCATCTCATCTTTACTTCATGTATGAATTTGCTCTTGGCCACACCCAGAATCGGCCTCAGCTCAAACATCACCTATAATGGAAGTAAGTGTTAAAACTTGCAACAATGCTTGCTGAGTGCATAAGCCAAAATTATGATTTAATCACTGGCATTATGAAGATCCTTGAAACATGGCTATGCATCAGGGATCATTGTTAGCTTGTCCTCTTCTTTCAGGATGTAACTGTTGATGAAGGCTCTTCTAAACACCTTCAAACTACACCTAGTCACCCCATCTCAATTCCATCGAGTGCAGTTAATGTGTCTCAAGTGATTGTAGTATAACGACACCTGTGTCTGGGAGGTCCAGTCACTGGTTCAGAAGTATTCCTGCTAGAATTACACAATGAAGACAAAAGAACACTCCAAGCAACTCAGAGAAAAGATATTTGAAAAGAATAAGTCAGGGGATGGCTACAAAACCATTTCCAACTCACTGCACATCCCCCCGAGTTCATTTCAATCCATCATCAAGAAATGGGAGGAGTATGGCCATCCTCGCAAATTGAGTGACTGGGCAAGAGGGAGACTGGTGAGGGAGACCACCAAGACACCTACGACCTCTCTGAAGGAGTTAAAACCTTCAGTGGCTGAGATTGGAGAGACTGTGCATACAACTGTTGCCCGAGTTCTTCACTAGTCAAAGCTGTATGGGAGAGTGGCAAAGAGAAAGCCACTGTTGAAAAATCTGGAACTGGAGTTTGCCAAAAGGCATTTGAGAGACTCCAAGGTCAATTTGGAGGAATGTTATTTGATCTGATGAGACACAAATTTGGCTTTTGGGTCATCAGATAATTCAGAAATCCATATCCACAAACACACCATCCCCACATTGGTGGGGCAGCATCATGGTGTGGGATGCTTCTCAGCAGCAGGCCCTGGAAAGCTTGTAACTATAGAGGGGAAAATGAATGCAGCAACATTTTGTGAAATCCTGGAGGACATTATGACTCAGTATGCAAGAGAGGGACAACGTCGGAGAGAACTGTTCATGCCCGATTCCCAAGCAACCTGACAGAGCTTGAGCTTTTTTGCTAGGAAGAATGGAAAGAAATTGCAGTATCCAGATGTACAAGCCTGATTGAGACCTCTCCACACAGACTCAGTGCTGTGATTGCAGCCAAAGGTGCATCTACTCATTGGCTTGTACCTGTACTCTGCTCAATGACAATAAAGTTGAATCAAATCTAATTCAGTTGTGTAGCCGTACTGACACCTACTGGAAATTTGCAGATATTGCTGCATAGTAATGACTGGTGATCAAAACACATCACACACATCATTAAACCCACATAACACAAAAGAAGAATATAAATGAACCCTCTTATTAACATTCTTTCAAAGGAAATACGATTGTCTACCCTAACATGACATCTGTGCCACATTGAGGTCACAGACATTCCTTTTGTCACCCTTTGTCCTTTTGTCACCACCAAGAGTATTATCAATCTGAGTGTATTTAATCAGCGATACGTATCGGTAACATACACCAATCTATTCCCATGAGTGGCGTCCGGCAGGAGACCGTAAGCGTCTGGTCAGGACAGGGTCCGATTCTTTTGTCTTTCAATGGCCAAAAGAAGGAGGAGGCTGACCTGACCCAAAGACTGACTCAAGTTCTGGGCTTGGGAGGAGGAGGAGATTGCGGTGGCAGCGGTGGTAGTAGTCGCCAGAGTTAGAAAGGAGGAAGACAAAATCTACCACCCGACCTGCCCCCAGTCCAGTATGTGTGATGTGGCCCAAGGTGAGTAGTGTGAAAATACACATTTTAATATGTCACGTAGAAGATTGGGGGATTAAAAATCACTTATTCTCACTTGTGTAATTACTCACAGCTATGACACCAGACAACTGAAAAGACACCAGCATGGCAATGCCAGTGATCAACTGCCAGCGGACAGTCCTGTCCCTCAGTAACTGTAGAACAGAAACAACTTGTAGATTGTTCTGGCGCTCCATTCCGTCATTCCATGCATTCCATTCATTTCTCCTTTTTTTCAGAGGAATCTCCTGAGGGGTGAGACCAAAACAGAATATTTAAAAGTAGCATTGAACTGCTTAATTCCAGAAGTTTTAAATAGAGTTACTTGTGTCTAGTTTGTTTGTAATTTATGTTTTGTTGTTTTGTTGTTTGTTGTTTATGTTTAACAAATCAGGCTGGGTTTGCTCTTTATTTACCCAATAAGCTGGCAGGTGCCTGTCTCTTGTTCCAAACATGACCTCCATTTCCAGAAGTGTCAGCATCCTTAAAATAAAAACTAAAACGCACAATTTTCTCTGAAATAAGTTGAAATTGACCATTAATTATTCAATATCTGATAGATGTGATACTTTGCCTTGCTTTCCAATGTAACATATTTAAAATAATATAACAAATGAATAGTGCTGGACTAAATTATAGCAATCCCTGAGAAGTGATAATAAATAATGGTGTCTTCAACCTTAGAATCAATAATTCAGCCTCTATAAATGGAGAAAACCTTTCCAAGTGCTGTTTTCTCTCAGGGACAATTTTCGACTTTTTATTTTTAGGGTACCAAGACTTTTAGCCATGTCTGCATATCAAGACTCCAGGCTTAGCACAGTCAGCTCAGAACCAAGAGCGCAGTAGAACAGGCTGAACCTTGCAAACAACAATGCACTTTTATTCTGCAGCAGCCTCATCGTTCTTCTCTATCAGCAGGTATCCAGGGCTCTCAGGCATGGAGAACAGCCCACCAAGCTGCGCCAATGCAAGTATGGCAATACCTGCGTTCCAAATTATTATGCAAATTGGATTTAAGTGTCATAAACATTAATTTTTTTTGCTTTTCAATTATATTCATGGATGGTATTGTGTTATTGAAATCCATCTCAGACACCTGTGGAAATTAGTTTGCGAGGTGGGCCCAATCAAAGGAGAACTACTTAAGAGGGACGTTCCATTAAGCAGGCCACAGGTTTCAAGCAATATGGGAAAGAAAAAGGATCTCTCTGCTGCCGAAAAGTGTCAAATAGTGCAATACCTTGGACAAGGTATGAAAACATTAGATATTTAGCAAAAATTTAAGCGTGATCATCGTACTGTGAAGAGATTTGCGGCTGATTCAGAGCGCAGACGGGGTCGTGCAGATAAAGGCATAATGAGGAAGGTTTCGGCCAGACAAATTCATCGGGTTAGGAGAGCAGCTGCTAAAATGCCATTACAAAGCAGCAAACAGGTATTTGAAGCCGCTGGTGCCTCTGGAGTCCCGCAAACCTCCTGGTGTAGGATCCTCCAGAGGTTTGCAGTTGTGCATAAACCTACTATTCGGCCACCTAAACAATGCTCACAAGCAGAAACGGTTGCAGTGGGATCAGAAATACATAAGGACTAATTTTCAAACAGTCTTGTTTACTGATGAGTGCTGTGCAACCCTGCAACAGCACTGCAGATGGATAGAGTAGTGGATGGCCACCATGTCCCAACAAGGCTGCAACGTCAGCAAGGAGGTGGCGAGGTTATGTTTTGGGCCGGAATCATGGGGAGAGAGCTAGTAGGCCCCTTTAGGGTCCCTGAAGGTGTGAAAATGACCTCAGTAAAGTATTTAAAGTTTCTAAACTGACCACTTTCTTCCGTGGTAAAGAAAGAAGAACCGTGCCTTCCGTGGTAAAATCATCTTATGCACGACAATGCACCATCTCATGCTGCAAAGAGTACCTCTGTGTCATTGGCTGCTATGGGCATAAAAAGGAGATAAACTCATGGTGTGGCCCCCATCTTCACTTGACCTTAACCCTATTGAGAACCTTTGGAGCATCCTCAAGCAAAAGATCTATGAGGGTGGGAGGCAGTTCAGATCAAAACAGCAGCTCTGGGAGGCTATTCTGACATCCTGCAAAGAAATTTAACCAGAAACTCTCCAAAAACTCACAAGTTCAATGGATGCAAGAATTGTGAAGGTGATATCAAAGAAGGGATCCTATGTTTACATGTAACTTGGCCTATTAAGATGTTTTTGATTGAAATAGCTTTTGATTTCAGTAAATATGACCTCCTAATGCTGCAAATTCAACAAATGGCCATTTTTAGTTCTTTACAACCTATAAAATGTTTTGCAACTCTGTTGTGCATAATCATTTGGAACAGTGCATTTTGAGTTTATTATTTAAAAAACAAAAAAAATACTGTTATCATTGGGAAGTTTGTTCAATACGATTTGAATTATACTCTAAAATTATACTGACTATCATTTGCATCGACGATTTAGGAAAATCTGAGAAAAATATCACTTGCATAATACTTACTGCAAAGTGGACTCCTGTATCCACAGACAATGAGGGTCAACTATACAAGAGATCTATTTAGCTCATAGATTTAGAGGTGATGGTGTAACCTTTGGGATCCTAATTTTATTTAAGAGGATGTTATTTTTCTGAATGTGGACAAGATAAACCACATTTCCTGTTTACATCTGCCACTCATCTGTCCAAATATCTCACGGAGACTTAATATCTGCCCAGCAAGCACACCCAGCAGTGTGGCCTTCTTGGGCATGTCTGTTGATGGTTGCCTCTGTGGCCAATTGAGAATTCAACCAGCCTATATACTATATTGTAGCTGACAAGATGGCAGCGCGTGTACATCGCGAGGCTCAACTAAATTTAGCAAATTAGTGCTTATTTACATAGTTTTCTCCTGCGTGTTCGCCCGATTCAGCGGGCCGAACCATTCATATAGTAGAGAGTCACTTTTAGACATTTTTTACCGAAGCAATAACGTAGTTTTGGACCACCCATTCAACTTCGACGAGCTCCCACCTGAGTTGGTAAAGTCACCGAGGTGTCAAGGAGTCATCCTGCCGACCGGCTACTCTCTGCGCCGGCGTCAGACCGCAAACAAAGACGGGGGAAACGCGGAGGTCTGCGTGCTAAATCCACACCGGCCATCGCTCCCTAGCATTTTCCTCGCCAAAGTGCGGTCTCTGCGAATAAGATGGATGAACTCAAGATCTGGACCCTCACACAGAAAAGGCTCATGGACTGCAGTCTCATGTTCTTCACTCTTCACGGAAACATGGCTTAGCGACGCTGTCCCGAACTGCGTGGTGGAGCTTGAGGGGCGCACCATCTTCAGGGCCGATAGAGAAGCGGCAGCCACAGGTAAAATCAGAGGTGGAGGAGTATGCATTTATGTAAACAAATCATGGTGCATGGACTCTGCCGTTGTGGATACCCATTGTTCTGCTGATCTGGAGTACCTGGTTATCAAGTGCAGGCCCTTCTACCTTCCACGTGAGGCAGGAGACCGTAAGCGTCTGGTCAGGACAGGGTCCGATTCTTTTGTCTTTCAATGGCCAAAAGAAGGAGGAGGCTGACCTGACCCAAAGACTGACTCAAGTTCTGGGCTTGGGAGGAGGAGGAGATTGCGGTGGCAGCGGTGGTAGTAGTCGCCAGAGTTAGAAAGGAGGAAGACAAAATCTACCACCCGACCTGCCCCCAGTCCAGTATGTGTGATGTGGCCCAAGGTGAGTAGTGTGAAAATACACATTTTAATATGTCACGTAGAAGATTGGGGGATTAAAAATCACTTATTCTCACTTGTGTAATTACTCACAGCTATGACACCAGACAACTGAAAAGACACCAGCATGGCAATGCCAGTGATCAACTGCCAGCGGACAGTCCTGTCCCTCAGTAACTGTAGAACAGAAACAACTTGTAGATTGTTCTGGCGCTCCATTCCGTCATTCCATGCATTCCATTCATCTCTCCTTTTTTTCAGAGGAATCTCCTGAGGGGTGAGACCAAAACAGAATATTTAAAAGTAGCATTGAACTGCTTAATTCCAGAAGTTTTAAATAGAGTTACTTGTGTCTAGTTTGTTTGTAATTTATGTTTTGTTGTTTTGTTGTTTGTTGTTTATGTTTAACAAATCAGGCTGGGTTTGCTCTTTATTTACCCAATAAGCTGGCAGGTGCCTGTCTCTTGTTCCAAACATGACCTCCATTTCCAGAAGTGTCAGCATCCTTAAAATAAAAACTAAAACGCACAATTTTCTCTGAAATAAGTTGAAATTGACCATTAATTATTCAATATCTGATAGATGTGATACTTTGCCTTGCTTTCCAATGTAACATATTTAAAATAATATAACAAATGAATAGTGCTGGACTAAATTATAGCAATCCCTGAGAAGTGATAATAAATAATGGTGTCTTCAACCTTAGAATCAATAATTCAGCCTCTATAAATGGAGAAAACCTTTCCAAGTGCTGTTTTCTCTCAGGGACAATTTTCGACTTTTTATTTTTAGGGTACCAAGACTTTTAGCCATGTCTGCATATCAAGACTCCAGGCTTAGCACAGTCAGCTCAGAACCAAGAGCGCAGTAGAACAGGCTGAACCTTGCAAACAACAATGCACTTTTATTCTGCAGCAGCCTCATCGTTCTTCTCTATCAGCAGGTATCCAGGGCTCTCAGGCATGGAGAACAGCCCACCAAGCTGCGCCAATGCAAGTATGGCAATACCTGCGTTCCAAATTATTATGCAAACTGGATTTAAGTGTCATAAACATTAATTTTTTTTGCTTTTCAATTATATTCATGGATGGTATTGTGTTATTGAAATCCATCTCAGACACCTGTGGAAATTAGTTTGCGAGGTGGGCCCAATCAAAGGAGAACTACTTAAGAGGGACGTTCCATTAAGCAGGCCACAGGTTTCAAGCAATATGGGAAAGAAAAAGGATCTCTCTGCTGCCGAAAAGTGTCAAATAGTGCAATACCTTGGACAAGGTATGAAAACATTAGATATTTAGCAAAAATTTAAGCGTGATCATCGTACTGTGAAGAGATTTGCGGCTGATTCAGAGCGCAGACGGGGTCGTGCAGATAAAGGCATAATGAGGAAGGTTTCGGCCAGACAAATTCATCGGGTTAGGAGAGCAGCTGCTAAAATGCCATTACAAAGCAGCAAACAGGTATTTGAAGCCGCTGGTGCCTCTGGAGTCCCGCAAACCTCCTGGTGTAGGATCCTCCAGAGGTTTGCAGTTGTGCATAAACCTACTATTCGGCCACCTAAACAATGCTCACAAGCAGAAACGGTTGCAGTGGGATCAGAAATACATAAGGACTAATTTTCAAACAGTCTTGTTTACTGATGAGTGCTGTGCAACCCTGCAACAGCACTGCAGATGGATAGAGTAGTGGATGGCCACCATGTCCCAACAAGGCTGCAACGTCAGCAAGGAGGTGGCGAGGTTATGTTTTGGGCCGGAATCATGGGGAGAGAGCTAGTAGGCCCCTTTAGGGTCCCTGAAGGTGTGAAAATGACCTCAGTAAAGTATTTAAAGTTTCTAAACTGACCACTTTCTTCCGTGGTAAAGAAAGAAGAACCGTGCCTTCCGTGGTAAAATCATCTTATGCACGACAATGCACCATCTCATGCTGCAAAGAGTACCTCTGTGTCATTGGCTGCTATGGGCATAAAAAGGAGATAAACTCATGGTGTGGCCCCCATCTTCACTTGACCTTAACCCTATTGAGAACCTTTGGAGCATCCTCAAGCAAAAGATCTATGAGGGTGGGAGGCAGTTCAGATCAAAACAGCAGCTCTGGGAGGCTATTCTGACATCCTGCAAAGAAATTTAACCAGAAACTCTCCAAAAACTCACAAGTTCAATGGATGCAAGAATTGTGAAGGTGATATCAAAGAAGGGATCCTATGTTTACATGTAACTTGGCCTATTAAGATGTTTTTGATTGAAATAGCTTTTGATTTCAGTAAATATGACCTCCTAATGCTGCAAATTCAACAAATGGCCATTTTTAGTTCTTTACAACCTATAAAATGTTTTGCAACTCTGTTGTGCATAATCATTTGGAACAGTGCATTTTGAGTTTATTATTTAAAAAACAAAAAAAATACTGTTATCATTGGGAAATTTGTTCAATACGATTTGAATTATACTCTAAAATTATACTGACTATCATTTGCATCGACGATTTAGGAAAATCTGAGAAAAATATCACTTGCATAATACTTACTGCAAAGTGGACTCCTGTATCCACAGACAATGAGGGTCAACTATACAAGAGATCTATTTAGCTCATAGATTTAGAGGTGATGGTGTAACCTTTGGGATCCTAATTTTATTTAAGAGGATGTTATTTTTTTGAATGTGGACAAGATAAACCACATTTCCTGTTTACATCTGCCACTCATCTGTCCAAATATCTCACGGAGACTTAATATCTGCCCAGCAAGCACACCCAGCAGTGTGGCCTTCTTGGGCATGTCTGTTGATGGTTGCCTCTGTGGCCAATTGAGAATTCAACCAGCCTATATACTATATTGTAGCTGACAAGATGGCAGCGCGTGTACATCGCGAGGCTCAACTAAATTTAGCAAATTAGTGCTTATTTACATAGTTTTCTCCTGCGTGTTCGCCCGATTCAGCGGGCCGAACCATTCATATAGTAGAGAGTCACTTTTAGACATTTTTTACCGAAGCAATAACGTAGTTTTGGACCACCCATTCAACTTCGACGAGCTCCCACCTGAGTTGGTAAAGTCACCGAGGTGTCAAGGAGTCATCCTGCCGACCGGCTACTCTCTGCGCCGGCGTCAGACCGCAAACAAAGACGGGGGAAACGCGGAGGTCTGCGTGCTAAATCCACACCGGCCATCGCTCCCTAGCATTTTCCTCGCCAAAGTGCGGTCTCTGCGAATAAGATGGATGAACTCAAGATCTGGACCCTCACACAGAAAAGGCTCATGGACTGCAGTCTCATGTTCTTCACTCTTCACGGAAACATGGCTTAGCGACGCTGTCCCGAACTGCGTGGTGGAGCTTGAGGGGCGCACCATCTTCAGGGCCGATAGAGAAGCGGCAGCCACAGGTAAAATCAGAGGTGGAGGAGTATGCATTTATGTAAACAAATCATGGTGCATGGACTCTGCCGTTGTGGATACCCATTGTTCTGCTGATCTGGAGTACCTGGTTATCAAGTGCAGGCCCTTCTACCTTCCACGTGAGTTCACCTGCATTGTTGCTGCTGCGGTTTATGTCCCACTGGATGCTAATGCTAAAGTGGCCATGAGAGAACTTTATGCTGCCATCAACAAACTGCAGACCATGCATCCGGATGAGGCCTTTATTGTCGCTGGGGATTTTAACCACCGCACTCTATGATCTGTTCTTCCTAAGTTCCGACAGAACGTCTCCTGCTCCACAAGGGGACAAAGGACTTTGGACCATGTTTACACCAGTGTAGCTAAGGCATACAAAGTCACTCCCCTCCCCCACCTTGGTCACTCTGATCACCTCTCTTTGTTCCTGATCCCCAAGTACTCCCCCATCATCAAACAGATCAAACCCACAACAAGGACCGTCAAAATCTGGTCCGAGGGTGCTGATTCCATTCTCCAACAGCAATTCCAACAAACAGATTTGAATGTGTTCTCCGTTCAGGCCACCACAGACTCCCTGATTAACATTGACATTCTCACAAACTCTGTCCTGGATCATTTCAACAGGTGTGTGGACAGAGTGACATCACTTAAAACAATAAAAACTTTCTCCAACCAGAAGCCCTGGATGAACAGAGAGGTTCGCCCTCTGCTCAATGCCAGAGATGCAGCCTTCAGGTCTGGAGACCAGGAGCCCTTCCCCTAGCTAGGGCCAACCTGAGAAGTGAAATCTCACAGGCCAAACATGGCTACAAACTGAAGGTTGAAGAGCACTTCAACTCCTCTGACCCCCAGCTTATGTGGCAAGGCATACAGTCACTCACCAGCTACAAACCACCCAACACTGTGCCCCCTACCAGCTCCACCTCCACCCCCCTCCCTGACGAGCTCAACCACTTCTACGCTCGCTTTGACCGGGAAAACAGGGAGGTGATGTCCAAGGCAGATCTACCTCTCAACGATCTGCCTCTCACACTCTCCACCTCAGAGGTCCTGAGCAAGGTGAACGCCCGGAAGGCAGCTGGCCCCGATGGAATACCTGGGCGCGTGCTCAAAGCGTGTGCAGAGCAGCTGGCCGGGGTCTTTGCGGACATTTTCAACCTGTCCTTGGCCCAAGCAGTTGTTCCCACTACCTTTAAGACCGCCACCATCGTGCCAGTGCCGAAGCACTCCACCGCTACGGCCCTGAATGACTTCCATCCTGTTGCCCTCACCCCCATCATCGCCAAGTGCTTTGAGAGGCTGGTCCTCTCACACTCAAAAACCTGCCTGCCTGCTACTTGGGACCCTCACCAGTTTGCCTACCGCCACAATAGGTCAACTGAGGACGCCATCTCCACGGCACTTCATTCCACACTGACACACTTGGACACCCAGAACTGTTACGCCAGAATGCTGTTCATTGACTTCAGCTTAGCATTCAATACTGTGATCCCCTCCAAGTTGATATCCAAGCTCAGCCAGCTTGGTATCAACTCATCCCTCTGCAATTGGACTCTGGACTTTCTATCTAACACACCCCAGTCTGTTAAGATAGACAACCTCTCCTCCTCCACTATCACCCTGAACACCAGCGTGCCACAAGGTTGCGTGCTGAGCCCTCTCCTTTACTCCCTATTCACCCATGACTGCGCTCCTATCTATGGTTCCAATTCCATAATTAAGTTCGCAGATGACACCACGGTGATAGGCCTGATCAGAGGCGACGATGAGACGGCCTACAGGGAGGAAGTACGGTACCTGACCACGTGGTGTGCACACACACCCATCTCCATCAACGGAGCTGCAGTGGAGTGTGTGCCCAGCTTCAAGTTCCTTAGCATCCACATCTCCGATGATCTCACCTGGTCCATAAACTCCTCCACCCTGGTCAAAAAGGCGCACAGCTCCTCTACTTTCTTCGGAGCCTTAAGAAAGCTCACCTTTGTCCCAGGATCCTGGTGAACTTCTACTGCTGTGCTATTGAGAGCATTCTTACAAACTGTATCACAGAATCTATAAACTAATTTTATTACTTTGAAAGGAATTCTGTAATGTAGTTTTGATTTTATGTTCAGAAAAGGCTGCTTTAAAGATCAAAACGTACTGCTCTGCATCAGACCGGAAAGCACTCCAGCGGGTGGTGAAAACTGCCCAAAGGATCACCGGTACACAACTGGACAGTATCGAACAGATCTACCGTCGACGCTGTTTGGGCAAAACCAGGAACATGATAAAAGAGTCATTCCACCCCAATAATAAACTTTTCACCATCCTCCCATCCGGCAGGCGTTACAGAAGCCTCCGCTCTCGCACCAGCAGGCTCAGGAAGAGTTTCTTCTACGAGGCAGTGACCCTGTTGAACTCTACTTCATTCCCCCACTCAACTCCATCCTCCCTCTAGCATCATCTTGCACTCCACTGCCATTTGCACAACTTTCGGTTTTGCACTGATCTTTTTCATTTCACTTCCACTGCCATTTGCACAACTTTCTGTTTTCACTGATCAGACTCCTTGCACTATTTATTTACATATTTATTAATTTATAATTATAGTTAGTATTTAAAGTATATATAGTGTATATAGTTTATTCTGCATATATTCTGTGTTCTGTATATATAATAGTACACTTTCAGTGGCCCCATCTGGCCCCTTGGAACAATTTCTAGAGGCACTATTGTAGGCCTGTAGGCCTGAAAAAGGCCTGTGTGTGTATTTGATCCTAGGGTATACGAATAAATGTTATACGAATAAATGTTATTTGATCATTAGACATTTTATATATTAAATGCTGTTGACTTTGAAATCAGTGTTGTTTCTTTTTCTGCATTTACAATTCATACACAATGTGTTAACTTGAAGCAGTACACACACACAATCACATACGGTGTGCGCGCACTCACATATACAACCAAATATGCGCACACCACAAGTTTAAAATACTTCAGATTTTACAGGTTTTGGGGATTTTTTGCCATTCCTATTAAAATAAGTTTACATTTCCTTCAGGCCCTCCAAACCTTCAAGCACTTGTAGGCTTCAATCTTTCAGGCATTTTAGCAGCGTTCAGCTCACCAAGAAGAGGCTTTTTCGGCTCCCAAACAGCTCTTTATTATTTTTCAATTTTTTGCCAAATTTAGTGCTACTTTGACATATGATATGTCTAGTCTAGTTCCTGAGCCCACGTGGTAATATCCTTCACAGAATGATGTCGGTTATTAATGCAGTGCCGCCTGAAGGATCGAAGGTCACGGGCATTCAATGTTGGTATTCGACCTTGCCGCTTACGTGCAGAGATTTCTCCAGATTCTCTGAATCTTTTGATGATATTATGGACTGTAGATGATGAAATCCCTAAATTCCTTGCAATTGCAACAAAACGTTCTTCAACTGTTGGACTATTTGCTTTTGCGATTTGGTTTGTAATTATACTAAACCTTATAATTTCCAGAATTCCTTAGTTTTACATGTTTAGTATAAAAAGATTAAATGTAAAAACAAACACTATTCACATTTTAATGTGGGAACACGGCACGCGGCTTCTTCCTTTAGAGCTCTTCCTTTACAGCAGCAGCTTTTTAGAGGTTTAATCATGAGAACTGTAGCCGAAGAGGTAGCGGTGTCTTAAAATCTGGACAAATATAACATGCATAGAGAGATACCACTAGAAGTTGATTGGAAAATTGTTTTGGTCTGCTTTGATCTATCCATAAAAATGTCACGGGTTAACGGAACAGAGGACCCATAAGGTCCGAGGGCTGGCGGTGAGAGACGAGGTCGAGGGCAGGCGTAAATCCAAGGGCTGGAGAAGGGAAATGAGGTCAGGTGCAGGCATGGGTCGGTACACAGGAGCTGAGACAGAAGACGTGGTCAGGTGCAGGCATGGGTCAGCACACAGGTAAAACAAGATCAGATGAGGAGTACTGTCACGAGGATTACAAACACAAGGAAGTCACGAACGATAACAAACTGACAAAGAACACACAGAACACATGGGTATATGTATACAAGACAAGGGAGGAGACAACAAGCCACAGGTGAACGACATTAGGGAAGGCAGGTAATCACACTGACGGGGACGCACAGGAAGGTAGGAGGTGAAGACGCCTGAAACAGAGACAAGACTGTGAGTTTCAAAAATAAAATAAAATTACATTACATTACGATCATTTAGCAGACGCTTTTATCCAAAGCGACGTACATTGCATTACCACCCATTACAGAGGGGGGAGCAGTTGGGGGTTCGGTGCCTTGCTCAGGGGCACCTAGGCAGGGACTCGAACCTCCGACCCTGCGCTTCCCAAGCGGAAGCCCTACCAACTCAGCTACTGCCTCCCCCTATTTATAAAATAGATAATTTAAAAAAATCAATAACAAATTATGAGAAGAACATGAATACATAAATAATAACAGGCAACACAGCAGCATCAAACAGTCTCTCTCTCTCTCTCTCTCTCTTTCTCTCTCTTTGAAGGCGCTGATCATTTTGTCTTACGAGTCAAAGAAATGTTTAGGTAGGAGATTAAAACAGGTAAAAAAATCTGAACGTGATCATTTTGATCACGTTTATTTTCCCAATTAAGGAGAGTGGTAAACTGTTCCATCTAAGAAAGACTGTCTTTCAAGTCTTCAGGGTCGCGGTGAGCGCAGTGTCTGTGGCGGGAAGGAGGTCTGAGAATGTACGAGTCATATTCTCGAGATACTTCAACCCCGAGCTACCGAGCTTGAAGGGGAAGTCTGTTTTGCGGAGATGCAAACTTAAAGTATTAATGGGGTAACATTTGCTCTTTGAAATATTGATTTTGTAGCCAGAAAAAACTTCCATTGAGTGCAGTTAATGTGTCTCAAGTGATTGTAGTATAACGACACCTGTGTCTGGGAGGTCCAGTCACTGGTTCAAAAGTATTCCTGCTAGAATCACACAATGAAGACAAAAGAACACTACAAGCAACTCAGAGAAAAGATATTTGAAAAGAATAAGTCAGGGGATGGCTACAAAACCAATTCCAACTCACTGCGCATCCCCCCGAGTTCATTTAAATCCATCAACAAGAAATGGGAGGAGTATGGCCATCCTCACAAACTGGGCAAGAGGGAGACTGGTGAGGGAGACCACCAAGACACCTACGACCTCTCTGAAGGAGTTAAAACCTTCAGTGGCTGAGATTGGAGAGACTGTGCATACAACTGTTGCCCGAGTACTTCACTAGTCAAAGCTGTATGGGAGAGTGGCAAAGACAAAGCCACTGTTGAAAAATCTCGAACTGGAGTTTGCCCAAAGGCATGTGGGAGACTCCAAGGTCAATTTGGAGGAAGGTTATTTGATCTGATGAGACAAAAATGTAGCTTTTGGGTCATCAGATTGTTCGCTCTGTTTGGCCAACACTTAAACACTGCACATCTCCACAAACACACTATCCCCACATTGCAGCATGGTGGTGTGGCAGCATCATGGTGTGGGAGGCTTCTTGGCAGCAGGCCCCAGAAGTCTTGTAAAGATAGAGGGGAAAATAAATGCAGCAAAATTAAGTGAAATCTTGGAGGACATTATGACTCAGTATGCAGATGAGCTACAACCTCGGAGAAGAGCTGTTCACGCCCGATTCCTTTTGCAAGGAAAAATGGAAAGAAATTGCAGTGTTCAGACGTGAAAGCCTGATAGAGACCTCTCCACAGAGACTCAGTGCTGTGATTGCAGCAAAAGGTGCATGTACTAATTGGCTTGTACCTGTACTCTGCTCAATGACAATGAAGTTGAATCAAATCTAATTCACTGGTGTAGCCATACTGACACCTACCGGAAGTTTGCAGATATTGCTGCATAGTAATGACTAGTGATCAAAACACATCACACACAATATTGAACCCAAATAACACAAAAGAAGAATATAAAGGAACCCTCTTATTAACATCCTTTCAATGGAAATACGTTTGTCTACCCTAAACATGACATCTGCGCCACATTGAGGTCACAGACATTCCTTATGTCACCCTTTGTCCTTTTGTCACCATAGAGAGAATTATCATTTTGGGTTCATTTAATCAGTGTTACACATTGGCGACATACACAAATCTATTCCCATGTCTGAAGAAACACTAAGCAGTGTATTGGATACACAGCAAAATGACTTCATCCAGGGTCATGGGTGGCTTCATCACTTTTTTCTAAACACTGTAAAACGGTACCTTGTCCTCCCATCTTGTCTTTACTTCATTTATAAATTTGCTCTTGGCCACACCCAGAATCGGCCTCAGCTCACACATCACCTACAATGCAAGTAAGTGTTAAAACTTGCAACAATGCTTGCTGAGTGAGTCAAAATTATGAATTAATCGCTGGCATTATGAAGATCCTTGAAACATGGCTATGCATCAGGGATCATTGTGAGCTCATCCTCTTCTTTCAGGACGTTACTGTTGATGAAGGCTCTTCTAAACACCTTCAAACTGCACCTAGTCACCCCATCTCAATTCCATTGAGTGCAGTAAATGTGTCTCAAGTGATTGTAGTTTAACGACACCTGTGTCTGGGAGGTCCAGTCACTGGTTCAGAAGTATTCGTGCTAGAATTACACACAGTGAAGACAAAAGAACACTCCAACTCCACACTGGTGAGGGGGGACCACCAAGACACCTACGACCACTCTGAAGGAGTTAAACCTTAAAACCTTCAGTGGCTGAGATTGGAGAGACTGTGCATACAACTGTTGCCCGAGTTTTTCACTAGTCAAAGCTGTATTTGAGGGTGGCAAAGAGAAAGCCACTGTTAAAAAATCTCAAACTGGAGTTCGCCCAAAGGCATGTGGGAGACTCCAAGGTCAATTTGGAGGAAGGTCTGATTGATTGAAATTTAGCCTTTGGGTCATCATATTATTCGCTCTGTTTTGCCAACACTTAAACACTGCACATCTCCACAAACAAACTATCCCCACATTGCAGCATGGTGGTGTGGCAGCATCATGGAATGGGATGCTTCCTGGCAGCAGGCCCTGGAAGGCTTGTAAAGATAGAGGGGAAAATGAATGCAGCAACATTTCGTGAAATCCTGGAGGACATTATGACTCAGTATGCAAGAGAGCTACAACCTCGGAGAAGAGCTGTTCACGCCGGATCCCAAAGCAAGCTTACAGAGCTTGAGCTTTTTTGCAAGGAAGAATGGACAGAAATTGCAGTATCCAGACGTGCAAGCCTGATAGAGACCTCTCCACACAGACTCAGTGCTGTGATTGCAGCCAACGGTGCATCTACTCATTGGCTTGTACCTGTACTCTGCTCAATGACAATGAAGTTGAATTAAATCTAATTCACTGGTGTAGCCTTACTGACACCTACCGGAAGTTTGCAGATATTGCTGCATAGTAATGACTAGTGATCAAAACACATCACACACAATATTGAACCCAAATAACACAAAAGAAGAATATAAAGGAACCCTCTTATTAACATCCTTTCAATGGAAATACGTTTGTCTACCCTAAACATGACATCTGCGCCACATTGAGGTCACAGACATTCCTTGTGTCACCCTTTGTCCTTTTGTCACCATAGAGAGAATTATCATTTTGGTTTAATTTAATCAGTGTTACATATTGGCAACATACACAAATCTATTCCCATGTCTGAAGAAACACTAAGCAGTGTATTGGATACACAGCAACATGACTTCATCCAGGGTCATGGGTGGCTTCATCACTTTCTTCTAAACACTGTAAAACGGCACCTAGTCCTCCCATCTTGTCTTTACTTCATGTATAAATTTGCTCTTGGCCACACCCAGAATCGGCCTCAGCTCACACATCAGCTATAATGCAAGTAAGTGTTAAAACTTGCAACAATGCTCGCTGAGTGGATAAGCCAAAATTATGAATTAATCACTGGCATTATGAAGATCCTTGAAACATGGCTATGCATAAGGGATGATTGTTAGCTTGTCCTCTTCTTTCAGGACGTTACTGTTGATGAAGGCTCTTCTAAACACCTTCAAACTACACCTAGTCACCCCATCTCAATTCCATTGAGTGCAGTTAATGTGTCTCAAGTGATTGTAGGGAGGCAGTGGCTCAGTGGGTAGTGTAACTTGGGAACTGGAGGGTTGCCGGTTCGAGCCCCTGCCGAGGTGCCCCTGTGCAAGGCACCGAACCCTCAATTGCTCCCCCCTCTGCGAAGGGTGGTAATGTAATGTAAGTCGCTTTGGATAAAAGCGTCTGCCAAATGATCGTAATGTAATGTAATGTAGTATAACGACTGTGTCTGGGAGGTCCAGTCACTGGTTCAGAAGTATTCCTGCTAGAAATACATAATGAAGACAAAAGAACACTCCAAGCAACTCAGAGAAAAGAAATTTGAAAACAATAAGTCAGGGGATGGCTACAAAACCAATTCCGACTCACTGCGCATCCCCCCCGAGTTCATTTAAATCCATCATCAAGAATTTTTTTATTTTTGTGAGTATGGCCATCCTCACAAACTGAGTTACTGGGCAAGAGGGAGACTGGTGAGGGAGACCACCAAGACACCTACGACCACTCTGAAGGAGTTAAAACCTTCAGTGGCTGAGATTGGAGAGACTGTGCATACAACTGTTGCCCGAGTACTTCACTAGTCAAAGCTATAGGGGAGCGTGGCAAAGAGAAAGCCAATGTTGAAAAATCTTGAACTGGAGTTAGCCCAAAGGCATGTGGGAGACTCCAAGGTCAATTTGGAGGAAGGTTATTTCATCTGATGAGACAAAAATTTGGCTTTTGGGTCATCAGATTATTCGCTCTGTTTGGCCAACATGTAAACACTGCACATCTCCACAAACACACCATCCCCACATTGAAGCGTGGTGGTGGCAGCATCATGGTGTGGGATGCTTCTTGGCAGCAGACCCTGGAAGGCTTGTAAAGATAGAGGGGAAAATGAATGCAGCAACATTTTGTGAAATCCTGGAGGACATTATGACTCAGTATGCAAGAGAGAGACAACCTCGGAGAAGAGCTGTTCACGCCTGATTCCCAAGCAAGCTGACATCCGGAGCTTTTTTACAAGTGAGCATGGAAAGAAATTGCAGTATCCAGACGTGCAAGCCTAATAGAGACCTCTCCATACAGACTCAGTGCTGTGATTGCGGCCAACGGTGCATCTACTCATTGGCTTGTACCTGTACTCTGCTCAATGACAATGAAGTTGAATCAAATCTAATTCACTGGTGTAGCCTTACTGACACCTACTGGAAGTTTGCAGATATTGCTGCATAGCAATGACTAGTGATCAAAACACATCACACACAATATTAAACCCAAATAACACAAAAGAAGAATATAAAGGAACCCTCTTATTAACATTCTTTCAATGGAAATACGATTGTCTACCCTAAACATGACATCTGTGAAACATTGAGGTCACAGACATTTCTCTTGTCACCCTTTGTCCTTTTGTCACCATCGAGAGAATTATCATTTTGGGTTAATTTAATCAGTGTTACATATTGGCAACATACACAAATCTATTCCCATGTCTGAAGAAACACTAAGCAGTGTATTGGAAACACAGCAACATGACTTCATCCAGAGTCATGGGTGGCTTCATCACTTTCTTCTAAACACTGTCAAACGGCACCTTGTCATCCCATCTCTTCTTTAATTCATTTATAAATTTGCTCTTGGCCACACCCAGAATCAGCCTCAGCTCACACATCAGCTATAATGCAAGTAAGTGTTAAAACTTGCAACAATGCTTGCTGAGTGGATAAGCCAGATTTGATCGGCTGGATTCAGCCCTGAAAATCCAGATGGCCCAACCAGTGACTTGGAGGAGGAGGAGCTACAGATCCCATGATGATCACACACATCTCACACACTTCTCACTGCAAAAGCTTTTTCAGTAAGAAAAACGTCACTAAATTATTTTTTTAATCAAATATTTACTCAAGCCAACTCACTGCGCATCCCCCGGAGTTCGTTTCAACCCATCATCAAGAATTGGAAGGAGTTTGGCCATCCTCACAAACTGAGTGACTGGGCAAGAGGGAGACTGGTGAGGGAGACCACCAAGACACCTATGACCTGTCTGAAGGAGTTAAAACATTCAGTGGCTGAGATTGGAGAGAATGTGCACACAACTGTTGCTCGAGTTCTTCACTAGTCAAAGCTGTATCGGACAGTGGCAAAGAGAAAGCCACTGTTGAAAAATCTCAAACTGGAGTTTGCCCAAAGGCATGTGGGAGACTCCAAGGTCAATTTGGGGGAAGGTTATTTGATCTGTTGAGACAAAAATGTACTTTTTAGGTCATCAGATTATTCGCTCTGTTTGGCCAACGCTTAAACACTGCACATCTCCACAAACACACTATCCCCACATTGCAGCATGGTGGTGTGGCAGCATCATGGTGTGGGGGGCTTCTTGGCAGCAGGCCCCAGAAGGCTTGTAAAGATAGAGGGGAAAATGAATGCAGCAACATTTTGTGAAATCCTGGAGGACATTATTACTCAGTATGCAAGAGAGCTACAACCTCGGAGAAGAGCTGTTCACGCCCGATCCCTTTTGCAAGCTTACAGAGCTTGAGCTTTTTTGCAAGGAGGAATGGACAGAAATTGCAGTATCCAGACGAGCAAGCCTGATAGAGACCTCTCCACACAGACTCAGTGCTGTGATTGCAGCCAACGGTGCATGTACAAATTGGCTTGTACCTGTACTCTGCTCAATGACAATAAAGTTGAATCAAATCTAATTCACTGGTGTAGCCTTACTGACACCTACTGGAAGTTTGCACACATTGCTGCATAGTAATGACTAGTGATCATAACACATCACACACAATATTAAACCCAAATAACACAAAAGAAGAATATAAAGGAACCCTCTTATTAACATCCTTTCAATGGAAATACGTTTGTCTACCCTAAACATGACATCTGCGCCACATTGAGGTCACAGACATTCCTTATGTCACCCTTTGTCCTTTTGTCACCATGGAGAGAATTATCATTTTGGTTTAATTTAATCAGTGTTACATATTGGCAACATACACAAATCTATTCCCATGTCTGAAGAAACACTAAGTAGTGTATTGGATACACAGCAACATGACTTCATCCAGGTCATGGGTGGCTTCATCACTTTCTTCTAAACACTGTAAAACGGCACCTTGTCCTCCCATCTTGTCTTTACTTCATGTATAAATTTGCTCTTGGCCACACCCAGAATCGGCCTCAGCTCACACATCAGCTATAATGCAAGTAAGTGTTAAAACTTGCAACAATGCTCGCTGAGTGGATAAGCCAAAATTATGAATTAATCACTGGCATTATGAAGATCCTTGAAACATGGCTATGCATAAGGGATGATTGTTAGCTTGTCCTCTTCTTTCAGGACGTTACTGTTGATGAAGGCTCTTCTAAACACCTTCAAACTACACCTAGTCACCCCATCTCAATTCCATTGAGTGCAGTTAATGTGTCTCAAGTGATTGTAGGGAGGCAGTGGCTCAGTGGGTAGTGTAACTTGGGAACTGGAGGGTCGCCGGTTCGAGCCCCTGCCGAGGTGCCCCTGTGCAAGGCACCGAACCCTCAATTGCTCCCCCCTCTGCGAAGGGTGGTAATGTAATGTAAGTCGCTTTGGATAAAAGCGTCTGCCAAATGATCGTAATGTAATGTAATGTAGTATAACGACTGTGTCTGGGAGGTCCAGTCACTGGTTCAGAAGTATTCCTGCTAGAAATACATAATGAAGACAAAAGAACACTCCAAGCAACTCAGAGAAAAGAAATTTGAAAACAATAAGTCAGGGGATGGCTACAAAACCAATTCCGACTCACTGCGCATCCCCCCCGAGTTCATTTAAATCCATCATCAAGAATTTTTTTATTTTTGTGAGTATGGCCATCCTCACAAACTGAGTTACTGGGCAAGAGGGAGACTGGTGAGGGGAGTCCACCAAGACACCTACGATCACTCTGAAGGAGTTAAAACCTTCAGTGGCTGAGATTGGAGGGACTGTGCATACAACTGTTGCCCGAGTTCTTCACTAGTCAAAGCTGTATTTGAGGGTGGCAAAGAGAAAGCCACTGTTGAAAAATCTGGAACTGGAGTTTGCCAAAGGCATGTGGGAGACTCCAAGGTCAATTTGGAGGAAGGTTAGTTGAACTGATGAGACAAAAATTTAGCTTTTGGGTCATCAGATTATTCGCTCTGTTTGGCCAACACACAAACACTGCACATCTCCACAAACACACCATCCCCACATTGAAGCATGGTGGTGGCAGCATCATGGTGTGGGATGCTTCTTTGCAGCAAGTGCAGTCAGCGCCGACAGGTTTGAATGCATGTGTGCCGTGAGGAAGGATTTGTTTCCTGTGTGTGTGACTGCAAGAACAAAAGGGAGCCGCGTGTGTGTCCAGTTTGGGCTCCATTGCAAATACGAAGTACATAAACTCTGAAATTTGAAGCTGAAAATTGTTGAAGAAGTACAACTACTAAAAACTTGTACATAAAGTAGTGGTCAAAATTGATGGTTGAATGTTCCTTCTGGCAATATAATCGGTTAAAAACCTGTTGCAGTGTTGTTTTGTTGTGTGCTGCGGGAGCACTGCTTTTACGGTGTTGAAAAATAGCTGAAACTTAACTGTTGCTATATTTTGTGCTGTATTGCTATATTCACCCAGTGTGTTGAGACAGATGTGTACGCAGCTCTGTCCTGTGCCCTACTGAAGCATAGGAGGGGCGTATACCCCCGAGTGGGTGTGCCTAGACCTCACACACTCGGGCCTGCTTAACAGGAAGAAAGGAGAGAGGCTGACTTCCCTCCTCCCGATCTGAGACTCTCTGGAGTCAGGTCTGACCACTTAATATTATTTGGCCTACACCACATATTCTGTACATTAACTGAGAGCTGCAATACAGTATTGGCATATATGGTTGCATTGTTTGATTTAAATGTATTACCAGATGCTGAATTCAGAATAAGTGCTTAAGAAGAGGTGACGTAGGACATATAACATAACTTGTGCTTGAACATGTATGTTGCTTAACTTAGTTAATAAGACCAAATTGCAATTATTGCCATTCTAAAACTACGCAATTGAGCCTATCCAGGTATAAAAACATCAAAAGACAATATTCAAATTGTTGATACGCACAGCAGAAATGGACGGAATACCGGTAACCCTCTTGGGAATGAAATATCCCCTGAGCAAAAAAGACATAGAGAAAACATCTGAAAGATGGGAGAAGCGAACTAAAAACTTATGCAGTCCTTGGCCAGCTGGAGGCACATTTGACGTCAATGCATGCGAAGAGAAGCAACTCAAAAAAAAATAAAAGACTAAAAACCCTTGGACAAAGGCAAGAAAAGAAAACAGAAAAGACGGAAAGAGGAAGAGATAATTAAACTGTTCAAAGATGAAGGCACAAATTACAGGAACAGGTTGAGAGAAATCCGAGAGAATTTAAGAGCTAAAAAGGTGCGAGCGGAGAGGAAACAGACAAAGAAACAGCTAGTGTCAACAGATACTGCAGGAATATATCCAAATCTGGCAGGGGTCGTTCAAATTTCAGGAGACATTGAATTTGATCCTTACCGAGCATCTCATGTCCAATATAAAGAGTCGACTCCAAAAGTTTACAGCAGAGAAAGGAACAAGGAAGTTGTAAAGGACAAACCAAAAGTCTAAGATTGTTTTGCAGAGAGAAACCAGGCTCTGAAAGAGAAAGAGGCAGAGGCATATTGGTTGAAGTTTGACCAACTAAGTGAAGAAAACCTGTAACATACTAAGTATCAAGAGATAGAAGTAGAGGCAGAACAGGAAAAAGGGCGAAGAGATGTTAAGGGAGAAGAGAGGGCACACGATATGAGAGAGCAGGGCAAAGTATGTGAAGCTCGAGCAAATTACACTGAAGGACCTCGGGAAGTAGAACAGAGAGATATTGTGTCAGGAAGTCTTACATTTGCTGCAGGAAGCCAACAGGGGGCCAAAAGCAAGGAGAAAGATTATGACCTTAGATACAGACCTGCAATAAGGCCTCCAGACAGATATGACCCTGGGCAATATCCAATATGGATAAAGGGGGCACAGGGACAGTATATCCCATGGCAAACACTCGACCTTGAGGGACTGATTGCTCGACTTCCTAACGTCCATGAGGGGGCCAGCAAATGGATAAAAGCATTCAAGGAAGAGACAGTGGGCAAAATATTGGCTCTTGGCGACATTAAGGCACTGTGGGCCCGAACCATGGGGGTGCCAACGATGGAAAATGTCTTGCGCATGAGTGGCCCACACTGGATGGTTGATCCACTAGCCGATGGAACTGAATTCAATTCATATCGAGCTGGCTTATGGGGGGGCCCTGAGGAAAGAATATCCGGTCAAGATTGACCCCAAGGCACTGAAGGGTGAGCTTCTTACTGATACAGAGAATCCAGCTGCCTACATCAGTCGTCAACTGAAAAGATGGAAGCAGGAAACTGAGGAGGAAGCTGAGAGAAGCCCTCTCTCAAGCACACTGTTCAGAACATCAGTGATAGAGGCCATGCCAAGCCCAGTAAAAAGCAGATTGGAGGATGTTGTGGGACTGACATTACATTACATTACATTACGATCATTTGGCAGACGCTTTTATCCAAAGTGACTTACATTACGTTACCACCCTTCGCAGAGGGGGGAGCAATTGAGGGTTCGGTGCCTTGCTCAGGGGCACCTCGGCAGGGACTGGAACTGGCAACCCTCCAGTTCCCAAGCGGAAGCTCTACCCACTGAGCTACTGCCTCCCTCGACATCAAAGTCACACAGAGAATTCTGTGACCATGTGGTACATGCCATAGAAAAATACAGAAAGGACGAGGAGAGAATGAGGGCGCAGAAGAAAGATATTCAAAGGAAAGTTGCTCAGCTACAACTTAGTGAACTGACTAACAAATATAAGAAAATGTTTCAAGCTCCAGTTCTGAACAATCAGTCAGGTGAAGAGACACCTGTCACTCAAACCTCTGCTCCATCTCCTGTCCAACCCCCTTCCATCATCAATGTCTATTCCCAATAGCAACGAATACGACAACAGGCTCCAAAGATGAGGAGACCACCTGCATCGCACCGCAGAGGAGGCAAGGGGGGACGTCCTCCAAGACAAGGAACTCCAAGTCTCTGCTGGGGATGGGGGCAGCCCGACACAATCGCCAAAGTAGTCCATCAAACCCATGGCCAACTCCCAATTGGACCGAACGGGATTCTGGTGATCAGCCACCCCAACGAAGACTAACGGAAGACAAACTGTTCAAAAATTCACGGAAATTTGTTAGGGAGAGATGGATTATGTAAATTAAAAGTAAAGAGCTGGTGTTCACCACAATGACAATTCTGGACGCAATCTTCAAATAAGCGTAACATAAAAAAGAACAAATGTTTATTGGCTGGGGGATGTAACTGAACAAATGACTAAAATTCTACAGAAGTGGGAACATTTTAAATTTAATCTAATACATAATAATAGGAAAACAGGGAGCAGCCATAAATATTGACCCCAATCCTTTCATTTTCAGAGTGATACAATGTTCCTGAATCTATAACATACATGACTTTGCGGGTAAATCTTAATTTGGAATCAAAAGACTTGAGAGGTACTTTTAGGGCGCTGCTAGTTTACTGTTTTATTTTTACTATTTGTATTATTGAGTTGTTTACACATCTGAAGGTTAAAAGCTCCAGAGTGCCTGTGTGGGGCGTACATGTGTTACATGCTCTGTACGTTGGTGGGGTTGATGCATAATGAAAGTTTATTATTTTGTTTATTTTCTTATTAAATTGATAGTTGCAGCTGTGGCATTGCTAACCATGTTGATTTCTGATTTGCACAGTGTAGATACACTGTGCAAGGTGTATCTACACTTGCACAGTGTAGATACACAGTGTAGATACACTGTGCAAGGGGGGAAGTGGTGAGAAAAATTAAACAACAGGGATATTGGTCGCCATTTTTGCAGACAATGGTGGATGATGGGCTAGGACAATGGGAAATTTGTGCCCAAAATAATGCAAGAAAAGGAATATTAGCCATATTCCAGTGCCAGAAGGACCATTCAAACATCTAGTCATAGACTATGTTGACGTGAGAAAATCAGTGCATGGAAAGCATTGCATGGTAGTAATAATTGATCGCTTTAGTCGTTGGGTTGAAGAAATAGCATCAAAAGGCCTAGGGTCAGAAACTGTTGTTAAGTTCTTGATAAAAGAAATAATTCCACGTTTTGGTATACATTCAGAAATAAGTTCAGATAATGGATCAGCATTTGTGCAGAACGTAGCTCGAGGAATCTTATAACAGTTAAGAAGCAGACAAAGGTTGGTAAGTGTATATCATCATCAATCTCAAAGGACAGTCAAAAGAGTTAATGGGACTCTAAAAGGCAAAGCAGCACAAAGCTCAATGGCAATGATGCTTTACCACTTGCACTAATGAGTTATCGAATGCAAACTAACAGAAGCAGACATTTAACCCTGCATGAGAGGCGGACTGGTGGACTCATGCCACACCGCATTTGAGAGGACCCTATAAGGGACCTCCGCTTGAGCAGTTGCAAATGCAGTTGAAGGAATATATGAGGTGGCTAACTGCCATACATGAAGTCATCTATTTACAGGAAAAAAACAGGGTTCCTGATTCTAGTTCAGTAGCAGAGAGCCCGGTGGTGCCAGTGAACATTACATTACATTACGATCATTTGGCAGACGCTTTTATCCAAAGCGACTTACATTACCACCCTTCGCAGAGGGGGGAGCAATTGAGGATCGGTGCCTTGCTCAGGGGCACCTCGGCAGGGGCTCGAACCGGCGCCCCTCCGGTTCCCAAGCTGAAGCACTACCCATTGAGCCACTGCCTCACGCAGGTCCACATTCAGGTCCAGAGAAAGTGACGCGAAGGGCCGTACACAGGGCAACACCAACTGCTGTCCAGGTGGAGGGAAGAACTACATGGTACCATCCAAACCACTACACCACTGTCCATAGAGCTGAAGCAGACATCTAGCATTGCCACGCATGAGGACATCTATATCAACATATATGCACTTTGCACTTCCTGTATCAGTATCGGGTTGATATATGTATACTCTGTATCAGCATATTAACATGCATTTGTTACTCATGGTGTTTGCATCTGTATTGGTAAATGCAGGAACTACAATATTCCTTTAGGAAGAACTCTTGATTGTGTAAGTTTATGCTAATCTCATTTTGATCTTATTTTCAGTTAAATAGGTAATTCATTTACTCAGTAATCACAATTAAGCAATTCATATTTCAGTTTTACATTGTTGGTTTATGTTTATGATCTACACACAACTGGGCACCGCAGGCAAAATGCTGTCTTGACAAGATCTGCCAGGCTTACATTCCATTTATAACCTATTTTTATGTATGTAACCTATTTTTATGTATGTATTGTTATGGAACCACATCCAGCGCAAAAGCGTGATCGCCCATGATTAAGTTGAGAGGCAAGGGGGTCGTGAGGGAATTTTTCTAGCATATTGATGCTAGTTTTTGCCCGTCACTGGTTGTTTGGTTCCAGCTAAAATATGTATATCATCATGTTGGCTATATTGAAATCGCCAAAGGGGGAATTATGTGGAAGAAAATGTACTATATTCAGGACAATAGTATGCAAGTGAACCGTGTGTTCTTGGCAATCATTTAATATTATGTAACTGTTCAATATCAGAAAGGAAGTACACAAGTTGTTTTTAACCTTGAGTGTTTTACCAGAAACATCCATCATCAGCGAGGAAGCGACATTGTGTATTGCCAGGTCACCGTGACATGGTTACTAAGGTAGCCAGGGCCAACAATAGAACAATGGAAAGTTCTAGTTTGGGTTTGTGAGGGCTGGGGTGAGGTTCTAGGAACTCCTTGATATAAACTGATGTTGGCTCTATGAGGAGCCAGTGCCCATATTCACAATGACGTGTAAGATAGCACTCATGTGTGAATGAATAAACGAAGAAACACAGCCTCAACTGTCTCCGCAAATTGATATATAGAATTATACTATTGTATATTGTTCTTCTAAACACCTTCAAACTGCACCTAGTCACCCCATCTGAAATTCCATTGAGTGCAGTTAATGTGTCTCAAGTGATTGTAGTATAACGACACCTGTGTCTAGGAGGTCCAGTCAATGGTTCAGAAGTATTCCTGCCAGAATTACACAATGAAGACAAAAGAACACTCCAAGCAACTTAGAGAAAAGATATTTAAAAAGAATAAGTCAGGGGATGGCTACAAAACCAATTCCAACTCACTGCGCATCCCCCGGAGTTCATTTGAATCCATCATCAAGAAATGGAAGGAGTATGGCCATCCTCACAAACTGAGTGACTGGGCAAGAGGGAGACTGGTGAGGGAGACCACCAAGACACCTGCGACCACTCTGAAGGACTTAAAACCTTCAGTGGCTGAGATTGGAGAGACTGTGCATGCAACTGTTGCCCGAGTTCTTCACTAGTCAAAACTGTATGGGAGAGTGGCAAAGAGAAGCCACTGTTGAAAAATCTCAAACTGGAGATCGCCCAAAGGCATGTGGGTGACTCCAAGGCCAATTTGGAGGAAGGTTATTTGATCTGATGAGACAAAAATGTAGCTTTTGGGTCATCAGATTATTCGCTCTGTTTGGCCAACACGTAAACACTGCACATCTCAACAAACACACCATCCCCAGATTGAAGCATGGTGGTGGTGGCAGCATCATGGTGTGGGATGCTTCTTGGCAGCAGGCCCTGGAAGGCTTCTAAAGATAGAGGGGAAAATGAATGCAGCAACATTTTGTGCAATACTGGAGGACATTATGACTCAGTATGCAAGAGAGCAACAACCTCGGAGAACAGCTGTTCACGCCTCTCCACACAGACTCAGTGCTGTGATTGCAGCCAAAAGTGCATGTACTAATTGGCTTGTACCTGTACTCTGCTCAATGACAATGAAGTTGAATCAAATCTAATTCACTCGTGTAGCCATACTGACACCTACTGGAAATTTCGGATATTGCTGCATAGTAATGACTGGTGATCAAAACACATCACACACACACATCATTATACCCACAGAACACAAACAAAAAATATAAAGGAACCCTCTTATTAACATTCTTTTAATGGAAATACGAATGTCTTCCCTAAACATGACATCTGCGACACGTTGAGGTCACATACATTTCTTTTGCCACCCTTTGTCCTTTTGTCACCATCCAGAGTATTATCAATTTGGGTTGATTTAATCAGTGTTACATATTGGCAACATAGACAAATCTATTCCCATGTCTGAAGAAACACTAAGCAGTGTATTGGATGCACAGCAAAATGACTTTATCCAGGGTCATGGGTGGCTTCATCACTTTCTTCTTAACACTGTAAAACGGCACCTTGTCCCCACATCTCGTCTTTAATTCATTCATAAATTTGCTCTTGGCCACACCCAGAATCGGCCTCAGCTCACACATCACCTATAATGCAAGTAAGTGTTAAAACTTGCAACGATGCTTGCTGAGTGGATAAGCCAGATACGATCGGCACGATTCAGCCCTGAAAATCCAGATGGCCAAACCAGTGACTTGGAGGAGGAGGAGGAGGAACTGCAGCTACAGATCCCATGATGATTACACACATCTCACACATTCCTCACTGCAAAAGCTTTTTCAGTAAGAATCAAGTGTCACTAAATTAATTATTAAATCAATTATTCAGCCGAGCCATCCTCACAAACTGAGTGACTGGGCAAGAGGGAGACTGGTGAGGGAGACCACCAAGACACCTACGACCTCTCTGAAGGAGTTTAAACCTTCAGTGGCTGAGATTGGAGAGACTGTGCATACAACTGTTGCCCGAGTTCTTCACTAGTCAAAGCTGTATGGGAGAGTGGCAAAGAGAAAGCCACTGTTGAAAAATCTCGAACTGGAGTTCGCCCAAAGGCATGTGGGAGACTCCAAGGTCAATTTGCAGGAAGGTGATTTGATCTGATGAGACAAAAATTTGCTTTTGGGTCATCAGATTATTCGCTCTGTTTGGCCAACACTTAAACACTGCACATCTCCACAAACACACTATCCCCACATTGCAGCATGGTGGTGTGGCAGCATCATGGTGTGGGGGGCTTCTTGACAGCAGGCCCTGGTAGGCTTGTAAAGATAGAGGGGAAAATGAATGCAGCAACATTTTGTGAAATCCTGGAGGACATTATGACTCAGTATGCAAGAGAGCTACAACCTCGGAGAAGAGCTGTTCACGCCCGATCCCGAAGCAGGCTGACAGAGCTTGAGCTTTTTTGCAAGGAAGAATGGAAAGAAATTGCAGTATCCAGACGTGCAAGCCTGATAGAGACCTCTCCACACAGACTCAGTGCTGTGATTGCAGCCAAAGGTGCATCTACTCATTGGCTTGTACCTGTACTCTGCTTAATGACAATGAAGTTGAATCAAATCTAATTCACTGGTGTAGCCTTACTGACACCTACTGGAAGTTTGCAGATATTGCTGCATAGCAATGACTAGTGATCAAAACACATCACACACAATATTAAACCCAAATAACACAAAAGAAGAATATAAAGGAACCCTCTTATTAACATTCTTTCAAAGGAAATAATATTGTCTACCCTAAACATGACATCTGCGAAAGATTGAGGTCAAAGACATTCCTTGTGTCACCCTTTGTCCTTTTGTCACCATCGAGAGTATTATCAATCTAGGTTGATTTAATCAGTGTAACATATTGGCAACATACACAAATCTATTCCCATGTCTGAAGAGACACTAAGCAGTGTATTGGATACACAGCAACATGACTTCATCCAGGGTCATGGGTGGCTTCATCACTTTCTTCTAAACACTGTAAAACGGCACCTTGTCCTCCCATCTCATCTTTAATTCATTCATAAATTTGCTCTTGGCCACACCCAGAATCAGCCTCAGCTCACACATCACCTATAATGCAAGTAAGTGTTAAAACTTTGTAGGGGCATATACCAGTTCTAAGACTTGAAAATGTTCGGCCTAAATTCAGTTTAAAAGCCTGCTGCCACATGGCTGAAACATGCGGCCTTTTGTCCACTGTGGTATATTTTGCTTGTATATCTAGTATCTCAATAAGAACATATATTCATTCTACTAGGGAAGGCCTTACAGCTGACAATGGACAAAGGAAAAGTGAACTGAACCGGACAAGGAATGTAAATAGCACCTGAGGTCAGCAGTTTAAGCCTTGGGCTTAAACGGCTGGCCTATAGATAACAGTCTAAATACATATATTCATGTTAAGAGTAAAGATAAAAGTTTACATGCCAAATAAAGGCCATTATAAAATGAACTGTTGCTCCCTCAGGATGGCCACGTAGTGTTTACAGTGGTCTCAGGCGGTTTGTCAATATCCACTGAAACGGGTCTTTTCTTGAGTGACAATCAACTGTATAAATACGTCTGAAAGTCGGAGTTCGGGTGGCGACTCATTCCGGCTGCAGAGTCCCTCACAAGCGTTCCATGGTGCTTGTTATGATGCTGTACTTTGTATAATAAAACCCCATTATACAAGCAAAGACAGTGTCAGCGGAGATCCTTCCTTCCTTCATCTTCACATCATCGCAACCCAAGATTACACTAAACCACAAAACAAGGAGACAACCTAGTGTTGTAGTTGATCAACCCCCTTTTCACACCTTGATGTGAAGATGTCAGAGAATAAGCTACCACGACCTTGGCCAGAATGTTAACTCTTGCCTGTGAGGTCATTTGCAGCATAAAAAGCCCAGCAGGCCCACTAAGAAATCCCTTCTCCCCTTCACCTCCAGCCCTTCACCTTCACCCTTCGCCTCTTCCACACAAACCTTCCACAGAAACGGCTCCTCTCCAGGAAGGCTCCCTTTATCAACTCAAGGGAGGAAAGAGACCTAAGAACTTGCCCTGGATGCTCCAATCCAGTGAACCCAGACTTCTCAGTTTTTCAGCTAATGGCCTCCAGCTCAACTCCAAGCAGAAAGGAGACGCAAGAAACTCAAGAATGTGCCCTGGATTTTCCCAATTCAGCGAACCCAAGATTCCTCTCTGTGCTACTGCTCGACTGCTCGATCTCTCTCTCTCCCTGAACAAAGGCCCAAACTTTGTTTCAGTGAACACCTTTTTCCTCTCTCTAAACCCGTGGAGATCCCCTTTTGGTTGCTCGACCTGAATCCTGATTACACCCGAGGAAAGAAGCGTTTCCTCCTGTTTTCTTCCAATTCCCCGTCGACCAACTACCAGGCCTTCCCACTGGGACCAGGAAAATCGAGGACTTGCAGACTGGCCCTATGATCAACTCATCAGCGCCTGAATCTATTTAAACCCACGTCCCAACTGGATCTTCAACACAACGGACTGCTCGACTACCTCTACGGTGAATTACCACACGGACGTAATTCCACCAAGTAAGGCTTAGACGTCTGGGTAGACAAAGAGTTAGGAAGTGATATTATGTGCATTAGATATAGGATACTATGTGTTCTTAACTAAGCTTAATATTACAAGTGTGTTCTTTAATTTTTCCTTGGTGTTAATCAACACCGATTGCATGTGCGCCGTTCTCTCTCTCCCCACTTAAGTTGCTTGGTGATATTGGTGGCTAGTAGTGTACGTAATGTGTGTTTTGTATTAACTGTTTCACCAACAGATTTTTGGACGTTGTGTTTGCGTTTGTCAAACATTGTGTGAAGTCTTTTCAGGTCAATTCATCACTGGATTCAAGTCGAGTGTAAGAAGTCCAAACCACTGGGAATAGTTCAGATTTAGGTCCGTGTGTGCTTCTGGCACAGAATTGATCGACCCTCTATTCCAGGGGTCGTCAATTAAGTTTGACCGCGGGCCAGATATTTTCCAAGCCATTACATGGCGGGCCACAACCGAAACAATAGCTAATTTAATTAATTAATATTGGGGGAGGGGTTATAATGAAAATGATAGGCGTTGTTGAAATGACAAATCAGACGCTATATCAGGGCTATAACGAGACATTCAAGCGGGCTGATGTAGGTTAAATTTGTAGACTGACCACTGGGGGCGCTATTAGTTATATGCCGACTTTTCCACTGTTGCTGTTAGGGGTCCCCACTTACCTCCTCTGAAAAAAATGACCAAAGTTTAAATTTTCTTTAAACTCATAACAATGAATCATCGTGCCCCCAGAGTGTGTGTGTGTATTTTTTGAGCTCTTTGGCTTCTTCCTTGTCCAAGATATGGGCTTTTAAAGGAATTGAATTTCGGTCAAAATTGTCAAAATGACTCCAAACTTGCACCAAAGAATCCTGGTGCCATGGGGATGTTGTGTGTGAATTTGGGGCTTTTTATGTGTTTCCTATGCCAAGATATGGCCCATCCAAAAAAAAGTCAAAGTGGATAAGGGTCCCCCCTTACCTCCTCTGAAAAAAATGACCAATATTTAAATTTTTTTTAAACTCATACCAATGAATCATCGTGCCCCCCAGAGTGTGTGTGGATTTTTTGAGCTCTTAAGCTTCCTCCTTGTCCAAGATATGGGCTTTTAAAGGAATTGGATTTCAGTCAAAATTGTCAAAATGACTCCAAACTTGCACCAAAGAATCCTGGTGCCATGGGGATGTTGTGTGTGAATTTGGGGCTTTTTGTGTGTTCCCTAGGCCAAGATATGGCCCATCCAAAAAAAAGTCAAAGTGGATAAGGGTCCCCCCTTACCTAAAAAAATGACCAAAATTTAATTTTTTTTTAAACTCATACCAATGAATCATCGTGCCCCCCAGAGTGTGTTTGTGTATTTTTTGAGCTCTTTAGCTTCTTCCTTGTCCAAGATATGGGCTTTTTAAGGAATTGGAATTTGGACAAAATTGTCAAAATGACTCCAAACTTGCACCAAATAATCCTGGTGCAATGGGGATGTTTTGTGTGAATTTGGGGCTTTTTATGTGTTTCCTATGCAAAGATATGGCCCATCCAAAAAAAAGTCAAAGTGGATAAGGGTCCCCCCTTACCTCCCCTGAAAAAAATGCCAAAATTTTTTTTTTTTTTTAAACTCATACCAATGAATAATCGTGCCCCCCAGTGTGTGTTTGTGTATTTTTTGAGCTCTTTAGCTTCTTCCTTGTCCAAGATATGGGCTTTTTATGTGTTTCCTAGGCCAAGATATGGCCCATCCAAAAAAAAGTCAAAGTGGATAAGGGTCCCCCCTTACCTCCCCTGAAAAAAATGACCAAAATTTTTTTTTTTTTAAAACTCATACCAATGAATCATCTGCCCCCCAGACTGTGTTTGTGTATATTTTGAGCTCTTTAGCTTCTTCCTTGTCCAAGATATGGGCTTTTAAAGGAATTAAATTTCGGTCAAAATTGTCAAAATGACTCCAAACTTGCACCAAAGAATCCTGGTGCCATGGGGATGTTGTGTGTGAATTTGGGGCTTTTTATGTGTTTCCTAGGCCAAGATATGGCCCATCCAAAAAAAAGTCAAAGTGGATAAGGGTCCCCCTTTACCTCCTCTGTAAAAAATAACCAAAATTTAAATTTTTTTTAAACGCATAGCAATGAATCATCGTGCCCCCCAGAGTGTGTTTGTGTATTTTTTGAGCTCTTTAGCTTCTTCATTGTCCAAGATATGGGCTTTTAAAGGAATTGAATTTCGGTCAAAATTGTCAAAATGACTCCAAACTTGCACCAAAGAATCCTGGTGCCATGGGGATGTTGTGTGTGAATTTGCGGCTTTTTATGTGTTTTCTATGCCAAGATTTGGCCCATCCAAAATAAAGTCAAAGTGGATAAGGGTCCCCCTTTACCTCCTCTGAAAAAAATGACCAAAATTTAAATTTTCTTTAAACGCATACCAATGAATCATCGTGCACCCCAGAGTGTGTGTGTGGATTTTTTGAGCTCTTAAGCTTCCTCCTTGTCCGAGATATGGGCCTTTTAAAGGAATTAAATTTCAGTCAAAATTGTCAAAATGACTCCAAACTTGCACCAAAGAATCCTGGTGCCATGGGGATGTTGTGTGTGAATTTGGGGCTTTTTATGTGTTTCCTAGGCCAAGATATGGCCCATCCAAAAAAAAGTCAAAGTGGATAAGGGTCCCCCCTTACCTCCCCTGAAAAAAATGACCAAAATTTTTTTTTTTTTAAAACTCATACCAATGAATCATCTGCCCCCCAGACTGTGTTTGTGTATATTTTGAGCTCTTTAGCTTCTTCCTTGTCCAAGATATGGGCTTTTAAAGGAATTAAATTTCGGTCAAAATTGTCAAAATGACTCCAAACTTGCACCAAAGAATCCTGGTGCCATGGGGATGTTGTGTGTGAATTTGGGGCTTTTTATGTGTTTCCTAGGCCAAGATATGGCCCATCCAAAAAAAAGTCAAAGTGGATAAGGGTCCCCCTTTACCTCCTCTGTAAAAAATAACCAAAATTTAAATTTTTTTTAAACGCATAGCAATGAATCATCGTGCCCCCCAGAGTGTGTTTGTGTATTTTTTGAGCTCTTTAGCTTCTTCATTGTCCAAGATATGGGCTTTTAAAGGAATTGAATTTCGGTCAAAATTGTCAAAATGACTCCAAACTTGCACCAAAGAATCCTGGTGCCATGGGGATGTTGTGTGTGAATTTGCGGCTTTTTATGTGTTTTCTATGCCAAGATTTGGCCCATCCAAAATAAAGTCAAAGTGGATAAGGGTCCCCCTTTACCTCCTCTGAAAAAAATGACCAAAATTTAAATTTTCTTTAAACGCATACCAATGAATCATCGTGCACCCCAGAGTGTGTGTGTGGATTTTTTGAGCTCTTAAGCTTCCTCCTTGTCCGAGATATGGGCCTTTTAAGGAATTGGAATTTGGACAAAATTGTCAAAATGACTCCAAACTTGCACCAAAGAATCCTGGTGCCATGGGGATGTTGTGTGTGAATTTGGGGCTTTTTATGTGTTTCCTATGCCAAGATATGGCCCATCCAAAAAAAAGTCATAGTGGATAATGGTCCCCCCTAACCTCCTCTGAAAAAAATGACCAAAATTTAAATTTTCTTTAAACGTATACCAATGAATCATCGTGCACCCCAGAGTGTGTGTGTTGATTTTTTGAGCTCTTAAGCTTCCTCCTTGTCCAAGATATGGGCTTTTAAAGGAATTGGATTTCAGTCAAAATTGTCAAAATGACTCCAAACTTGCACCAAAGAATCCTGGTGCCATGGGGATGTTGTGTGTGAATTTGGGGCTTTTTGTGTGTTCCCTAGGCCAAGATATGGCCCATCCAAAAAAAAGTCAAAGTGGATAAGGGTCCCCCCTTACCTCCTCTGAAAAAAATGACCAAAATTTTATTTTTTTTAAACTCATACCAATGAATCATCGTGCCCCCCAGAGTGTGTTTGTGTATTTTTTGAGCTCTTTAGCTTCTTCCTTGTCCAAGATATGGGCTTTTTAAGGAATTGGAATTGGGACAAATTTGTCAAAATGACTCCAAACTTGCACCAAAGAATCCCGGTGCCATGGGGATGTTGTGTGTGAATTTGGGGCTTTTTATGTGTTTCCTAGGCCAAGATATGGCCCATCCAAAAAAAGTCAAAGTGGATAAGGGTCCCCCCTTACCTCTTCTGAAAAAAATGACCAAAATCTATATTTCTTTAAACGCATATCAATGAATCATCTTGCCCCCCAGAGTGTGTTTGTGTATTTTTTGAGCTCTTAAGCTTCCTCCTTGTCCAAGATATGGGCTTATAAAGGAATTGGATTTCAGTCAAAATTGTCAAAATGACTCCAAACTTGCACCAAAGAATCCTGGTGTCATGGGGATGTTGTGTGTGAATTTGGGGCTTTTTGTGTGTTCCCTAGGCCAAGATATGGCCCATCCAAAAAAAATCAAAGTGGATAAGGGTCCCCCCTTACCTCCTCTGAAAAAAATGACCAAAATTTAAATTTTCTTTAAACTCATACCAATGAATCATCGTGCACCCCAGAGTGTGTGTGTGGATTTTTTGAGCTCTTAAGCTTCCTCCTTGTCCAAGATATGGGCTTTTAAAGGAATTGGATTTCAGTCAAAATTGTCAAAATGACTCCAAACTTGCACCAAAGAATCCTGGTGTCATGGGGATGTTGTGTGTGAATTTGGGGCTTTTTGTGTGTTCCCTAGGCCAAGATATGGCCCATCCAAAAAAAATCAAAGTGGATAAGGGTCCCCCCTTACCTCCTCTGAAAAAAATGACCAAAATTTAAATTTTCTTTAAACTCATACCAATGAATCATCGTGCACCCCAGAGTGTGTGTGTGGATTTTTTGAGCTCTTAAGCTTCCTCCTTGTCCAAGATATGGGCTTATAAAGGAATTGGATTTCAGTCAAAATTGTCAAAATGACTCCAAACTTGCACCAAAGAATCCTGGTGTCATGGGGATGTTGTGTGTGAATTTGGGGCTTTTTGTGTGTTCCCTAGGCCAAGATATGGCCCATCCAAAAAAAATCAAAGTGGATAAGGGTCCCCCCTTACCTCCTCTGAAAAAAATGACCAAAATTTAAATTTTCTTTAAACTCATACCAATGAATCATCGTGCACCCCAGAGTGTGTGTGTGGATTTTTTGAGCTCTTAAGCTTCCTCCTTGTCCAAGATATGGGCTTTTAAAGGAATTGGATTTCAGTCAAAATTGTCAAAATGACTCCAAACTTGCACCAAAGAATCCTGGTGCCATGGGGATGTTGTGTGTGAATTTGGGGCTTTTTATGTGTTTCCTAGGCCAAGATATGGCCCATCCAAAAAAAAGTCAAAGTGGATAAGGGTCCCCCCTTACCTCCTCTGAAAAAAATGACCAAAATTTTAATTTTCTTTAAACTCATACCAATAAATAATCGTGCCCCCCAGAGTGTGTGTGTGGATTTTTTGAGCTCTTTAGCTTCCTCCTTGTCCAAGACATCAGCTTTTAAAGGAATTGGATTTCGGTCAAAATTGTCAAAATGACTCCAAACTTGCACCAAAGAATCCTGGTGCCATGGGGATGTTTTGTGTGAATTTGGGGCTTTCTATGTGTTTCCTAGGCCAAGATATGGCCCATCCAAAAAAAAGTCAAAGTGGATAAGGGTCCCCCCTTACCTCCTCTGAAAAAAATGACCAAAATTTAAATTTTCTTTAGAGGCAGTAGCTCAGTGGGTAGAGCTTCCGCTTGGGAACTGGAGGATCGCCGGTTCGAGTCCCTGCCAAGGTGCCCCTGAGCAAGGCACCGAACCCTCAATTGCTCCCCACTCTGCGTAGGGTGGTAATGTAATGTAAGTCGCTTTGGATAAAAGCGTCTGCCAAAATGCTCGTAATGTAAATGTAATGTAATGTGCACCCCAGAGTGTGTTTGTGGATTTTTTGAGCTCTTAAGCTTCCTCCTTGTCCAAGATATGGGCTTTTAAAGGAATTGGATTTCAGTCAAAATTGTCAAAATGACTCCAAACTTGCACCAAAGAATCCTGGTGCCATGGGGATGTTGTGTGTGAATTTGGGGCTTTTTGTGTGTTCACTAGGCCAAGATATGGCCCATCCAAAAAAAAGTCAAAGTGGATAAGGGTCCCCCCTTACCTCCTCTGAAAAAAAATGACCAAAATTTAAATTTTTTTTAAACTCATACCAATGAATCATCGTGCACCCCAGAGTGTGTTTGTGTATTTTTTGAGCTCTTTAGCTTCTTCCTTGTCCAAGATATGGGCTTTTTAAGGAATTGGAATTGGGACAAAATTGTCAAAATGACTCCAAACTTGCACCAAAGAATTCTGGTGCCATGGGGATGTTTTGTGTGAATTTGGGGCTTTTTGTGTGTTCCCTAGGCCAAGATATGGCCCATCCAAAAAAAATCAAAGTGGATAAGGGTCCCCCCTTACCTCCTCTGAAAAAAATGACCAAAATTTTAATTTTTTTTAAACTCATACCAATGAATCATCTTGCCCCCCAGAGTGTGTGTGGGTATTTTTTGAGCTCTTTAGTTTCTTCCTTGTCCAAGATTTGGGCTTTTAAAGGAATTGGATTTCAGTCAAAATTGCGAAAATGACTCCAAACGTGCACCAAAGAATCCTGGTGCCATGGGGATGTTGTGTGTGAATTTGGGGCTTTTTGTGTGTTCCCTAGGCCAAGATATGGCCCATCCAAAAAAAAGTCAAAGTGGATAAGGGTCCCCCCTTACCTCCCCTGAAAAAAATTACCAAAATTTAAATTTTTTTTAAACTCATACCAATGAATCATCGTGCCCCCCAGAGTGTGTTTGTGTATTTTTTGAGCTCTTTACCTTCTTCCTTGTCCAAGATATGGGCTTTTAAAGGAATTGAATTTCGGTCAAAATTGTCAAAATGACTCCAAACTTGCACCAAAGAATTCTGGTGCCATGGGGATGTTTTGTGTGAATTTGGGGCTTTTTGTGTGTTCCCTAGGCCAAGATATGGCTCATCCAAAAAAAAAATCAAAGTGGATAAGGGTCCCCCCTTACCTCCTCTGAAAAAAATGACCAAAATTGTAATTTTTTTTAAACTCATACCAATGAATCATCGTGCCCCCCAGAGTGTGTTTGTGTATTTTTTGAGCTCTTAAGCTTCCTCCTTGTCCAAGATATGGGCTTTTAAAGGAATTGGATTTCAGTCAAAATTGTCAAAATGACTCCAAACTTGCACCAAAGAATGCTGGTGTCATGGGGATGTTGTGTGTGAATTTGGGGCTTTTTGTGTGTTCCCTAGGCCAAGATATGGCCCATCCAAAAAAAATCAAAGTGGATAAGGGTCCCCCCTTACCTCCTCTGAAAAAAATGACCAAAATTAAAATTTTCTTTAAACTCATACCAATGAATCATCTTGCCCCCCAGAGTGTGTGTGGGTATTTTTTGAGCTCTTTAGTTTCTTCCTTGTCCAAGATTTGGGCTTTTAAAGGAATTGGATTTCAGTCAAAATTGCGAAAATGACTCCAAACGTGCACCAAAGAATCCTGGTGCCATGGGGATGTTGTGTGTGAATTTGGGGCTTTTTGTGTGTTCCCTAGGCCAAGATATGGCCCATCCAAAAAAAAGTCAAAGTGGATAAGGGTCCCCCCTTACCTCCCCTGAAAAAAATTACCAAAATTTAAATTTTTTTTAAACTCATACCAATGAATCATCGTGCCCCCCAGAGTGTGTTTGTGTATTTTTTGAGCTCTTTACCTTCTTCCTTGTCCAAGATATGGGCTTTTAAAGGAATTGAATTTCGGTCAAAATTGTCAAAATGACTCCAAACTTGCACCAAAGAATTCTGGTGCCATGGGGATGTTTTGTGTGAATTTGGGGCTTTTTGTGTGTTCCCTAGGCCAAGATATGGCTCATCCAAAAAAAAAATCAAAGTGGATAAGGGTCCCCCCTTACCTCCTCTGAAAAAAATGACCAAAATTGTAATTTTTTTTAAACTCATACCAATGAATCATCGTGCCCCCCAGAGTGTGTTTGTGTATTTTTTGAGCTCTTAAGCTTCCTCCTTGTCCAAGATATGGGCTTTTAAAGGAATTGGATTTCAGTCAAAATTGTCAAAATGACTCCAAACTTGCACCAAAGAATGCTGGTGTCATGGGGATGTTGTGTGTGAATTTGGGGCTTTTTGTGTGTTCCCTAGGCCAAGATATGGCCCATCCAAAAAAAATCAAAGTGGATAAGGGTCCCCCCTTACCTCCTCTGAAAAAAATGACCAAAATTAAAATTTTCTTTAAACTCATACCAATGAATCATCGTGCACCCCAGAGTGTGTTTGTGGATTTTTTGAGCTCTTTAGCTTCTTCCTTGTCCAAGATATGGGCTTTTTAAGGAATTGGAATTGGGACAAATTTGTCAAAATGACTCCAAACTTGCACCAAAGAATCCTGGTGCCATGGGGATGTTGTGTGTGAATTTCGGGCTTTTTATGTGTTTCCTAGGCCAAGATATGGCCCATCCAAAAAAAAGTCAAAGTGGATAAGGGTCCCCCCTTACCTCCTCTGAAAAAAATGACCAAAATTTTAATTTTCTTTAAACTCATACCAATAAATAATCCTGCCCCCAAGAGTGTGTGTGTGGATTTTTTGAGCTCTTTAGCTTCCTCCTTGTCCAAGATATGGGCTTTTAAAGGAATTGGATTTCGGTCAAAATTGTCAAAATGACTCCAAACTTGCACCAAAGAATCCTGGTGCCATGGGGATGTTTTGTGTGAATTTGGGGCTTTTTATGTGTTTCCTATGCCAAGATATGGCCCATCCAAAAAAAAGGCAAAGTGGATAAGGGTCCCCCCTTACCTCCTCTGAAAAAAATGACCAAAATTTAAATTTTCTTTAGAGGCAGTAGCTCAGTGGGTAGAGCTTCCGCATGGGAACTGGAGGATCGCCGGTTCGAGTCCCTGCCAAGGTGCCCCTGAGCAAGGCACCGAACCCTCAATTGCTCCCCCCTCTTCGTAGGGTGGTAATGTAATGTAAGTCGCTTTGGATAAAAGCGTCTGCCAAAATGCTCGTAATGTAAATGTAATGTAATGTGCACCCCAGAGTGTGTTTGTGGATTTTTTGAGCTCTTAAGCTTCCTCCTTGTCCAAGATATGGGCTTTTAAAGGAATTGGATTTCAGTCAAAATTGTCAAAATGACTCCAAACTTGCACCAAAGAATCCTGGTGCCATGGGGATGTTGTGTGTGAATTTGGGGCTTTTTGTGTGTTCACTAGGCCAAGATATGGCCCATCCAAAAAAAAGTCAAAGTGGATAAGGGTCCCCCCTTACCTCCTCTGAAAAAAATGACCAAAATTTAAATTTTTTTTAAACTCATACCAATGAATCATCTTGCCCCCCAGAGTGTGTGTGGGTATTTTTTGAGCTCTTTAGTTTCCTCCTTGTCCAAGATTTGGGCTTTTAAAGGAATTGGATTTCAGTCAAAATTGCCAAAATGACTCCAAACGTGCACCAAAGAATCCTATTGCCATGGGGATGTTGTGTGTGAATTTGGGGCTTTTTATGTGTTTCCTAGGCCAAGATATGGCCCATCCAAAAAAAGTCAAAGTGGATAAGGGTCCCCCCTTACCTCTTCTGAAAAAAATTACCAAAATTTAAATTTTTTTTTAACTCATATCAATGAATCATCTTGCCCCCCAGAGTGTGTGTGGGTATTTTTTGAGCTCTTTAGTTTCCTCCTTGTCCAAGATTTGGGCTTTTAAAGGAATTGGATTTCAGTCAAAATTGTCAAAATGACTCCAAACTTGCACCAAAGAATGCTGGTGTCATGGGGATGTTGTGTGTGAATTTGGGGCTTTTTGTGTGTTCCCTAGGCCAAGATATGGCCCATCCAAAAAAAATCAAAGTGGATAAGGGTCCCCCCTTACCTCCTCTGAAAAAAATGACCAAAATTAAAATTTTCTTTAAACTCATACCAATGAATCATCTTGCCCCCCAGAGTGTGTGTGGGTATTTTTTGAGCTCTTTAGTTTCTTCCTTGTCCAAGATTTGGGCTTTTAAAGGAATTGGATTTCAGTCAAAATTGCGAAAATGACTCCAAACGTGCACCAAAGAATCCTGGTGCCATGGGGATGTTGTGTGTGAATTTGGGGCTTTTTGTGTGTTCCCTAGGCCAAGATATGGCCCATCCAAAAAAAAGTCAAAGTGGATAAGGGTCCCCCCTTACCTCCCCTGAAAAAAATTACCAAAATTTAAATTTTTTTTAAACTCATACCAATGAATCATCGTGCCCCCCAGAGTGTTTGTGTATTTTTTGAGCTCTTTACCTTCTTCCTTGTCCAAGATATGGGCTTTTAAAGGAATTGAATTTCGGTCAAAATTGTCAAAATGACTCCAAACTTGCACCAAAGAATTCTGGTGCCATGGGGATGTTTTGTGTGAATTTGGGGCTTTTTGTGTGTTCCCTAGGCCAAGATATGGCTCATCCAAAAAAAAAATCAAAGTGGATAAGGGTCCCCCCTTACCTCCTCTGAAAAAAATGACCAAAATTGTAATTTTTTTTAAACTCATACCAATGAATCATCGTGCCCCCCAGAGTGTGTTTGTGTATTTTTTGAGCTCTTAAGCTTCCTCCTTGTCCAAGATATGGGCTTTTAAAGGAATTGGATTTCAGTCAAAATTGTCAAAATGACTCCAAACTTGCACCAAAGAATGCTGGTGTCATGGGGATGTTGTGTGTGAATTTGGGGCTTTTTGTGTGTTCCCTAGGCCAAGATATGGCCCATCCAAAAAAAATCAAAGTGGATAAGGGTCCCCCCTTACCTCCTCTGAAAAAAATGACCAAAATTAAAATTTTCTTTAAACTCATACCAATGAATCATCGTGCACCCCAGAGTGTGTTTGTGGATTTTTTGAGCTCTTTAGCTTCTTCCTTGTCCAAGATATGGGCTTTTTAAGGAATTGGAATTGGGACAAATTTGTCAAAATGACTCCAAACTTGCACCAAAGAATCCTGGTGCCATGGGGATGTTGTGTGTGAATTTCGGGCTTTTTATGTGTTTCCTAGGCCAAGATATGGCCCATCCAAAAAAAAGTCAAAGTGGATAAGGGTCCCCCCTTACCTCCTCTGAAAAAAATGACCAAAATTTTAATTTTCTTTAAACTCATACCAATAAATAATCCTGCCCCCAAGAGTGTGTGTGTGGATTTTTTGAGCTCTTTAGCTTCCTCCTTGTCCAAGATATGGGCTTTTAAAGGAATTGGATTTCGGTCAAAATTGTCAAAATGACTCCAAACTTGCACCAAAGAATCCTGGTGCCATGGGGATGTTTTGTGTGAATTTGGGGCTTTTTATGTGTTTCCTATGCCAAGATATGGCCCATCCAAAAAAAAGGCAAAGTGGATAAGGGTCCCCCCTTACCTCCTCTGAAAAAAATGACCAAAATTTAAATTTTCTTTAGAGGCAGTAGCTCAGTGGGTAGAGCTTCCGCATGGGAACTGGAGGATCGCCGGTTCGAGTCCCTGCCAAGGTGCCCCTGAGCAAGGCACCGAACCCTCAATTGCTCCCCCCTCTTCGTAGGGTGGTAATGTAATGTAAGTCGCTTTGGATAAAAGCGTCTGCCAAAATGCTCGTAATGTAAATGTAATGTAATGTGCACCCCAGAGTGTGTTTGTGGATTTTTTGAGCTCTTAAGCTTCCTCCTTGTCCAAGATATGGGCTTTTAAAGGAATTGGATTTCAGTCAAAATTGTCAAAATGACTCCAAACTTGCACCAAAGAATCCTGGTGCCATGGGGATGTTGTGTGTGAATTTGGGGCTTTTTGTGTGTTCACTAGGCCAAGATATGGCCCATCCAAAAAAAAGTCAAAGTGGATAAGGGTCCCCCCTTACCTCCTCTGAAAAAAATGACCAAAATTTAAATTTTTTTTAAACTCATACCAATGAATCATCTTGCCCCCCAGAGTGTGTGTGGGTATTTTTTGAGCTCTTTAGTTTCCTCCTTGTCCAAGATTTGGGCTTTTAAAGGAATTGGATTTCAGTCAAAATTGCCAAAATGACTCCAAACGTGCACCAAAGAATCCTATTGCCATGGGGATGTTGTGTGTGAATTTGGGGCTTTTTATGTGTTTCCTAGGCCAAGATATGGCCCATCCAAAAAAAGTCAAAGTGGATAAGGGTCCCCCCTTACCTCTTCTGAAAAAAATTACCAAAATTTAAATTTTTTTTTAACTCATATCAATGAATCATCTTGCCCCCCAGAGTGTGTTTGTGTATTTTTTGAGCTCTTAAGCTTCCTCCTTGTCCAAGATATGGGCTTTTAAAGGAATTGGATTTCAGTCAAAATTGTCAAAATGACTCCAAACTTGCACCAAAGAATCCTGGTGTCATGGGGATGTTGTGTGTGAATTTGGGGCTTTTTGTGTGTTCCCTAGGCCAAGATATGGCCCATCCAAAAAAAATCAAAGTGGATAAGGGTCCCCCCTTACCTCCTCTGAAAAAAATGACCAAAATTTAAATTTTCTTTAAACTCATACCAATGAATCATCGTGCACCCCAGAGTGTGTGTGTGGATTTTTTGAGCTCTTAAGCTTCCTCCTTGTCCAAGATATGGGCTTTTAAAGGAATTGGATTTCAGTCAAAATTGTCAAAATGACTCCAAACTTGCACCAAAGAATCCTGGTGCCATGGGGATGTTGTGTGTGAATTTGGGGCTTTTTGTGTGTTCCCTAGGCCAAGATATGGCCCATCCAAAAAAAAGTCAAAGTGGATAAGCGTCCCCCCTTACCTCCTCTGAAAAAAATGACCAAAATTTTAATTTTTTTTAAACTCATACCAATGAATCATCGTGCCCCCCAGAGTGTGTTTGTGTATTTTTTGAGCTCTTTAGCTTCTTCCTTGTCCAAGATATGGGCTTTTTAAGGAATTGGAATTGGGACAAATTTGTCAAAATGACTCCAAACTTGCACCAAAGAATCCTGGTGCCATGGGGATGTTGTGTGTGAATTTGGGGCTTTTTATGTGTTCCCTAGGCCAAGATATGGCCCATCCAAAAAAAAGTCAAAGTGGATAAGGGTCCCCCCTTACCTCCTCTGAAAAAAATGACCAAAATTTTAATTTTCTTTAAACTCATACCAATAAATAATCGTGCCCCCCAGAGTGTGTGTGTGGATTTTTTGAGCTCTTTAGCTTCCTCCTTGTCCAAGACATCGGCTTTTAAAGGAATTGGATTTCGGTCAAAATTGTCAAAATGACTCCAAACTTGCACCAAAGAATCCTGGTGCCATGGGGATGTTTTGTGTGAATTTGGGGCTTTTTATGTGTTTCCTATGCCAAGATATGGCCCATCCAAAAAAAAGTCAAAGTGGATAAGGGTCCCCCCTTACCTCCTCTGAAAAAAATGACCAAAATTTAAATTTTCTTTAGAGGCAGTAGCTCAGTGGGTAGAGCTTCCGCTTGGGAACTGGAGGATTGCCGGTTCGAGTCCCTGCCAAGATGCCCCTGAGCAAGGCACCGAACCCTCAATTGCTCCCCACTCTGCGTAGGGTGGTAATGTAATGTAAGTCGCTTTGGATAAAAGCGTCTGCCAAAATGCTCGTAATGTAAATGTAATGTAATGTGCACCCCAGAGTGTGTTTGTGGATTTTTTGAGCTCTTTAGCTTCCTCCTTGTCCAAGATATGGGCTTTTAAAGAAATTGGATTTCAGTCAAAATTGTCAAAATGACTCCAAACTTGCACCAAAGAATCCTGGTGCCATGGGGATGTTGTGTGTGAATTTGGGGCTTTTTGTGTGTTCACTAGGCCAAGATATGGCCCATCCAAAAAAAAGTCAAAGTGGATAAGGGTCCCCCCTTACCTCCTCTGAAAAAAATGACCAAAATTAAAATTTTCTTTAAACTCATACCAATGAATCATCGTGCACCCCAGAGTGTGTTTGTGGATTTTTTGAGCTCTTTAGCTTCTTCCTTGTCCAAGATATGGGCTTTTTAAGGAATTGGAATTGGGACAAATTTGTCAAAATGACTCCAAACTTGCACCAAAGAATCCTGGTGCCATGGGGATGTTGTGTGTGAATTTGGGGCTTTTTATGTGTTTCCTAGGCCAAGATATGGCCCATCCAAAAAAAAGTCAAAGTGGATAAGGGTCCCCCCTTACCTCCTCTGAAAAAAATGACCAAAATTTTAATTTTCTTTAAACTCATACCAATAAATAATCCTGCCCCCCAGAGTGTGTGTGTGGATTTTTTGAGCTCTTTAGCTTCCTCCTTGTCCAAGATATGGGCTTTTAAAGGAATTGGATTTCGGTCAAAATTGTCAAAATGACTCCAAACTTGCACCAAAGAATCCTGGTGCCATGGGGATGTTTTGTGTGAATTTGGGGCTTTTTATGTGTTTCCTATGCCAAGATATGGCCCATCCAAAAAAAAGTCAAAGTGGATAAGGGTCCCCCCTTACCTCCTCTGAAAAAAATGACCAAAATTTTAATTTTCTTTAAACTCATACCAATAAATAATCCTGCCCCCCAGAGTGTGTGTGTGGATTTTTTGAGCTCTTTAGCTTCCTCCTTGTCCAAGATATGGGCTTTTAAAGGAATTGGATTTCGGTCAAAATTGTCAAAATGACTCCAAACTTGCACCAAAGAATCCTGGTGCCATGGGGATGTTTTGTGTGAATTTGGGGCTTTTTATGTGTTTCCTATGCCAAGATATGGCCCATCCAAAAAAAAGTCAAAGTGGATAAGGGTCCCCCCTTACCTCCTCTGAAAAAAATGACCAAAATTTTAATTTTCTTTAGAGGCAGTAGCTCAGTGGGTAGAGCTTCGAGCTTGGGAACTGGAGGATCGCCGGTTCGAGTCCCTGCCAAGGTGCCCCTGAGCAAGGCACCGAACCCTCAATTGCTCCCCCCTCTTCGTAGGGTGGTAATGTAATGTAAGTCGCTTTGGATAAAAGCGTCTGCCAAAATGCTCGTAATGTAAATGTAATGTAATGTGCACCCCAGAGTGTGTTTGTGGATTTTTTGAGCTCTTAAGCTTCCTCCTTGTCCAAGATATGGGCTTTTAAAGGAATTGGATTTCAGTCAAAATTGTCAAAATGACTCCAAACTTGCACCAAAGAATCCTGGTGCCATGGGGATGTTGTGTGTGAATTTGGGGCTTTTTGTGTGTTCACTAGGCCAAGATATGGCCCATCCAAAAAAAGTCAAAGTGGATAAGGGTCCCCCCTTACCTCCTCTGAAAAAAATGACCAAAATTTAAATTTTCTTTAGAGGCAGTAGCTCAGTGGGTAGAGCTTCCGCTTGGGAACTGGAGGATCGCCGGTTCGAGTCCCTGCCAAGGTGCCCCTGAGCAAGGCACCGAACCCTCAATTGCTCCCCCCTCTTCGTAGGGTGGTAATGTAATGTAAGTCGCTTTGGATAAAAGCGTCTGCCAAAATGCTCGTAATGTAAATGTAATGTAATGTGCACCCCAGAGTGTGTTTGTGGATTTTTTGAGCTCTTAAGCTTCCTCCTTGTCCAAGATATGGGCTTTTAAAGGAATTGGATTTCAGTCAAAATTGTCAAAATGACTCCAAACTTGCACCAAAGAATCCTGGTGCCATGGGGATGTTGTGTGTGAATTTGGGGCTTTTTGTGTGTTCACTAGGCCAAGATATGGCCCATCCAAAAAAAGTCAAAGTGGATAAGGGTCCCCCCTTACCTCCTCTGAAAAAAATGACCAAAATTTTAATTTTTTTAAACTCATACCAATGAATCATCGTGCCCCCCAGAGTGTGTGTGGGTATTTTTTGAGCTCTTTAGTTTCTTCCTTGTCCAAGATATGGGCTTTTTAAGGAATTGGAATTGGGACAAAATTGTCAAAATGACTCCAAACTTGCACCAAAGAATTCTGGTTCCATGGGGATGTTTTGTTTGAACTTGGGGCTTTTTGTGTGTTCCCTAGGCCAAGATATGGCCCATCCAAAAAAAAAATCAAAGTGGATAAGGGTCCCCCCTTACCTCCTCTGAAAAAAATGACCAAAATTGTAATTTTTTTTAAACTCATACCAATGAATCATCGTGCCCCCCAGAGTGTGTGTGGGTATTTTTTGAGCTCTTTAGTTTCTTCCTTGTCCAAGATTTGGGCTTTTTAAGGAATTGGATTTCAGTAAAAATTGCCAAAATGACTCCAAACATGCACCAAAGAATCCTGGTGCCATGGGGATGTTGTGTGTGAATTTGGGGCTTTTTGTGTGTTCCCTAGGCCAAGATATGGCCCATCCAAAAAAAAGTCAAAGTGGATAAGGGTCCCCCCTTACCTCCCCTGAAAAAAAATTACCAAAATTTAAATTTTTTTTAAACGCAAACCAATGAATCATCGTGCCCCCCAGAGTGTGTTTGTGGATTTTTTGAGCTCTTTAGCTTCTTCCTTGTCCAAGATATGGGCTTTTAAAGGAATTGAATTTCGGTCAAAATTGTCAAAATGACTCCAAACTTGCACCAAAGAATCCTGGTGCCATGGGGATGTTGTGTGTGAATTTGGGGCTTTTTGTGTGTTCCCTAGGCCAAGATATGGCCCATCCAAAAAAAAGTCAAAGGTGATAAGGGTCCCCCCTTACCTCCTCTGAAAAAATGACCAAAATTAAAATTTTCTTTAAACTCTAACCAATGAATCATCGTGCCCCCCAGAGTGTGTGTGTGGAATTTTTTGAGCTCTTTAGCTTCTTCCTTGTCCAAGATATGGGCTTTTAAAGGAATTGGACTTCAGTCAAAATTGTCAAAATGACTCCAAACTTGCACCAAAGAATCCTGGTGCCATGGGGATGTTGTGTGTGAATTTGGGGCTTTTTGTGTGTTCCCTAGGCCAAGATATGGCCCATCCAAAAAAAAGTCAAAGTGGATAAGGGTCCCCCCTTACCTCCTCTGAAAAAAATGACCAAAATTTAAATTTTCTTTAAACGCATACCAATGAATCATCGTGCACCCCAGAGTGTGAGTGTGGATTTTTTGAGCTCTTAAGCTTCCTCCTTGTCCAAGATATGGGCTGTAAAAGGAATTGGATTTCAGTCAAAATTGTCAAAATGACTCCAAACTTGCACCAACGAATCCTGGTGCCATGGGGATGTTGTGTGTGAATTTGGGGCTTTTTGTGTGTTCCCTAGGCCAAGATATGGCCCATCCAAAAAAAAGTCAAAGTGGATAAGGGTCCCCCCTTACCTCCTCTGAAAAAAATGACCAAAATTTATATTTTTTTAAACGCATAACAATGAATCATCGTGCCCCCCAGAGTGTGTTTGTGTATTTTTTGAGCTCTTAAGCTTCCTCCTTGTCCAAGATATGGGCTTTTAAAGGAATTGAATTTCGGTCAAAATGTCCAAATGACTCCAAACTTGCACCAAAGAATCCTGGTGCCATGGGGATGTTGTGTGTGAATTTGGGGCTTTTTATGTGTTTCCTATGCCAAGATATGGCCCATCCAAAAAAAAGTCAAAGTGGATAAGGGTCCCCCCTTACCTCCTCTGAAAAAAATGACCAAAATTTAAATTTTCTTTAAACGCATACCAATGAATCATCGTGCACCCCAGAGTGTGAGTGTGGATTTTTTGAGCTCTTAAGCTTCCTCCTTGTCCAAGATATGGGCTGTAAAAGGAATTGGATTTCAGTCAAAATTGTCAAAATGACTCCAAACTTGCACGAACGAATCCTGGTGCCATGGGGATGTTGTGTGTGAATTTGGGGCTTTTTGTGTGTTCCCTAGGCCAAGATATGGCCCATCCAAAAAAAAGTCAAAGTGGATAAGGGTCCCCCCTTACCTCCTCTGAAAAAAATGACCAAAATTTTAATTTTTTTTACACTCATACCAATGAATCATCGTGCACCCCAGAGTGTGTTTGTGTATTTTTTGAGCTCTTTAGCTTCTTCCTTGTCCAAGATATGGGCTTTTAAAGGAATTGGATTTCAGTCAAAATTGCCAAAATGACTCCAAACGTGCACCAAAGATACTGGTGCCATGGGGATGTTGTGTGTGAATTTGGGGCTTTTTGTGTGTTCCCTAGGCCAAGATATGGCCCATCCAAAAAAAAGTCAAAGTGGATAAGGGTCCCCCCTTACCTCCCCTGAAAAAAATGACCAAAATTTAAAAATTTCTTAAACTCATACCAATGAATCATCGTGCCCCCCAGAGTGTGTTTGTGTATTTTTTGAGCTCTTTAGCTACTTCCTTGTCCAAGATATGGGCTTTTAAAGGAATTGAATTTCGGTCAAAATTGTCAAAATGACTCCAAACTTGCACCAAAGAATCCTGGTGCCATGGGGATGTTGTGTGTGAATTTGGGGCTTTTTATGTGTTTCCTATGCCAAGATATGGCCCATCCAAAAAAAAGTCAAAGTGGATCACCTCCTCTGAAAAAAATGACCAACATTTTGATTTTTTTAAAACTCATACCAATGAATCATCGTGCCCCCCAGAGTGTGTTTGTGTATTTTTTGAGCTCTTTAGCTTCTTCCTTGTCCAAGATATGGGCTTTTTAAGGAATTGGAATTTGGACAAAATTGTCAAAATGACTCCAAACTTGCACCAAAGAATCCTGGTGCCATGGGGATGTTTTGTGTGAATTTGGGGCTTTTTATGTGTTTCCTATGCCAAGATATGGCCCATCCAAAAAAAAGTCAAAGTGGATAAGGGTCCCCCCTTACCTCCTCTGAAAAAAATGACCAAAATTTATATTTCTTTCAACGCATATCAATGAATCATCGTGCCCCCCAGAGTGTGTTTGTGTATTTTTTGAGCTCTTAAGCTTCCTCCTTGTCCAAGATATGGGCTTTTAAAGGAATTGAATTTCGGTCAAAATGTCCAAATGACTCCAAACTTGCACCAAAGAATCCTGGTGCCATGGGGATGTTGTGTGTGAATTTGGGGCTTTTTATGTGTTTCCTATGCCAAGATATGGCCCATCCAAAAAAAAGTCAAACTGGGTAAGGGTCCCCCCTTACATCCTCTGAAAAAAAGGACCACAATTTTAATTTTTTTTTTAACTCATACCAATGAATCATCGTGCCCCCCAGAGTGTGTTTGTGTATTTTTTGAGCTCTTTAGCTTCTTCCTTGTCCAAGATATGGGCTTTTAAAGGAATTGAATTTCGGTCAAAATTGTCAAAATGACTCCAAACTTGCACCAAAGAATCCTGGTGCCATGGGGATGTTGTGTGTGAATTTGGGGCTTTTTGTGTGTTCTCTAGGCCAAGATATGGCCCATCCAAAAAAAAGTCAAAGTGGATAAGGGTCCCCCCTTACCTCCTCTGAAAAAAATGACCAAAATTTAAATTTTCTTTAAACTCATACCAATGAATCATCGTGCCCCCCAGAGTGTGTGTGTGGATTTTTTGAGCTCTTTAGCTTCCTCTTTGTCCAAGATTTGGGCTTTTAAAGGAATTGGATTTCAGTCAAAATCGTCAAAATTACTCCAAACTTGCACCAAAGAATCCTGGTGCCATGGGGATGTTGTGTGTGAATTTGCGGCTTTTTGTGTGTTCCCTAGGCCAAGATATGGCCCATCCAAAATAAAGTCAGAGTGGATAAGGGTCCCCCCTTACCTCCTCTGAAAAAATGACCAAAATTTTAATTTTCTTTCAACTCATACCAATGAATAATCGTGCCCCCCAGAGTGTGTGTGTGGATTTTTTGAGCTCTTTAGCTTCTTCCTTGTCCAAGATATGGCTTTTAAAGGAATTGGATTTTGGTCAAAATTGTCAAAATGACTCCAAACTTGTACCAAAGAATCCTGGTGCTATGGGGATGTTGTGTGTGAATTTGGGGCTTTTTATTTGTTTCCTCGGCCAAGATATGGCCCATCCAAAATAAAGTCAAAGCGGATAAGGGTCCCCCCTTACCTCCTCTGAAAAAATGACCAAAATTTAAATTTTCTTTAAACTCATACCAATGAATCATCGTGCCCCCCAGAGTGTGTTTGTGAATTTTTTGAGCTATTTAGCTTCTTCCTTGTCCAAGATATGGGCTTTTAAAGGAATTGAATTTTGGTCAAAATTGTCAAAATGACTCCAAACTTGCACCAAAGAATCCTGGTGCCATGGGGATGTTTTGTGTGAATTTGGGGCTTGTTGTGTGTTTCCTAGGCCAAGATATGGCCCATCCAAAAAATAGTCAAAGTGGATAAGGGTCCCCCCTTACCTCCTCTGAAAAAAATGACCAAAGTTTAAATTTTCTTTAAACTCATAACAATGAATCATTGTGCCCCCCAGAGTGTGTGTGTGGATTTTTTGAGCTCTTTAGCTTCTTCCTTGTCCAAGATATGGCTTTTAAAGGAATTGGATTTTGGTCAAAATTGTCAAAATGACTCCAAACTTGCACCAAAGAATCCTGGTGCCATGGGGATGTTGTGTGTGAATTTGGGGCTTTTTATGTGTTTCCTATGCCAAGATATGGCCCATCCAAAAAAAAGTCAAAGTGGATAAGGGTCCCCCCTTACGTCCTCTGAAAAAAATGACCAAAGTTTAAATTTTCCTTAAACTCATACCAATGAATCATCGTGCCCCCCAGAGTGTGTGTGTGGATTTTTTGAGCTCTTTAGCTTCTTCCTTGTCCAAGATATGGGCTTTTAAAGGAATTGGATTTCAGTCAAAATTGTCAAAATGACTCCAAACTTGCACCAAAGAATCCTGGTGCCATGGGGATGTTGTGTGTGAATTTGCGGCTTTTTATGTGTTTTCTATGCCAAGATTTGGCCCATCCAAAAAAAAGTCAAAGTGGATAAGGGTCCCCCCTTACCTCCTCTGAAAAAAATGACCAAAATTTAAATTTTCTTTAAACTCATACCAATAAATCATCGTGCCCCCCAGAGTGTGTTTGTGTATTTTTTGAGCTCTTTAGTTTCTTCCTTGTCCAAGATATGGGCTTTTTAAGGAATTGGATTTCGGTCAAATTGTCAAAATGACTCCAAACTTGTACAAAAGAATTCTGGTGCCATGGGGATGTTGTGTGTGAATTTGGGGCTTTTTGTGTGTTTCCTAGGCCAAGATATGGCCCATCCATAAAAAAGTCAAAGTGGATAAGGGTCCCCCCTTACCTCCTCTGAAAAAAATTACCAAAATTTAAATTTTCTTTAAACTCATACCGATGAATCATCGTGCCCCCCAGAGTGTGTTTGTAGATTTTTTGAGCTCTTTAGCTTCTTCCTTGTCCAAGATATGGGCTTTTAAAGGAATTGGATTTCAGTCAAAATTGTCAAAATGACTCCAAACTTGTACCAAAGAATCCTGGTGCCACGGAGATGTTGTGTGTGAATTTGGGGCTTGTTGTGTGTTTCCTAGGCCAAGATATGGCCCATCCATAAAAAAGTCAAAGTGGATAAGGGTCCCCCCTGACCTCCTCTGAAAACAATTACCAAAATTTAAATTTTCTTTAAACTCATACCAATGAATCATCGTGCCCCCCAGAGTGTGTTTGTGTATTTTTTTTTAGCTCTTTAGCTTCTTCCTTGTCCAAGATATGGGCTTTTTAAGGAATTGGAAATGGGACAAAATTGTCAAAATGACTCCAAACTTGCACCAAAGAATCCTGGAGCCATGGGGATGTTGTGTGTGAATTTGGGGCTTTTTATGTGTTTCCTATGCCAAGATATGGCCCATCCAAAAAAAAGTCAAAGTGGATAAGGGTCCCCCCTTACCTCCTCTGAAAAAAATGACCAAAATTTATATTTCTTCAAACGCATATCAATGAATCATCGTGCCCCCCAGAGTGTGTTTGTGTATTTTTTGAGCTCTTAAGCTTCCTCCTTGTCCAAGATATGGGCTTTTAAAGGAATTGGATTTCGGTCAAAATTGTCAAAATGACTCCAAACTTGCACCAAAGAATCCTGGTGCCATGGGGATGTTGTGTGTGAATTTGGGGCTTTTTATGTGTTTCCTATGCCAAGATATGGCCCATCAAAAAAAAAGTCAAAGTGGATAAGGGTCCCCCCTTACGTCCTCTGAAAAAAATGACCAAAGTTTAAATTTTCCTTAAACTCATACCAATGAATCATCGTGCCCCCCAGAGTGTGTGTGTGGATTTTTTGAGCTCTTTAGCTTCTTCCTTGTCCAAGATATGGGCTTTTAAAGGAATTGGATTTCAGTCAAAATTGTCAAAATGACTCCAAACTTGCACCAAAGAATCCTGGTGCCATGGGGATGTTGTGTGTGAATTTGCGGCTTTTTATGTGTTTCCTATGCCAAGATTTGGCCCATCCAAAAAAAAGTCAAAGTGGATAAGGGTCCCCCCTTACCTCCTCTGAAAAAAATGACCAAAATTTAAATTTTCTTTAAACTCATACCAATAAATCATCGTGCCCCCCAGAGTGTGTTTGTGTATTTTTTGAGCTCTTTAGTTTCTTCCTTGTCCAAGATATGGGCTTTTTAAGGAATTGGATTTCGGTCAAAATTGTCAAAATGACTCCAAACTTGTACAAAAGAATTCTGGTGCCATGGGGATGTTGTGTGTGAATTTGGGGCTTTTTGTGTGTTTCCTAGGCCAAGATATGGCCCATCCATAAAAAAGTCAAAGTGGATAAGGGTCCCCCCTTACCTCCTCTGAAAAAAATTACCAAAATTTAAATTTTCTTTAAACTCATACCAACGAATCATCGTGCCCCCCAGAGTGTGTGTGTGGATTTTTTGAGCTCTTTAGCTTCTTCCTTGTCCAAGATATGGGCTTTTGAAGGAATTGGATTTCGGTCAAAATTGTCAAAATGACTCCAAACTTGCACCAAAGAATCCTGGTGCCATGGGGATGTTGTGTGTGAATTTGGGGCTTGTTGTGTGTTTCCTAGGCCAAGATATGGCCCATCCAAAAAAAAGTCAAAGTGGATAAGGGTCCCCCCTTACCTCCTCTAAAAAAAATGACCAACATTTTAATTTTTTTTAATCTCATACCAATGAATCACTGGCCCCCCAGAGTGTGTGTGTGGATTTTTTGAGCTCTTTAGCTTCTTCCTTGTCCAAGATATGGGCTTTTTAAGGAATTGGAAATGGGACAAAATTGTCAAAATGACTCCAAACTTGCACCAAAGAATCCTGGAGCCATGGGGATGTTGTGTGTGAATTTGGGGCTTTTTATGTGTTTCCTATGCCAAGATATGGCCCATCCAAAAAAAAGTCAAAGTGGATAAGGGTCCCCCCTTACCTCCTCTGAAAAAAATGACCAAAATTTATATTTCTTCAAACGCATATCAATGAATCTTCGTGCCCCCCAGAGTGTGTTTGTGTATTTTTTGAGCTCTTAAGCTTCCTCCTTGTCCAAGATATGGGCTTTTAAAGGAATTGGATTTCGGTCAAAATTGTCAAAATGACTCCAAACTTGCACCAAAGAATCCTGGTGCCATGGGGATGTTGTGTGTGAATTTGGGGCTTTTTATGTGTTTCCTATGCCAAGATATGGCCCATCCAAAAAAAAGTCAAAGTGGATAAGGGTCCCCCCTTACGTCCTCTGAAAAAAATGACCAAAGTTTAAATTTTCCTTAAACTCATACCAATGAATCATCGTGCCCCCCAGAGTGTGTGTGTGGATTTTTTGAGCTCTTTAGCTTCTTCCTTGTCCAAGATATGGGCTTTTAAAGGAATTGGATTTCGGTCAAAATTGTCAAAATGACTCCAAACTTGCACCAAAGAATCCTGGTGCCATGGGGATGTTGTGTGTGAATTTGCGGCTTTTTATGTGTTTTCTATGCCAAGATTTGGCCCATCCAAAAAAAAGTCAAAGTGGATAAGGGTCCCCCCTTACCTCCTCTGAAAAAAATGACCAAAATTTAAATTTTCTTTAAACTCATACCAATAAATCATCGTGCCCCCCAGAGTGTGTTTGTGTATTTTTTGAGCTCTTTAGTTTCTTCCTTGTCCAAGATATGGGCTTTTTAAGGAATTGGATTTCGGTCAAAATTGTCAAAATGACTCCAAACTTGTACAAAAGAATTCTGGTGCCATGGGGATGTTGTGTGTGAATTTGGGGCTTGTTGTGTGTTTCCTAGGCCAAGATATGGCCCATCCATAAAAAAGTCAAAGTGGATAAGGGTCCCCCCTTATCTCCTCTGAAAAAAATTACCAAAATTTAAATTTTCTTTAAACTCATACCGATGAATCATCGTGCCCCCCAGAGTGTGTTTGTGGATTTTTTGAGCTCTTTAGCTTCTTCCTTGTCCAAGATATGGGCTTTTAAAGGAATTGGAATTTGGACAAAATTGTCAAAATGACTCCAAACTTGCACCAAAGAATCCTGGTGCCATGGGGATGTTGTGTGTGAATTTTGGGCTTTTTGTGTGTTCCCTAGGCCAAGATATGGCCCATCCAAAAAAAAGTCAAAGTGGATAAGGGTCCCCCCTTACCTCCTCATAAAAAAATGACCAAAATTTAAATTTTCTTTAAACGCATACCAATGAATCATCGTGCACCCCAGAGTGTGTGTGTGGATTTTTTGAGCTCTTTAGCTTCTTCCTTGTCCAAGATATGGGCTTTTAAAGGAATTGGATTTCGGTCAAAATTGTCAAAATGACTCCAAACTTGCACCAAAGAATCCTGGTGCCATGGGGATGTTGTGTGTGAATTTGCGGCTTTTTATGTGTTTTCTATGCCAAGATTTGGCCCATCCAAAAAAAAGTCAAAGTGGATAAGGGTCCCCCCTTACCTCCTTTGAAAAAAATGACCAAAATTTAAATTTTCTTTAAACTCATACCAATGAATCATCGTGCCCCCCAGAGTGTGTGTGTGGATTTTTTGAGCTCTTTAGCTTCTTCCTTGTCCAAGATATGGGCTTTTAAAGGAATTGGAATTTGGACAAAATTGTCAAAATGACTCCAAACTTGCACCAAAGAATCCTGGTGCCATGGGGATGTTGTGTTTGAATTTGGGGCTTTTTGTGTGTTTCCTAGGCCAAGATATGGCCCATCCAAAAAAAGTCAAGGTGGATAAGGGTCCCCCCTTACCTCCTCTGAAAAGATGACCAAAATTAAAATTTTCTTTAAACTCATACCAATGAATCATCGTGCCCCCCAGAGTGTGTGTGTGGATTTTTTGAGCTCTTTAGCTTCTTCCTTGTACATGATATGGGCTTTTAAAGAAATTGGATTTCAGTCAAAATTGTCAAAATGACTCCAAACTTGCACCAAAGAATCCTGGTGCCATGGGGATGTTGTGTGTGAATTTGGGGCTTTTTGTGTGTTCCCTAGGCCAAGATATGGCCCATTCAAAAAAAAGTCAAAGTGGATAAGGGTCCCCCCTTACCTCCTCTGACAAAAATGACCAAAATTTAAATTTTCTTGAAACTCATACCAATGAATCATCGTGCCCCCCAGAGTGTGTGTGTGGATTTTTTGAGCTCTTTAGCTTCTTCCTTGTCCAAGATATGGGCTTTTAAAGGAATTGGATTTCGGTCAAAATTGTCAAAATGACTCCAAACTTGTACCAAAGAATCCTGGTGCCATGGGGATGTTGTGTGTGAATTTGGGGCTTTTTGTGTGTTCCCTAGGCAAAGATATGGCCCATCCAAAAAAAAAGTCAAAGTGGATAAGGGTCCCCCCTTACCCCCTCTGAAAAAATGACCAAAGTTTAAATTTTCTTTAAACTCATACCAATGAATAATCGTGCCCCCCAGAGTGTGTGTGTGGATTTTTTGAGCTCTTTAGCTTCTTCCTTGTCCAAGATATGGACTTTTAAAGGAATTGGAATTTGGACCAAAATTGTCAAAATGTCTCCAAACTTGCACCAAAGAATCCTGGTGCCATGGGGATATTGTGTGTGAATTTGAGGCTTTTTGTGTGTTCCCTAGGCCAAGATATGGCTCATCCAAAAAAAAGTCAAAGTGGATAAGGGTCCCCCCTTACCTCCTCTGAAAAAATGACCAAAATTTAAATTTTCTTTAAACTCATACCAATGAATAATCGTGCCCCCCAGAGTGTGTGTGTGGATTTTTTGAGCTCTTTAGCTTCTTCCTTGTCCAAGATATGGGCTTTTTAAGGAATTGGATTACGGTCAAAATTGTCCAAATGTCTCCAAACTTGCACCAAAGAATCCTGGTGCCATGGGGATGTTGTGTGTGAATTTGGGGCTTTTTGTGTGTTTCCTAGGCCAAGATATGGCCCATCCTAAAAAAGTCAAAGTGGATAAGGGTCCCCCCTTACCTCCTCTGAAAAAAATGACCAAAATTTAAATTTTCTTCAAACTCATACCAATGAATCATCGTGCCCCCCAGAGTGTGTGTGTGGATTTTTTGAGCTCTTTAGCTTCTTCCTTGTACATGATATGGGCTTTAAAGAAATTGGATTTCAGTCAAAATTGTCAAAATGACTCCAAACTTGCACCAAAGAATCCTGGTGCCATGGGGATGTTGTGTGTGAATTTGGGGCTTTTTATGTGTTTCCTATGCCAAGATATGGCCCATCCAAAAAAAAGTCAAAGTGGATAAGGGTCCCCCCTTACCTCCTCTGACAAAAATGACCAAAATTTTAATTTTCTTGAAACTCATACCAATGAATCATCGTGCCCCCCAGAGTGTGTGTGTGTGTATTTTTTGAGCTCTTTAGCTTCTTCCTTGTCAAACATATGGGCTTTTAAAGTTATTGGATTTCGGTCAAAAATTGTCAAAATGACTCCAAACTTGCACCAAAGAATCCTGGTGCCATGGGGATGTTGTGTGTGAATTTGGGGCTTTTTGTGTGTTCCCTAGGCCAAGATATGGCCCATCCAAAAAAAAGTCAAAGTGGATAACCCTTACCTCCTCTGAAAAAATGACCAAATTTTTAAATTTTCTTGAAACTCATACCAATGAATCATCGTGCCCCCCAGAGTGTGTGTGTGTATTTTTTGAGCTCTTTAGCTTCTTCCTTGTCAAACATATGGGCTTTTAAAGGTATTGGATTTCGGTCAAAATTGTCAAAATGACTCCAAACTTGCACCAAAGAATCCTGGTGCCATGGGGATGTTGTGTGTGAATTTGGGGCTTTTTGTGTGTTCCCTAGGCCAAGATATGGCCCATCCAAATAAAAGTCAAAGTGGATAAGGGTCCCCCCTTACCTCCTCTGAAAAAAATTACAAAAAATTTAATTTACTTTAAACTCATACCAATGAATCATCGTGCCCCCCAGAGTGTGTGTGTGGATTTTTTGAGCTCTTTAGCTTCTTCCTTGTCCAAGATTTGGGCTTTTACAGGAATTGGAATTTGGACAAAAATGTCAAAATGACTCCAAACTTGCACCAAAGAATCCTGGTGCCATGGGGATGTTGTGTGTGAATTTGGGGCTTTTTGTGTGTTCCCTAGGCCAAGATATGGCCCATCCAAAAAAAAGTCAAAGTGGATAAGGGTCCCCCCTTACCTCCTCTGACAAAAATGACCAAATTTAAAATTTTCTTTAAACTCATACCAATGAATCGTCGTGCCCCCCAGAGTGTGTGTGGGGATTTTTTGAGCTCTTTAGCTTCTTCCTTGTCCAAGATTTGGTTTTTCAAAGGAATTGGATTTCAGTCAAAATTGTCAAAATGACTCCAAACTTGCACTAAAGAATCCTGGTGCCATGGGGATGTTGTGTGTGAATTTGGGGCTTTTTGTGTGTTCCCTAGGCCAAGATATGGCCCATCCAAAAAAAAGTCAAAGTGGATAACCCTTACCTCCTCTGAAAAAATGACCAAATTTTTAAATTTTCTTGAAACTCATACCAATGAATCATCGTGCCCCCCAGAGTGTGTGTGTGTATTTTTTGAGCTCTTTAGCTTCTTCCTTGTCAAACATATGGGCTTTTAAAGGTATTGGATTTCGGTCAAAATTGTCAAAATGACTCCAAACTTGCACCAAAGAATCCTGGTGCCATGGGGATGTTGTGTGTGAATTTGGGGCTTTTTGTGTGTTCCCTAGGCCAAGATATGGCCCATCCAAATAAAAGTCAAAGTGGATAAGGGTCCCCCCTTACCTCCTCTGAAAAAAATTACAAAAAATTTAATTTTCTTTAAACTCATACCAATGAATCATCGTGCCCCCCAGAGTGTGTGTGTGGATTTTTTGAGCTCTTTAGCTTCTTCCTTGTCCAAGATTTGGGCTTTTAAAGGAATTGGAATTCGGACAAAAATTGTCAAAATGACTCCAAACTTGCACCAAAGAATCCTGGTGCCATGGGGATGTTGTGTGTGAATTTGGGGCTTTGTATGTGTTTCCTATGCCAAGATATGGCCCATCCAAAAAAAAGTCAAAGTGGATAAGGGTCCCCCCTTACCTCCTCTGACAAAAATGACCTAATTTAAAATTTTCTTGAAACTCATACCAATGAATCATCGTGCCCCCCAGAGTGTGTGTGGGGATTTTTTGAGCTCTTTAGCTTCTTCCTTGTACAAGATATGGGCTTTTAAAGAAATTGGATTTCAGTCAAAATTGTCAAAATGACTCCAAACTTGCACCAAAGAATCCTGGTGCCATGGGGATGTTGTATGTGAATTTGGGGCTTTTTGTGTGTTCCCTAGGCCAAGATATGGCCCATCCAAAAAAAAGTCAAAGTGGATAAGGGTCCCCCCTTACCTCTTCTGAAACAAATGACCAAAATTTAAATTTTCTTTAAACTCATACCAATGAATCGTCGTGCCCCCCAGAGTGTGTGTGTGGATTTTTTGAGCTCTTTAGCTTCTTCCTTGTCCAAGATATAGGCTTTTTAAGGAATTGGATTTCGGTCAAAATTGTCAAAATGACTCCAAACTTGCACCAAAGAATCCTGGTGCCATGGGGATGTTGTGTGTGAATTTGGGGCTTGTTGTGTGTGTCCCAGGCCAAGATATGGCCCATCCACAAAAAGTCAAAGTGGATAAGGGTCCCCCCTTACCTCCTCTGAAAAAAATGACCAAAATTTAAATTTTCTTTTGTAGCGTTAGACATCTTCGCAGCAGTCTATCGTTATAGCAGTCAACAATGCGGTTAGCTCACACCCTCTTGTGGCTAATATTCACGGGAGAACAAATACAGACCGACACCGTCTGGGAACTTAAGAGCGTTTATTTGCGCCTGCACGCAGTATAAATAGTGCACGCAGACACACACGTCACAACAGAAAAATAACGTCATAACATAAAATACAACAACATAACGTCACTGTGTGTGCCACTCAACATGACTTTGCCACCCATAACATCAGATATGTTTAACACTCCCACTCAAAGACATGTTTAAAGCTTTCTATAATGGTAAACAAAAACATAAACCCAAGATAAAACATTTAGCATTGCAGTGTTGTTCAAAACATTTACATCTGCCAGTACACTTTACTTCCCAAATAAGTATTCCTTAAACTTCTCCAACTTAGCCTTTATCACTGGCTTGGTAAGGACATCCGCTACCATGTTTGCAGTAGGGCAGTACTCTATAGATATTTTCCCTTCTGCGTGTGCAGATCGTACAAAGTGGTACTTTATATCTATGTGTTTGCTTCTCTGTCTGCATACAGGGTTCTTAGATAAGGCTATCGCCCCCTGGTTGTCCTCATATATCTTGACAGGTTCCTGCTGGTTACTACTATCTATCCCTTTTAGTAGCTGTACAAGATACATACTTTCTTGAGTAGTGGCTGCTAGTGCCATATACTCAGCTTCGCAGGTGGATAGTGCCACGGTTGGCTGTTTCCTACTTTTCCACGATATAACTGGACCATTCACAGTTAAGCTGAAACAGTAGCCAGTTGTGCTCCTCCTATCGTCTGTATCGGCTGCCCAGTCAGCATCGCTATACCCCTCAAGCTGTAGGCGTTCCTCACATTTCTGGTAATGTAGTTCTTGATCTATAGTACCCTTTAAGTACCTCAGTAGGTGTTTTGCTGTAGCCCAATGTTGTTGCTTTGGTTCTGCTAGGTGTTGTGATAATTTACTTACAACCCAGCTCAGGTCAGGTCTAGTACATGTCATAATGTATATTAAGCTACCAACTACCTCTCTATATCCTGCTGAGTCAATAACTTCACCCTCATTGTCAAAGTTTAACTTTTGTTCACATGGGGTGGATCTCGGTTTGCATTCAGACATTCCAAATTTTGCCAATATCTTCTCTATGTGTCTGTTTTGAGTCATTTTGATCTCTCCCTCACTCTGTGTAAAATCGATACCCAGGAAGCGTTTAAGTGGACCCATATCCTTCATCTTAAACCTTCTCTTCAACATTTCTTTTACATCACTGAGTAAGGCGGTGTTACTCGCTGCAATGATTATGTCATCTACCCATACTAACAGAATCACTTTCTCGTTCTCAGATTCTCTGCTGTAGACACAATGATCAGCACCATTTTGTACAAAACCATTCTCTGTAAAGTGGTCGTGCAGTAATATGTTCCAGTTACGCCCTGACTGTTTCAAACCATACAATGACTTATTGAGTTTACACACCAAGTGTTCTCCTGTTTCTGACTCGGTTTCAAAACCTTCCGGTTGTTCCATATATACCTCACAGTCTATTGGAGCATTGAGGTAAGCAGTCTTCACATCCATTTGGTGTAGGATAAGATCCTCCTGTACTGCCACCTGTATTAATGCTCGAACAGAAGTCATATTGGCTGTTGGTGAAAAAGTCTCTTTATAGTCAATCCCTTCCACTTGACCATACCCCTTTGCAACGTATCTTGCTTTGCAAGTCTCACATCCATCAGGGCTCTCTTTCACTGCATATACCCATCGCCCTCCCACTGCTTGTTTGCCTCTTGGCAGTGGAGCCAGAGTGAAAGTGTCATTCTCTGTCAAAGCGTTCATCTCCTCTTGCATCGCATCAACCCACATTTTTGACTTCTTACAATCCACAGCCTCTCTAAATGTTTTGGGTGCATCATAAGCTACTCTGTAGAAATAATCTATATTTTCACATTGATCATTACTACACTCGGCTTTACACTGGTACGCTAAGTAGTCTGGAGCTTTTCTTTGTCTCATAGGATACTTCCTTTCTCCATGCTCTCTCTGAGTACTATCTGTCTTGGTCGGGCCTGCCTCAGCAATATCCTCAACTTCAACATTTTCCAACTCGAACTTGATCTTTAGCTCAGACTCCTCTGTCATCTCGTTACTGGACTCCTTACTCTTCTTAGGCTGTTCTTGATGATCCTGGTTGACTACCTTCGGTGGTGTTACTACATAACTCTCAATGTCGTCTCCCATGTCCCAACCTGTCTGAGTCTGGCTATCTGCGCTCCCTTTGGTGATAAACTTCACCAAATCTCGCCTATGTTTTAGGACTTTTCCTGTCTCAGGATAATACACATTGTATGCTGGACTATATTTATCATAGCCTACAAAAATCCCCTTTTCACACCTAGAATCCAGCTTCTTCTTGTCCTGTTTGTATACGTAGCATTCAGAGCCGAATATGTGCATGTTACACAGGTTAGGTGTTTTTCCTGTGAAGACACAGTAAGGCGTCTGCTCGAGCCGCTTACTGTAGCATCTATTGCGGATTTGAGCTGCTGTCTGTACAGCATAGGTCCATAATCGCTTTGGGAGGTTACTCTCCAATAGCATACATCGCGTCATCTCGAATAAGGTCCTCCACCCTCTTTCTGCAGTTCCATTCTGATGAGGTGAGTATGGTGCACTCGTCTCGTGCCTTATCCCATTACTCCTAAGTAAGGACTGGAACTCTTGTCCGGTAAACTCTGTACCGTTATCAGATCTAATGCACTTTATCTTTCCATATGGAGCTACATCTGCTATGAATTTTTCTGTAGCTTTTGTCGTGTCACTCTTTGCTTTGATAAAGTATGGGAAAATCTTCCCGCTGTAATCATCAGTAAATGCTATCGCATACCTGTATCCATTTTTATCTGGTTCTATAGGACCGCACAAGTCTGTGTGTACTAGCTTTAATACGGTTGTAGCTTTAGCGTCTGCTTGTCTGTTTCTGTTTTGTGTAAATTTTCCTTGTGTGCATATTTCACAGTTTTGGTTTGACTTGTCATTTTTCCCTTTTATCGTCATCCCTTTAACCACCTTTTCTAATTTTGCGACATCATCAAAATTACAATGACCAAGTATCCTATGCCACGTTTGAATGTCATGACAACCATACACTTCATCAACATTTTCATCTTCTATTGTGCTAAGATAATACAGCCTACCACACACATCCATTTTGAACTTGGTACCACTCTTGTTGACCAGCCAGTCATCACCTTCCCTGAAGCGTATCTCGGCTCCGTTGGCTGTCGCTGCTTTGACTGAAAAAATGTTTTGTGGAAACGTTGGGATGTAAAGTGCTCGCCTGAGCCTCGTCCTCACCCGACGTCCCTTGCTGTCCATCAAGTAGATCTCGGCGTCTCCCCTCATCTTCGCCATCCCGCTCATCTTTGTTCCGTCGGCAAGCTCAATCATGTGATCCTCGGGTCTGAAGCTCTTGTCAACTGTTTTGAACTTTGTGGCGTCATTGATCATGTGCGTTGTGGCGCCGCAGTCGACCATGAGACCTTTCTTGTTTCTTCCTTGTGTAAGACAGTCACTTAACTTGAAGAAACTCTCTGCCTCCGTCTCTACGTCAGCTTTCTTCATCTGGTCACGGCCTCGTCCTCGACCGCGCCCCCTTCCTCGTTGTGGTGTGTCCCATCTCCGTTCCTGTCTTCTCGTCTGGAATTCTTCTGGACATGTTCTGGCCATGTGTCCCTTTTTACCGCATGTGTAACACTCGACATCAGCCAGCGTCATTTTCTTTCCTCTTCCTCTTCCACGGAACCTCGTTGCCCCGCTAGTCTTCATGACGTTATCTTCTCCTATATTCACGTCACTTTTCCCATATTTTTCAGTACTCTCATAACTTCGCAGTTTTGTTTTAAACTCGCTGAACGTTATGGCGTCATCTGTCTGGGTGATGTACACGACGAATGGCTTGTATAACTCAGGTAGCCCCTTTATCACCATGGCTATCTGAAGCCCATTGCCAATATACTCGTCTGCTCTTCTCAATGAAGTGAATATATTCTCTGCTCGAATAACATAGTCAGTGACCGTTTCATTCCCAGCCTTATAGAGTGTGGAAAGTTCATAATACAAACTCACAACGCGAGGTTTGTCCCTTCCCGCATAGTGTTCGCGAAGAATCCCCAATGCTTTTCTTCCATTGCGATACGCGTCCCTCATTACCAATGACAAACTTTTGTTGTCTAGACATTGCACTAGCTCTGCGTATGCCTCGCCGCTCTTCGCCTCAGCTTAAATTTGAGATTCTTCGTCATCTGGGTCTATCTCGGGGTCTTCCAAGATAGCTTCCCTGAGGCCGCGTATTTCCATGTGCGCGAGGAACCTCGACTCCCAGAGTTCGTAATTTTTCTCATCACCGTCGAATAAAAGTCTAAACCATTTTTGTCCCGTATGACTGGGCCCATAACCTGTAGCGTTAGACATCTTCGCAGCAGTCTATCGTTATAGCAGTCAACAATGCGGTTAGCTCACACCCTCTTGTGGCTAATATTCACGGGAGAACAAATACAGACCGACACCGTCTGGGAACTTAAGAGCGTTTATTTGCGCCTGCACGCAGTATAAATAGTGCACGCAGACACACACGTCACAACAGAAAAATAACGTCATAACATAAAATACAACAACATAACGTCACTGTGTGTGCCACTCAACATGACTTTGCCACCCATAACATCAGATATGTTTAACATCTTTAAACTCATACCAATGAATCATCGTGCCCCCCAGAGTGTGAGTGTGGATTTTTTGAGCTCTTTAGCTTCTTCCTTGTTCAAGATATGGGCTTTTTAAGGAATTGGATTTCAGTCAAAATTGTCAAAATGACTCCAAACTTGCACCAAAGAATCCTGGTGCCATGGGGATGTTGTGTGTGAATTTGGGGCTTTTTGTGTGTTCCCTAGGCCAAGATATGGCCCATCCAAAAAAAAGTCAAAGTGGATAAGGGTCCCCCCTTAAGTCCTCTTAAAAAAATGACCAAAATTTAAAATTTCTTTAAACTCATACCAATGAATCATCGTGCCCCCCCAGAGTGTGTGTGTGTGAATTTTTTGAGCTCTTTAGCTTCTTCCTTGTGCAAGATATGGGCTTTGTAAGGACTTGGAATTTGGACAAAATTGTCAAAATGACTCCAAACTTGCACCAAAGAATCCTGGTGCCATGGGGATGTTGTGTGTGAATTTGGGGCTTTTTGTGTGTTCCCTAGGCCAAGATATGGCCCATCCAAAAAAAAGTCAAAGTGGATAAGGGTCCCCCCTTACCTCCTCTGAAAAAAATGACCAAAATTTAAATTTTCTTTAAACTCATACCAATGAATCATCGTGCCCCCAAGAGTGTGTGTGTGGATTTTTTGAGCTCTTTAGCTTCTTCCTTGTCCAAGATATGGGCTTTTAAAGGAATTGGATTTCAGTCAAAATTGTCAAAATGACTCCAAACTTGTACCAAAGAATCCTGGTGCCATGGGGATGTTGTGTGTGAATTTGGGGCTTTTTGTGTGTTCCCTAGGCCAAGATATGGCCCATCCAAATAAAAGTCAAAGTGGATAAGGGTCCCCCCTTACCTCCTCTGAAAAAAATTACAAAAAATTTAATTTTCTTTAAACTCATACCAATGAATCATCGTGCCCCCCAGAGTGTGTGTGTGGATTTTTTGAGCTCTTTAGCTTCTTCCTTGTCCAAGATTTGGGCTTTTAAAGGAATTGGAATTTGGACAAAATTGTCAAAATGACTCCAAACTTGCACCAAAGAATCCTGGTGCCATGGGGATGTTGTGTGTGAATTTGGGGCTTTGTATGTGTTTCCTATGCCAAGATATGGCCCATCCAAAAAAAAGTCAAAGTGGATAAGGGTCCCCCCTTACCTCCTCTGACAAAAATGACCAAATTTAAAATTTTCTTGAAACTCATACCAATGAATCATCGTGCCCCCCAGAGTGTGTGTGGGGATTTTTTGAGCTCTTTAGCTTCTTCCTTGTACAAGATATGGGCTTTTAAAGAAATTGGATTTCAGTCAAAATTGTCAAAATGACTCCAAACTTGCAATAAAGAATCCTGGTGCCATGGGGATGTTGTATGTGAATTTGGGGCTTTCGTGTGTTCCCTAGGCCAAGATATGGCCCATCCAAAAAAAAGTCAAAGTGGATAAGGGTCCCCCCTTACCTCCTCTGAAACAAATGACCAAAATTTAAATTTTCTTTAAACTCATACCAATGAATCGTCGTGCCCCCCAGAGTGTGTGTGTGGATTTTTTGAGCTCTTTAGCTTCTTCCTTGTCCAAGATATAGGCTTTTTAAGGAATTGGATTTCGGTCAAAATTGTCAAAATGACTCCAAACTTGCACCAAAGAATCCTGGTGCCATGGGGATGTTGTGTGTGAATTTGGGGCTTGTTGTGTGTGTCCCAGGCCAAGATATGGCCCATCCACAAAAAGTCAAAGTGGATAAGGGTCCCCCCTTACCTCCTCTGAAAAAAATGACCAAAATTTAAATTTTCTTTAAACTCATACCAATGAATCATCGTGCCCCCCAGAGTGTGAGTGTGGATTTTTTGAGCTCTTTAGCTTCTTCCTTGTTCAAGATATGGGCTTTTTAAGGAATTGGATTTCAGTCAAAATTGTCAAAATGACTCCAAACGTGCACCAAAGAATCCTGGTGCCATGGGGATGTTGTGTGTGAATTTGGGGCTTTTTGTGTGTTTCCTAGGCCAAGATATGGCCCATCCAAAAAAAGTCAAAATGGATAAGGGTCCCCCTTACCTCCTCTGAAAAAAATGACCAAAATTTAAATTTTCTTTAAACTCATACCAATGAATCATCGTGCCCCCAAGAGTGTGTGTCTGGATTTTTTGAGCTCTTTAGCTTCTTCCTTGTCCAAGATATGGGCTTTTTAAGGAATTGGATTTCGCTCAAAATTGTCAAAATGACTCCAAACGTGCACCAAAGAATCCTGGTGCCATGGGGATGTTGTGTGTGAATTTGGGGCTTTTTGTGTGTTCCCTAGGCCAAGATATGGCCCATCCAAAAAAAAGTCAAAGTGGATAAGGGTCCCCCCTTACCTCCTCTGAAAAAAATGACCAAAATTTAAATTTTCTTTAAACTCATACCAATGAATCATCGTGCCCCCCAGAGAGTGTGTGTGTGGATTTTTTGAGCTCTTTAGCTTCTTCCTTGTCCAAGATATAGGCTTTTTAAGGAATTGGATTTCGGTCAAAATTGTCAAAATGACTCCAAACTTGCACCAAAGAATCCTGGTGCCATGGGGATGTTGTGTGTGAATTTGGGGCTTGTTGTGTGTGTCCCAGGCCAAGATATGGCCCATCCACAAAAAGTCAAAGTGGATAAGGGTCCCCCCTTACCTCCTCTGAAAAAAATGACCAAAATTTAAATTTTCTTTAAACTCATACCAATGAATCATCGTGCCCCCCAGAGTGTGAGTGTGGATTTTTTGAGCTCTTTAGCTTCTTCCTTGTTCAAGATATGGGCTTTTTAAGGAATTGGATTTCAGTCAAAATTGTCAAAATGACTCCAAACGTGCACCAAAGAATCCTGGTGCCATGGGGATGTTGTGTGTGAATTTGGGGCTTTTTGTGTGTTTCCTAGGCCAAGATATGGCCCATCCAAAAAAAGTCAAAATGGATAAGGGTCCCCCCTTACCTCCTCTGAAAAAAATGACCAAAATTTAAATTTTCTTTAAACTCATACCAATGAATCATCGTGCCCCCAAGAGTGTGTGTCTGGATTTTTTGAGCTCTTTAGCTTCTTCCTTGTCCAAGATATGGGCTTTTTAAGGAATTGGATTTCGCTCAAAATTGTCAAAATGACTCCAAACGTGCACCAAAGAATCCTGGTGCCATGGGGATGTTGTGTGTGAATTTGGGGCTTTTTGTGTGTTCCCTAGGCCAAGATATGGCCCATCCAAAAAAAAGTCAAAGTGGATAAGGGTCCCCCCTTACCTCCTCTGAAAAAAATGACCAAAATTTAAATTTTCTTTAAACTCATACCAATGAATCATCGTGCCCCCCAGAGAGTGTGTGTGTGGATTTTTTGAGCTCTTTAGCTTCTACCTTGTCCAAGATATGGGCTTTTAATGAAATTGGATTTCAGTCAAAATTGTCAAAATGACTCCAAACTTGTAACAAAGAATCCTGGTGCCATGGGGATGTTGTGTGTGAATTTGGGGCTTTTTGTGTGTTTCCTAGGCCAAGATATGGCCCATCCAAAAAAAAGTCAAAGTGGATAAGGGTCCCCCCTTACCTCATCTGAAAAAAATGACCAAAATTTAAATTTTCTTTTACTCATACCAATGAATCATCCTGTCCCCCAGAGTGTGTGTGTGGATTTTTTGAGCTCTTTAGCTTCTTCCTTGTACAAGATATGGGCTTTTAAAGAAATTGGATTTCAGTCAAAATTGTCAAAATGACTCCAAACTTGCACCAAAGAATCCTGGTGCCATGGGGATGTTGTATGTGAATTTGGGGCTTTTTGTGTGTTCCCTAGGCCAAGATATGGCCCATCCAAAAAAAAGTCAAAGTGGATAAGGGTCCCCCCTTACCTCCTCTGAAACAAATGACCAAAATTTAAATTTTCTTTAAACTCATACCAATGAATCGTCGTGCCCCCCAGAGTGTGTGTGTGGATTTTTTGAGCTCTTTAGCTTCTTCCTTGTCCAAGATATAGGCTTTTTAAGGAATTGGATTTCGGTCAAAATTGTCAAAATGACTCCAAACTTGCACCAAAGAATCCTGGTGCCATGGGGATGTTGTGTGTGAATTTGGGGCTTGTTGTGTGTGTCCCAGGCCAAGATATGGCCCATCCACAAAAAGTCAAAGTGGATAAGGGTCCCCCCTTACCTCCTCTGAAAAAAATGACCAAAATTTAAATTTTCTTTAAACTCATACCAATGAATCATCGTGCCCCCCAGAGTGTGAGTGTGGATTTTTTGAGCTCTTTAGCTTCTTCCTTGTTCAAGATATGGGCTTTTTAAGGACTTGGATTTCAGTCAAAATTGTCAAAATGACTCCAAACGTGCACCAAAGAATCCTGGTGCCATGGGGATGTTGTGTGTGAATTTGGGGCTTTTTGTGTGTTTCCTAGGCCAAGATATGGCCCATCCAAAAAAAGTCAAAATGGATAAGGGTCCCCCCTTACCTCCTCTGAAAAAAATGACCAAAATTTAAATTTTCTTTAAACTCATACCAATGAATCATCGTGCCCCCAAGAGTGTGTGTCTGGATTTTTTGAGCTCTTTAGCTTCTTCCTTGTCCAAGATATGGGCTTTTTAAGGAATTGGATTTCGCTCAAAATTGTCAAAATGACTCCAAACGTGCACCAAAGAATCCTGGTGCCATGGGGATGTTGTGTGTGAATTTGGGGCTTTTTGTGTGTTCCCTAGGCCAAGATATGGCCCATCCAAAAAAAAGTCAAAGTGGATAAGGGTCCCCCCTTACCCCCTCTGAAAATAATGACCAAAATTTAAATTTTCTTTAAACTCATACCAATGAATCGTCGTGCCCCCCAGAGAGTGTGTGTGTGGATTTTTTGAGCTCTTTAGCTTCTACCTTGTCCAAGATATGGGCTTTTAATGAAATTGGATTTCAGTCGAAATTGTCAAAATGACTCCAAACTTGTAACAAAGAATCCTGGTGCCATGGGGATGTTGTGTGTGAATTTGGGGCTTTTTGTGTGTTTCCTAGGCCAAGATATGGCCCATCCAAAAAAAAGTCAAAGTGGATAAGGGTCCCCCCTTACCTCCTCTGAAAAAAATGACCAAAATTTAAATTTTCTTTTAACTCATACCAATGAATCATCCTGTCCCCCTGAGTGTGTGTGTGGATTTTTTGAGCTCTTTAGCTTCTTCCTTGTACAAGATATGGGCTTTTAAAGAAATTGGATTTCAGTCAAAATTGTCAAAATGACTCCAAACTTGCACCAAAGAATCCTGGTGCCATGGGGATGTTGTGTGTGAATTTGGGGCTTTTTGTGTGTTCCCTAGGCCAAGATATGGCCCATCCAAAAAAATGTCAAAGTGGATAAGGGTCCCCCCTTACCTCCTCTGAAAAAAATGACCAAAATTTAAATTTTCTTTAAACTCATACCAATGAATCATCGTGCCCCCCAGAGTGTGTGTGTGGAATTTTTTGAGCTCTTTAGCTTCTTCCTTGTCCAAGATATGGGCTTTTAAAGAAATTGGATTTCAGTCAAAATTGTCAAAATGACTCCAAACTTGCACCAAACAATCCTGGTGCCATGGGGATGTTGTGTGTGAATTTGGGGCTTTTTGTGTGTTCCCTAGGCCAAGATATGGCCCATCCAAAAAAAAGTCAAAGTGGATAAGGGTCCCCCCTTACCTCCTCTGAAAAAAATGACCAAAATTTTAAATTTCTTTAAACTCATACCAATGAATCATCGTGCCCCCCAGAGTGTGTGTGGGGATTTTTTGAGCTCTTTAGCTTCTTCCTTGTCCAAGATATGGGCTTTTAAAGAAATTGGATCTGAGTCAAAATTGCCAAAATGACTCCAAATGTGCACCAAAGAATCCTGGTGCCATGGGGATGTTGTGTGTGAATTTGGGGCTTTTTGTGTGTTTCCTAGGCCAAGATATGGCCCATCCAAAAAAAAGTCAAAGTGGATAAAAAAAAGAGCAAAATTGAAATTTTCTTTAAACTCATGCCAATGAATCATCGTGCCCCCCAGAGTGTGTGTGTGGATTTTTTGAGCTCTTTAGCTTCTTGCTTGTCCAAGATATGGGCTTTTAAAGGAATTGGATTTCGCTCAAAATTGTCAAAATGACTCCAAACTTGCACCAAAGAATCCTGGTGCCATGGGGATGTTGTGTGTGAATTTGGGGCTTTTTATGTGTTTCCTATGCCAAGATATGGCCCATCCAAAAAAAAGTCAAAGTGGATAAGGGTCCCCCTTACCTCCTCTTAAAAAAATGACCAAAATTTAAATTTTCTTTAAACTCATACCAATGAATCATCGTGCCCCCCAAAAGTGTGTGCGGGGATTTTTTGAGGTCTTAAGCTTCTTCCTTGTCCAAGATATGGGCTTTTAAAGTAATTGGATTTCAGTCAAAATTGTCAAAATGACTCCAAACTTGCACCAAAGAATCCTGGTGCCATGGGGATGTTGTGTGTGAATTTGGGGCTTTTTGTGTGTTCCCTAGGCCAAGATATGGCCCATCCAAAAAAAAGTCAAAGTGGATAAAAAAAAGAGCAAAATTGAAATTTTCTTTAAACTCATGCCAATGAATCATCGTGCCCCCCAGAGTGTGTGTGTGGATTTTTTGAGCTCTTTAGCTTCTTGCTTGTCCAAGATATGGGCTTTTAAAGGAATTGGATTTCGCTCAAAATTGTCAAAATGACTCCAAACTTGCACCAAAGAATCCTGGTGCCATGGGGATGTTGTGTGTGAATTTGGGGCTTTTTATGTGTTTCCTATGCCAAGATATGGCCCATCCAAAAAAAAGTCAAAGTGGATAAGGGTCCCCCTTACCTCCTCTTAAAAAAATGACCAAAATTTAAATTTTCTTTAAACTCATACCAATGAATCATCGTGCCCCCCAGAGTTTGTGTGTGGATTTTTTGAGCTCTGTAGCTTCTTCCTTGTCCAAGATATGGGCTTTTAAAGGAATTGGAATTTGGACAAAATTGTCAAAATGACTCCAAACTTGCACCAAAGAATCCTGGTGCCATGGGGATGTTGTGTGTGAATTTGGGGCTTTTTGTGTGTTTCCTAGGCCAAGATATGGCCCATCCAAAAAAGAGTCAAAGTGGATAAGGGTCCCCCCTTACCTCCTCTGAAAAAAATGACCAAAATTTAAATTTTCTTTAAACTCATACCAATGAATCATCGTGCCCCCCAAAAGTGTGTGCGGGGATTTTTTGAGGTCTTTAGCTTCTTCCTTGTCCAAGATATGGGCTTTTAAAGAAATTGGATTCCAGTCAAAATTGCCAAAATGACTCCAAATGTGCACCAAAGAATCCTGGTGCCATGGGGATGTTGTGTGTGAATTTGGGGCTTTTTGTGTGTTTCCTAGGCCAAGATATGGCCCATCCAAAAAAAAGTCAAAGTGGATAAGGGTCCCCCCTTACCTCCTCTGAAAAAAAGACCAAAATTTAAATTTTCTTTAAACACATACCAATGAATCATCGTGCCCCCATAAGTCTGGTCTGTATTTTTTGAGCTCTTTAGCTTCCTCCTTGTCCAAGATATGGGCTTTTAAAGGAATTGGAATTTGGACAAAATTGTCAAAATGACTCCAAACTTGCACCAAAGAATCCTGGTGCCATGGGGATGTTGTGTGAGAATTTGGGGCTTGTTGTGTGTTTGCTAGGCCAAGATATGGCCCATCCAAAAAAAAGTCAAAGTGGATAAGGGTCCCCCCTTACCTCCTCTGAAAAAAATGACCAAAATTGAAATTTTCTTTAAACTCATACCAATGAATCATCGTGCCCCCATAAGTCTGGTGTGTATTTTTTGAGCTCTTTAACTTCTTCCTTGTCCAAGATATGGGCTTTTTAAGGAATTGGATTTCGGTCAAAATTGTCAAAATGACTCCAAACTTGCACCAAAGAATCCCGATGCCATGGGGATGTTGTGTATGAATTTGGGGCTTGTTGTGTGTGTCCTAGCCCAAGATATGGCCCATCCAAAAAAAAGTCAAAGTGGATAAGGTTCCCCCCTTACCTCCTCTGAAAAAAATGACAAAAATTAAAATTTTCTTTAAACTCATACCAATGAATCATCGTGCCCCCCAGAGTGTGTGTGTGGATTTTTTGAGCTCTTTAGCTTCTTCCTTGTCCAAGATATGGCTTTTAAAGGAATTGGATTTCGGTCAAAATTGTCAAAATGACTCCAAACTTGCACCAAAGAATCCTGGTGCGATGGGGATGTTGTGTGAGAATTTGGGGCTTGTTGTGTGTTTGCTAGGCCAAGATATGGCCCATCCAAAAAAAAGTCAAAGTGGATAAGGGTCCCCCCTTACCTCCTCTGAAAAAAAGACCAAAATTTACATTTTCTTTAAACTCATACCAATGAATCATCGTGCCCCCCAAAAGTGTGTGCGGGGATTTTTTGAGGTCTTTAGCTTCTTCCTTGTCCAAGATATGGGCTTTTAAAGAAATTGGATTTCAGTCAAAATTGTCAAAATGACTCCAAACTTGCACCAAAGAATCCTGGTGCCATGGGGATGTTGTGTGTGAATTTGGGGCTTTTTGTGTGTTCCCTAGGCCAAGATATGGCCCATCCAAAAAAAAGTCAAAGTGGATAAGGGTCCCCCCTTACCTCCTCTGAATAAAAAGACCAAAATTTAAATTTTCTTTAAACTCATACCAATGAATCATCGTGCCCCCCAAAATTTGTGTGGATCTTTTGAGGTCTTTAGCTTCTTCCTTGTCCAAGATATGGGCTTTTAAAGAAATTGGAATTTCAGTCAAAATTGTCAAAATGACTCCAAACTTGCACCAAACAATCCTGGTGCCATGGGGATGTTGTGTGTGAATTTGGGGCTTTTTGTGTGTTCCCTAGGCCAAGATATGGCCCATCCAAAAAAAAGTCAAAGTGGATAAGGGTCCCCCCTTACCTCCTCTGAAAAAAATGACCAAAAGTTTAAATTTCTTTAAACTCATACCAATGAATCATCGTGCCCCCCAGAGTGTGTGTGGGGATTTTTTGAGCTCTTTAGCTTCTTCCTTGTCCAAGATATGGGCTTTTAAAGAAATTGGATTTCAGTCAAAATTGCCAAAATGACTCCAAATGTGCACCAAAGAATCCTGGTGCCATGGGGATGTTGTGTGTGAATTTGGGGCTTTTTGTGTGTTTCCTAGGCCAAGATATGGCCCATCCAAAAAAAAGTCAAAGTGGATAAAAAAAAGAGCAAAATTGAAATTTTCTTTAAACTCATGCCAATGAATCATCGTGCCCCCCAGAGTGTGTGTGTGGATTTTTTGAGCTCTTTAGCTTCTTGCTTGTCCAAGATATGGGCTTTTAAAGGAATTGGATTTCGCTCAAAATTGTCAAAATGACTCCAAACTTGCACCAAAGAATCCTGGTGCCATGGGGATGTTGTGTGTGAATTTGGGGCTTTTTATGTGTTTCCTATGCCAAGATATGGCCCATCCAAAAAAAAGTCAAAGTGGATAAGGGTCCCCCTTACCTCCTCTTAAAAAAATGACCAAAATTTAAATTTTCTTTAAACTCATACCAATGAATCATCGTGCCCCCCAGAGTTTGTGTGTGGATTTTTTGAGCTCTGTAGCTTCTTCCTTGTCCAAGATATGGGCTTTTAAAGGAATTGGAATTTGGACAAAATTGTCAAAATGACTCCAAACTTGCACCAAAGAATCCTGGTGCCATGGGGATGTTGTGTGTGAATTTGGGGCTTTTTGTGTGTTTCCTAGGCCAAGATATGGCCCATCCAAAAAACAGTCAAAGTGGATAAGGGTCCCCCCTTACCTCCTCTGAAAAAAATGACCAAAATTTAAATTTTCTTTAAACTCATACCAATGAATCATCGTGCCCCCCAAAAGTGTGTGCGGGGATTTTTTGAGGTCTTTAGCTTCTTCCTTGTCCAAGATATGGGCTTTTAAAGAAATTGGATTCCAGTCAAAATTGCCAAAATGACTCCAAATGTGCACCAAAGAATCCTGGTGCCATGGGGATGTTGTGTGTGAATTTGGGGCTTTTTGTGTGTTTCCTAGGCCAAGATATGGCCCATCCAAAAAAAAGTCAAAGTGGATAAGGGTCCCCCCTTACCTCCTCTGAAAAAAAGACCAAAATTTAAATTTTCTTTAAACACATACCAATGAATCATCGTGCCCCCATAAGTCTGGTCTGTATTTTTTGAGCTCTTTAGCTTCCTCCTTGTCCAAGATATGGGCTTTTAAAGGAATTGGAATTTGGACAAAATTGTCAAAATGACTCCAAACTTGCACCAAAGAATCCTAGTGCCATGGGGATGTTGTGTGAGAATTTGGGGCTTGTTGTGTGTTTGCTAGGCCAAGATATGGCCCATCCAAAAAAAAGTCAAAGTGGATAAGGGTCCCCCCTTACCTCCTCTGAAAAAAATGACCAAAATTGAAATTTTCTTTAAACTCATACCAATGAATCATCGTGCCCCCATAAGTCTGGTGTGTATTTTTTGAGCTCTTTAGCTTCTTCCTTGTCCAAGATATTGGCTTTTAAAGGAATTGGATTTCGGTCAAAATTGTCAAAATGACTCCAAACTTGCACCAAAGAATCCTGGTGCCGTGGGGATGTTGTGTGAGAATTTGGGGCTTGTTGTGTGTTTGCTAGGCCAAGATATGGCCCATCCAAAAAAAAGTCAAAGTGGATAAGGGTCCCCCCTTACCTCCTCTGAAAAAAAGACCAAAATTTACATTTTCTTTAAACTCATACCAATGAATCATCGTGCCCCCCAAAAGTGTGTGCGGGGATTTTTTGAGGTCTTTAGCTTCTTCCTTGTCCAAGATATGGGCTTTTAAAGAAATTGGATTTCAGTCTAAATTGTCAAAATGACTCCATACTTGCACCAAAGAATCCTGGTGCCATGGGGATGTTGTGTGTGAATTTGGGGCTTTTTGTGTGTTCCCTAGGCCAAGATATGGCCCATCCAAAAAAAAGTCAAAGTGGATAAGGGTCCCCCCTTACCTCCTCTGAATAAAAAGACCAAAATTTAAATTTTCTTTAAACTCATACCAATGAATCATCGTGCCCCCCAGAGTGTGTGTGGGGATTTTTTGAGCTCTTTAGCTTCTTCCTTGTCCAAGATATGGGCTTTTAAAGAAATTGGATTTCAGTCAAAATTGCCAAAATGACTCCAAATGTGCACCAAAGAATCCTGGTGCCATGGGGATGTTGTGTGTGAATTTGGGGCTTTTTGTGTGTTTCCTAGGCCAAGATATGGCCCATCCAAAAAAAAGTCAAAGTGGATAAAAAAAAGAGCAAAATTGAAATTTTCTTTAAACTCATGCCAATGAATCATCGTGCCCCCCAGAGTGTGTGTGTGGATTTTTTGAGCTCTTTAGCTTCTTCCTTGTCCAAGATATGGGCTTTTAAAGGAATTGGATTTCGCTCAAAATTGTCAAAATGACTCCAAACTTGCACCAAAGAATCCTGGTGCCATGGGGATGTTGTGTGTGAATTTGGGGCTTTTTGTGTGTTCCCTAGGCCAAGATATGGCCCATCCAAAACAAAGTCAAATTGGATAAGGGTCCCCCCTTACCTCCTCTGAAAAAAATGACCAAAATTTTAAATTTCTTTAAACTCATACCAATGAATCATCGTGCCCCCCAGAGTGTGTGTGGGGATTTTTTGAGCTCTTTAGCTTCTTCCTTGTCCAAGATATGGGCTTTTAAAGAAATTGGATTCCAGTCAAAATTGCCAAAATGACTCCAAATGTGCACCAAAGAATCCTGGTGCCATGGGGATGTTGTGCGTGAATTTGGGGCTTTTTGTGTGTTTCCTAGGCCAAGATATGGCCCATCCAAAAAAAAGTCAAAGTGGATAAGGGTCCCCCCTTACCTCCTCTGAATAAATGACCAAAATTTAAATTTTCTTCAAACTCATACCAATGAATCATCGTGCCCCCCAAAATTTGTGTGGATTTTTTGAGCTCTTTAGCTTCTTCCTTGTCCAAGATATGGGCTTTTAAAGGAATTGGAATTTGGACAAAATTGTCAAAATGACTCCAAACTTGCACCAAACAATCCTGGTGCCATGGGGATGTTGTGTGTGAATTTGGGGCTTTTTGTGTGTTTCCTAGGCCAAGATATGGCCCATCCAAAAAAAAGTCAAAGTGGATAAGGGTCCCCCCTTACCTCCTCTGAAAAAAAGACCAAAATTTAAATTTTCTTTAAACACATACCAATGAATCATCGTGCCCCCCAAAAGTGTGTGCGGGGATTTTTTGAGGTCTTTAGCTTCTTCCTTGTCCAAGATATGGGCTTTTAAAGAAGTTGGATTTCAGTCAAAATTGTCAAAATGACTCCAAACTTGCACCAAACAATCCTGGTGCCATGGGGATGTTGTGTGTGAATTTGGGGCTTTTTATGTGTTTCCTATGCCAAGATATGGCCCATCCAAAAAAAAGTCAAAGTGGATAAGGGTCCCCCTTACCTCCTCTGAAAAAAATGACCAAAATTTAAATTTTCTTTAAACTCATACCAATGAATCATCGTGCCCCCCAGAGTGTGTGTGGGGATTTTTTGAGCTCTTTAGCTTCTTCCTTGTCCAAGATATGGGCTTTTAAAGAAATTGGATTCCAGTCAAAATTGCCAAAATGACTCCAAATGTGCACCAAAGAATCCTGGTGCCATGGGGATGTTGTGTGTGAATTTGGGGCTTTTTGTGTGTTTCCTAGGCCAAGATATGGCCCATCCAAAAAAAAGTCAAAGTGGATAAGGGTCCCCCCTTACCTCCTCTGAATAAAATGACCAAAATTTAAATTTTCTTTAAACTCATACCAATGAATCATCGTGCCCCCCAAAATTTGTGTGGATTTTTTGAGCTCTTTAGCTTCTTCCTTGTCCAAGATATGGGCTTTTAAAGAAATTGGATTCCAGTCAAAATTGCCAAAATGACTCCAAATGTGCACCAAAGAATCCTGGTGCCATGGGGATGTTGTGTGTGAATTTGGGGCTTTTTATGTGTTTCCTATGCCAAGATATGGCCCATCCAAAAAAAAGTCAAAGTGGATAAGGGTCCCCCTTACCTCCTCTGAAAAAAATGACCAAAATTTAAATTTTCTTTAAACTCATACCAATGAATCATCGTGCCCCCCAGAGTTTGTGTGTGAATTTTTTTGAGCTCTGTAGCTTCTTCCTTGTCCAAGATATGGGCTTTTAAAGGAATTGGAATTTGGATAAAATTGTCAAAATGACTCCAAACTTGCACCAAAGAATCCTGGTGCCATGGGGATGTTGTGTGTGAATTTGGGGCTTTTTGTGTGTTTCCTAGGCCAAGATATGGCCCATCCAAAAAAAAGTCAAAGTGGATAAGGGTCCCCCCTTACCTCCTCTGAAAAAAAAGACCAAAATTAAAATTTTCTTTAAACTCATGCCAATGAATCATCGTGCCCCCCAGAGTGTGTGTGTGGATTTTTTGAGCTCTTTAGCTTCTTCCTTGTCCAAGATATGGGCTTTTAAAGAAATTGGATTTCAGTCAAAATTGTCAAAATGACTCCAAACTTGTACCAAAGAATCCTGGTGCCATGGGGATGTTGTGTGTGAATATGGGGCTTTTTTTTGTGTTTCCTAGGCCAAGATATGGCCCATCCAAAAAAAAGTCAAAGTGGATAAGGGTCCCCCCTTACCTCCTCTGAAAAAAAAGACCAAAATTTAAATTTTCTTTAAACTCATACCAATGAATCATCGTGCCCCCCAGAGTGTGTGTGTGGATTTTTTGAGCTCTTTAGCTTCTTCCTTGTCCAAGATATGGGCTTTTAAAGAAATTGGATTTCAGTCAAAATTGTCAGAATGACTCCAAACTTGCCCAAAAAGAATCCTGGTGCCATGGGGATATTGTGTATGAATTGGGGCTTTTTGTGTGTTCCCTAGGCCAAGATATGGCCCATCCAAAAAAAAGTCAAAGTGGATAAGGGTCCCCACTTACCTCCTCTGAAAAAAAAGACCAAAATTTAAATTTTCTTTAAACTCATACCAATGAATCATCGTGCCCCCCAGAGTGTGTGTGTGGATTTTTGAGCTTCTTCCTTGTCCAAGATATGGGCTTTTTAAGGAATTGGATTTCGGTCAAAATTGTCAATTACTCCAAACTTGCACCAAAGAATCCTGGTGCCATGGGGATGTTGTGTATGAATTTGGGGCTTGTTGTGTGTTTCCTAGGCCAAGATATGGCCCATCCAAAAAAAAGTCAAAGTGGATAAGGGTCCCCCCTTACCTCCTCTAAAAAAAATGACCAAAATTTTAATTTTCTTTAAACTCATATCAATGAATCATCGTGCCCCCCAGAGTGTGTTTGTGGACTTTTTGAGCCCTTTAGCTTCTTCCTTGTCCAAGATATGGGCTTATTAAGGAATTGGATTTCGGTCAAAATTATCAAAATGACTCCAAACTTGCACCAAAGAATCCTGGTGCCATGGGGATATTGTGTGTGATTTTGGGACTTTTTGTGTGTTCCCTAGGCCAAGATATGGCCCATCCAAAAAAAAAGTCAAAGTGGATAAGGGTCCCCCCTTACCTCCTCTGAAAAAAATGACCAACATTTAAATTTTCTTTAAACTCATACCAATGAATCATCGTGCCCCCCAGAGTGTGTGTGGGGATTTTTTGAGCTCATTAGCTTCTTCCTTGTCCAAGATTTGGGCTTTTAAAGGAATTGGAATTTGGACAAAATTGTCAGAATGACTCCAAACTTGCACCAAAGAATCCTGGTGCCATGGGGATGTTGTGTGTGAATTTGGGACTTTTTGTGTGTTCGCTAGGCCAAGATATGGCCCATCCAAAAAAAAGTCAAAGTGGATAAGGGTCCCCCTTACCTCCTCTGCAAAAAATGACCAAAATTTAAATTTTCTTTAAACCCATACCAATGAATCATTGTGCCCCCCAGAGTGTGTTTGTGGATTTTTTGAGCTCTTTAGCTTCTTCCTTGTCCAAGATATGGGCTTTTTAAGGAATTGGATTTCAGTCAAAATTGTCAAAATGACTCCAAACTTGCACCAAAGAATCCTGGTGCCATGGGGATGTTGTGTATGAATTTGGGGCTTGTTGTGTTTTTCCTAGGCCAAGATATGGCCCATCCAAAAAAAAGTCAAAGTGGATAAGGGTCCCCACTTACCTCCTCTGAAAAAAATGACCAAAATCTAAATTTTCTTTAAACTCATACCAATGAATCATCGTGCCCCCCAGAGTGTGTGTGGGGATTTTTTGAGCTCTTTAGCTTCTTCCTTGTCCAAGATATGGGCTTTTTAAGGAATTGGATTTCGGTCAAATTTGTCAAAATGACTCCAAACTTGCACCAAAGAATCCTGGTGCCATGGGGATGTTGTGTATGAATTTGGGGCTTGTTGTGTGTTTCCTAGGCCAAGCTATGGCCAATCCAAAAAAAAGTCAAAGTGGATAAGGGTCCCCCCTTACCTCCTCTGAAAAAAATGACCAAAATTTTTATTTTCTTTAAACTCATACCAATGAATCATCGTGCCCCCCAGAGTGTGTTTGTGGACTTTTTGAGCTCTTTAGCTTCTTCCTTTTCCAAGATTTGGGCTTTTAAAGTAATTGGAATTTGGACAAAATTGTCAAAATGACTCCAAACTTGCACCAAAGAATCCTGGTGCCATGGGGATGTTGTGTATGAATTTGTGGCTTGTTGTGTGTTTCCTAGGCCAAGATATGGCCCATCCAAAAAAAAGTCAAAGTGGATAAGGGTCCCCACTTACCTCCTCTGAAAAAAAAGACCAAAGTTTAAATCTTCTTTAAACTCATGACAATGAATCATCGTGCCCCCCAGAGTGTGTTTGTGGATTTTTTGAGCTCTTTAGCTTCTTCCTTGTCCAAGATATGGGCTTTTAAAGGAATTGGAATTTGGACAAAATTGTCAAAATGACTCTAAACTTGCACCAAAGAATCCTGGTGCGATGGGGATGTTGTGTTTGAATTTGGGGCTTTTTGTGTGTTCGCTAGGCCAAGATATGGCCCATCCAAAAAAAAAGTCAAAGTGGATAAGGGTCCCCCCTTACCTCCTCTGAAAAAAATGACCAAAATTTAAACTCATACCAAAATTTAAACTCATACCAATGAATCATCGTGCCCCCCAGAGTGTGTGTGGGGATTTTTTGAGCTCTTTAGCTTCTTCCTTGTCCAAGATTTGGGCTTTTAAAGGAATTGGAATTTGGACAAAATTGTCAAAATGACTCCAAACTTGCACCAAAGAATCCTGGTGCCATGGGGATGTTGTGTATGAATTTGGGGCTTGTTGTGTGTTTCCTAGGCCAAGATATGGCCAATCCAAAAAAAAGTCAAAGTGGATAAGGGTCCCCCCTTACCTCCTCTGAAAAAAATGACCAAAATTAAAATTTTCTTTTAACTCATACCAATGAATCATCGTGCCCCCCAGAGTGTGTGTGTGGATTTTTTGAGCTCTTTAGCTTCTTCCTTGTCCAAGATATGGGCTTTTAAAGGAATTGGATTACAGTCAAAATTGCCGAAATGACTCCAAACTTGCACCAATAGAATCCTGGTGCCATGGGGATGTTGTGTGTGAATTTGGGGCTTTTTGTGTGTTCGCTAGGCCAAGATATGGCCCATCCAAAAAAAAGTCAAAGTGGATAAGGGTCCCCCTTGACCTCCTCTGAAAAAAATGACAAAAATTTAAATTTTCTTTAAACTCATACCAATGAATCATCGTGCCCCCCTGAGTGTGTGTGTGGATTTTTTGAGCTCTTTAGCTTCTTCCTTGTCCAAGATATGGGCTTTTAAAGGAATTGGATTTCGGTCAAAATTGTCAAAATGACACCAAACTTGCACCGAAGAATCCCGGTGCCATGGGGATGTTGTGTGTGAATTTGGGGCTTTTTGTGTGTTGCCTAGGCCAAGATATGGCCCATCCAAAAAAAAGTCAAAGTGGATAAGGGTCCCCCCTTACCTCCTCTGAAAAAAATGACCAAAATTTAAATTTTCTTTAAACGCATACCAATGAATCATCGTGCACCCCAGAGTGTGTGTGTGGATTTTTTGAGCTCTTTAGCTTCGTCCTTGTCCAAGATATGGGCTTTTTAAGGAATTGGAATTTGGACAAAATTGTCAAAATGACTCCAAACTTGCACCAAAGAATCCTGGCGCCATGGGGATGTTGTGTGTGAATTTGGGGCTTTTCATGTGTTTCCTATGCCAAGATATGGCCCATCCAAAAAAAAGTCAAAGTGGATAAGGGTCCCCCCTTACCTCCTCTGAAAAAATGACCAAAATTAAAATTTTCTTTAAACTCATACCAATGAATCATCGTGCCCCCCAGAGCGTGTGTGTGTATTTTTTGAGCTCTTTAGCTTCTTCCTTGTCCAAGATATGGGCTTTTAAAGGAATTGGATTACAGTCAAAATTGCCAAAATGACTCCAAACTTGCACCAAAGAATCCTGGTGCCATGGGGATGTTGTGTGTGTATTTGGGGCTTTTTGTGTGTTCGCTAGGCCAAGATATGGCCCATCCAAAAAAAAGTCAAAGTGGCTAAGGGTCCCCACTTACCTCCTCTGAAAAAAAGGACCAAAATTTTAATTTTCTTTAAACTCATACCAATGAATCACCGTGCCCCCCAGAGTGTGTTTGTGGATTTTTTGAGCTCTTGAGGGTCCTCCTTGTCCAAGATATGGGCTTTTAAAGGAATTGGATTTCGGTCAAAATTGTCAAAATGCCTCCAAACTTGCACCAAAGAATCCTGGTGCCATGGGGATGTTGTGTATGAATGTGGGGCTTGTTGTGTGTTTCCTAGGCCAAGATATGGCCCATCCAAAATAAAGTCAAAGTGGATAAGGGTCCCCCCCTTACCTCCTCTGAAAAAATGACCAAAATTAAAATTTTCTTTAAACTCATACCAATGAATCATCGTGCCCCCCAGAGTGTGTGTGTGGATTTTTTGAGCTCTTTAGTTTCTTCCTTGTCCAAGATATGGGCTTTTTATGGAATTGGATTTCGGTCAAAATTGTCGAAATGACTCCAAACTTGCACCAAAGAATCCTGGTCTCATGGGGATGTTGTGTATGAATTTGGGGCTTGTTGTGTGTTTCCTAGGCCAAGATATGGCCCATCCAAAATAAAGTCAAAGTGGATAAGGGTCCCCCCTTACCTCCTCTGAAAAAATGACCAAAATTAAAATTTTCTTTAAACTCATACCAATGAATCATCGTGCCCCCCAGAGCGTGTGTGTGTATTTTTTGAGCTCTTTAGCTTCTTCCTTGTCCAAGATATGGGCTTTTTAAGGAATTGGATTTCGGTCAAAATTGTCGAAATGACTCCAAACTTGCACCAAAGAATCCTGGTGCCATGGGGATGTTGTGTATGAATTTGGGGCTTGTTGTGTGTTTCCTAGGCCAAGATATGGCCCATCCAAAATAAAGTCAAAGTGGATAAGGGTCCCCCCTTACCTCCTCTGAAAAAATGACCAAAATTAAAATTTTCTTTTAACTCATACCAATGAATCATCGTGCCCCCCAGAGCGTGTGTGTGTATTTTTTGAGCTCTTTAGCTTCTTCCTTGTCCAAGATATGGGCTTTTAAAGGAATTGGATTACAGTCAAAATTGCCAAAATGACTCCAAACTTGCACCAAAGAATCCTGGTGCCATGGGGATGTTGTGTGTGTATTTGGGGCTTTTTGTGTGTTCGCTAGGCCAAGATATGGCCCATCCAAAAAAAAGTCAAAGTGGATAAGGGTCCCCCCTTACCTCCTCTGAAAAAAGGACCAACATTTTAATTTTCTTTTAACTCATACCAATGAATCATGGTGCTCCCCAGAGTGTGTGTGTGGATTTTTTGAGCTCTTTAGCTTCCTCCTTGTCCAAGATATGTGCTTTTAAAGGAATTGGATTTCGGTCAAAATTGTCAAAATGACTCCAAACTTGCACCAAAGAATCCTGGTGCCATGGGGATGTTGTGTGTGAATTTGGGGCTTTTTGTGTGTTCGCTAGGCCAAGATATGGCCCATCCAAAAAAAAGTCAAAGTGGATAAGGGTCCCCCCTTACCTCCTCTGAAAAAAATTACCAAAATTTAAATTTTCTTTAAACTCATACCAATGAATCATCGTGCCCCCCAGAGTGTGTTTGTGTATTTTTTGAGCTCTTTAGCTTCTTCCTTGTCCAAGATATGGGCTTTTTAAGGAATTGGAATTGGGACAAAATTGTCAAAATGACTCCAAACTTGCACCAAAGAATCCTGGTGCCATGGGGATGTTGTGTGTGAATTTGGGGCTTGTTGTGTGTTCCCTAGGCCAAGATATGGCCCATCCAAAAAAAAGTCAAAGTGGATAAGGGTCCCCCCTTACCTCCTCTGAACAAAATGACCAAAATTTAAATTTTCTTTAAACTCATACCAATGAATCATCGTGCCCCCCAGAGTGTGTGTGGGTATTTTTTGAGCTCTTTAGTTTCTTCCTTGTCCAAGATATGGGCTTTTGAAGGAATTGGATTTCGGTCAAAATTGTCAAAATGACTCCAAACTTGCACCGAAGAATCCTGGTGCCATGGGGATGTTGTGTATGAATTTGGGGCTTGTTGTGTGTTTCCTAGGCCAAGATATGGCCCATCCAAAATAAAGTCAAAGTGGATAAGGGTCCCCCCTTACCTCCTCTGAAAAAATGACCAAAATTAAAATTTTCTTTTAACTCATACCAATGAATCATCGTGCCCCCCAGAGCGTGTGTGTGTATTTTTTGAGCTCTTTAGCTTCTTCCTTGTCCAAGATATGGGCTTTTAAAGGAATTGGATTACAGTCAAAATTGCCAAAATGACTCCAAACTTGCACCAAAGAATCCTGGTGCCATGGGGATGTTGTGTGTGTATTTGGGGCTTTTTGTGTGTTCGCTAGGCCAAGATATGGCCCATCCAAAAAAAAGTCAAAGTGGATAAGGGTCCCCCCTTACCTCCTCTGAAAAAAGGACCAACATTTTAATTTTCTTTTAACTCATACCAATGAATCATGGTGCTCCCCAGAGTGTGTGTGTGGATTTTTTGAGCTCTTTAGCTTCCTCCTTGTCCAAGATATGTGCTTTTAAAGGAATTGGATTTCGGTCAAAATTGTCAAAATGACTCCAAACTTGCACCAAAGAATCCTGGTGCCATGGGGATGTTGTGTGTGAATTTGGGGCTTTTTGTGTGTTCGCTAGGCCAAGATATGGCCCATCCAAAAAAAAGTCAAAGTGGATAAGGGTCCCCCCTTACCTCCTCTGAAAAAAATTACCAAAATTTTAATTTTCTTTAAACTCATACCAATGAATCATCGTGCCCCCCAGAGTGTGTTTGTGTATTTTTTGAGCTCTTTAGCTTCTTCCTTGTCCAAGATATGGGCTTTTTAAGGAATTGGAATTGGGACAAAATTGTCAAAATGACTCCAAACTTGCACCAAAGAATCCTGGTGCCATGGGGATGTTGTGTGTGAATTTGGGGCTTGTTGTGTGTTTCCTAGGCCAAGATATGGCCCATCCAAAAAAAAGTCAAAGTGGATAAGGGTCCCCCCTTACCTCCTCTGAAAAAAATGACCAAAATTTAAATTTTCTTTAAACTCATACCAATGAATCATCGTGCCCCCCAGAGTGTGTGTGGGTATTTTTTGAGCTCTTTAGTTTCTTCCTTGTCCAAGATATGGGCTTTTGAAGGAATTGGATTTCGGTCAAAATTGTCAAAATGACTCCAAACTTGCACCGAAGAATCCTGGTGCCATGGGGATGTTGTGTATGAATTTGGGGCTTGTTGTGTGTTTCCTAGGCCAAGATATGGCCCATCCAAAAAAAAGTCAAAGTGGATAAGGGTCCACCCTTACCTCCTCTGAAAAAAATGACCAAAATTTAAATTTTCTTTAAACTCATACCAATGAATCATCGTGCCCCCCAGAGTGTGTGTGGGTATTTTTTGAGCTCTTGAGGGTCCTCCTTGTCCAAGATATGGGCTTTTAAAGGAATTGGATTTCGGTCAAAATTGTCAAAATGCCTCCAAACTTGCACCAAAGAATCCTGGTGCCATGGGGATGTTGTGTATGAATGTGGGGCTTGTTGTGTGTTTCCTAGGCCAAGATATGGCCCATCCAAAATAAAGTCAAAGTGGATAAGGGTCCCCCCCTTACCTCCTCTGAAAAAATGACCAAAATTAAAATTTTCTTTAAACTCATACCAATGAATCATCGTGCCCCCCAGAGTGTGTGTGTGGATTTTTTGAGCTCTTTAGTTTCTTCCTTGTCCAAGATATGGGCTTTTTATGGAATTGGATTTCGGTCAAAATTGTCGAAATGACTCCAAACTTGCACCAAAGAATCCTGGTCTCATGGGGATGTTGTGTATGAATTTGGGGCTTGTTGTGTGTTTCCTAGGCCAAGATATGGCCCATCCAAAATAAAGTCAAAGTGGATAAGGGTCCCCCCTTACCTCCTCTGAAAAAATGACCAAAATTAAAATTTTCTTTAAACTCATACCAATGAATCATCGTGCCCCCCAGAGCGTGTGTGTGTATTTTTTGAGCTCTTTAGCTTCTTCCTTGTCCAAGATATGGGCTTTTTAAGGAATTGGATTTCGGTCAAAATTGTCGAAATGACTCCAAACTTGCACCAAAGAATCCTGGTGCCATGGGGATGTTGTGTATGAATTTGGGGCTTGTTGTGTGTTTCCTAGGCCAAGATATGGCCCATCCAAAATAAAGTCAAAGTGGATAAGGGTCCCCCCTTACCTCCTCTGAAAAAATGACCAAAATTAAAATTTTCTTTTAACTCATACCAATGAATCATCGTGCCCCCCAGAGCGTGTGTGTGTATTTTTTGAGCTCTTTAGCTTCTTCCTTGTCCAAGATATGGGCTTTTAAAGGAATTGGATTACAGTCAAAATTGCCAAAATGACTCCAAACTTGCACCAAAGAATCCTGGTGCCATGGGGATGTTGTGTGTGTATTTGGGGCTTTTTGTGTGTTCGCTAGGCCAAGATATGGCCCATCCAAAAAAAAGTCAAAGTGGATAAGGGTCCCCCCTTACCTCCTCTGAAAAAAGGACCAACATTTTAATTTTCTTTTAACTCATACCAATGAATCATGGTGCTCCCCAGAGTGTGTGTGTGGATTTTTTGAGCTCTTTAGCTTCCTCCTTGTCCAAGATATGTGCTTTTAAAGGAATTGGATTTTGGTCAAAATTGTCAAAATGACTCCAAACTTGCACCAAAGAATCCTGGTGCCATGGGGATGTTGTGTGTGAATTTGGGGCTTTTTGTGTGTTCGCTAGGCCAAGATATGGCCCATCCAAAAAAAAGTCAAAGTGGATAAGGGTCCCCCCTTACCTCCTCTGAAAAAAATTACCAAAATTTAAATTTTCTTTAAACTCATACCAATGAATCATCGTGCCCCCCAGAGTGTGTTTGTGTATTTTTTGAGCTCTTTAGCTTCTTCCTTGTCCAAGATATGGGCTTTTTAAGGAATTGGAATTGGGACAAAATTGTCAAAATGACTCCAAACTTGCACCAAAGAATCCTGGTGCCATGGGGATGTTGTGTGTGAATTTGGGGCTTGTTGTGTGTTCCCTAGGCCAAGATATGGCCCATCCAAAAAAAAGTCAAAGTGGATAAGGGTCCCCCCTTACCTCCTCTGAACAAAATGACCAAAATTTAAATTTTCTTTAAACTCATACCAATGAATCATCGTGCCCCCCAGAGTGTGTGTGGGTATTTTTTGAGCTCTTTAGTTTCTTCCTTGTCCAAGATATGGGCTTTTGAAGGAATTGGATTTCGGTCAAAATTGTCAAAATGACTCCAAACTTGCACCGAAGAATCCTGGTGCCATGGGGATGTTGTGTATGAATTTGGGGCTTGTTGTGTGTTTCCTAGGCCAAGATATGGCCCATCCAAAATAAAGTCAAAGTGGATAAGGGTCCCCCCTTACGTCCTCTGAAAAAAATGACCAAAATTAAAATTTTCTTTTAACTCATACCAATGAATCATCGTGCCCCCCAGAGCGTGTGTGTGTATTTTTTGAGCTCTTTAGCTTCTTCCTTGTCCAAGATATGGGCTTTTAAAGGAATTGGATTACAGTCAAAATTGCCAAAATGACTCCAAACTTGCACCAAAGAATCCTGGTGCCATGGGGATGTTGTGTGTGTATTTGGGGCTTTTTGTGTGTTCGCTAGGCCAAGATATGGCCCATCCAAAAAAAAGTCAAAGTGGATAAGGGTCCCCCCTTACCTCCTCTGAAAAAAGGACCAACATTTTAATTTTCTTTTAACTCATACCAATGAATCATGGTGCTCCCCAGAGTGTGTGTGTGGATTTTTTGAGCTCTTTAGCTTCCTCCTTGTCCAAGATATGTGCTTTTAAAGGAATTGGATTTCGGTCAAAATTGTCAAAATGACTCCAAACTTGCACCAAAGAATCCTGGTGCCATGGGGATGTTGTGTGTGAATTTGGGGCTTTTTGTGTGTTCGCTAGGCCAAGATATGGCCCATCCAAAAAAAAGTCAAAGTGGATAAGGGTCCCCCCTTACCTCCTCTGAAAAAAATTACCAAAATTTTAATTTTCTTTAAACTCATACCAATGAATCATCGTGCCCCCCAGAGTGTGTTTGTGTATTTTTTGAGCTCTTTAGCTTCTTCCTTGTACAAGATATGGGCTTTTTAAGGAATTGGAATTGGGACAAAATTGTCAAAATGACTCCAAACTTGCACCAAAGAATCCTGGTGCCATGGGGATGTTGTGTGTGAATTTGGGGCTTGTTGTGTGTTTCCTAGGCCAAGATATGGCCCATCCAAAAAAAAGTCAAAGTGGATAAGGGTCCCCCCTTACCTCCTCTGAAAAAAATGACCAAAATTTAAATTTTCTTTAAACTCATACCAATGAATCATCGTGCCCCCCAGAGTGTGTGTGGGTATTTTTTGAGCTCTTTAGTTTCTTCCTTGTCCAAGATATGGGCTTTTGAAGGAATTGGATTTCGGTCAAAATTGTCAAAATGACTCCAAACTTGCACCGAAGAATCCTGGTGCCATGGGGATGTTGTGTATGAATTTGGGGCTTGTTGTGTGTTTCCTAGGCCAAGATATGGCCAATTCAAAAAAAAGTCAAAGTGGATAATGGTCCACCCTTACCTCCTCTGAAAAAAATGACAAAAATTTTAATTTTCTTTAAACTCATACCAATGAATCATCGTGCCCCCCAGAGTGTGTTTGTGGATTTTTTGAGCTCTTTAGCTTCTTCCTTGTCCAAGATATGGGTTTTTAAGGAATTGGATTTCGGTCAAAATTGTCAAAATGACTCCAAACTTGCACCAAAGAATCCTGGTGCCATGGGGATGTTGTGTGTGAATTTGGGGCTTTTTGTGTGTTCCCTAGGCCAAGATATGGCCCATCCAAAAAAAGTCAAAGTGGATAAGGTTCCCCCCGTACCTCCTCTGAAAAAAATGACCAAAATTTTAATTTTCTTTAAACTCATACCAATGAATCATCGTGCCCCCCAGAGTGTGTGTGGGGATTTTTTGAGCGCTTTAGTTTCTTCCTTGTCCAAGATATTGGCTTTTGAAGGAATTGGATTTCGGTCAAAATTGTCAAAATGACTCCAAACTTGCACCAAAGAATCCTGGTGCCATGGGGATGTTGTGTGTGAATTTGGGGCTTTTTGTGTGTTCCCTAGGCCAAGATATGGCCCATCCAAAAAAAAGTCAAAGTGGATAAGGGTCCCCCCTTACCTCCCCTGAAAAAAATGACCAACATTTTAATTTTTTTTAAACTCATACCAATGAATCATCGTGCCCCCAGAGTGTGTGTGGGGATTTTTTGAGCTCTTTAGCTTCTTCCTTGTCCAAGATATGGGCTTTTAAAGGAATTGAATTTCGGTCAAAATTGTCAAAATGACTCCAAACTTGCACCAAAGAATCCTGGTGCCATGGGGATGTTGTGTGTGAATTTGGGGCTTTTTGTGTGTTCCCTAGGCCAAGATATGGCCCATCCAAAAAAAGTCAAAGTGGATAAGGTTCCCCCCGTACCTCCTCTGAAAAAAATGACCAAAATTTTAATTTTCTTTAAACTCATACCAATGAATCATCGTGCCCCCCAGAGTGTGTGTGGGTATTTTTTGAGCTCTTTAGTTTCTTCCTTGTCCAAGATATGGGCTTTTGAAGGAATTGGATTTCGGTCAAAATTGTCAAAATGACTCCAAACTTGCACCAAAGAATCCTGGTGCCATGGGGATGTTGTGTGTGAATTTGGGGCTTTTTGTGTGTTCGCTAGGCCAAGATATGGCCCATCCAAAAAAAAGTCAAAGTGGATAAGGGTCCCCCCTTACCTCCTCTGAAAAAAATTACCAAAATTTTAATTTTCTTTAAACTCATACCAATGAATCATCGTGCCCCCCAGAGTGTGTTTGTGTATTTTTTGAGCTCTTTAGCTTCTTCCTTGTCCAAGATATGGGCTTTTTAAGGAATTGGAATTGGGACAAAATTGTCAAAATGACTCCAAACTTGCACCAAAGAATCCTGGTGCCATGGGGATGTTGTGTGTGAATTTGGGGCTTGTTGTGTGTTTCCTAGGCCAAGATATGGCCCATCCAAAAAAAAGTCAAAGTGGATAAGGGTCCCCCCTTACCTCCTCTGAAAAAAATGACCAAAATTTAAATTTTCTTTAAACTCATACCAATGAATCATCGTGCCCCCCAGAGTGTGTGTGGGTATTTTTTGAGCTCTTTAGTTTCTTCCTTGTCCAAGATATGGGCTTTTGAAGGAATTGGATTTCGGTCAAAATTGTCAAAATGACTCCAAACTTGCACCGAAGAATCCTGGTGCCATGGGGATGTTGTGTATGAATTTGGGGCTTGTTGTGTGTTTCCTAGGCCAAGATATGGCCCATCCAAAAAAAAGTCAAAGTGGATAAGGGTCCACCCTTACCTCCTCTGAAAAAAATGACCAAAATTTAAATTTTCTTTAAACTCATACCAATGAATCATCGTGCCCCCCAGAGTGTGTGTGGGTATTTTTTGAGCTCTTGAGGGTCCTCCTTGTCCAAGATATGGGCTTTTAAAGGAATTGGATTTCGGTCAAAATTGTCAAAATGCCTCCAAACTTGCACCAAAGAATCCTGGTGCCATGGGGATGTTGTGTATGAATGTGGGGCTTGTTGTGTGTTTCCTAGGCCAAGATATGGCCCATCCAAAATAAAGTCAAAGTGGATAAGGGTCCCCCCCTTACCTCCTCTGAAAAAATGACCAAAATTAAAATTTTCTTTAAACTCATACCAATGAATCATCGTGCCCCCCAGAGTGTGTGTGTGGATTTTTTGAGCTCTTTAGTTTCTTCCTTGTCCAAGATATGGGCTTTTTATGGAATTGGATTTCGGTCAAAATTGTCGAAATGACTCCAAACTTGCACCAAAGAATCCTGGTCTCATGGGGATGTTGTGTATGAATTTGGGGCTTGTTGTGTGTTTCCTAGGCCAAGATATGGCCCATCCAAAATAAAGTCAAAGTGGATAAGGGTCCCCCCTTACCTCCTCTGAAAAAATGACCAAAATTAAAATTTTCTTTAAACTCATACCAATGAATCATCGTGCCCCCCAGAGCGTGTGTGTGTATTTTTTGAGCTCTTTAGCTTCTTCCTTGTCCAAGATATGGGCTTTTTAAGGAATTGGATTTCGGTCAAAATTGTCGAAATGACTCCAAACTTGCACCAAAGAATCCTGGTGCCATGGGGATGTTGTGTATGAATTTGGGGCTTGTTGTGTGTTTCCTAGGCCAAGATATGGCCCATCCAAAATAAAGTCAAAGTGGATAAGGGTCCCCCCTTACCTCCTCTGAAAAAATGACCAAAATTAAAATTTTCTTTTAACTCATACCAATGAATCATCGTGCCCCCCAGAGCGTGTGTGTGTATTTTTTGAGCTCTTTAGCTTCTTCCTTGTCCAAGATATGGGCTTTTAAAGGAATTGGATTACAGTCAAAATTGCCAAAATGACTCCAAACTTGCACCAAAGAATCCTGGTGCCATGGGGATGTTGTGTGTGTATTTGGGGCTTTTTGTGTGTTCGCTAGGCCAAGATATGGCCCATCCAAAAAAAAGTCAAAGTGGATAAGGGTCCCCCCTTACCTCCTCTGAAAAAAGGACCAACATTTTAATTTTCTTTTAACTCATACCAATGAATCATGGTGCTCCCCAGAGTGTGTGTGTGGATTTTTTGAGCTCTTTAGCTTCCTCCTTGTCCAAGATATGTGCTTTTAAAGGAATTGGATTTTGGTCAAAATTGTCAAAATGACTCCAAACTTGCACCAAAGAATCCTGGTGCCATGGGGATGTTGTGTGTGAATTTGGGGCTTTTTGTGTGTTCGCTAGGCCAAGATATGGCCCATCCAAAAAAAAGTCAAAGTGGATAAGGGTCCCCCCTTACCTCCTCTGAAAAAAATTACCAAAATTTAAATTTTCTTTAAACTCATACCAATGAATCATCGTGCCCCCCAGAGTGTGTTTGTGTATTTTTTGAGCTCTTTAGCTTCTTCCTTGTCCAAGATATGGGCTTTTTAAGGAATTGGAATTGGGACAAAATTGTCAAAATGACTCCAAACTTGCACCAAAGAATCCTGGTGCCATGGGGATGTTGTGTGTGAATTTGGGGCTTGTTGTGTGTTCCCTAGGCCAAGATATGGCCCATCCAAAAAAAAGTCAAAGTGGATAAGGGTCCCCCCTTACCTCCTCTGAACAAAATGACCAAAATTTAAATTTTCTTTAAACTCATACCAATGAATCATCGTGCCCCCCAGAGTGTGTGTGGGTATTTTTTGAGCTCTTTAGTTTCTTCCTTGTCCAAGATATGGGCTTTTGAAGGAATTGGATTTCGGTCAAAATTGTCAAAATGACTCCAAACTTGCACCGAAGAATCCTGGTGCCATGGGGATGTTGTGTATGAATTTGGGGCTTGTTGTGTGTTTCCTAGGCCAAGATATGGCCCATCCAAAATAAAGTCAAAGTGGATAAGGGTCCCCCCTTACGTCCTCTGAAAAAAATGACCAAAATTAAAATTTTCTTTTAACTCATACCAATGAATCATCGTGCCCCCCAGAGCGTGTGTGTGTATTTTTTGAGCTCTTTAGCTTCTTCCTTGTCCAAGATATGGGCTTTTAAAGGAATTGGATTACAGTCAAAATTGCCAAAATGACTCCAAACTTGCACCAAAGAATCCTGGTGCCATGGGGATGTTGTGTGTGTATTTGGGGCTTTTTGTGTGTTCGCTAGGCCAAGATATGGCCCATCCAAAAAAAAGTCAAAGTGGATAAGGGTCCCCCCTTACCTCCTCTGAAAAAAGGACCAACATTTTAATTTTCTTTTAACTCATACCAATGAATCATGGTGCTCCCCAGAGTGTGTGTGTGGATTTTTTGAGCTCTTTAGCTTCCTCCTTGTCCAAGATATGTGCTTTTAAAGGAATTGGATTTCGGTCAAAATTGTCAAAATGACTCCAAACTTGCACCAAAGAATCCTGGTGCCATGGGGATGTTGTGTGTGAATTTGGGGCTTTTTGTGTGTTCGCTAGGCCAAGATATGGCCCATCCAAAAAAAAGTCAAAGTGGATAAGGGTCCCCCCTTACCTCCTCTGAAAAAAATTACCAAAATTTTAATTTTCTTTAAACTCATACCAATGAATCATCGTGCCCCCCAGAGTGTGTTTGTGTATTTTTTGAGCTCTTTAGCTTCTTCCTTGTACAAGATATGGGCTTTTTAAGGAATTGGAATTGGGACAAAATTGTCAAAATGACTCCAAACTTGCACCAAAGAATCCTGGTGCCATGGGGATGTTGTGTGTGAATTTGGGGCTTGTTGTGTGTTTCCTAGGCCAAGATATGGCCCATCCAAAAAAAAGTCAAAGTGGATAAGGGTCCCCCCTTACCTCCTCTGAAAAAAATGACCAAAATTTAAATTTTCTTTAAACTCATACCAATGAATCATCGTGCCCCCCAGAGTGTGTGTGGGTATTTTTTGAGCTCTTTAGTTTCTTCCTTGTCCAAGATATGGGCTTTTGAAGGAATTGGATTTCGGTCAAAATTGTCAAAATGACTCCAAACTTGCACCGAAGAATCCTGGTGCCATGGGGATGTTGTGTATGAATTTGGGGCTTGTTGTGTGTTTCCTAGGCCAAGATATGGCCAATTCAAAAAAAAGTCAAAGTGGATAATGGTCCACCCTTACCTCCTCTGAAAAAAATGACAAAAATTTTAATTTTCTTTAAACTCATACCAATGAATCATCGTGCCCCCCAGAGTGTGTTTGTGGATTTTTTGAGCTCTTTAGCTTCTTCCTTGTCCAAGATATGGGCTTTTTAAGGAATTGGAATTGGGACAAAATTGTCAAAATGACTCCAAACTTGCACCAAAGAATCCTGGTGCCATGGGGATGTTGTGTGTGAATTTGGGGCTTTTTGTGTGTTCCCTAGGCCAAGATATGGCCCATCCAAAAAAAGTCAAAGTGGATAAGGTTCCCCCCGTACCTCCTCTGAAAAAAATGACCAAAATTTTAATTTTCTTTAAACTCATACCAATGAATCATCGTGCCCCCCAGAGTGTGTGTGGGGATTTTTTGAGCGCTTTAGTTTCTTCCTTGTCCAAGATATTGGCTTTTGAAGGAATTGGATTTCGGTCAAAATTGTCAAAATGACTCCAAACTTGCACCAAAGAATCCTGGTGCCATGGGGATGTTGTGTGTGAATTTGGGGCTTTTTGTGTGTTCCCTAGGCCAAGATATGGCCCATCCAAAAAAAAGTCAAAGTGGATAAGGGTCCCCCCTTACCTCCCCTGAAAAAAATGACCAACATTTTAATTTTTTTTAAACTCATACCAATGAATCATCGTGCCCCCAGAGTGTGTGTGGGGATTTTTTGAGCTCTTTAGCTTCTTCCTTGTCCAAGATATGGGCTTTTAAAGGAATTGAATTTCGGTCAAAATTGTCAAAATGACTCCAAACTTGCACCAAAGAATCCTGGTGCCATGGGGATGTTGTGTGTGAATTTGGGGCTTTTTGTGTGTTCCCTAGGCCAAGATATGGCCCATCCAAAAAAAGTCAAAGTGGATAAGGTTCCCCCCGTACCTCCTCTGAAAAAAATGACCAAAATTTTAATTTTCTTTAAACTCATACCAATGAATCATCGTGCCCCCCAGAGTGTGTGTGGGTATTTTTTGAGCTCTTTAGTTTCTTCCTTGTCCAAGATATGGGCTTTTGAAGGAATTGGATTTCGGTCAAAATTGTCAAAATGACTCCAAACTTGCACCGAAGAATCCTGGTGCCATGGGGATGTTGTGTATGAATTTGGGGCTTGTTGTGTGTTTCCTAGGCCAAGATATGGCCCATCCAAAAAAAAGTCAAAGTGGATAAGGGTCCCCCCTTACCTCCTCTGAAAAAATGACCAAAATTAAAATTTCTTTTAACTCATACCAATGAATCATCGTGCCCCCCAGAGTGTGTTTGTGTATTTTTTGAGCTCTTTAGCTTCTTCCTTGTCCAAGATATGGGCTTTTAAAGGAATTGGATTACAGTCAAAATTGCCAAAATGACTCCAAACTTGCACCAAAGAATCCTGGTGCCATGGGGATGTTGTGTGTGTATTTGGGGCTTTTTGTGTGTTCGCTAGGCCAAGATATGGCCCATCCAAAAAAAAGTCAAAGTGGATAAGGGTCCCCCCTTACCTCCTCTGAAAAAAGGACCAACATTTTAATTTTCTTTTAACTCATACCAATGAATCATGGTGCTCCCCAGAGTGTGTGTGTGGATTTTTTGAGCTCTTTAGCTTCCTCCTTGTCCAAGATATGTGCTTTTAAAGGAATTGGATTTCGGTCAAAATTGTCAAAATGACTCCAAACTTGCACCAAAGAATCCTGGTGCCATGGGGATGTTGTGTGTGAATTTGGGGCTTTTTGTGTGTTCGCTAGGCCAAGATATGGCCCATCCAAAAAAAAGTCAAAGTGGATAAGGGTCCCCCCTTACCTCCTCTGAAAAAAATTACCAAAATTTAAATTTTCTTTAAACTCATACCAATGAATCATCGTGCCCCCCAGAGTGTGTTTGTGTATTTTTTGAGCTCTTTAGCTTCTTCCTTGTCCAAGATATGGGCTTTTTAAGGAATTGGAATTGGGACAAAATTGTCAAAATGACTCCAAACTTGCACCAAAGAATCCTGGTGCCATGGGGATGTTGTGTGTGAATTTGGGGCTTGTTGTGTGTTTCCTAGGCCAAGATATGGCCCATCCAAAAAAAAGTCAAAGTGGATAAGGGTCCCCCCTTACCTCCTCTGAAAAAAATGACCAAAATTTAAATTTTCTTTAAACTCATACCAATGAATCATCGTGCCCCCCAGAGTGTGTGTGGGTATTTTTTGAGCTCTTTAGTTTCTTCCTTGTCCAAGATATGGGCTTTTGAAGGAATTGGATTTCGGTCAAAATTGTCAAAATGACTCCAAACTTGCACCGAAGAATCCTGGTGCCATGGGGATGTTGTGTATGAATTTGGGGCTTGTTGTGTGTTTCCTAGGCCAAGATATGGCCAATTCAAAAAAAAGTCAAAGTGGATAATGGTCCACCCTTACCTCCTCTGAAAAAAATGACAAAAATTTTAATTTTCTTTAAACTCATACCAATGAATCATCGTGCCCCCCAGAGTGTGTTTGTGGATTTTTTGAGCTCTTTAGCTTCTTCCTTGTCCAAGATATGGGTTTTTAAGGAATTGGATTTCGGTCAAAATTGTCAAAATGACTCCAAACTTGCACCAAAGAATCCTGGTGCCATGGGGATGTTGTGTGTGAATTTGGGGCTTTTTGTGTGTTCCCTAGGCCAAGATATGGCCCATCCAAAAAAAGTCAAAGTGGATAAGGTTCCCCCCGTACCTCCTCTGAAAAAAATGACCAAAATTTTAATTTTCTTTAAACTCATACCAATGAATCATCGTGCCCCCCAGAGTGTGTGTGGGGATTTTTTGAGCGCTTTAGTTTCTTCCTTGTCCAAGATATTGGCTTTTGAAGGAATTGGATTTCGGTCAAAATTGTCAAAATGACTCCAAACTTGCACCAAAGAATCCTGGTGCCATGGGGATGTTGTGTGTGAATTTGGGGCTTTTTGTGTGTTCCCTAGGCCAAGATATGGCCCATCCAAAAAAAAGTCAAAGTGGATAAGGGTCCCCCCTTACCTCCCCTGAAAAAAATGACCAACATTTTAATTTTTTTTAAACTCATACCAATGAATCATCGTGCCCCCAGAGTGTGTGTGGGGATTTTTTGAGCTCTTTAGCTTCTTCCTTGTCCAAGATATGGGCTTTTAAAGGAATTGAATTTCGGTCAAAATTGTCAAAATGACTCCAAACTTGCACCAAAGAATCCTGGTGCCATGGGGATGTTGTGTGTGAATTTGGGGCTTTTTATGTGTTTCCTATGCCAAGATATGGCCCATCCAAAAAAAAGTCAAAGTGGATAAGGGTCCCCCCTTACCTCCTCTGAAAAAAATGACCAAAATTTTAATTTTCTTTAAACTCATACCAATGAATCATCGTGCCCCCCAGAGTGTGTGTGGGTATTTTTTGAGCTCTTTAGTTTCTTCCTTGTCCAAGATTTGGGCTTTTAAAGGAATTGGATTTCAGTCAAAATTTCCAAAATGACTCCAAACGTGCACCAAAGAATCCTGGTGCCATGGGGATGTTGTGTGTGAATTTGGGGCTTTTTGTGTGTTCGCTAGGCCAAGATATGGCCCATCCAAAAAAAAGTCAAAGTGCACGAGGGTCCCCCCTTACCTCCTCTGAAAAAAATGACCAAAACCTTTTTTTTTTTTAAACTCATACCAATGAATCATCGTGCCCCCCAGAGTGTGTGTGGGTATTTTTTGAGCTCTTTAGTTTCTTCCTTGTCCAAGATTTGGGCTTTTAAAGGAATTGGATTTCAGTCAAAATTGCCATAATGACTCCAAACGTGCACCAAAGAATCCTGGTGCCATGGGGATGCTGTATGTGAATTTGGGGCTTTTTGTGTGTTCGCTAGGCCAAGATATGGCCCATCCAAAAAAAAGTCAAAGTGCACGAGGGTCCCCACTTACCTCCTCTGAAAAAATGACCAAAATTAATATTTTCTTTAAACTCATACCAATGAATCATCGTGCCCCCCAGAGCGTGTGTGTGTATTTTTTGAGCTTTTTAGCTTCTTCCTTGTCCAAGATATGGGCTTTTTAAGGAATTGGAATTGAGACAAAATTGTCAAAATGACTCCAAACTTGCACCAAAGAATCCTGGTGCCATGGGGATGTTGTGTGTGAATTTGGGGCTTTTTGTGTGTTCCCTAGGCCAAGATATGTCCCATCCAAAAAAAAGTCAAAGTGGATAAGGGTCCCCCCTTACCTCCCCTGAAAAAAATGACCAACATTTTAATTTTTTTTAAACTCATACCAATGAATCATCGTGCCCCCCAGAGTGTGTGTGTGGATTTTTTGAGCTCTTTAGCTTCTTCCTTGTACAAGATATGGGCTTTTTAAGGAATTGGATTTCGGTCAAAATTGTCAAAATGACTCCAAACTTGCACCAAAGAATCCTGGTGCCATGGGGATGTTGTGTGTGAATTTGGGGCTTTTTGTGTGTTCGCTAGGCCAAGATATGGCCCATCCAAAAAAAAGTCAAAGTGCACGAGGGTCCCCCCTTACCTCCTCTGAAAAAAATGACCAAAACCTTTTTTTTTTTTAAACTCATGCCAATAAATCATGGTGCCCCCCAGAGTGTGTGTGGGTATTTTTTGAGCTCTTTAGTTTCTTCCTTGTCCAAGATTTGGGCTTTTAAAGGAATTGGATTTCAGTCAAAATTGTCAAAATGACTCCAAACTTGCACCAAAGAATCCTGGTGCCATGGGGATGTTGTGTGTGAATTTGGGGCTTTTTGTGTGTTCCTTAGGCCAAGATATGGCCCATCCAAAAAAAAGTCAAGGTGGATAAGGGTCCCCCCTTACCTCCTCTGAAAAAAATGACCAAAATTTAAATTTTTTTTAAACTCATACCAATGAATCATCGTGCCCCCCAGAGTGTGTGTGGGGATTTTTGGATCTCTTTAGCTTCTTTCTTGTCCAAGATATGGGCTTTTTAAGGAATTGGATTTCGGTCAAAATTGTCAAAATGACTCTAAACTTGCACCAAAGAATCCTGGTGCCATGGGGATGTTGTGTGTGAATTTGGGGCTTTTTGTGTGTTCCCTAGGCCAAGATATGGCCCATCCAAAAAAAAATCAAAGTCGATAAGGGTCCCCACTTACCTCCTCTGAAAAAAATGACCGAAGTTTAAATTTTCTTTAAACTCATACCAATGAATCATTGTGCCCCCCAGGGTGTGTGTGTGGATTTTTTGAGCTCTTTAGCTTCTTCCTTGTCCAAGATATGGCTTTTAAAGGAATTGGATTTTGGTCAAAATTGTCAAAATGACTCCAAACTTGCACCAAAGAATCCTGGTGCCATGGGGATGTTGTGTATGAATTTGGGGCTTGTTGTGTGTTTCCTAGGCCAAGATATGGCCCATCCGAAAAAAAGTCAAAGTGGATAAGGGTCCCCCCTTACCTCCTCTGAAAAAAATGACCAAAATAAAAATTTTCTTTAAACTCATACCAATAAATCATGGTGCCCCCCAGAGTGTGTGTGGGTATTTTTTGAGCTCTTTAGTTTCTTCCTTGTCCAAGATTTGGGCTTTTAAAGGAATTGGATTTCAGTCAAAATTGTCAAAATGACTCCAAACTTGCACCAAAGAATCCTGGTGCCATGGGGATGTTGTGTGTGAATTTGGGGCTTTTTGTGTGTTCCTTAGGCCAAGATATGGCCCATCCAAAAAAAAGTCAAGGTGGATAAGGGTCCCCCCTTACCTCCTCTGAAAAAAATGACCAAAATTTAAATTTTTTTTAAACTCATACCAATGAATCATCGTGCCCCCCAGAGTGTGTGTGGGGATTTTTGGATCTCTTTAGCTTCTTTCTTGTCCAAGATATGGGCTTTTTAAGGAATTGGATTTCGGTCAAAATTGTCAAAATGACTCTAAACTTGCACCAAAGAATCCTGGTGCCATGGGGATGTTGTGTGTGAATTTGGGGCTTTTTGTGTGTTCCCTAGGCCAAGATATGGCCCATCCAAAAAAAAATCAAAGTCGATAAGGGTCCCCACTTACCTCCTCTGAAAAAAATGACCGAAGTTTAAATTTTCTTTAAACTCATACCAATGAATCATTGTGCCCCCCAGGGTGTGTGTGTGGATTTTTTGAGCTCTTTAGCTTCTTCCTTGTCCAAGATATGGCTTTTAAAGGAATTGGATTTTGGTCAAAATTGTCAAAATGACTCCAAACTTGCACCAAAGAATCCTGGTGCCATGGGGATGTTGTGTATGAATTTGGGGCTTGTTGTGTGTTTCCTAGGCCAAGATATGGCCCATCCGAAAAAAAGTCAAAGTGGATAAGGGTCCCCCCTTACCTCCTCTGAAAAAAATGACCAAAATAAAAATTTTCTTTAAACTCATACCAATGAATCATCGTGCCCCCCAGAGTGTGTGTGTGGATTTTTTGAGCTCTTTGGCTTCTTCCTTGTCCAAGATATAGGCTTTTTAAGGAATTGGATTTCGGTCAAAATTGTCAAAATGACTCCAAACTTGCACCAAAGAATCCTGGTGCCATGGGGATGTTGTGTGTGAATTTGGGGCTTTTTGTGTGTTCGCTAGGCCAAGATATGGCCCATCCAAAAAAAAAGTCAAAGTGGATAAGGGTCCCCCCTTACCTCCTCTGAAAAAAATTACCAAAATTTTAATTTTCTTTAAACCAGTACCAATGAATCATTGTGCCCCCCAGAGTGCGTTTGTGGATTTTTTGAGCTCTTTAGCTTCTTCCTTGTCCAAGATATGGGCTTTTTAAGGAATTGGATTTCAGGCAAAATTGTCAAAATGACTCCAAACTTGCACCAAAGAATCCTGGTGCCATGGGGATGTTGTGTGTGAATTTGGGGCTTTTTGTGTGTTTCCTAGGCCAAGATATGGCCCATCCAAAAAAAAGTCAAAGTGGATAAGGGTCCCCCCCTTACCTCCTCTGAAAAAATGACCAAAATTAAAATTTTCTTTAAACTCATACCAATGAATCATCGTGCCCCCCAGAGTGTGTGTGTGGATTTTTTGAGCTCTTCAGCTTCTTCCTTGTCCAAGATATGGGCTTTTTAAGGAATTGGATTCCGGTCAAAATTGTCAAAATGACTCCAAACTTGCACCAAAGAATCCTGGTGCCATGGGGATGTTGTGTGTGAATTTGGGGCTTTTTGTGTGTTTCCTAGGCCAAGATATGGCCCATCCAAAAAAAAGTCAAAGTGGATAAGGGTCCCCCCTTACCTCCTCTGAAAAAATGACCAAAATTTAAATTTTCTTTAAACTCATACCAATGAATCATCGTGCCCCCCAGAGTGTGTGTGTGGATTTTTTGAGCTTTTTAGCTTCTTCCTTGTCCAAGATATGGGCTTTTTAAGGAATTGGATTTCGGTCAAAATTGTCAAAATGACTCCAAACTTGCACCGAAGAATCCTGGTGCCATGGGGATGTTGTGTGTAAATTTGGGGCTTTTTGTGTGTTTCCTAGGCCAAGATATGGCCCATCCAAAAAAAAGTCAAAGTGGATAAGGGTCCCCCCTTACCTCCTCTGAAAAAAAAGACCAAAATTTAAATTTTCTTTAAACTCATACCAATGAATCATCGTGCCCCCCAGAGTGTGTGTGTGGTTTTTTTGAGCTCTTTAGCTTCTTTCCTTGTCCAAGATATGGGCTTTTAAAGAAATTGGAATTTGGTCATAATTGTCAAAATGACTCCAAACTTGCACCAAAGAATCCTGGTGCCATGGGGATGTTGTGTGTGAATTTGGGGCTTTTTGTGTGTTCCCTAGGCCAAGATATGGCCAATCCCAAAAAAAGTCAAAGTGGATAAGGGTCCCCCCTTACCTCCTCTGAAAAAAATGACCAAAATTTAAATTTTCTTTAAACTCATACCAATGAATCATCGTGCCCCCCAGAGTGTGTGTGTGGATTTTTTGAGCTCTTTAGCTTCTTCCTTGTCCAAGATATTGGCTTTTTAAGGAATTGGATTCCGGTAAAAATTGTCAAAATGACTCCAAACTTGCACCAAAGAATCCTGGTGCCATGGGGATGTTGTGTGTGAATTTGGGGCTTTTTGTGTGTTTCCTAGGCCAAGATATGGCCCATCCAAAAAAAGTCAAAGTGGATAAGGGTCCCCACTTACCTCCTCTGAAAAAAATGACCAAAATTTAAATTTTCTTTAAACTCATACCAATGAATCATCGTGCCCCCCAGAGTGTGTGTGTGTATTTTTAGAGCTCTTTAGCTTCTTCCTTGTCCAAGATATGGGCTTTTTAAGGAATTGGATTTCGGTCAAAATTGTCAAAATGACTCCAAACTTGCACCGAAGAATCCTGGTGCCATGGGGATGTTGTGTGTGAATTTGGGGCTTTCTGTGTGTTTCCTAGGCCAAGATATGGCCCATCCAAAAAAAAGTCAAAGTGGATAAGGGTCCCCCCTTACCTCCTCTGAAAAAAAAGACCAAAATTTAAATTTTCTTTAAACTCATACAAATGAATCATCGTGCCCCCCAGAGTGTGTGTGTGGTTTTTTTGAGCTCTTTAGCTTCTTTCCTTGTCCAAGATATGGGCTTTTAAAGAAATTGGAATTTGGTCAAAATTGTCAAAATGACTCCAAACTTGCACCAAAGAATCCTGGTGCCATGGGGATGTTGTGTGTGAATTTGGGGCTTTTTGTGTGTTCCCTAGGCCAAGATATGGCCAATCCCAAAAAAAGTCAAAGTGGATAAGGGTCCCCCCTTACCTCCTCTGAAACAATGACCAAAATTTAAATTTTCTTTAAACTCATACCAATGAATCATCGTGCCCCCCAGAGTGTGTGTGTGGATTTTTTGAGCTCTTTAGCTTCTTCCTTGTCCAAGATATTGGCTTTTTAAGGAATTGGATTCCGGTCAAAATTGTCAAAATGATTCCAAACTTGCACCAAAGAATCCTGGTGCCATGGGGATGTTGTGTGTGAATTTGGGGCTTTTTGTGTGTTTCCTAGGCCAAGATATGGCCCATCCAAAAAAAAGTCAAAGTGGATAAGGGTCCCCCCTTACCTCCTCTGAAAAAAAAGACCAAAATTTAAATTTTCTTTAAACTCATACCAATGAATCATCGTGCCTCCCAGAGTGTGTGTGTGGTTTTTTTGAGCTCTTTAGCTTCTTTCCTTGTCCAAGATATGGGCTTTTAAAGAAATTGGAATTTGGTCAAAATTGTCAAAATGACCCCAAACTTGCACCAAAGAATCCTGGTGCCATGGGGATGTTGTGTGTGAATTGGGGGCTTTTAGTGTGTTTCCTAGGCCAAGATATGGCCCATCCAAAAAAAGTCAAAGTGGATAAGGGTCCCCCCTTACCTCCTCTGAAAAAATGACCAAAATTAAAATTTTCTTTAAACTCATACCAATGAATCATCGTGCCCCCCAGAGTGTGTGTGTGTATTTTTTGAGCTCTTTAGCTTCTTCCTTGTCCAAGATATGGGCTTTTTAAGGAATTGGATTTCGGTCAAAATTGTCAAAATGACTCCAAACTTGCACCAAAGAATCCTGGTGCCATGGGGATGTTGTGTGTGAATTTGGGGCTTTTTGTGTGTTTCCTAGGCCAAGATATGGCCCATCCAAAAAAAAGTCAAAGTGGATAAGGGTCCCCCCTTACCTCCTCTGAAAAAAAAGACCAAAATTTAAATTTTCTTTAAACTCATACAAATGAATCATCGTGCCCCCCAGAGTGTGTGTGTGGTTTTTTTGAGCTCTTTAGCTTCTTTCCTTGTCCAAGATATGGGCTTTTAAAGAAATTGGAATTTGGTCAAAATTGTCAAAATGACTCCAAACTTGCACCAAAGAATCCTGGTGCCATGGGGATGTTGTGTGTGAATTTGGGGCTTTTTGTGTGTTCCCTAGGCCAAGATATGGCCAATCCCAAAAAAAGTCAAAGTGGATAAGGGTCCCCCCTTACCTCCTCTGAAAAAAATTACCAAAATTTAAATTTTCTTTAAACTCATACCAATGAATCATCGTGCCCCCCAGAGTGTGTGTGTGGATTTTTTGAGCTCTTTAGCTTCTTCCTTGTCCAAGATATTGGCTTTTTAAGGAATTGGATTCCGGTCAAAATTGTCAAAATGACTCCAAACTTGCACCAAAGAATCCTGGTGCCATGGGGATGTTGTGTGTGAATTTGGGGCTTTTTGTGTGTTTCCTAGGCCAAGATATGGCCCATCCAAAAAAAAGTCAAAGTGGATAAGGGTCCCCCCTTACCTCCTCTGAAAAAAAAGACCAAAATTTAAATTTTCTTTAAACTCATACAAATGAATCATCGTGCCCCCCAGAGTGTGTGTGTGGTTTTTTTGAGCTCTTTAGCTTCTTTCCTTGTCCAAGATATGGGCTTTTAAAGAAATTGGAATTTGGTCAAAATTGTCAAAATGACTCCAAACTTGCACCAAAGAATCCTGGTGCCATGGGGATGTTGTGTGTGAATTTGGGGCTTTTTGTGTGTTCCCTAGGCCAAGATATGGCCAATCCCAAAAAAAGTCAAAGTGGATAAGGGTCCCCCCTTACCTCCTCTGAAAAAAATGACCAAAATTTTAATTTTCTTTAAACTCATACCAATGAATCATCGTGCCTCCCAGAGTGTGTGTGTGGTTTTTTTGAGCTCTTTAGCTTCTTTCCTTGTCCAAGATATGGGCTTTTAAAGAAATTGGAATTTGGTCAAAATTGTCAAAATGACTCCAAACTTGCACCAAAGAATCCTGGTGCCATGGGGATGTTGTGTGTGAATTGGGGGCTTTTAGTGTGTTTCCTAGGCCAAGATATGGCCCATCCAAAAAAAGTCAAAGTGGATAAGGGTCCCCCCTTACCTCCTCTGAAAAAAAAGACCAAAATTTAAATTTTCTTTAAACTCATACCAATGAATCATCGTGCCTCCCAGAGTGTGTGTGTGGTTTTTTTGAGCTCTTTAGCTTCTTTCCTTGTCCAAGATATGGGCTTTTAAAGAAATTGGAATTTGGTCAAAATTGTCAAAATGACTCCAAACTTGCACCAAAGAATCCTGGTGCCATGGGGATGTTGTGTGTGAATTTGGGGCTTTTTGTGTGTTTCCTAGGCCAAGATATGGCCCATCCAAAAAAAGTCAAAGTGGATAAGGGTCCCCCATTACCTCCTCTGAAAAAAAAGACCAAAATTTAAATTTTCTTTAAACTCATACCAATGAATCATCGTGCCTCCCAGAGTGTGTGTGTGGTTTTTTTGAGCTCTTTAGCTTCTTTCCTTGTCCAAGATATGGGCTTTTAAAGAAATTGGAATTTGGTCAAAATTGTCAAAATGACTCCAAACTTGCACCAAAGAATCCTGGTGCCATGGGGATGTTGTGTGTGAATTTGGGGCTTTTTGTGTGTTCCCTAGGCCAAGATATGGCCAATCCCAAAAAAAGTCAAAGTGGATAAGGGTCCCCCCTTACCTCCTCTGAAAAAAATTACCAAAATTTAAATTTTCTTTAAACTCATACCAATGAATCATCGTGCCCCCCAGAGTGTGTGTGTGGATTTTTTGAGCTCTTTAGCTTCTTCCTTGTCCAAGATATTGGCTTTTTAAGGAATTGGATTCCGGTCAAAATTGTCAAAATGACTCCAAACTTGCACCAAAGAATCCTGGTGCCATGGGGATGTTGTGTGTGAATTTGGGGCTTTTTGTGTGTTTCCTAGGCCAAGATATGGCCCATCCAAAAAAAAGTCAAAGTGGATAAGGGTCCCCCCTTACCTCCTCTGAAAAAAAAGACCAAAATTTAAATTTTCTTTAAACTCATACAAATGAATCATCGTGCCCCCCAGAGTGTGTGTGTGGTTTTTTTGAGCTCTTTAGCTTCTTTCCTTGTCCAAGATATGGGCTTTTAAAGAAATTGGAATTTGGTCAAAATTGTCAAAATGACTCCAAACTTGCACCAAAGAATCCTGGTGCCATGGGGATGTTGTGTGTGAATTTGGGGCTTTTTGTGTGTTCCCTAGGCCAAGATATGGCCAATCCCAAAAAAAGTCAAAGTGGATAAGGGTCCCCCCTTACCTCCTCTGAAAAAAATGACCAAAATTTTAATTTTCTTTAAACTCATACCAATGAATCATCGTGCCTCCCAGAGTGTGTGTGTGGTTTTTTTGAGCTCTTTAGCTTCTTTCCTTGTCCAAGATATGGGCTTTTAAAGAAATTGGAATTTGGTCAAAATTGTCAAAATGACTCCAAACTTGCACCAAAGAATCCTGGTGCCATGGGGATGTTGTGTGTGAATTGGGGGCTTTTAGTGTGTTTCCTAGGCCAAGATATGGCCCATCCAAAAAAAGTCAAAGTGGATAAGGGTCCCCCCTTACCTCCTCTGAAAAAAAAGACCAAAATTTAAATTTTCTTTAAACTCATACCAATGAATCATCGTGCCTCCCAGAGTGTGTGTGTGGTTTTTTTGAGCTCTTTAGCTTCTTTCCTTGTCCAAGATATGGGCTTTTAAAGAAATTGGAATTTGGTCAAAATTGTCAAAATGACTCCAAACTTGCACCAAAGAATCCTGGTGCCATGGGGATGTTGTGTGTGAATTTGGGGCTTTTTGTGTGTTTCCTAGGCCAAGATATGGCCCATCCAAAAAAAGTCAAAGTGGATAAGGGTCCCCCCTTACCTCCTCTGAAAAAAAAGACCAAAATTTAAATTTTCTTTAAACTCATACCAATGAATCATCGTGCCTCCCAGAGTGTGTGTGTGGTTTTTTTGAGCTCTTTAGCTTCTTTCCTTGTCCAAGATATGGGCTTTTAAAGAAATTGGAATTTGGTCAAAATTGTCAAAATGACTCCAAACTTGCACCAAAGAATCCTGGTGCCATGGGGATGTTGTGTGTGAATTTGGGGCTTTTTGTGTGTTTCCTAGGCCAAGATATGGCCCATTCAAAAAAAAGTCAAAGTGGATAAGGGTCCCCCCTTACCTCCTCTGAAAAAAAAGACCAAAATTTAAATTTTCTTTAAACTCATACAAATGAATCATCGTGCCCCCCAGAGTGTGTGTGTGGTTTTTTTGAGCTCTTTAGCTTCTTTCCTTGTCCAAGATATGGGCTTTTAAAGAAATTGGAATTTGGTCAAAATTGTCAAAATGACTCCAAACTTGCACCAAAGAATCCTGGTGCCATGGGGATGTTGTGTGTGAATTTGGGGCTTTTTGTGTGTTCCCTAGGCCAAGATATGGCCAATCCCAAAAAAAGTCAAAGTGGATAAGGGTCCCCCCTTACCTCCTCTGAAAAAAATGACCAAAATTTAAATTTTCTTTAAACTCATACCAATGAATCATCGTGCCCCCCAGAGTGTGTGTGTGGATTTTTTGAGCTCTTTAGCTTCTTCCTTGTCCAAGATATTGGCTTTTTAAGGAATTGGATTCCGGTCAAAATTGTCAAAATGACTCCAAACTTGCACCAAAGAATCCTGGTGCCATGGGGATGTTGTGTGTGAATTTGGGGCTTTTTGTGTGTTTCCTAGGCCAAGATATGGCCCATCCAAAAAAAAGTCAAAGTGGATAAGGGTCCCCCCTTACCTCCTCTGAAAAAAAAGACCAAAATTTAAATTTTCTTTAAACTCATGCCAATGAATCATCGTGCCTCCCAGAGTGTGTGTGTGGTTTTTTTGAGCTCTTTAGCTTCTTTCCTTGTCCAAGATATGGGCTTTTAAAGAATTTGGAATTTGGTCAAAATTGTCAAAATGACTCCAAACTTGCACCAAAGAATCCTGGTGCCATGGGGATGTTGTGTGTGAATTTGGGGCTTTTAGTGTGTTTCCTAGGCCAAGATATGGCCCATCCAAAAAAAGTCAAAGTGGATAAGGGTCCCCCCTTACCTCCTCTGAAAAAAAAGACCAAAATTTAAATTTTCTTTAAACTCATACAAATGAATCATCGTGCCCCCCAGAGTGTGTGTGTGGTTTTTTTGAGCTCTTTAGCTTCTTTCCTTGTCCAAGATATGGGCTTTTAAAGAAATTGGAATTTGGTCAAAATTGTCAAAATGACTCCAAACTTGCACCAAAGTATCCTGGTGCCATGGGGATGTTGTGTGTGAATTTGGGGCTTTTTGTGTGTTCCCTAGGCCAAGATATGGCCAATCCCAAAAAAAGTCAAAGTGGATAAGGGTCCCCCCTTACCTCCTCTGAAAAAAATGACCAAAATTTAAATTTTCTTTAAACTCATACCAATGAATCATCGTGCCTCCCAGAGTGTGTGTGTGGTTTTTTTGAGCTCTTTAGCTTCTTTCCTTGTCCAAGATATGGGCTTTTAAAGAAATTGGAATTTGGTCAAAATTGTCAAAATGACTCCAAACTTGCACCAAAGAATCCTGGTGCCATGGGGATGTTGTGTGTGAATTTGGGGCTTTTAGTGTGTTTCCTAGGCCAAGATATGGCCCATCCAAAAAAAGTCAAAGTGGATAAGGGTCCCCCCTTACCTCCTCTGAAAAAAAGGACCAAAATTTAAATTTTCTTTAAACTCATACAAATGAATCATCGTGCCCCCCAGAGTGTGTGTGTGGTTTTTTGAGCTCTTTAGCTTCTTTCCTTGTCCAAGATATGGGCTTTTAAAGAAATTGGAATTTGGTCAAAATTGTCAAAATGACTCCAAACTTGCACCAAAGAATCCTGGTGCCATGGGGATGTTGTGTGTGAATTTGGGGCTTTTTGTGTGTTCCCTAGGCCAAGATATGGCCAATCCCAAAAAAAGTCAAAGTGGATAAGGGTCCCCCCTTACCTCCTCTGAAAAAAATAACCAAAATTTAAATTTTCTTTAAACTCATACCAATGAATCATCGTGCCCCCCAGAGTGTGTGTGTGGATTTTTTGAGCTCTTTAGCTTCTTCCTTGTCCAAGATATTGGCTTTTTAAGGAATTGGATTCCGGTCAAAATTGTCAAAATGACTCCAAACTTGCACCAAAGAATCCTGGTGCCATGGGGATGTTGTGTGTGAATTTGGGGCTTTTAGTGTGTTTCCTAGGCCAAGATATGGCCCATCCAAAAAAAGTTAAAGTGGATAAGGGTCCCCCCTTACCTCCTCTGAAAAAAAAGACCAAAATTTAAATTTTCTTTAAACTCATACAAATGAATCATCGTGCCCCCCAGAGTGTGTGTGTGGTTTTTTTGAGCTCTTAAGCTTCTTTCCTTGTCCAAGATATGGGCTTTTAAAGAAATTGGAATTTGGTCAAAATTGTCAAAATGACTCCAAACTTGCCCCAAAGAATCCTGGTGCCATGGGGATGTTGTGTGTGAATTTGGGGCTTTTTGTGTGTTCCCTAGGCCAAGATATGGCCAATCCCAAAAAAAGTCAAAGTGGATAAGGGTCCCCCCTTACCTCCTCTGAAAAAAATGACCAAAATTTAAATTTTCTTTAAACTCATACCAATGAATCATCGTGCCTCCCAGAGTGTGTGTGTGGTTTTTTTGAGCTCTTTAGCTTCTTTCCTTGTCCAAGATATGGGCTTTTAAAGAAATTGGAATTTGGTCAAAATTGTCAAAATGACTCCAAACTTGCACCAAAGAATCCTGGTGCCATGGGGATGTTGTGTGTGAATTTGGGGCTTTTTGTGTGTTCCCTAGGCCAAGATATGGCCAGTCCCAAAAAAAGTCAAAGTGGATAAGGGTCCCCCCTTACCTCCTCTGAAAAAAATGACCAAAATTTAAATTTTCTTTGAACTCATACCAATGAATCATCGTGCCCCCCATAGTGTGTGTGTGGATTTTTTGAGCTCTTTAGCTTCTTCCTTGTCCAAGATATTGGCTTTTTAAGGAATTGGATTCCGGTCAAAATTGTCAAAATGACTCCAAACTTGCACCAAAGAATCCTGGTGCCATGGGGATGTTGTGTGTGAATTTGGGGCTTTTTGTGTGTTTCCTAGGCCAAGATATGGCCCATCCAAAAAAAAGTCAAAGTGGATAAGGGTCCCCCCTTACCTCCTCTGAAAAAAAAGACCAAAATTTAAATTTTCTTTAAACTCATACCAATGAATCATCGTGCCTCCCAGAGTGTGTGTGTGGTTTTTTTGAGCTCTTTAGCTTCTTTCCTTGTCCAAGATATGGGCTTTTAAAGAAATTGGAATTTGGTCAAAATTGTCAAAATGACTCCAAACTTGCACCAAAGTATCCTGGTGCCATGGGGATGTTGTGTGTGAATTTGGGGCTTTTTGTGTGTTCCCTAGGCCAAGATATGGCCAATCCCAAAAAAAGTCAAAGTGGATAAGGGTCCCCCCTTACCTCCTCTGAAAAAAATAACCAAAATTTAAATTTTCTTTAAACTCATACCAATGAATCATCGTGCCTCCCAGAGTGTGTGTGTGGTTTTTTTGAGCTCTTTAGCTTCTTTCCTTGTCCAAGATATGGGCTTTTTAAGGAATTGGATTTCGGTCAAAATTGTCAAAATGACTCCAAACTTGCACCAAAGAATCCTGGTGCCATGGGGATGTTGTGTGTGAATTTGGGGCTTTTTGTGTGTTTCCTAGGCCAAGATATGGCCCATCCAAAAAAAAGTCAAAGTGGATATGGGTCCCCCCTTACCTCCTCTGAAAAAAAAGACCAAAATTTAAATTTTCTTTAAACTCATACAAATGAATCATCGTGCCCCCCAGAGTGTGTGTGTGGTTTTTTTGAGCTCTTTAGCTTCTTTCCTTGTCCAAGATATGGGCTTTTAAAGAAATTGGAATTTGGTCAAAATTGTCAAAATGACTCCAAACTTGCACCAAAGAATCCTGGTGCCATGGGGATGTTGTGTGTGAATTTGGGGCTTTTTGTGTGTTCCCTAGGCCAAGATATGGCCAATCCCAAAAAAAGTCAAAGTGGATAAGGGTCCCCCCTTACCTCCTCTGAAAAAAATGACCAAAATTTAAATTTTCTTTAAACTCATACCAATGAATCATCGTGCCTCCCAGAGTGTGTGTGTGGTTTTTTTGAGCTCTTTAGCTTCTTTCCTTGTCCAAGATATGGGCTTTTAAAGAAATTGGAATTTGGTCAAAATTGTCAAAATGACTCCAAACTTGCACCAAAGAATCCTGGTGCCATGGGGATGTTGTGTGTGAATTGGGGGCTTTTAGTGTGTTTCCTAGGCCAAGATATGGCCCATCCAAAAAAAGTCAAAGTGGATAAGGGTCCCCCCTTACCTCCTCTGAAAAAAATGACCAAAATTTAAATTTTCTTTAAACTCATACCAATGAATCATCGTGCCCCCCAGAGTGTGTGTGTGTATTTTTTGAGCTCTTTAGCTTCTTCCTTGTCCAAGATATGGGCTTTTTAAGGAATTGGATTTCGGTCAAAATTGTCAAAATGACTCCAAACTTGCACCAAAGAATCCTGGTGCCATGGGGATGTTGTGTGTGAATTTGGGGCTTTTTGTGTGTTTCCTAGGCCAAGATATGGCCCATCCAAAAAAAAGTCAAAGTGGATAAGGGTCCCCCCTTACCTCCTCTGAAAAAAAAGACCAAAATTTAAATTTTCTTTAAACTCATACAAATGAATCATCGTGCCCCCCAGAGTGTGTGTGTGGTTTTTTTGAGCTCTTTAGCTTCTTTCCTTGTCCAAGATATGGGCTTTTAAAGAAATTGGAATTTGGTCAAAATTGTCAAAATGACTCCAAACTTGCACCAAAGAATCCTGGTGCCATGGGGATGTTGTGTGTGAATTTGGGGCTTTTTGTGTGTTCCCTAGGCCAAGATATGGCCAGTCCCAAAAAAAGTCAAAGTGGATAAGGGTCCCCCCTTACCTCCTCTGCAAAAAATGACCAAAATTTAAATTTTCTTTGAACTCATACCAATGAATCATCGTGCCCCCCAGAGTGTGTGTGTGGATTTTTTGAGCTCTTTAGCTTCTTCCTTGTCCAAGATATGGGCTTTTTAAGGAATTGGATTCCGGTCAAAATTGTCAAAATGACTCCAAACTTGCACCAAAGAATCCTGGTGCCATGGGGATGTTGTGTGTGAATTTGGGGCTTTTTGTGTGTTTCCTAGGCCAAGATATGGCCCATCCAAAAAAAAGTCAAAGTGGATAAGGGTCCCCCCTTACCTCCTCTGAAAAAAATGACCAAAATTTAAATTTTCTTTAAACTCATACCAATGAATCATCGTGCCCCCCAGAGTGTGTGTGTGGATTTTTTGAGCTCTTTGGCTTCTTCCTTGTCCAAGATATAGGCTTTTTAAGGAATTGGATTCCGGTCAAAATTGTCAAAATGACTCCAAACTTGCACCAAAGAATCCTGGTGCCATGGGGATGTTGTGTGTGAATTTGGGGCTTTTTGTGTGTTTCCTAGGCCAAGATATGGCCCATCCAAAAAAAAGTCAAAGTGGATAAGGGTCCCCCCTTACCTCCTCTGAAAAAAAAGACCAAAATTTAAATTTTCTTTAAACTCATGCCAATGAATCATCGTGCCTCCCAGAGTGTGTGTGTGGTTTTTTTGAGCTCTTTAGCTTCTTTCCTTGTCCAAGATATGGGCTTTTAAAGAATTTGGAATTTGGTCAAAATTGTCAAAATGACTCCAAACTTGCACCAAAGAATCCTGGTGCCATGGGGATGTTGTGTGTGAATTTGGGGCTTTTAGTGTGTTTCCTAGGCCAAGATATGGCCCATCCAAAAAAAGTCAAAGTGGATAAGGGTCCCCCCTTACCTCCTCTGAAAAAAAAGACCAAAATTTAAATTTTCTTTAAACTCATACAAATGAATCATCGTGCCCCCCAGAGTGTGTGTGTGGTTTTTTTGAGCTCTTTAGCTTCTTTCCTTGTCCAAGATATGGGCTTTTAAAGAAATTGGAATTTGGTCAAAATTGTCAAAATGACTCCAAACTTGCACCAAAGTATCCTGGTGCCATGGGGATGTTGTGTGTGAATTTGGGGCTTTTTGTGTGTTCCCTAGGCCAAGATATGGCCAATCCCAAAAAAAGTCAAAGTGGATAAGGGTCCCCCCTTACCTCCTCTGAAAAAAATGACCAAAATTTAAATTTTCTTTAAACTCATACCAATGAATCATCGTGCCTCCCAGAGTGTGTGTGTGGTTTTTTTGAGCTCTTTAGCTTCTTTCCTTGTCCAAGATATGGGCTTTTAAAGAAATTGGAATTTGGTCAAAATTGTCAAAATGACTCCAAACTTGCACCAAAGAATCCTGGTGCCATGGGGATGTTGTGTGTGAATTTGGGGCTTTTAGTGTGTTTCCTAGGCCAAGATATGGCCCATCCAAAAAAAGTCAAAGTGGATAAGGGTCCCCCCTTACCTCCTCTGAAAAAAAGGACCAAAATTTAAATTTTCTTTAAACTCATACAAATGAATCATCGTGCCCCCCAGAGTGTGTGTGTGGTTTTTTGAGCTCTTTAGCTTCTTTCCTTGTCCAAGATATGGGCTTTTAAAGAAATTGGAATTTGGTCAAAATTGTCAAAATGACTCCAAACTTGCACCAAAGAATCCTGGTGCCATGGGGATGTTGTGTGTGAATTTGGGGCTTTTTGTGTGTTCCCTAGGCCAAGATATGGCCAATCCCAAAAAAAGTCAAAGTGGATAAGGGTCCCCCCTTACCTCCTCTGAAAAAAATAACCAAAATTTAAATTTTCTTTAAACTCATACCAATGAATCATCGTGCCCCCCAGAGTGTGTGTGTGGATTTTTTGAGCTCTTTAGCTTCTTCCTTGTCCAAGATATTGGCTTTTTAAGGAATTGGATTCCGGTCAAAATTGTCAAAATGACTCCAAACTTGCACCAAAGAATCCTGGTGCCATGGGGATGTTGTGTGTGAATTTGGGGCTTTTAGTGTGTTTCCTAGGCCAAGATATGGCCCATCCAAAAAAAGTTAAAGTGGATAAGGGTCCCCCCTTACCTCCTCTGAAAAAAAAGACCAAAATTTAAATTTTCTTTAAACTCATACAAATGAATCATCGTGCCCCCCAGAGTGTGTGTGTGGTTTTTTTGAGCTCTTAAGCTTCTTTCCTTGTCCAAGATATGGGCTTTTAAAGAAATTGGAATTTGGTCAAAATTGTCAAAATGACTCCAAACTTGCCCCAAAGAATCCTGGTGCCATGGGGATGTTGTGTGTGAATTTGGGGCTTTTTGTGTGTTCCCTAGGCCAAGATATGGCCAATCCCAAAAAAAGTCAAAGTGGATAAGGGTCCCCCCTTACCTCCTCTGAAAAAAATGACCAAAATTTAAATTTTCTTTAAACTCATACCAATGAATCATCGTGCCTCCCAGAGTGTGTGTGTGGTTTTTTTGAGCTCTTTAGCTTCTTTCCTTGTCCAAGATATGGGCTTTTAAAGAAATTGGAATTTGGTCAAAATTGTCAAAATGACTCCAAACTTGCACCAAAGAATCCTGGTGCCATGGGGATGTTGTGTGTGAATTGGGGGCTTTTAGTGTGTTTCCTAGGCCAAGATATGGCCCATCCAAAAAAAGTCAAAGTGGATAAGGGTCCCCCCTTACCTCCTCTGAAAAAAATGACCAAAATTTAAATTTTCTTTAAACTCATACCAATGAATCATCGTGCCCCCCAGAGTGTGTGTGTGTATTTTTTGAGCTCTTGAGCTTCTTCCTTGTCCAAGATATGGGCTTTTTAAGGAATTGGATTTCGGTCAAAATTGTCAAAATGACTCCAAACTTGCACCAAAGAATCCTGGTGCCATGGGGATGTTGTGTTTGAATTTGGGGCTTTTTGTGTGTTTCCTAGGCCAAGATATGGCCCATCCAAAAAAAAGTCAAAGTGGATAAGGGTCCCCCCTTACCTCCTCTGAAAAAAAAGACCAAAATTTAAATTTTCTTTAAACTCATACAAATGAATCATCGTGCCCCCCAGAGTGTGTGTGTGGTTTTTTTGAGCTCTTTAGCTTCTTTCCTTGTCCAAGATATGGGCTTTTAAAGAAATTGGAATTTGGTCAAAATTGTCAAAATGACTCCAAACTTGCACCAAAGTATCCTGGTGCCATGGGGATGTTGTGTGTGAATTTGGGGCTTTTTGTGTGTTCCCTAGGCCAAGATATGGCCAATCCCAAAAAAAGTCAAAGTGGATAAGGGTCCCCCCTTACCTCCTCTGAAAAAAATAACCAAAATTTAAATTTTCTTTAAACTCATACCAATGAATCATCGTGCCTCCCAGAGTGTGTGTGTGGTTTTTTTGAGCTCTTTAGCTTCTTTCCTTGTCCAAGATATGGGCTTTTTAAGGAATTGGATTTCGGTCAAAATTGTCAAAATGACTCCAAACTTGCACCAAAGAATCCTGGTGCCATGGGGATGTTGTGTGTGAATTTGGGGCTTTTTGTGTGTTTCCTAGGCCAAGATATGGCCCATCCAAAAAAAAGTCAAAGTGGATATGGGTCCCCCCTTACCTCCTCTGAAAAAAAAGACCAAAATTTAAATTTTCTTTAAACTCATACAAATGAATCATCGTGCCCCCCAGAGTGTGTGTGTGGTTTTTTTGAGCTCTTTAGCTTCTTTCCTTGTCCAAGATATGGGCTTTTAAAGAAATTGGAATTTGGTCAAAATTGTCAAAATGACTCCAAACTTGCACCAAAGAATCCTGGTGCCATGGGGATGTTGTGTGTGAATTTGGGGCTTTTTGTGTGTTCCCTAGGCCAAGATATGGCCAATCCCAAAAAAAGTCAAAGTGGATAAGGGTCCCCCCTTACCTCCTCTGAAAAAAATGACCAAAATTTAAATTTTCTTTAAACTCATACCAATGAATCATCGTGCCTCCCAGAGTGTGTGTGTGGTTTTTTTGAGCTCTTTAGCTTCTTTCCTTGTCCAAGATATGGGCTTTTAAAGAAATTGGAATTTGGTCAAAATTGTCAAAATGACTCCAAACTTGCACCAAAGAATCCTGGTGCCATGGGGATGTTGTGTGTGAATTGGGGGCTTTTAGTGTGTTTCCTAGGCCAAGATATGGCCCATCCAAAAAAAGTCAAAGTGGATAAGGGTCCCCCCTTACCTCCTCTGAAAAAAATGACCAAAATTTAAATTTTCTTTAAACTCATACCAATGAATCATCGTGCCCCCCAGAGTGTGTGTGTGTATTTTTTGAGCTCTTTAGCTTCTTCCTTGTCCAAGATATGGGCTTTTTAAGGAATTGGATTTCGGTCAAAATTGTCAAAATGACTCCAAACTTGCACCAAAGAATCCTGGTGCCATGGGGATGTTGTGTGTGAATTTGGGGCTTTTTGTGTGTTTCCTAGGCCAAGATATGGCCCATCCAAAAAAAAGTCAAAGTGGATAAGGGTCCCCCCTTACCTCCTCTGAAAAAAAAGACCAAAATTTAAATTTTCTTTAAACTCATACAAATGAATCATCGTGCCCCCCAGAGTGTGTGTGTGGTTTTTTTGAGCTCTTTAGCTTCTTTCCTTGTCCAAGATATGGGCTTTTAAAGAAATTGGAATTTGGTCAAAATTGTCAAAATGACTCCAAACTTGCACCAAAGAATCCTGGTGCCATGGGGATGTTGTGTGTGAATTTGGGGCTTTTTGTGTGTTCCCTAGGCCAAGATATGGCCAGTCCCAAAAAAAGTCAAAGTGGATAAGGGTCCCCCCTTACCTCCTCTGAAAAAAATGACCAAAATTTAAATTTTCTTTGAACTCATACCAATGAATCATCGTGCCCCCCAGAGTGTGTGTGTGGATTTTTTGAGCTCTTTAGCTTCTTCCTTGTCCAAGATATGGGCTTTTTAAGGAATTGGATTCCGGTCAAAATTGTCAAAATGACTCCAAACTTGCACCAAAGAATCCTGGTGCCATGGGGATGTTGTGTGTGAATTTGGGGCTTTTTGTGTGTTTCCTAGGCCAAGATATGGCCCATCCAAAAAAAAGTCAAAGTGGATAAGGGTCCCCCCTTACCTCCTCTGAAAAAAAAGACCAAAATTTAAATTTTCTTTAAACTCATACCAATGAATCATCGTGCCTCCCAGAGTGTGTGTGTGGTTTTTTTGAGCTCTTTAGCTTCTTTCCTTGTCCAAGATATGGGCTTTTAAAGAAATTGGAATTTGGTCAAAATTGTCAAAATGACTCCAAACTTGCACCAAAGTATCCTGGTGCCATGGGGATGTTGTGTGTGAATTTGGGGCTTTTTGTGTGTTCCCTAGGCCAAGATATGGCCAATCCCAAAAAAAGTCAAAGTGGATAAGGGTCCCCCCTTACCTCCTCTGAAAAAAATAACCAAAATTTAAATTTTCTTTAAACTCATACCAATGAATCATCGTGCCTCCCAGAGTGTGTGTGTGGTTTTTTTGAGCTCTTTAGCTTCTTTCCTTGTCCAAGATATGGGCTTTTTAAGGAATTGGATTTCGGTCAAAATTGTCAAAATGACTCCAAACTTGCACCAAAGAATCCTGGTGCCATGGGGATGTTGTGTGTGAATTTGGGGCTTTTTGTGTGTTCCCTAGGCCAAGATATGGCCAATCCCAAAAAAAGTCAAAGTGGATAAGGGTCCCCCCTTACCTCCTCTGAAAAAAATGACCAAAATTTAAATTTTCTTTAAACTCATACCAATGAATCATCGTGCCTCCCAGAGTGTGTGTGTGGTTTTTTTGAGCTCTTTAGCTTCTTTCCTTGTCCAAGATATGGGCTTTTAAAGAAATTGGAATTTGGTCAAAATTGTCAAAATGACTCCAAACTTGCACCAAAGAATCCTGGTGCCATGGGGATGTTGTGTGTGAATTGGGGGCTTTTAGTGTGTTTCCTAGGCCAAGATATGGCCCATCCAAAAAAAGTCAAAGTGGATAAGGGTCCCCCCTTACCTCCTCTGAAAAAAATGACCAAAATTTAAATTTTCTTTAAACTCATACCAATGAATCATCGTGCCCCCCAGAGTGTGTGTGTGTATTTTTTGAGCTCTTTAGCTTCTTCCTTGTCCAAGATATGGGCTTTTTAAGGAATTGGATTTCGGTCAAAATTGTCAAAATGACTCCAAACTTGCACCAAAGAATCCTGGTGCCATGGGGATGTTGTGTGTGAATTTGGGGCTTTTTGTGTGTTTCCTAGGCCAAGATATGGCCCATCCAAAAAAAAGTCAAAGTGGATAAGGGTCCCCCCTTACCTCCTCTGAAAAAAAAGACCAAAATTTAAATTTTCTTTAAACTCATACAAATGAATCATCGTGCCCCCCAGAGTGTGTGTGTGGTTTTTTTGAGCTCTTTAGCTTCTTTCCTTGTCCAAGATATGGGCTTTTAAAGAAATTGGAATTTGGTCAAAATTGTCAAAATGACTCCAAACTTGCACCAAAGAATCCTGGTGCCATGGGGATGTTGTGTGTGAATTTGGGGCTTTTTGTGTGTTCCCTAGGCCAAGATATGGCCAGTCCCAAAAAAAGTCAAAGTGGATAAGGGTCCCCCCTTACCTCCTCTGAAAAAAATGACCAAAATTTAAATTTTCTTTGAACTCATACCAATGAATCATCGTGCCCCCCAGAGTGTGTGTGTGGATTTTTTGAGCTCTTTAGCTTCTTCCTTGTCCAAGATATGGGCTTTTTAAGGAATTGGATTCCGGTCAAAATTGTCAAAATGACTCCAAACTTGCACCAAAGAATCCTGGTGCCATGGGGATGTTGTGTGTGAATTTGGGGCTTTTTGTGTGTTTCCTAGGCCAAGATATGGCCCATCCAAAAAAAAGTCAAAGTGGATAAGGGTCCCCCCTTACCTCCTCTGAAAAAAAAGACCAAAATTTAAATTTTCTTTAAACTCATACCAATGAATCATCGTGCCTCCCAGAGTGTGTGTGTGGTTTTTTTGAGCTCTTTAGCTTCTTTCCTTGTCCAAGATATGGGCTTTTAAAGAAATTGGAATTTGGTCAAAATTGTCAAAATGACTCCAAACTTGCACCAAAGTATCCTGGTGCCATGGGGATGTTGTGTGTGAATTTGGGGCTTTTTGTGTGTTCCCTAGGCCAAGATATGGCCAATCCCAAAAAAAGTCAAAGTGGATAAGGGTCCCCCCTTACCTCCTCTGAAAAAAATAACCAAAATTTAAATTTTCTTTAAACTCATACCAATGAATCATCGTGCCTCCCAGAGTGTGTGTGTGGTTTTTTTGAGCTCTTTAGCTTCTTTCCTTGTCCAAGATATGGGCTTTTTAAGGAATTGGATTTCGGTCAAAATTGTCAAAATGACTCCAAACTTGCACCAAAGAATCCTGGTGCCATGGGGATGTTGTGTGTGAATTTGGGGCTTTTTGTGTGTTTCCTAGGCCAAGATATGGCCCATCCAAAAAAAAGTCAAAGTGGATATGGGTCCCCCCTTACCTCCTCTGAAAAAAAAGACCAAAATTTAAATTTTCTTTAAACTCATACAAATGAATCATCGTGCCCCCCAGAGTGTGTGTGTGGTTTTTTTGAGCTCTTTAGCTTCTTTCCTTGTCCAAGATATGGGCTTTTAAAGAAATTGGAATTTGGTCAAAATTGTCAAAATGACTCCAAACTTGCACCAAAGAATCCTGGTGCCATGGGGATGTTGTGTGTGAATTTGGGGCTTTTTGTGTGTTCCCTAGGCCAAGATATGGCCAATCCCAAAAAAAGTCAAAGTGGATAAGGGTCCCCCCTTACCTCCTCTGAAAAAAATGACCAAAATTTAAATTTTCTTTAAACTCATACCAATGAATCATCGTGCCTCCCAGAGTGTGTGTGTGGTTTTTTTGAGCTCTTTAGCTTCTTTCCTTGTCCAAGATATGGGCTTTTAAAGAAATTGGAATTTGGTCAAAATTGTCAAAATGACTCCAAACTTGCACCAAAGAATCCTGGTGCCATGGGGATGTTGTGTGTGAATTGGGGGCTTTTAGTGTGTTTCCTAGGCCAAGATATGGCCCATCCAAAAAAAGTCAAAGTGGATAAGGGTCCCCCCTTACCTCCTCTGAAAAAAATGACCAAAATTTAAATTTTCTTTAAACTCATACCAATGAATCATCGTGCCCCCCAGAGTGTGTGTGTGTATTTTTTGAGCTCTTTAGCTTCTTCCTTGTCCAAGATATGGGCTTTTTAAGGAATTGGATTTCGGTCAAAATTGTCAAAATGACTCCAAACTTGCACCAAAGAATCCTGGTGCCATGGGGATGTTGTGTGTGAATTTGGGGCTTTTTGTGTGTTTCCTAGGCCAAGATATGGCCCATCCAAAAAAAAGTCAAAGTGGATAAGGGTCCCCCCTTACCTCCTCTGAAAAAAAAGACCAAAATTTAAATTTTCTTTAAACTCATACAAATGAATCATCGTGCCCCCCAGAGTGTGTGTGTGGTTTTTTTGAGCTCTTTAGCTTCTTCCTTGTCCAAGATATGGGCTTTTAAAGGAATTGGAATTTGGACAAAATTGACAAAATGACTCCAAACTTGCACCAAAGAATCCTGGTGCCATGGGGATGTTGTGTGTGAATTTGGGGCTTTTTGTGTGTTCCCTAGGCCAAGATATGGCCAATCCCAAAAAAAGTCAAGGTGGATAAGGGTCCCCCCTTACCTCCTCTGAAAAAAATGACCAAAATTTAAATTTTCTTTAAACTCATACCAATGAATCATCGTGCCCCCCAGAGTGTGTGTGGGGATTTTTTGAGCTCTTTAGCTTCTTCCTTGTCCAAGATATGGGCTTTTTAAGGAATTGGATTTCGGTCAAAATTGTCAAAATGACTCCAAACTTGCACCAAAGAATCCTGGTGCCATGGGGATGTTGTGTGTGAATTTGGGGCTTTTTGTGTGTTTCCTAGGCCAAGATATGGCCCATCCAAAAAAAAGTCAAAGTGGATATGGGTCCCCCCTTACCTCCTCTGAAAAAAAAGACCAAAATTTAAATTTTCTTTAAACTCATACAAATGAATCATCGTGCCCCCCAGAGTGTGTGTGTGGTTTTTTTGAGCTCTTTAGCTTCTTCCTTGTCCAAGATATGGGCTTTTAAAGGAATTGGAATTTGGACAAAATTGACAAAATGACTCCAAACTTGCACCAAAGAATCCTGGTGCCATGGGGATGTTGTGTGTGAATTTGGGGCTTTTTGTGTGTTCCCTAGGCCAAGATATGGCCAATCCCAAAAAAAGTCAAGGTGGATAAGGGTCCCCCCTTACCTCCTCTGAAAAAAATGACCAAAATTTAAATTTTCTTTAAACTCATACCAATGAATCATCGTGCCCCCCAGAGTGTGTGTGGGGATTTTTTGAGCTCTTTAGCTTCTTCCTTGTCCAAGATATGGGCTTTTAAAGGAATTGGATTTCAGTCAAAATTGCTAAATTGACTCCAAACTTGCACCAAAGAATCCTGGTGCCATGGGGATGTTGTGTGTGAATTTGGGGCTTTTTGTGTGTTCCCTAGGCCAAGATATGGCCAATCCCAAAAAAAGTCAAAGTGGATAAGGGTCCCCCCTTACCTCCTCTGAAAAAAAAAACCAAAATTTAAATTTTCTTTAAACTCATACCAATGAATCATCGTGCCCCCCAGAGTGTGTGTGTGGATTTTTTGAGCTCTTTAGCTTCTTCCTTGTCCAAGATATGGGCTTTTAAAGGAATTGGAATTTGGACAAAATTGTCAAAATGACTCCAAACTTGCACCAAAGAATCCTGGTGCCATGGGGATGTTGTGTGTGAATTTGGGGCTTTTTGTGTGTTCCCTAGGCCAAGATATGGCCAATCCCAAAAAAAGTCAAAGTGGATAAGGGTCCCTCCTTACCTCCTCTGAAAAAAATGACCAAAATTTAAATTTTCTTTAAACTCATACCAATGAATCATCGTGCCCCCCAGAGTGTGTGTGTGGTTTTTTTGAGCTCTTTAGCTTCTTTCCTTGTCCAAGATATGGGCTTTTAAAGAAATTGGAATTTGGTCAAAATTGTCAAAATGACTCCAAACTTGCACCAAAGAATCCTGGTGCCATGGGGATGTTGTGTGTGAATTTGGGGCTTTTTGTGTGTTCCCTAGGCCAAGATATGGCCCATCCGAAAAAAAAGTCAAAGTGGATAAGGGTCCCCCCTTACCTCCTCTGAAAAAAAAGACCAAAATTTAAATTTTCTTTAAACTCATACCAATGAATCATCGTGCCCCCCAGAGTGTGTGTGGGGATTTTTTGAGCTCTTTAGCTTCTTCCTTGTCCAAGATATGGGCTTTTAAAGGAATTGGATTTCAGTCAAAATTGCTAAATTGACTCCAAACTTGCACCAAAGAATCCTGGTGCCATGGGGATGTTGTGTGTGAATTTGGGGCTTTTTGTGTGTTCCCTAGGCCAAGATATGGCCAATCCCAAAAAAAGTCAAAGTGGATAAGGGTCCCCCCTTACCTCCTCTGAAAAAAAAAACCAAAATTTAAATTTTCTTTAAACTCATACCAATGAATCATCGTGCCCCCCAGAGTGTGTGTGTGGATTTTTTGAGCTCTTTAGCTTCTTCCTTGTCCAAGATATGGGCTTTTAAAGGAATTGGAATTTGGACAAAATTGACAAAATGACTCCAAACTTGCACCAAAGAATCCTGGTGCCATGGGGATGTTGTGTGTGAATTTGGGGCTTTTTGTGTGTTCCCTAGGCCAAGATATGGCCCATCCGAAAAAAAAGTCAAAGTGGATAAGGGTCCCCCCTTACCTCCTCTGAAAAAAAAGACCAAAATTTAAATTTTCTTTAAACTCATACCAATGAATCATCGTGCCCCCCAGAGTGTGTGTGGGGATTTTTTGAGCTCTTTAGCTTCTTCCTTGTCCAAGATATGGGCTTTTTAAGGAATTGGATTTCGGTCAAAATTGTCAAAATGACTCCAAACTTGCACTAAAGAATCCTGGTGCGATGGGGATGTTGTGTGTGAATTTGGGGCTTTTTGTGTGTTCCCTAGGCCAAGATATGGCCAATCCCAAAAAAAGTCAAAGTGGATAAGGGTCCCCCCTTACCTCCTCTGAAAAAAAAGACCAAAATTTAAATTTTCTTTAAACTCATACCAATGAATCATCGTGCCTCCCAGAGTGTGTGTGTGGTTTTTTTGAGCTCTTTAGCTTCTTTCCTTGTCCAAGATATGGGCTTTTAAAGAAATTGGAATTTGGTCAAAATTGTCAAAATGACTCCAAACTTGCACCAAAGAATCCTGGTGCCATGGGGATGTTGTGTGTGAATTTGGGGCTTTTAGTGTGTTTCCTAGGCCAAGATATGGCCCATCCAAAAAAAGTCAAAGTGGATAAGGGTCCCCCCTTACCTCCTCTGAAAAAAATGACCAAAATTTAAATTTTCTTTAAACTCATACAAATGAATCATCGTGCCCCCCAGAGTGTGTGTGTGGTTTTTTTGAGCTCTTTAGCTTCTTTCCTTGTCCAAGATATGGGCTTTTAAAGAAATTGGAATTTGTACAAAATTGTCAAAATGACTCCAAACTTGCACCAAAGAATCCTGGTGCCATGGGGATGTTGTGTGTGAATTTGGGGCTTTTTGTGTGTTCCCTAGGCCAAGATATGGCCAATCCCAAAAAAAGTCAAAGTGGATAAGGGTCCCCCCTTACCTCCTCTGAAAAAAATGACCAAAATTTAAATTTTCTTTAAACTCATACCAATGAATCATCGTGCCTCCCAGAGTGTGTGTGTGGTTTTTTTGAGCTCTTTAGCTTCTTTCCTTGTCCAAGATATGGGCTTTTTAAGGAATTGGATTTCGGTCAAAATTGTCAAAATGACTCCAAACTTGCACCAAAGAATCCTGGTGCCATGGGGATGTTGTGTGTGAATTTGGGGCTTTTTGTGTGTTTCCTAGGCCAAGATATGGCCCATCCAAAAAAAAGTCAAAGTGGATAAGGGTCCCCCCTTACCTCCTCTGAAAAAAAAGACCAAAATTTAAATTTTCTTTAAACTCATACAAATGAATCATCGTGCCCCCCAGAGTGTGTGTGTGGTTTTTTTGAGCTCTTTAGCTTCTTTCCTTGTCCAAGATATGGGCTTTTAAAGAAATTGGAATTTGGTCAAAATTGTCAAAATGACTCCAAACTTGCACCAAAGAATCCTGGTGCCATGGGGATGTTGTGTGTGAATTTGGGGCTTTTTGTGTGTTCCCTAGGCCAAGATATGGCCAATCCCAAAAAAAGTCAAAGTGGATAAGGGTCCCCCCTTACCTCCTCTGAAAAAAAAAACCAAAATTTAAATTTTCTTTAAACTCATACCAATGAATCATCGTGCCCCCCAGAGTGTGTGTGTGGATTTTTTGAGCTCTTTAGCTTCTTCCTTGTCCAAGATATGGGCTTTTAAAGGAATTGGAATTTGGACAAAATTGACAAAATGACTCCAAACTTGCACCAAAGAATCCTGGTGCCATGGGGATGTTGTGTGTGAATTTGGGGCTTTTTGTGTGTTCCCTAGGCCAAGATATGGCCCATCCGAAAAAAAAGTCAAAGTGGATAAGGGTCCCCCCTTACCTCCTCTGAAAAAAAAGACCAAAATTTAAATTTTCTTTAAACTCATACCAATGAATCATCGTGCCCCCCAGAGTGTGTGTGGGGATTTTTTGAGCTCTTTAGCTTCTTCCTTGTCCAAGATATGGGCTTTTAAAGGAATTGGAATTTGGACAAAATTGACAAAATGACTCCAAACTTGCACCAAAGAATCCTGGTGCCATGGGGATGTTGTGTGTGAATTTGGGGCTTTTTGTGTGTTCCCTAGGCCAAGATATGGCCCATCCGAAAAAAAAGTCAAAGTGGATAAGGGTCCCCCCTTACCTCCTCTGAAAAAAAAGACCAAAATTTAAATTTTCTCTAAACTCATACCAATGAATCATCGTGCCCCCCAGAGTGTGTGTGGGGATTTTTTGAGCTCTTTAGCTTCTTCCTTGTCCAAGATATGGGCTTTTAAAGGAATTGGATTTCAGTCAAAATTGCTAAATTGACTCCAAACTTGCACCAAAGAATCCTGGTGCCATGGGGATGTTGTGTGTGAATTTGGGACTTTTTGTGTGTTCCCTAGGCCAAGATATTGCCAATCCAAAAAAAAGTCAAAGTGGATAAGGGTCCCCCCTTACCTCCTCTGAAAAAAATCACCAAAATTTAAATTTTATTTAAACTCATACCAATGAATCATCGTGCCCCCATGAGTGTGTGTGTGGATTTTTTTGAGCTCTCTATCTCCTTCCTTGTCACAGATATGGGCTTTTCAAGTTTTCTCCAGTTTCGAAAATCGATGACCCGCGGGTCAACATTTTTAGAAAATTAGCAATATTCCCCAATTCGCCCCAAATTTACACACATCGATGGCATTTCTGCCTAGATGCTGTGTCTGACATTTCAGCTCTCTATCTCCTTCCTTGTCACAGATATGGGCTTTTCAAGTTTTCTCCAGTTTCAAAAATCGAGAAAATTTTCAATATTCCCCAATGTGCCCCAAATTTACACACATCGATGGCATTTCTGCCTGGATGCTGCGTCTGAAATGTTAGCTCTCTATCTCCTTCCTTGTCACAGATATGGGCTTTTCAAGTTATCTCCAGTTTCATAAATCGATGATTCGCGGGTCAACATTTTTGGAAAATTTTCAATATTCCCTTATTTGCCCCAAATTTACACACATCGATGGCATTTCTGCCTAGTTGCTGTGTCTGAAATTTTAGCTCTCTATCTCCTTCCTTGTCACAGATATGGGCTTTTCAAGTTTTCTCCAGTTTCAAAAATCGACAAAATTTTCAATATTCCCCAATTTGCCCCAAATTTACACACATCGATGGCATTTCTGCCTGGATGCTGCGTCTGAAATGTTAGCTCTCTATCTCCTTCCTTGTCACAGATATGGGCTTTTCGTGTTATCTCCAGTTTCATAAATCGATGATTCGCGGGTCAACATTTTTGGAAAATTTTCAATATTCCCCAATTTGCCCCAAATTTACACAAATTGATGGCATTTCTGCCTGATGATGCATCTGAAATTTTAGCTCTCTATCTCCTTCCTTGTCGCAGATATGGGCTTTTCAAGATTTCTCCAGTTTCAAAAATCGATGACCCGCGGGTCAACGTTTTTCGAAAATTTTCAATATTCCCCAATTTGCCCCAAATTTACACACATTGATGGCATTTCTGCCTGGATGCCGCGTCTGAAATTTTAGCTCTCTATCTCCTTCTGTTACGAAGTAAAGGCTTCTGGAATCATGATGGAGGCTGATAAGTCATCTCTTTATGCTGTTGTTCACACTTTATTGAACAAAAAATACTCCCAAATACTCCCGCCCGATGAACAACTGTTCATCCGTATTGGTTTGAAATTCCATTTAACATACCTCCAAGGGATACAATAACTGAACAGGCCTCCTTAACAAACTACCTTTGGAAGTACGACAGAACATGACTGTATGAGACCATCCCTGCCAGGAAAGACCTCTTCAACTCTACCCATTTTCCAAGTCTGTCTGGGTGTGTTGTCTTCCCCAATTAGGACAACATCTCCCACTTTAAGCGCTGTTGGTGTAGGAGTGTCCACCTTGTGAGCTGATCTCAGGTCCATAGTGTTCCAATAGCTGGTCAAAAGTCTCTGCCGGTATATCCACCTCCTACATAGCTGCTCACGGTTTGCGGTGAGTACCTGAGTTGGTGAAATCTTCGGTGGTAAGGAAGTCAGGCGTTTGCCAACCAGGAAGTGAGAAGGGGTAAGTGGCTGGGGCTCTAATGCATCACTAAGTACATAAGACAGAGGCCTAGAATTCAACACTGCCTCGACCTCAGTAAGTACAGTCGTAAGTTCCTCAAAGTTCAAAGATGCCTTCCCCAGTACCCTTTTTAAGCATGTTTTTACCGATCTCACAAGTCTTTCCCAGAAGCCCCCCCACCAAGCTGCCCGCTCAGCAATGAACTTCCAAGTAATCCCTTTGTCAGTAAAAAACTCAGTGAGCTCTGACCCTTTAATAGTCTGCCATAACTCCTTTAATTCCTTGTCTGCTCTTTTGAAAGTTCTAGCATTGTCTGAGTAAATGATCCTACATAGCCCTCGTCTAGCAATGAATCTTTTTAAGGCCAATAGGAAGTTCTCTGTTGTCTGATCTGAAACTAACTCCAAATGTACTGCTCTGGTTACTGCACATGTAGAGTGCAATGTATGCTTTTACTGGCTGACCTTTAGCTTTAACATACAAAGGTCCTGCAAAATCAACACCGGTAACTTCAAAGGGAGGTGACTCAGTTACCCTGTCTCGTGGTAAAGGAGCAGTAATCTGCTGTGCTGCTTTAACCTTTAGTTTTCTGCAAATGTAACAACCTGAAACAATGCGTTTTACAAGCTGTATTCTGCCCTCACTGTTGAACTGCGTACAGCTATGCAGATAGATAAACTCTTCAACAACTGACAGGTGGAATGTCTTCTTAAATGACGATGCCTTCAGTTATCAACAGAGTGAAACTACAACGGAAAGGAAATAAACAGCATTTAGACTATATTGAAATGTATTAACGCACACGTGATAGATTAAATCTAGCTGGCATTGAGCAAAACTTAATGCAACAAAGTATACAACGCAGTCATAAATATGCACAAATTCTAACAAATGTAGTGCATAGCATTCTCATTTAACATAATATACTTACAAGCAATGCTTTCTGTGAGGCAACAAGGAAGGATGGATGTAAATTACACCAGGAAAACATGCTCTCAGCCATTGCTTGAAGGTGTGCTGCTGGATTTCTAACTCTACAGCAATTTACACTCAATATTGGCATGAACTAAGCACAGAGCCCCCTGCTGGCGGAGGGGAAAACAATAACCAGCACACTCCCCGTCTGACATCTATAGCATGTCACCTTTACTTCTCGGGAATAATTACTTTGTTAGCATTACGCAGGAGGAGTACAGTCTCTGTTACTGGCCTCAAGAAGGTCTTGCAAGGTCCTCCAGATGCAATCTTAACTTCAACCTTTCTGACCCATCCATCTTGACTAGGAAAGGTCTCTGCCACGACGCCCATGGGCCAGTGGTTTCTTTTGACTTGATTGTTCTTAAGCAGAACAAGATCTCCCCTTTGTAGATTTTGAGTCTCTGACTGCCATTTCCTTCGTTCTTGAAGTGTTGGGAGATATTGTGTTCTCCACCGATGCCAGAAAACGTTCGCGAGGTGTTGCACCTGCCTCCACTGATGTCCAAACAAGTCGTTCTTGTCGAAGTTTCCGGGAGGTGTAGGTGGCAATCCGGTTTTCTGCGTGGGGAGGGTAGCAGGTGTGAGAATGTATGGACAGTCCAGATCTGATGAGACTGGAATGAGCGGTCGAGAGTTCACGATGGCAGTTACCTCTGCTAGAAGGGTAACAAGGACTTCGTAAGTCAACATGCGGACGGGGTTGGTAGCAAGCATAGAGTCCAGTATGCGTTTCACAATTCCGATCATGTGCTCCCAACTTCCTCCCATATGCGAGCCATGAGGAGGGTTGAAGATCCACGTGCATTCATTCTTTGACAAGAAATCTTGCACCTCCTGGTTCTTGCAGTGTTTGGAAGTTATTCCAAGTTGTTGCATGCTCCCAAGAAGTTGGTTCCACAATCGGACTTAAGCTGCTTAACGGGTCCGCAAATGGAAATGAATCGGCATAAGGCATTGATAAAACTGGAAGACTCCATGGACTCGATGAGCTCCACATGAATGGCCCTGGTGCCCAGGCAGGTAAAGATGACGGCCCAGCGTTTACTGTTGGCAAGACCTCCACGTGTTCTGCGAGAGCTTACAGTCCAGGGTCCAAAGACATCGACTCCGACGTAAGTAAATGGTGGGCAGATTGTTACACGGTCGATGGGCAAGTCTGACATTTTTTGTGTTTCAGTGTTCCACCTGAGTTTACGACAGGTGATGCAGTGGTGAATGACCGAGCTGATCCTGCGCTTCCCACCGACGATCCAGAGGCCAGCCGACCTCACAGCGCCCTCTGTGAAGTGGCGCCCTTGGTGATGCACTTGTTGGTGGTGGTGTCGTATAAGTAAAGTAGTTAGATGGTGGTTGCCAGGGATGATGACAGGATGTGCTTCATCACTTTGCATTTTGGCTTGTGACAGACGGCCGCCGACTCTGAGGCAGTCTGCTTCATCTATGAAAAGAGATAGTTTTCTTAAAGGATTTTGTTTTGGAATCTCCTTTTGAGCCTTGAGACATGTGAAGATGTCGGGATATGACTTGGGTTGAAGACTGCTCAGAATAACGTCTCTTGCCTTACTGTAATCTTCTGGGGTGAGACCTTTGCAGATATGCCAGCCTTGACACTTGTCCCAATAAGTGTTAGCCTTGAAGCTCCTGGCAATGTGAACAAGTCTTGCTACGGTTCTGAGCAGCGATGCCCATGTAGAGAATGACTCGAGGTGTCTTGAATCAAGGAACGTTTCTGTGATGTGAGTAGCAAAGGTTGCCACTGTTGTACGGATCTCTTGGTCGGATTCAGGGTTGACAAGATCAAAAAAGGATTCTGTCTTATCTGTGTTTGACTTCAACAAGAAATCTGGTCCTTTGAGCCACAGGCTTGAACCAAGTGCGCTTGCAGGGATGGATCTTGAAGCTATGTCAGCTGGATAAAGATCCGTCGGAACGTAGTTCCACTGTTCTGGACAGGATGATTTCCGGATTCTTTGTACTCGATTACACACGTAGATGTAGAACCGTCTTGATTAGTTTTGTATGTATCCAAGTACTACTGTGCTGTCAGTGAAGAATTTTGTTTAATGGAATGATACATCAATCTCTTCTGAAATGATGTCTGCGATCTCAACGGCAAGAACGGCTGCACACAGTTCGAGTCTGGGAATCGTTATTTCTTGTTGAGGAGCAAGTTTCGCTTTGCCGATCATGAATCCCAGTTTCCTCTTCCCTTCTGAGTCTGTGAGCTTGACGTAGGCTACTGCAGCAATCGCTTTGGTCGAGGCGTCGCAGAATATACAGAGATTCCTTTTATCTGCACCACAGAAGGATATACATTCTTGGTATCTTGACCTCTTCCAGAAGTTTCAGGGACTCCTTCCATGTGCTCCACTCTTCAAGCAGCTTTTCTGGAAGTGGTTCATCCCATTCGCATGTGTCTGTGGAGAGTTCCCTTAGAAGGCCTCTACCCTTGATGCTAACCGGGGCTGCGAAGCCGAGAGGATCGTATAGACTGTTGACAATGGACAGCACCCCTCTGCGAGTGTATGGTTTCTCGATTGTAGATACTTGAAAGGTGAACTCGTCTGTGGCGATATCCCAGCTTATTCCGAGACTCCTTTGCATGGGTGGAGGATCTGCACCCAGGTCGAGATCTTTCAGACCTTTGGCTAGGTCATCTTTGGGGAATGCCCTCATGACTTGAATATCGTTGGAGGCAATCTTGTGCAACCTCAGATTGGAGGCGGCCAGAGTTTCTTGAGCCCTTTGAATGATCGAGATTGCTTTGGTCCTTGTTGGTAAAGAGACGAGACTGTCATCCACGTAGAAATGGCGTTCCACGAGATGTTGTGTGGTACTGTCCTCCTTTTCTTGGTCTTTCGATGCCCTTCTGAGTCCATAAGTTGCAACTGCAGGTGATGGACTGTTGCCAAAGACATGTACTGTCATGCGGTACTCAACTATTGGCTGGTCCATGTCGTTATTCTGATGCCAGAGGAATCGCAGAAAGTTCCGGTGGTCCTCCCTAACCACAAAGCAATGGAACATCTGCTTGATATCAATGGTGACAGCTACTTTTTCTTCACGGAGTCGCATCAGCACGCCCAGCAGGCTGTTGTTGAGGTTGGGCCCAGTCAGAAGAACATCGTTGAGAGACACCCCGTTGTGTTGGGCACTTGAGTCAAAGACAATCCGTATTTGATCCGGCTTGCGAGGGTGGAACACGCTGAAGAAGGGAAGGTACCAGCGCTCTTCTCCTTCGCTGAGAGGTGGTGCTATCTCTGCATGGCCATTATCAAATAAGGTTTGCATAAAGTCCTGAAACTGACCTTTCATCTGAAGACGTTTGTTCAGCATGCGACGTACTGAGGTGAGGCGTTGGATAGCTTGAAGCCTGTTGTTTGGGAGGTGTGGCCTTGGTGAACGAAAGGGTAATGGAGCAACCCAACTGTTTGTGCTGTCCTGATAGACTTCCTTTCCATTATCTGCAGGAAGGCTCTTTCTTCTTGAGAGTAACCGAGTGTCTCTTGTTTGCTGAAAAACAGTGTCTCCGATGGAGGGGTATTGAGCGTTGAAGTATTCTTTAACTTGGAGCGTGTTTTCACAAGGTAGGAAGTGACTGGGTCGACCATTTTCCAAAATGTTCGTTTTGAAAACGCTTGCACGTGCAGGTTTGTGTGCTCCGCCCAAGCAAACATTCCCGACAATCACCCATCCTAGAGACAGCTTCTGTGCAAAGGGTGCGTTAGTTGGTCCGTTGCGTTGGTCGAGAACTTTGTGTGCCTGGATGACGTCTCTTCCATTGAGAAGCAAGATGTGTGCATCAGGGTCGAGAGCTGGGATTTCGGTTGCGATTTCTTGAAGGTGGGAGTGGTTTTGAGCAGCTTCACAGGTGGGAATCTCATTGCGGTTGTCAGGCAGCATGTCGCACTCGATAAGTGTTTTGAGTTCTAGACGTGACTTGCTATCTGCAGATTCCACAATGAAGTTGTAAGCTCTCCTTCCTTTTGCTTCCTCTAACCCAGCACAGGTTCTCAGTTTATATGGGAATAAGTTCTTGGTTGTGCCGAAGGTGTCAAAAACGGATGATCTGGCGAGCGACCTGTTGCTTTGGTCGTCCAGGATGGCATAGGCTTTGAGTTTCTTCTCAGGCGAACTTTTTGGATAAATGAACACAAGGCAGATCTTGGCACATGAGTGACTTTCGACTTTGCTTCCACAGACTTGTGTGCATTTGGACGTGGCTGTGGGCAATGGCACGTTGCTCTCCCCGCCGTTGACTGAGGCGGATTGTGCTGTGGGCACCATTGTAGGCTCTGTAGCATTAACCGGGGATGCAGGTCCTGGATGAAGAGCCGTAATGTGCGAGTTGGAGCCACATTCTATACATGAAATCTCTGCTTTACATGCCTTGGCCTGGTGGTTTGTGGAGGCACAACATCTGAAGCATATGAAATTCATCTTCGGGTAATCTTTTCTCTCGTCAAGGTGCATCTCTCTGAATGCTCTGCATTTTTTGAGTGCTTGAGGTTTTTTGTGGATAGGACATTCTTTATTTGGGTCCTCAATGCTTGTTTGACTTTGTTTTAGCTCAGTACTGACTACTTCTGTCCTAATGACTGAGATGGGTTCTTTTCTTGTTTGACGTTCCTGATATTTACTCATCTTGGAGGGAACAGTAGGTGATTGCGGAGAATGGCGAAAGCTGGGGTCATTGCGCATTTTTGATTCCCTACTGATGAATGCCACAAATGCGGAGAATGGTGGAAACGACACACCATGATCTTCCTTGTATTTCGATTTCATTCACTTCTCTTGCATTCCAAAAGGCAGTTTTTCCACCACTGGATAAATGCCTCTTGCTGTGTCAAGGTACAGTAAACCTGGGATGTACCCTTCGCCTTTAGCAGCGTTTATCTCTAAGAGCAGATCCTCTAGTTCTCTTAGGATGTGTGGCTCTTTGTTTGAGATTCTTGGAAAACGCTCCAATTTGTCAAGCAGTGACCTTTCTAGAGCTTCGGGAGAGCCGTAGCACTCGTTGAGTCTTTCCCACACTTTAAAGAGTCCTTCGGAGGGATTGTTGACATACACTGCTCTCAAACGGTTTGCATATTGGACTGATTTAGATCCGAGCCATTTGATCAACAAGTCGAGCTCTTCGCTGGCACTTAGATTCAGGTTACATATTGCATTTTCAAAGGACGATTTCCATCCCCAGTAATCTCCTGCCCTATCAGTGAACTTGCGGAGACCACCCGTGAGCAGCTCACGTCTGGCGAGAAATCTGACTATGTCGGATATGTCGTCTTTTTGTGTGTGTACCTTGCGTTGAAATCTTGGTGACGATCCTTGTGACTTTCTCTGCGTGGGAATGCTTTTGGGAGACTGGTGAGTGTTGCCATGTGTGCTTGCTCCGTGGGGGGGAAGGACGTATTCTTTTAGAGAGTCCGAGGATGAGGCTTGTTCTTGTTTTGGTTGGTGTGGGACGTTTGGTGCTGGCATTGCATTGTAATCTATGTTGTCAAACGGACTTATACTATCCTTGAGGATGAATTGGTCTGTTACGTAATTACAGGTGCGCTCCTTTGTGTGGACGTTGAGAGGCACCCATTCACGTTCCTCTTGGAGCTCACTAGCTGCTGTCTGAATTAGGATTGCCCCTGCGTTAGCTGCTTCTGCATCACGTTCCTGTTGGAGAGCTTGTAGCGTGGCCTCTAGGCGTGTTTCTTCCACTTTAAGCTCTGCTTTTCTCACTTGCATTTCAATTTCCCTTTTTGCATATTCTGCTCTTTTGCGGGCTGCTTCGGCTTTGGCTCGAGCATTTAGGGCGGCCATGTTAGCAGATGACCTACTTGAACCTTTAGATAAATGCGTTTTCTCTGAGTGGACAGATGACGCTTTGTCGTTTCTTCCCTCAGACATGTTTGATGAAGCTTGAGGCTGATGTAACGTCCGGTTGTCCCGTAGTAAGGTGCTTTTCACTATTCTGCCCTCACTGTTGAACTGCGTACAGCTATGCAGATAGATAAATTCTTCAACAACTGACAGGTGGAATGTCTTCTTTAATGACGATGCCTTCAGTTATCAACAGAGTGAAACTACAACGGAAAGGAAATAAACAGCATTTAGACTATATTGAAATGTATTAACGCACACGTGATAGATTAAATCTAGCTGGCATTGAGCAAAACTAAATGCAACAAAGTATACAACGCAGTCATAAATATGCACAAATTCTAACAAATGTAGTGCATAGCATTCTCATTTAACATAATATACTTACAAGCAATGCTTTCTGTGATGCAACAAGGAAGGATGGATGTAAATTACACCAGGAAAACATGCTCTCAGCCATTGCTTGAAGGTGTGCTGCTGGATTTCTAACTCTACAGCAATTTACACTCAATATTGGCATGAACTAAGCACAGAGCCCCCTGCTGGCGGAGGGGAAAACAACAACCAGCACAAGCTGTCTCCTTCTCAAAATCCAGTATTGTTCTCTCACTTGAATCAATGTGTCTCTTACCCCAGAATGCATCACCTTCTCATGAAATGACTGAACTAATAGCTCAGAGTACTTGTGATTTGTTGGTAGTACCCAGGGGTGTTGTTCTCTGAAACTAAATTCAGAGTTCTGTAGTCTTCCCCCAACACTGAGTAGACCATTTTTGTCTAAGAATGGTTTCAAGTCCTTGATCTTAGAGTCTCTTTTGACATTTTGCTTTGACCTTAGTTGAGCTATTTCAGAGCTAAAACAACTCTCCTGCGTAACCTTTACCCAATACATTTCAGCTGCAGTGAGGTCCTCAACAGTTAACTCTCCCTGAACCTTCTGACGAGACCTTGTGTTGATTACAAACCGTTTTACCCATGCAGTGATTCTTAACACAGTCTTAAGCCTGCTGTACCTTTCTAAGTTTAACAGAGGGTCAGATTGTTCAGTGCCAGTGAGTTGTACAACAGTCTGATACTTAGATTTCAGTTCAGTGTTCACCTCATTCACTACATAGTCATTATCAATGTCTAGTCCCTTTTCGGCTGTGGACAGTGAAATGGGTCCATTCCACCACAGCTGGCTCTCAACAAGGCTCTGTGCATGCTGACCTCGTGTGGGCAGGTCGGCAGGGTTCATTTTGCCAGCACAGTGGGACCACAACTCGGGGTTTGTGAGACCTTGTATTTCTGTCACTCTGTTGGCCACAAATGGCTTCCACCGCTGGGCTGAGCTGCGGATCCAGTGAAGAGTGATCATCGAGTCTGTCCACATGTTGAGCTGGTTCTTCTCCATGTTGAGTGGTTTGAGAAGACTTTGTCCTAATCTTGCTCCAATAAGTGCCCCCATAAGCTCCAAGCGAGGTAATGTCATTTTCTTTAGTGGTGCAACTCGTGACTTAGAGGCCACAAAACTGGTAACTGTCTCTCCTCGTTTGTTTTGTCCTTGTAGATATGCCACAGCACTGTAGGCCTTTTCACTTGCATCACAGTAGACATGCAACTTTACAGTGTGTGACTCTTGGTGAATCTCAATGAGATACCACCTGGGAATAACCACCAGGTGGAGCAGTGGCAGCTCCATACACCACTGTTCCCATTTCTCAGTCAAATCAGCGGGTAATGGTTCATCCCAACTGAGCCCTCTCTCCCACATTTCTTGAAAAAGGCACTTCACTCGGACAGTAAAGGGAGTGAGAAAACCGATTGGGTCAAATATGCGAGCTGATGTCTGTAGTACACTTCTCTTCGTATTTTCCTTGTCCTTTAAAATGTCCATTATCCCCCTTTGATCAAACACAAAATCATCGCTCTCTGATCTCCAGACGAGTCCTAGCACCTTGAGCACATTTCCACAGGACTCTGTATCTCCAGTGAAGTCTCCAGTATCTTTCCACATAGCTCTTAGATCAGGTGAGTTGGTAGCCCATTTGCAGAGGTTCGTGCCTGCCTGAGAGAGAATGTCCTTTGCTGTGGTTGTCACATGAAGAGCTTCCTGCACAGAAGGTGAGCTTGAAATAAAGTCATCTACATACAAAGAGTCCCTGAGAGTCTGTACTACCTTTGGCTGTTCTGTTTCAAATTGTTTGAGATGGTTTCTAACGGTGGCAGCAAGCAGGAATGGGCTGGGAGAGACTCCAAAAACAACTCTGTTCATTCTTAAGACACGTACCTCATTTTTACAGTCCTTAGCTAGAGGTCTATGCATCCACAGAAACCTAACAGCGTCGTTGTCTTTATCTCGTGCAATCTGAATTTCACGAGCACATCTAGCAAATTTCGGTTTAGGTTAGGCCCAGTATGTAAACAGTCATTGAGGGATGGGCTGTCTTCATCATGTGAGGATGCATCAAATACCACTCTGAGTTTAGTTGTGGCTTTGTCCTCTCTCACAACAGCATGTAGCATGTAATATTTTACAGTCTCTTCATTCCCTGCCACAGTTTTGCCCTCTGAAACCTCTTCACAGGTTCCTTGCTGCAGGTAGTCCTGTATTACGTTGTTGTACCTGGCAAACAAGGTTGCGTCGGTTTTCAGTTTTCTCATAAGGCTCTCAAAGCGTTTCTTTGCTACCCTAAAGTTGTCCGGAAGCTGATCTTTGTTAGATCGCCATGGTAACTCAACTTGGTAGCGTCCATTTTCAAATGTTGTAGTCTGTTCAAAGCTTTGTAGGATGTCTGAGTCCTCTGGGCTCTCTACCTGGTTGTTTACAATGCCCAGGGACTCCACCTCCCAGAATGCATGTAACTGCTTAGATATTTGGGTGTCTTCAGTCAAACTAATGTGCATGCAAGTGGGGTCGGTAACACTGGATGTAGTCACTGGTCCTTTTAAAGCCCATCCAAAAATGCGTTCAACTGCCACTAATGATTTAGTGACCTTTTTGACCTTTCCAGTAACTGCTTGCCAGTAATAGTCTGCACCTATTAACAGTTGCAACTCTTGCTCATTAGCACCCTCTAGTGGAAAGTCTGCAAGTTGCAGCCCTCTTTTCTTTATCTCTGCTTGAATGGGCTCGGTTGGCACTTTTATTACAGCAGTACATACCTGAGAGGTCTCTACAGCTTCTATCTCAAGTCTCTGTTCAGTGTTCCACAAATTTTCAAGCTCAACTCTCACAACATTGCGTTTCTCTGTTACGGGAGTGGTGGAACCAAAAACATGGAGGTTAAGTGTCTCTTGCCTTACAACTGCCCTAAGGCTCTGACAACGCTTCAGTGAATGAAACTACGCTGGCTGCCTCCATCTAACAGACAGCGAGTTATCTTTCTCCCCTTTGGTCCTACAGTCCATGTCTTAACTGTCTGAAGCAATACTGTGTTCTGAGTGTTTGTCTTCACCTTTACAGGGCTTGTCACTGAAGACAACACAGCATCCGTATTTCTGCCATTATTGGTAGTGTCAATATCTGGCTTAGCTTCAGACTGCTCACAAACTGACAAGTGGTGTTTCCGGTGGCATAAGCTGCACAAAACCTTAACTCTGCAATATTTTGCAATGTGTTTTGGGCCTAAACAGACATAACACCGTCCAAGTTTTCTCAGTTTATCTTTGCGCGCACTTACTGTATGTTCAGGACAGTTCTCTGGTTTGTGGTCACTACTGTCACAATATACACAGGTCCGAGGCACGGCGTTAGCTGTGTGCAATGCGGTCGCTGAAGGGACGCTCCACTTTCTGGGTTTATCGCAGGCGTAGGACGGCTTACCCACACGCTCGTGTTGCGGGCTTGGGTCCTTCGATGTGTGGCCTGGTCTGGTAAAGTGAAGCGCCCGTTCTCTGCTTTGCAGGGAGGCAGTGGCTCAGTGGGTAGTGCTTCCGCTTGGGAACCGGAGGGTTGCCGGTTCGAGCCCCTGCCGAGGTGCCCCTGAGCAAGGCACCGAACCCTCAATTGCTCCCCCCTCTGCGTAGGGTGGTAATGTAATGTAAGTCGCTTTGGATAACAGCGTCTGCCAAATGCTCGTAATGTAATGTAATGCACCTCGTTTTGCAGAAACTTAATCAACTCTGGTACCTTCCATTCGTTGGTTGAGTTTGGTTGGCGGGTGTAGGCAAGTGCTATGTCCTCCGGAATGAGCTGTAGGAGCACTGGACATAGCAGGCAGCCATACGTGTCACTCTGCACTCCAAGAGACTCCAAGCTGCGTATCTGGATCTCACATTCATCATATAAGTGCCTCAAAGCTGCAACATCAGAAGATCTTTTAACAGGTGTTAAGTTCAGTAGTTTGGACATATGGGCACTTATCACAACCTCCTTCCTCCCAAAGCGGCTCTGGAGTAACTCTTTTGCAGCATCATAGTTGGCATCCGTCATTTGAAAGCCTGCGATAGCTCTGGCAGCTGCTCCAGTCAGGTAAGATCTGAGGTAAGTAAACTTCTCCGCCTTGCATAGTGCATCATTTCCATGGATAGCTGTTGCATACTGTGACCAGAATTCCTGCCACTGGCTTAGTTCACCATCGTACTTTGTTATCATTAGTTTGGGAAGTTTAACAGTTTGTCTGGACTGTGATGTAAATAAAACGCTGCTTACATCGTTCACACGGTCTCTCTTGGTGTCTCTGGCGGTCTCCTGTAACCCGATGACGGTGGTGGCGCGAACCTTCCAAGTGAGAACGCGGTCCATGTAATCCTGTGTGTTTATTAGCTCAGCATCCAGATCGTCCGTGGGCGTCTCATCTTCTATTCCCTTGTCCAAGTCCAATAAACATTCCTCCTTTGATGATAAAACTGCTAGCAATTCACGCATTTTGTTAATATCTGGTCTCTCCTTGCCCACCTCCTTCTCTAGGCGGGTTAACAGCCTGGTCGTAGTGGCGCGAATAGTCGCCCGCATCCGCTCCAGTTTCTCCGTCATGGCAGCTGCTAAACTGAGCCGTTAGCTATTCACTTTGTTCCAAAAAGTTCAGTAATTCCTTACTTCCCGGGTTTCGGCACCAAAATGTTACGAAGTAAAGGCTTCTGGAATCATGACAGATGCTGATAAGTCATCTCTTTACGCTGTTGTTCACATTTTATGGAACAAAATGAATCGACCTGGAACTTGCCGTTCCAAATACAACAGTCAAGAATAGTAATCAAAAAAGAACAATTCCGGTTAAGCACCTTAGAATAAAAAACTTCCGGTTTTCCAAATAAAACGATTCTTAACCAACAATACATTTCTCTGTACCATTTAAATGAATATACAATCATAGATATTTCAATCATGTAAATTGTATTAACTGTGATGTAAATAAGACACAACACCTTCCTTGTCACAGATACATTTTTCGAAAATTTTCAATATTCCCCAATTTGCCCCAAAGTTACACAAATTGATGGCATTTCTGCCTGGATGCTGCGTCTGAAATTTCAGCTCTCTATCTCCTTCCTTGTCACAGATATGGGCTTTTCAAGTTTTCTCCAGTTTCAAAAATTGATGACCCGCTGGTCAACGTTTTTAGAAAATTTTCAATATTCCCCAATTTGCCCCAAATTTACACAAATTGATGGCATTTCTGCCTGGATGCTGCGTCTGAAATTTTAGCTCTCTATCTTCTTCCTTGTCACAGATATGGGCTTTTCAAGTTTTCTCTAGTTACAAAAATCGATGATCCGCGGGTCAACATTTTTAGAAAATTTTCAATATTCCCCAATTTGCTCAAAATTCATGGCATTTCTGCCTGGATGTTGCGTCTGAAATTTTAGCTCTCTATCTCCTTCCTTGTCACAGTATGGGCTTTTCAAGTTTTCTCCAGTTTCAAAAATCGATGACCCGGGGGTCAACATTTTTAGAAAATTTTCAATATTCCCCGAATTTGCCCCAAATACAAACAAATTGATACCATTTCTGTCTGGATGATGTGTCTGAAAATGTAGCTCTCTATCTCTTTCCATGTCCAAGATATGGGCTTTTCAAGTTTTCTCTAGTTTCAAAAAACAATGACCCGCTGGTCATATTTTCAATATTCCCCAATTTGCCCCAAATACACACAAATTGATGGCATTTCTGCCTCGATACTGCGTCTGAAAATGTAGCTCTCTATCTCCTTCCTTGTCCAATATATGGGCTTTTCACGTTTCCTCTAGTTTCAAAAAACGATGACCCGGGATTTGGAATTTGGTCAAAATTGTCTAAATGACTCCAAACTTGCACCAAAGAATCCTGGTGCCATGGGAATGTTGTGTGTGAATGGCCAAGATATGGCCCGTTCAGAAAACATTAAATTTGGAAAAGGGTCTGAAAAAATGACCAAATTTAAATTTTCTTCAAACTCATGCAAATCAATCCTTGTGCCCCCCAGAGGCTGTGTGTGGTTTTTTGTAGCTTTCTAGCTTCTTCTATGTCCAAAATATGGGCTTTTAAAGAAAGTGGAATTTGGTCAAAATTGTCAAAATTACTCCAAACTTGCACCAAAGAATCCTAGTGCCATGGGGATGTTGTGTGTGAATTTTGGGCTTTTTGTGTGTTTTCTAGGCCAAGATATGGCCGGTCAAGAAAACTTCAAATTGGATAAGGGTCCCCCCTTACCTCCTCTGGAAAAACTGACCAAAATTTTAATTTTCTTCGAGGGTACCCCCTTACCTCCTCTGAAAAAATGACCAAAATAAAAATTTTCTTTAAACTCATACCAATGAATCCTTGTGCCACCAAGAGGCTGTGTGTTGGTTTTTAAAGATCCCCAGCTTCTTCCTTGTCCGAGATTTTGGCTTTTAAAGGAACTGGAATTTGGTCAAAATCGTCAAAATTTCTCCAAACTTGCACTAAAGAATTCTAGTGCCATGGGGATGTTGTTTGTGAATTTGGGACTTTTGTGTGTTTCCTAGGCCAAGATATGGCCTGTCCAGAAAACATCAAATTGGATAAGGGTCCCCCCTTACCTCCTCTGAAACAGACCAAAATTAAAATTTTCTTCAAACTCATGCCAATGAATCCTCATGCCCCCGAGAGGCTGTGTTTGGATTTTTTAATCTCACTAGCTTCTTCCTTTTCCAAGATATGGGCTTTTAAAGGAATTGGGATTCGGTCAAAGTTGTCAAAATTACTCCAAACTTGCACCAAAGAATCCTGGTGCCATGGGGATGTTGTGTGTGAATTTGGGGCTTTTTGTAAAATTGGATAAAATTAAAATTTTCTTCAAACTCATACCAATGAATCCTCGTGCCCCCCAAAGGTTGTGTGTGGATATTTTAAGCTCTCTAGCTTTTTCCATGTCCAAGATATGGGCTTTTAAAGGAATTGGAATTTGGGCTAAATTGTCAAAAATACTCCAAACTTGCACCAAAGAATCCTGGTGCCATGGGGATGTTGAGTGTGAATTTGGGGCTTTTTATGTGTTTCCTAGGCCAAAATATGGCCCATACAGAAAAAGTGAAATTGGATAAGGGTCCCCCCTTACCTCCTCTGAAAAAATGACCAAAATTTTAATTTTCTTCAAACTCATACCAATGAATCCTCATGCCCCCCAGATGCTGTGTATGGATTCTTTGAGCTCTCTAGCATCTTCCTTGTCCAAGATATGGGCATTTACAGGAATTGGAATTTGGTCAAAATTGTCAACATTACTCCAACCTTGCACCAAAGAATCCTGGTGCCATGGGGATGTTGTGTGTGAATTTTGGGCTTTTTGTGTGTTTCCTAGGCCAAGATATGGCCCATCCAAAAAAAAGTCAAATTGGATAAGGGTCTTCCCTTAGCTCTTCAGAAAAAATGACCAAACTTAAAATTTTCTTTAAACTCATGCCAATGAATCCTTGTGCCCCTAACAGAGGCTGTGTGTGGATTTTTTAAGCTCTCTAGCTTCTTCCTTGTCCAAGATATAAGATAAGATAAGATGAAATTTTATTATCCCGAGGGAAATTACTGTGCAACAGTTACAGTACAGCATGAAAAAAACAAGACCCAGAAATCGGAAATCCCCCAACTAGTGCAATAATGAATAAAAAGTGCAAGAATGCAAGTAGATAATTAGTACAGGATAAGTACAAACAATAAGGGGGTACGAAGTACATACAATGGGGGGAACAGTACGTGACAGCATAAGTACATAAGGAAGTGCAAGTGCAATGTGCATCTGACTGAGGTATGTGTAATGACAATCTACAACTACAGCATACACATGTGTATATGTGACATACAGCATCGTTTAGTGCAATATACTATAAGAGTCAGTGAAGCAGGTTGGGAGGGGGGGAGCGGGCTCAGATTCCTATGTCCCCACCTTCCCACCTCGACCCGAGGTAGCTTTATTAAAGAGTCCAATGGCCACAGGGAGAAAGGATTTCCTATGGCGCTCAGTAGTACACCTGGGGGGAATGAGTCTGTTACTGAAGGTGCTCTTGTATGAGGCCAGCACCTGGTGGAGAGGGTGAGAGTCATTGTTCATGATTCTCCGTAGCTTGCGCAGCATTCTCCTCTCCGACACACACTCCAACGAATCAAGTTCAGTCCCCAGGACGGAGCCAGCCTTCCTGACGATCTTGTTGATCCTGTTGGCGTCAGCTGACCTCGCCCTATTTCCCCTTCACACGACCGCGAAGAAGATGGCACTGGCAACCACAGACTGGTAGAACATCTTCAGCATGGTATTAGACATTGAAGGATCGAAGCCTCCTCAGGAAATAGAGTCGACTCTGTCCCTTCTTGTAAACAGCCTCAGCGTTCTTAGACCAGTCCAGTTTGTTGTCCAAATGGACTCCCAGTGTCAAGTTCTGTGTGTTTTATGTGACCACAATTCTGCCCAAACTTGAAAAACTGCTTGATCAATCTTTGAAGGATGCAAAGGACAACTCAATTCTTCTTATTCTGTGATTTTATTTTCCTGAAGATGTTTTGTTTTGTTTTGATAGTTTCAAAGACATAAACAGAATAGTGGAATAGGTTGATAACCTTAGAGATAAACAGAAAAGACATGCATTAGTTTCCACTACCTCAAATAAACACCAATAAACACTTTTCTTTACAGTATTTCTAAAAAATAAATGTATGCTAATGTGTACTTGACTCTCGAAGCAAACGAGGTCATTCAAATTAACATAGGATATCAAACTAGTTAATGATTAAAGTAACAATATACATACTTAACTAAAGTTTCAATAAAGTACATAGCTTCAATTAGCATAAGCAAAATTAAATTCAATCAATCCAACTCAAATTGCATGTGACTTACTAATTCAATCAAAAGGGCATGGAGAAGCATGACATCAATACATCATCCACATTCAAAGTTGTTTTATCCTACCAGTTGCATCTGATCAGAAGCTGTGGTCGTGTTCTGTGTCCAGGAGCAGGTGAGAGAGCTCTCTGAGCTACTACCAAACATTTCATGCCATGCTTTCCCATGGGTGCGCAGGCAAATATGGTCCACCTAAGAGCACATCCTGAGAGTTGAGTTCCACCAACGAGGGCGTGTGGTTGCCCCCTGCAGGACTGGAGTGCACCTGAGTGCATCTTCTGAATGGGCTCAATGCAATGGGACTTGACACAACACCTCCCACTTGACCTCCTGGTTCTTCAACCCAAGGAGGTCACACCAGTTTCATGATGTACTGGACTCAGTTGTTCTTCCGTTGTTCCATTTCTAATTTTGTTGCTGCTCCTCAACTGGAAGCAGGACAACGATCCGTCTGACATCGCTGTGAAGAACTATTGCAGGTATTTTGGTTGAGTGCTTTTTCACCTTTTGAGTGGGCTTCACAGTTGAGACTGGGTAGCTGGGGAAGGTTCTGACATGCACATCCCTTACAATTCCTTCCTTGTCAGGGTTGACATTGACGACTCTGGCAAGCCTGAATTGACCTCTCAGGGCGTTTTGGTCAGCCAGCCAGACGACATCTCCAATGGCCACGTTCCTGTGTGCTGTGTGCCACTTGGTCCTGACAAACAGGTTTGGTCCTGCTAACTGGCTCCATTTCCTCCAGAACCGGTCAACTTTTGTTTGGATGGCTCTTAATCTCTTGTAAGAGTAGCCATCAAAGTCAAAGGCCCCTGGATCTCCTCTGGGTCCAGTTCTTACAAGCAGAAGTGAATTTGGACTGATGTATTCTAAACAGTCCTCCGACTGATGTATTCTAAACAGTCCTCCCGGCTTTGAGTCCTGGCATCAATCGGTCGTTTATTGGCGAGGTTGGAAGCCATATAAAGGAAGGTTTGAAACTCACCCCATGTGAAGACTCCATTACCTCCCAGATTGTGCAAAGCCCGCTTCACAGTGCGGACAGCAGCTTCAGCGGCTCCATTCCTGTGAGGCGAGTCTGCTGGATGGATTCTCCAGCTCCATTCTGTGCCATGCTTGGAGGCTTGATTTTCAAGCGTTGACTTTTCCAGTCGGTCCAGAAACATGTAGAGCTCTTTGAGGGCAGGTCTGGCTCCGACAAAGTTCTTTCCAGGATCCGACCACAGTTTCCTTGGATGCCCTCTCAATGCCGTGAAACGTTGGTAGGCTAACAGGAAGCCTTCAGCTGACTGGTCACTGACAAGGGGAGGCAGTGGCTCAGTGGGTAGTGCTTCCGCTGGGGAACCGGAGGGTCGCCGGTTCGAGCCCCTGCCGAGGTGCCCCTGAGCAAGGCACCGAACCCTCAATTGCTCCCCCCTCTGCGAAGGGTGGTAATGTAATGTAAGTCGCTCTGGATAAAGCGTCTGCCAAAATGATCGTAATGTAATGTAATGCAATGTACAGACAAGGTCTGTGTGCATAGCTCTGGATACCATGCAGCAGAAGACAATTACCCACACTTTGAGTTTCACCTTCTTTCTCACTTCATCCTTCACTTCGTAAGGTCCAACCAAGTCCACTGTTGTGTACTTGAATGGATTGGCTGGTGTTATTCGCTCCAACAGAAGGTCACTCATGATCTTCTGGCCTTGGCCTTCCTGCACGTCACACAGTTGTCAACAATCTTTTGAGCTAGTTTCCGGCCTTTTACCACCCAGGCTTTCCTTCTCATCCGGAGGAATGTACCTGCAATCTCTTCATGAGCGCGTTGTGGGCTTCTTGAGCTAGGAGAGTGGCTGTCCATGATGTGCAAGGTAAGATTGCTACTGCAGTTTCTTCGTCATTAAAGATTTGGAATCTTCCTCCACAGAGCCAAAGTCCAGTGTTTTCATCCCTTACCACAGCAAGTCTGTTGAGTGTGGAGTCTGGAAAGGTTACCTCCTCTTGAGCCGCAAGGAAGAGATCCCTGAGCGCATCTTCACATTCCCTGACGGTAAGTGCAGCTTCTTTGGCTTTGGATTTGATCTCTTGGGCTGAGGGAATTCCCTCCCTCTTTGGCTTCCTTGTGGCTGAGGTTCTGGCCAGCATGTTCCTCCACTTTGTGGCCTCTCTACACACCCAGGCAATGACTCTGGTCAGCTTGGTTAAACTGCTGAACTTGCTGATGTCAAGGATTTTTCCCACTGCAGAACCAGCAGGTGGTCTCCGGACTTGGATTTGGTGTTCTTCTCCATTGGGGCTGCTTTGCAGGTCCTTGCCTTGGTCAGTTTTACCCGCAGCAGTGGTTTGAGACATTTGCATCGCAGTAGCAGATGGAGCATGCTGGTTTCTCTTCACCTGGGCTCGGGTCAGTGCTGCTGTAAAACATTTTTTTTGGAGCTTGTTTATACCTTCTTTGGCGTATGCAGCGACATCTTTGGCTGACTTTGTCGGCCACTCTTTCACAGGTCGTTTCAGAAACTCTGGGCCATTTTGCCAAACAGAGTCCTCTTTGAGGTCTTCTGGGGTTGCTCCTCTTGTTATGATGTCAGCAATGTTCTGCTCACCTGGAATCCACCTCCACTCTTCAACTGATGTGGACTTCTGAATCTCTCCCACTCTGTTTGCGAAAAAGGTCTGGTACCCATAGCTGTCTCTTTGGATTGCACCCAGCATGGTTTGACTGTCCAGCAGATGGAGCCAACATTCAACCTGCATTCGACTGTGCTTTTAGATGTATCTTCTGAGTCTTGCAGCGAAGACAGCACCACAGACCTCAGCCTTCACTGGTTCTCCCTTTTGGTCAAGTGGTGTGAGCTTTGCTTTGGACTCAATAAGCCGGACCAGGATGCCTTGCTCAGTCTCCCATCTGAAGTATGCAACAGCTCCATAGCTCTGGTCGCTTCCATCGGAGAACGTTATCCCCCAGGGTACTCCAATCCTCTTGCCTGGTGTGAGGCTCCTGTGGAAGGTGATTTGGTTGAGGCGTGCGTATTCCTCAAACAGGTGGATGGCTTCTTCTCTTAATCTTTCAGAGAGAGGTTTGTCCCATGTGTCTCGTGTGAGAGTTTTACCTCCAGCTTCTTGAAATGCTTTTCTGACTAGAATGGCTCCCTTCTGTTTGGCAGGTGTCGCAAGGCCTATTGGGTCATACAAGCTAGCCACTTGGCTAAGCAGTTGTCTTCTAGTCAGTGGGTTTGGAGATTTTTCTCTCACCTCTTCTCCAAGGAGATTTTGGCTCATTCTCATCTTCTTTTTTCTCTTTGAGAAGTTGATCGAGGTCATGAGGTACAGTTTGTCTGATTCGACCAGGTACCCGACTCCAAGGGCTTTGTTGTCTCCTTCTCTCATTTGGTTGGGGAGAGTGAAGACTTGATCTGACGATGCTGGATGTTCTGATGCATATGTCTGCCTCCCACTTTGGCCTGACCGGACCCACGGCTTGAAAAAAGAATCCACCTGCCTTCAGGATTTCTTCGACTGTCTTGGTGGTTTTGTCTAGCTTCTCCAGGTCATTATGGGATGTCATGATGTCATCCACATAGGAATCCTCTTCAAGGATCCTACGCTCCTCCTCCAGGTGAGTGAACATGGGCAGCTTTGCTGTCTCTCTCATGGCCAGTTGGGTAATGCACCCAGCTGGTCGATCGCCAATGTTGACTCTGGTGATGGCGTACTCCTCAATTTCTCCATCCTCACTGTCCCTCCAGAAAAATCTGTGGAGGTGCATCTCCAGGTCTTCAAGCCACACAGAATTGTACATCTTTTTGATGTCGCCTAGTGCAGCATGAACTCCTCTTCTGAATCTTAGTAGCACTGCTCGGATGGGATTGAGGACATCAGGCCCTTTCAGGAGAAGGTCATTCATGCTGAGCCCTTTAAACTTCTGGCTGCTGTTCCATACAAGCCGCACAGGTGTTGTGACAGAGTGTGGGTTTGGCGCCACCAAGTGGCTGACATACCATACTGGGCCTCTCCAGTCAGCAATGGTCTCTTTGGTGAGTCTCTTTGCTGCTTTTCTTTCCACCATCTCATGGACTTGAGTTGTGTATGCCACACGCCACTCTGGTTCTTTCTTGAGCTGCCTCTCTGTCCTCAGAAAAGTGGCCTCCACTGCGTTTCTGTTGTTGGGCAGGGAACTTGGATCTTCAATCCAGGGGTATTTTGTGTCATAGTGAGACTCCTGACTGTGAGCATCTGCTTTCACATAGGTGAGCCCTTGCCTGATAATCTCCAGCTCTCTCTCCTCGCTCAGAGTCATGTCTTTTCCTTCAGGTTCGCAGTTACCACACCGGCATCCTCCACACATGGGTTCGCAGGCTGCTCCAATGCTGTCCCATCTCCACCAGTCTAAGAACTCTCTCCCAGCAACGGTGCTCTTGGTTTCAGCTCTGGATTCTTGAATCTCTGCAATTTCCTGATACTTCACTGCTGTGGTTCTCATCGATCGTGCAAAGTGAGTCTCAGAATTGTACAGGGCCATGTCCACTACTTCACAGAGGTCTGGATGTGCTCCGCCAACTGTCTTTCCTAAAGGGCTGTCCCAAAGGACAAGATCTCCTACTACCTTTTCTCTTTGCGGAGCGAGTCTTCCTTCACGATGGCTGATGAGAAGCTCAACATGCTCTCCCCTGTGAAGGTCTTCCAGGTTGGTGTCAGGGAAGAACTTCTTGAGTTGTTGTGCTTTGATTACTCTGTAAACTTTAGCAATTTCATCCAAGCCATAGCAGATCAGCTCATGAGCTCTCTCCGTGCCTCTAGGTGTCTTGACTCTCACCTTGAGTAAGTATCTTTTGGTCTTTACCTTCATGGCCATGCCTCCAACTCCATGGACAATAAGCGTGATCTTCTCACTTCGTAGTTTCAGTCTTCTGGCAGCTCTGTGAGTGATGTAGTTGGTGTCTGATGCTAAGTCAATGAGGGTTCCAATTCTATGTCCTGCATTGGTAGTTTCTTCCAGAAGCATCAGAATAACTGGTAACTCACATGTGTTTGAGTCCATCACTCCAGGTGGGTTCCTTCCAGTGCAGCGTGATTTTGCAGCCATGTTGTGAAAGCTCTCCTGAATCTTTTTACCATGTCCGGGGTGAGCTCAGATATCAACTCCTCTTGCTCCTCTGTGAATGTTTGCTTTCTGGTGCTGGGCTTTCCCACTTTCTCAGATTCTTTCCCTTTGAAGCCTCCTTTCAGACAAAGGAGGAAATGGTGGTCCGAGGAGCCTTCTCTCTTGCAATCTTTGTTCCTGCAAAGGTAAGTATCTGTACATTCATCATCTTCTGCATGACATCTTCTGCATGCTCCCAGCTTTTCAACAGCATTTAGCTTCTCACCAGGCTTTAGTTCTTTGAACCGCTTGCAAAAGAAGATCCTCTCACGGTGCCTTTCATCTCCACAGACTTTGTGGAGGCATACTTATTCTCCAGGTAAGTAGGCTTCTTTTCCGATTTTTCGCTCACACCCAGTTGGTCTAGTTTCTCTAGAATGTCCTCCTGAGTTTTCAAGTATGTAAGAAGGATGTCAAAGTGATTGTCAGGTGTGACATTGTTCCTTGGATTGACCATGAATGCGAGCCAGTCTCTCTTCATATTGTCTGGCAGTTTGCTCTCTATGAATCTGATCATCAGGGGATTATTGATTGCTCCAGTGCTTTCAAGTTCAGTAAGATCATTCAGGTTTCTCTACAGCTTGAATCAGGTCAATTACCTTCCTCGGTTGGGTTGACTTTAGAGGGGATCTTCTCCAGGTCCTCAATTATTTCCAAGGCAATTCTTGGCTTGTTTCCATACCTGTTTTCAAGCACTCTAAGTACATCTTCAGCACTGTTGTATGTTGACAGTCGCAGGTCTCTGCAAATCCTCTCGTCCACACTGTCAAGAAGTTGGAACTTCTGCACTTCCACTGAGCCGGTCGGCTCTGCCTGCCTTTGCAGGTTCCCCCAGTCCCTCTTCCATCTGTGGAAGTTCCTCTTGAACCCAGTGAACCTAGGTAGACTGGTTGGCTTTATTCTCACCACTGCTTGTGGAACCACCGGTTGTGGTACCACCGGTTGTGGTACGGCCACAGGTTGAGGCACTCCTCTTCTTCGTTCCTCTTCTGCAATTCTTTGTGCGGTGAGGAATTCTGCCCTTCTGGCCTCGAGGTTGTTGCCGAGTTCTCTCAGTTTCTCTACTCTGCCTTTCAGGCGTGTCGTCTGATCATGTGGGATCCATTTTTCCCAGTCTTTCAGGCTTGACATTGCCTCATGGATAAACCTCTTCACTATTTGTATACCTGCACAGAGTCCACAGTCACCCCATTGATGGTCACAGGTGTGGGGGGTGACTTCTTCTTGCGGAGGTCCACCACCAGCTCCTTGGTTTTGTCAGTGTTGAGCTGCAGGTGATTCAGCTCACACCACTCGACGAAGGAGTCCTCGACACCCCTGTACTCCTTATCCTTCCCCTCGGTGATGCAGCCTACTATTGCAGAGTCATCTGAGAACTTCTGCAGGTGGCAGTACTCCGGGCAGAATTGGAAGTCGGATGTGTACAGGGTGAACAGGAATGGTGATAGGACCGTACCCTGAGGGGCCCCAGTGTTGCACACCACAGTGTCAGACACGCATCCCTGCAGTCTGACAAACTGCGGCCGACCAGTAAGATAGTCCACTTCTTCCTTGTCCAAGATATGGGCTTTTAAAGGAATTGGATTTCGGTCAAAATTACTCCAAACTTGAACCAAAGAATCCTGAGAATCCTGGTGCCATGGGGATGTTGTGTGTGAATTTGGGGGCTTTTTGTGTGTGTGAATGGCCAAGATATGGCCCGTCCAAAAAAAAGTCAAATTGGTTAAGGGTACCTCCTCTGAAAAAATGACCAAAATTTAGATTTTCTTCAAACTCATGCCAATGAATCCCCGTTACCCCCCGGAGGCTGTTTTTGGATTTTTTAAGCTCTCTAGCTTCTTCCTTGTCCAAGATTTTGGCTTTTAAAGGAATTGGAATTCGGTCAAAATTGTCAAAATTACTCCAAACTTGCCAAAAAAAATCCTGGTGCCATGGGGATGTTGTGTGTGAATTTGGGGCTTTTTGTGTGTTTCCTAGGCCAAGATATGGCCCGTCCAAAAAAAAGTCAAATTGGTTAAGGGTCCCCCCTTACCTCCTCTGAAAAAATGAACAAAATTTAGATTTTCTTCAAACTCATACCAATGAAACCTCGTGCCCCCCTGAGGCTGTGTGTGGATTTTTTTGAGCTCTCTAGCTTCTTCCATGTACAAGATTTTGGCTTTTAAAGGAATTGGAATTCGGTCAAAATTGTCAAAATTACTCCAAACTTGCAAAAAAAAATCCTGGTGCCATGGGGATGTTGTGTGTGAATTTGGGGCTTGTTGTGTGTTTCCTAGGCCAAGATATGGCCCGTCCAAAAAAAAGTCAAATTGGTTAAGGGTCCCCCCTTACCTCCTCTGAAAAAATGAACAAAATTTAGATTTTCTTCAAACTCATACCAATGAAACCTCGTGCCCCCCTGAGGCTGTGTGTGGATTTTTTTGAGCTCTCTAGCTTCTTCCATGTACAAGATTTTGGCTTTTAAAGGAATTGGAATTCGGTCAAAATTGTCAAAATTACTCCAAACTTGCAAAAAAAAATCCTGGTGCCATGGGGATGTTGTGTGTGAATTTGGGGCTTGTTGTGTGTTTCCTAGGCCAAGATATGGCCCGTCCAAAAAAACGTCAAATTGGATAAGGGTCCCCCCTTACCTCCTCTGAAAAAATGAACAAAATTTAGATTTTCTTCAAACTCATACCAATGAAACCTCGTGCCCCCCGGAGGCTGTGTGTGGATTTTTTTGAGCTCTCTAGCTTCTTCCATGTACAAGATTTTGGCTTTTAAAGGAATTGGAATTCGGTCAAAATTGTCAAAATTACTCCAAACTTGCAACAAAAAATCCTGGTGCCATGGGGATGTTGAGTGTGAATTTGGGGCTTTTTATGTGTTTCCTAGGCCAAAATATGGCCCATACAGAAAAAGTGAAATTGGATAAGGGTCCCCCCTTACCTCCTCTGAAAAAATGACCAAAATTTTAATTTTCTTCAAACTCATACCAATGAATCCCCATGCCCCCCAGATGCTGTGTATGGATTCTTTGAGCTCTCTAGCATCTTCCTTGTCCAAGATATGGGCATTTACAGGAATTGGAATTTGGTCAAAATTGTCAACATTACTCCAACCTTGCACCAAAGAATCCTGGTGCCATGGGGATGTTGTGTGTGAATTTTGGGCTTTTTGTGTGTTTCCTAGGCCAAAATATGGCCCGAGCAGAAAACGTCAAATTGGATAAGGGTCTCCCCTTACCTCCTCTGAAAAAAATGACCAAAATTTAAATTTTCTACAAACTCATGCCAATGAATCCTTGTGCCCACGAGAGGCTGTGTGTGGATTTTTAAGCTGTTTAGCTTCCTCCTTGTCCAAGATATGGGCTTTTAAATGATTTGGAATTCGGTCAAAATTGTCAAAATTACTTCAGACGGTTGCTGTCTTAAATGTGCGTTATATAAGTGTACAGTCCTCTAAATACCTTTGATACGATACAGCGTAGAGATGAAAGTTGCTTTGACCGCTGACCAAGTCCTCCCCCTTGTGGTGATAAACTAAGTTGCATATAAGACGTAATTCATGTGTTAGTAAGAAATATTTAAAGAAATCCATTCAAAAGGAATTTTTGAATGGATTTTTGTAGTTCATAAAAAAAAATAATAATAAATAAGATTCCATACCGATATTGTTCATGTGACACTAAATTGATGCAGGTTTTATTTATTTATAATCAAACTTCTATCAGTTGGTCCCAAAGTATTGTGTATACTATTATCAATAGTTTAAAGATGAATTAATGATGGATTGTCATTTCACATCCTTGTTGAACAACTGTTGCGATTTATGGGATTTCTTTAATGAATTCTTTATTTGTATTACAACCATAGGGAGCGAGCTGAGGGATGCAAACCAAAGAAGGGGGAGGGACCATCTACATATTTACATTCACACGGCGGATTGTAGAAAAGCAATGAAGCTCTGGTAACTCTTCCTGAACCTGCTGTGGAGGAGGCGCCACGCCGTACTTTAATCTCTCCATCTTCCTGTTTCTTTGTTATGCATCAGGTCTTTACCTTCATATGAGGTGAGTATGTGTGACTGGTGAGTATGTGTGACTGTTTGTCTACGTGTGTGTGAGTGTGTGTTGTTTTAAATGTTTCCACATCAGATTGCTGGATGTTTGCTGCATTTATCAAGCTTTGGTATTTCCAAGTGAATTCATCGCTCGATCCTAAGTGGAGCTGAAGTCCAATCTCCATGGTAACGCTTCGTGTTTAGGTCTGTGTGTGTGGGACGTCAATCTGATGTAATAAACATTAGAGTTTTGTATGAGTCACTGTGTTCCGACCGGGTCCATTGTCATGACGTCATCTTCTAACAAAACACTGGGCAGCATGTGGGGATGCCTGAAGAGGAAGAAGGAGATGAGGTAAAATGAAGGAACATTATGTTGAACTAAATTGCCTATCTTTTATCCTTGTGTTTCTCTGTTATCAGGATGCTTCACAGAGCGCCTAGCACCAAGCCACGCCCACAAGGAAGAGGGAGGACTGGGAGCACTTTTGTTCCTTTAGAAAATAATTCATTCGTTCAATAAATTAGTTAAATGCAACTTTATATGTTATCTTGTTATGTTGTATGGGCTTATTCAGCTATGGTAGGCATGGTGTGACCCATGTCCTGTTTTCTTGTTTTCTTTTTGTCTTTGTTTACTGTAACTGACCTCAAAATGAGCCAGAAACAGGGACTTAGCAGCTGGTCCTCCATATAAAAACTATATAGACCACAGGCCATGTATTATGTTTTGTGCCCTTCAGTGAAGGTATTTTGTTTAGATTAAGGCAATAGATGCCTCCCTATATTACCACAGATTAACTGTTCCTGTTGCCATATCTCTTTAAATGAAACTGCAGAACACAAATATATATAAAAAAGAATGGGGAGAAGATCAAATCAAATTCAATGTATTGCCTAAAGACTAAAAGAAAAGAAAAAATGGGATTAATTTTACCGGGATTTTTGCAAAGTTAGTGTGAAGGTTGGGACTTGAACTCACAACCCCTTGTGATCACCAACCATCAGCTCTACTCTCTGAGCTAAGGAGAAATGAGTTTCTTTGATCCTTCCTTTCGTTCCTTCTTTGGTCCTTATGCTAGTTTCCTACAGGTGGCAACTTTCAACTTGATATGTGAATGGCATCAACAAAGAAAACCAAAGTGCACAAGTAGTCTGTAGCTCAATGAGTTAAGCTTCAGCCTCATGACCACCAGGTTATGAGTTCAAACCATGTCTCTGCTCACAGTTTCTTTTCAAAATGCTGCTCCAAATCAAAGAGAGAGAAGCCCACAGAGTGCATGCGTTGGTATACACATCTGTGGTGCGCATGATTAGTGCAATACTGTTGACTATCATGGTGATGTTTCCGGTGCCCCGGTTCAATTCTGACTGAAGCAGGTTGTTCTCAGAGCAGTGTAGTAAAAGTATTATGATACTGAACACCACAAACAGCAGGACTCTTGTCATGATTTTAAATTAAAATGTACCCCCTCTAGCACACGTGCGCCCCCTCCTGAACGCACACACACTTGGAGGGGGTACAGGTGCCTGGGCATTGACTCGATGCAAACTGTCAACTGCTCCAGGTGGAGAGTTGCTGCAACTCCCGTGAGGCAGTTACATCACGTGAAGGGACTGACTCTTGAAGCGTGGATTGGAGTTGAACGGGCACTGCAATGTGATGTGCCGATTCCCAAGGCACGCCGCGTCCTCAATGGACTGAGCCACTGCCACGCCCAAGATGAAGTGAGGCCAGAGTGAGACTGATCAGTGAGATCAATCAAGTGGATACAAAGACATAGCTGCTCTTACCTTGGCAAAGGAAAGAGCTAAAGCTAGAGCTCTAGAATTTCAAACACATCATCTAGATGGCATCAGGATAAATTGATGCAAGTTTGGGGAAATGTTAGCCTCCTAAGACCTTGTGTCCTCATATGTGGACATTATACTTAATCCACCCTACACCTTATACACCATTGGGTTTAACTTGAACCTGTTGTCCTCATGTCTAAACATTTTCGACAGTCATTAGTAGTCTAAAGATCACTTTGGGTCCATAAATCCAAAACAGCAAGGATAAATTATAAATGCATGCAAAATAAATCCAGTGGAGCTCTCAGGAGGTTAATTTTTTACTCAAATTCTCACAAAATGTCAGTGTAACCATGGACCATATTGGTAATTTCTGTGAAAAGCCCATGACTTGGCAAAGAAAACTTGGCCTCAGTGAGGTGTGTTGCCATGTTTAAAACCGCCCTCTGGGACCTAGTTACTTGTCTCTGGAAAAACTGTTAGTAAAAATACAAAATTGATGAACTGATTGATGTGTGATGGCGGATAGTGATTAAACCTTTAACCAGTTATTAAAACACAATGACAAAGTCATGTAACGAATCAGAATCAGAATCAGAATTGCTTTATTTGCCAATTAAGTATACACTTAACAGGAATTTGCTGTGGTTCTAGTTGCGAACGTATAACATGTAGAAAAGACAACAAAAAACAAAATATAAAACAACATAAAACAACATGTACAAACAGCAGCTCGGCGAATACTTAAATTAAAAACACACTGAATTAATTAAGTCAACTAAATGAATGCTGATGAATAGAGTGTTAAAAAACGTGCAGGGGATTATTGTAATAAATTAACTTAAGAATACTGCTAAATAAAGTGAATGTGCAGGGGTTTATTATGAGTCAGTGGAAGACCCAGGCCTTGTTGATAAGGCCCACTGCAGAGGGGAAGACACTCGATTTGTGGCGTGAGGTTTTGGTCCTGATGGACCTCAGCCTCCTGCCAGAGGGGAGGGTTAAAAACAGTTTGCGTCCAGGGTGGGAGGGGTCGGCCAGAATCTTGCCTGCCCGCTTCAGGGTCCAGGAGGCGTACAGGTCCTGGAGGGACGGCACGTTGCAGCCGATCACCTTCTCCGCACAGCGTTTGATACGCTGCAGCCGGCCCTTGTCCTTGGCAGTGGCTGCAGCGAACCAGACGGTGATGGAGGAGGTGAGGATGGACTCAATGATGGCAGAGTAGAAGTGTACCTTCAATGTCTTTGGCAGGCTGAACTTCTTCAGCTGCCGCAGGAAGAACATCCTTTGCTGGGCTTTTTTGCTGAGGGAGCTGATGTTGAGCTCCCACTTGAGGTCCTGGGAGATGATGGCTCCCAGGAAACGAAAGGACTCCACAGTGGAGCTCAAGATTGTTCTGCCTGCACCAATTCACCAGACGGTCAATCTCCTGCCTGTAGGTGGACTCGTCCCCATCAGAGATGAGTCCAATGAGGGTGGTGTCGTCCGCAAACTTCAGGAGCTGGACTGATTGATGACTGGAGGTGCAGTTGTTTGTATACAAGGAGAAGAGTAGAGGGGAAAGAACGTAGCCTTGAGGGGAACCGGTGCTGATGGAGCGTGAAGCAGAGACGTGTTTCCCCAGCTTCACGCGCTGCTTCCTGTCAGTCAGGAAGTCTCTGATCCACCTGCAGGTGGAGTCGGGCACGTGGAGCTGGGAGAGCTTGTCTTGCAACAGTGAGGGGATGATGGTGTTAAAGGCAGAGCTGAAGTCAACAAACAGGATCCTGGCGTAGGTTAAAAGGGTAGGGTAAAAGCCCCTATCTTGGTCAATTTAAGAGCTAGAACTCTACATTGTTCAAACGCAGCATCTACAGGACACGAGGATCATTCAATTACATTTTTGGTCAAATTTCCCACATGGACCAAATCGTTCGATTGTGTGAAAAGCCCATATCTTGGACAAGGAAAGAGCTAGAGCAGGGGTGTCAAACCCAGTGAACAGTCCTCAAAGTCTTTGTGTCACTTCCCTCCCCAACAGCAAACGAGCAGACTGTCCCAGTAACTCAGCTCAGCTGTGCTCTGGTGGCCTGCAGACACACAGCTGGTCCTTGTATGCAGGAGAATCTAAAGAGTCTCAGAAGAGTCTACTGCCTACAAGGACCTGCAGCAGCAGTTGTGCCAGACTTTCACGAAGTCATGAATCGGAAGCATGAGCGTCTGGTACAACTGGACAGACTCTGCGGAGTCTAGTGGCTACAAGGGCCTGCTGTGCACTACTACAGTCCAGCTGCTCGACTCAGAATAAATACAAATTATTTACATTGTAGTTTCCGAAAAACACATCCTCAACTTGTACTCCTTGTGATCAGCAACTTGTTTCTCTTTATCTGTTTTCTGAAGAGCTGCTGAGAATGCAGTATTCCATTTAACCACAAGAGGGCGACATATACATATTCAACTTCAAAGTTGACGTAGTTTAAAATTGATATCATAATAGCTTTATATACATTAAAGAATCAATATTTACAATATTGATTATTATTGTTATTATTATTATTATTATTATTATTATTATTTCTTATCCACACATTATTCAACGCTATTGAAATCTGAATAGAGCATAGGTCGGCAATAGGCGACCTATGTTTTTGCTCGTGAGCAAAAACATCTGGCCCGCGAGGTTGTTTGAACTAGATTAGATAATGAAAATGAAAAAACATGAAATCGGACTGCCAGTCTGATGGAGCGGGAGATCGGCAAACGGATCGGTGCGGCGTCGGCAGTGAAGCGGACTCCACTACGTTCCCACCCTCACCTATGGTCACGAACTGTGGGTAGTGACCGAAAGAACGAGATCGCGGGTACAAGCGGCCAAAATGATTTTCCTCCGTAGGGTGGCTGGGCTCTCCCTTAGAGATAGGGTGAGAAGCTCAGTCATCCGGGAGGAGCTCAGAGTTGAGCCGCTGCTCCTTTGCATTGAGAGGAGCCAGTTGAGGTGGCTCGGGCATCTGATCAGGATGCCTCCCAAACGCCTCGCTGGTGAGGTGTTCAGGGCACGTCCCACCGGAAGGAGGCCTCGAGGAAGACCCAGGACACGCTGGGGAGACTATGTCTCCCAGCTGGCCTGCGAACGCCTTGGGATCCCCCGGGAAGAGCTGGACGAAGTGGCCGGGGAGAGGGAGGTCTGGGTCTCCCTGCTAAGGCTGCTGCCACCGCGACCCGACCCCGGATAAGCGAATGAAGACGAGGCGAGACTGCCACTCTCAAAAATGCTCTTTATTTACAAACTTCATTTTCCAAAACAGAAAAATTTCCTCAGTCTAACAATAATGCTTATTTGTTTCTTTTGGATACAAGGGTGAATAAGCACATCAGCGAGGTGCAGCGTGAACGCTCAACATGCAAAAAAAAAATTAAGTCAGTGGACAGTGCCCTGGTGCAGACAGACTGTGAAAAGTAAAACACGAGTTTCAAACATAGCGTAGCCTACTCAAGTTATTACACCAAAAATGTAAACTGATAACAATACAATAGGGAGGCAGTAGTCGAGTGGGTAGAGCTTCCGCTTAAGAACCGGAGGGTTGCCGGTTCGAGTCCCTGCTGAGGTGCCCCTGAGCAAGGCACCGAACCCTCAATTGCTCCCCCCTCTGCGAAGGGTGATAATGTAATGTAAGTCGCTTTGGATAAAAGCGTCCGCCAAATGATCGTAATGTAATGTAATACACTTGCCCTGTCAAATCGGAACAAATCAGTGCAAAAAAGAGGCTCGACCATGGGCTGGAGTGCTCGAAGCTCCTGTTACGACAGAGCAGAAGTGTTACATTTACTGTATGCTTCGTACAGCGCAGCCTGATCTAAAGAGGGGATCGTTGCTTTTGCCAGGGAGGAGAAGTTGTCGGCTATTTTTACTGCAGGGTCACGTATAAAGTCAATGATGTCTTTGGGGATGGAGTAGTCATCAAACCGAGAGTTGAAGTTGGCTCGTAGCTTCTTGATGAAGTCAACCATCAGCTCCGTCACCTCTCCCGCTGTCCTCTTTAAGGTGCTGAAATGTAGGAGCCTGCCGGTGGATATGTCTGCCTCAAACATCTCAAGCATCCTCGTGAATGACTCCAGTTTTTCAACCATGTCCACGATTGTTTTGTCTCTCCCCTGTGGCTGAAGGTTCAGCTGGTTTAGGTGGCCAAATATGTCAGATAAAAACGCTACATTGGACATGAACTTTTCATCTTCCAGCAGGATAAGGTGGTCAGCTGCTGCTATGCTCTTGCTCATTCCAAGGAACGCCTTGATCTCATTCAATAGCACGCAGAAGCGATCCAGCGCTTTCCCCTTGCTTAACCAGCGCACATCATTATGAAGTAGCAAGTCATCGTCGGTGGCATCTTCTGACTCTGCCACAAGTTGTCGGAAAAGCCTATGCTGGGTGCTTGATGTACCTCTGACAAAATTAATGACTTTCATGACTTTGTCCATGATATCCCTTAGTTCGCCACTCAGTCTGGCACAAAGGACACTTTGGTGGATGAGGCAGTGCAGCCCATGGATTTGGGGGGCGATTTTTTTCAGCCTAGTCACCAGACCTCTGTGCTTTCCCACCATAGCAGGATTAGGATTAGGTTAACCCTCTCAAATGATAATGAATGCAACTGAAGCAACTCTTCCAGTTTCTCAAATACAACATCTCCAGTGGTGTGCCCTTCTAATGGAATTAGAGACAGCAGCTCTTCCTTGAAATCCTTCCCATCATAATATCTAACATAAACGCACAACTGTGCTACATCTGTTTTGTCAGTGCTCTCGTCTATGGCTAAGGAGAAGTAGTTTGCGCGACTGACACCGTCGATAATTGCACCCTGCACTGCGTCGGACAGCACTTCTATGCGGCGGGCAGCGGTCCTCGCAGAGAGGGACATCTGTTTCACTGACCCGATCACACCATCCATCGACTTGCCGGTATCAAGTTCCTCCAAAACTTTCACCATCATCTCCTTAAAGACCTCTGCATCAACAAACGGCTTGTTGTGCTTTGCGAGTACCCACGACGCTTTCAGCGATGCACTCGTTACCTTCTGTTGGGATGTGAGGCCTCGCACCAGGATCCTGCTGCTGTATGCATAACTTCCTTTCAGTGCTTCGATTTTGCGCTGTCGTGCCTCTGTCTTCGGAGGGAATGCAACCTTGAAATTAGCATGCTTCGTTTCGTGGTGCCGTCTAATATAATACTCTTTGCATACAGAGACACCCTCGTTACATATCAGGCATGTGGGCTTTGCATTTATAAAGCTGGGGAGGATGAAAGCATATTTCTCTGTCCATTCTTCATGAAATATCTTATTTTCGTTGTCAGTTTTGCTCTTCAGATTTTTTGATACAGCCATTTTTTGACACTTATCCACTTTGACTTTTTTTTGGATGGGCCATATCTTGGCCTAGGAAACACACAAAAAGCCCCAAATTCAATCACAACATCCCCATGGCACCAGGATTCTTTGGTGCAAGTTTGGAGTCATTTTGACAATTTTGTCCAAATTCCAATTCCTTTAAAAGCCCATATCTTGGACAAGGAGGAAGCTAAAGAGCTCAAAAAATCCACACACACACTCTGGGGGGCACGATGATTCATTGGTATGAGTTTAAAGAAAATTAAAATTTTGGTCATTTTTTTCAGAGGAGGTAAGGGGGGACTTATCCACTTTGACTTTTTTTTGGATGGGCCATATCTTGGCCTAGGAAACACACAAAAAGCCCCAAATTCACACACAACATCCCCATGGCACCAAGATTGTTTGGTGCAAGTTTGGTGTCATTTTGACAATTTTGACCGAAATCCAATTCCTTTAAAAGCCCATATCTTGGACAAGGAAGAAGCTAAAGAGCTCAAAAAATCCACACACACACTCTGGGGGGCACGATGATTCATTGGTATGAGTTTAAAGAAAATTTAAACTTTGGTCATTTTTTTCAGAGGAGGTAAGTGGGGACCCTTATCCACTTTGACTTTTTTTTGGATGGGCCATATCTTGGCCTAGGGAACACACAAAAAGCCCCAAATTCACACACAACATCCCCATGGCACCAGGATTCTTTGGTGCAAGTTTGGAGTCATTTTGACAATTTTGACCGAAATCCAATTCCTTTAAAAGCCCAAATTTTTGGACAAGGAAGAAACTAAAGAGCTCAAAAAATCCCCACACACACTCTGGGAGGCACGATGATTCATTGGTATGAGTTTAAAGAAAATTTAAATTTTGGTCATTTTTTTCAGAGGAGGTAAGGGGGACCCTTATCCACTTTGACTTTTTTTGGATGGGCCATATGTTGGCCTAGGAAACACACAAAAAGCTCCAAATTCACACACAACATCCCCATGGCACCAGGATTCTTTGGTGCAAGTTTGGTGTCATTTTGACAATTTTGGCCCGAAATCCAATTCCTCGAAAAGCCCATATCTGTGACAAGGAAGGAGATAGAGAGCTACAATTTCAGACGCAGCATCCAGGCAGAAATGCCATCAATGTGTGTAAATTTGGGGCAAATTGGGGAATATTGAAAATTTTCTAAAAATGTTGACCCGGGTCATCAATTTTTGAAACTGGAGAAAACTTTAAAAGCCCATATCTGTGACAAGGAAGGAGATAGAGAGCTAAAATTTCAGACTCAGCATCCAGACAGAAATGCCATCAATGTGTGTAAATTTGGGGCAAATTGGGGAATATTGAAAATTTTCTTAAAAATGTTGACCCGCGGGTCATCGATTCTTGTAACTAGAGAAAACTTGAAAAGCCCATATCTGTGACAAGGAAGGAGAAAGAGAGCTAAAATTTCAGACGCAGCATCCAGGCAGAAATGCCATCAATGTGTGTAAATTTGGGGCAAATTGGGGAATATTGAAAATTTTCTTAAAATGTTGACCCGGGTCATCAATTTTTGAAACTGGAGAAAACTTGAAAAGCCCATATCTGTGACAAGGAAGGAGATAGAGAGCTAAAATTTCAGACGCAGCATCCAGGCAGAAATGCCATCAATGTGTGTAAATTTGGGGCAAATTGGGGAATATTGAAAATTTTCTTAAAATGTTGACCCGTGGGTCATCAATTTTTCAAACTGGAGAAAACTTGAAAAGCCCATGTCTGTGACAAGGAAGGAGATAGAGAGCTACAATTTCAGACGCAGCATCCAGGCAGAAATGCCATCAATGTGTGTAAATTTGGGGCAAATTGGGTAATATTGAAAGTTTTGGAAAAAAGTTGATCCCCGGGTCATCGATTTTTGAAACTGGAGAAAACTTTAAAAGCCCATATCTGTGACAAGGAAGGAGATAGAGAGCTACAATTTCAGACTCAGCATCCAGACAGAAATGCCATCAATGTGTGTAAATTTGGGGCAAATTGGGGAATATTGAAAATTTTCTTAAAAATGCTGACCCGCGGGTCATCGATTCTTGTAACTAGAGAAAACTTGAAAAGCCCATATCTGTGACAAGGAAGGAGATAGAGAGCTAAAATTTCAGACGCAGCATCCAGGCAGAAATGCCATCAATGTGTGGAAATTTGGGGCAAATTGGGGAATATTGAAAATTTTCTAAAAATGTTGACCCGGGTCATCAATTTTTGAAACTTCGGAAAACTTGAAAAGCCCATATCTGTGACAAGGAAGGAGATAGAGAGCTAAAATTTCAGGCGCAGCATCCAGGCAGAAATGCCATCAATGTGTGGAAATTTGGGGCAAATTGGGGAATATTGAAAATTTTCTTAAAATGTTGACCCGGGTCATCAATTTTTGAAACTGGAGAAAACTTGAAAAGCCCATATCTGTGACAAGGAAGGAGATAGAGAGCTAAAATTTCAGGCGCAGCATCCAGGCAGAAATGCCATCAATGTGTGTAAATTTAGGTCAAATTGGGGAATATTGAAAATTTTCTAAAAATGTTGACCCGCGGGTCATCGATTCTTGAAACTAGAGAAAACTTGAAAAGCCCATATCTGTGACAAGGAAGGAGATAGAGAGCTAAAATTTCAGACGCAGCATCCAGGCAGAAATGCCATCAATGTGTGTAAATTTGGGGCAAATTGGGGAATATTGAAAATTTTCTAAAAATGTTGACCCGGGTCATCGATTCTTGTAACTAGAGAAAACTTGAAAAGCCCATGTCTGTGACAAGGAAGGAGATAGAGAGCTACAATTTCAGACGCAGCATCCAGGCAGAAATGCCATCAATGTGTGTAAATTTGGGGCAAATTGGGGAATATTGAAAGTTTTGGAAAAAAGTTGATCCCCGGGTCATCGATTTTTGAAACTGGAGAAAACTTGAAAAGCCCATATCTGTGACAAGGAAGGAGATAGAGAGCTAAAATTTCAGACGCAGCATCCAGGCAGAAATGCCATCAATGTGTGTAAATTTGGGGCAAATTGGGGAATATTGAAAATTTGGGAAAAAAGTTGACCCGGGTCATCGATTCTTGTAACAAGAGAAAACTTGAGAAGCCCATGTCTGTGACAAGGACGGAGATAGAGAGCTACAATTCCAGACGCAGCATCCAGGCAGAAATGCCATCAATGTGTGTAAATTTGGGGCAAATTGGGGAATATTGAAAATTTTCTAAAAATGTTGACCCGGGTCATCAATTTTTGAAACTGAAGAAAACTTTTAAAGCCCATATCTGTGACAAGGAAGGAGATAGAGAGCTAAAATTTCAGGCGCAGCATCCAGGCAGAAATGCCATCAATGTGTGTAAATATGGGGCAAATTGGGTAATATTGAAAGTTTTGGAAAAAAGTTGATCCCCGGGTCATCGATTTTTGGAACTGGAGAAAACTTTAAAAGCCCATATCTGTGACAAGGAAGGAGATAGAGAGCTAAAATTTCAGACGCAGCATCCAGGCAGAAATGCCATCAATGTGTGTAAATTTGGGGCAAATTGGGGAATATTGAAAATTTTCTAAAAATGTTGACCCGGGTCATTGATTCTTGTAACTAGAGAAAACTTGAAAAGCCCATGTCTGTGACAAGGAAGGAGATAAAGAGCTACAATTTCAGACGCAGCATCCAGGCAGAAATGCCATCAATGTGTGTAAATTTGGGGCAAATTGGGGAATATTGAAAATTTTCTTAAAAATGTTGACCCGCGGGTCATCGATTCTTGTAACTAGAGAAAACTTGAAAAGCCCATATCTGTGACAAGGAAGGAGATAGAGAGCTAAAATTTCAGACGCAGCATCCAGGCAGAAATGCCATCAATGTGTGTAAATTTGGGGCAAATTGGGGAATATTGAAAATTTTCTATAAATATTGACCCGCGCGGGTCATCGATTCTTGAAATTAGAGAAAACTAGAAAAGCCCATATCTGTGACAAGGAAGGAGATAGAGAGCTACAATTTCAGACGCAGCATCCAGGCAGAAATGCCATCAATGTGTGTAAATTTGGGGCAAATTGGGGAATATTGAAAATTTTCTAATAATGTTGACCCGGTTCATCAATTTTTGAAACTGGAGAAAACTTGAAAAGCCCATATCTGTGACAAGAAAGGAGATAGAGAGCTAAAATTTCAGACGCAGCATCCAGGCAGAAATGCCATCAACGTGTGTAAATTTGGGGCAAATTGGGGAATATTGAAAATTTTGGAAAAAAGTTGACCCCCGGGTCATCGATTTTTGAAACTGGAGAAAACTTGAAAAGCCCATATCTGTGACAAGAAAGGAGATAGAGAGCTACAATTTCAGACTCAGCATCCAGACAGAAATGCCATCAATGTGTGTAAATTTGGGGCAAATTGGGGAATATTGAAAATTTTCTTAAAAATGTTGACCCGCGGGTCATCGATTCTTGAAATTAGAGAAAACTTGAAAAGCCCATATCTGTGACAAGGAAGGAGATAGAGAGCTGCAATTTCAGACGCAGCATCCAGGCAGAAATGCCATCAATGTGTGTAAATTTGGGGCAAATTGGGGAATATTGAAAATTTTCTAAAAATGTTGACCCGGGTCATCAATTTTTGAAACTGGAGAAAACTTGAAAAGTCCATATCTGTGACAAGGAAGGAGATAGAGAGCTAAAATTTCAGGCGCAGCATCCAGGCAGAAATGCCATCAATGTGTGTAAATTTGGGGCAAATTGGGGAATATTGAAAATTTTCTTAAAATGTTGACCCGGGTCATCAATTTTTGAAACTGGAGAAAACTTGAAAAGCCCATATCTGTGACAAGGAAGGAGATAGAGAGCTAAAATTTCAGACGCAGCATCCAGGCAGAAATGCCATCAATGTGTGTAAATTTGGGGCAAATTGGGGAATATTGAACATTTTCTTAAAATGTTGACCCGTGGGTCATCAATTTTTCAAACTGGAGAAAACTTGAAAAGCCCATATCTGTGACAAGAAAGGAGATAGAGAGCTACAATTTCAGACTCAGCATCCAGACAGAAATGCCATCAATGTGTGTAAATTTGGGGCAAATTGGGGAATATTGAAAATTTTCTTAAAAATGTTGACCCGCGGGTCATCGATTCTTGAAATTAGAGAAAACTTGAAAAGCCCATATCTGTGACAAGGAAGGAGATAGAGAGCTGCAATTTCAGACGCAGCATCCAGGCAGAAATGCCATCAATGTGTGTAAATTTGGGGCAAATTGGGGAATATTGAAAATTTTCTAAAAATGTTGACCCGGGTCATCAATTTTTGAAACTGGAGAAAACTTGAAAAGTCCATATCTGTGACAAGGAAGGAGATAGAGAGCTAAAATTTCAGGCGCAGCATCCAGGCAGAAATGCCATCAATGTGTGTAAATTTGGGGCAAATTGGGGAATATTGAAAATTTTCTTAAAATGTTGACCCGGGTCATCAATTTTTGAAACTGGAGAAAACTTGAAAAGCCCATATCTGTGACAAGGAAGGAGATAGAGAGCTAAAATTTCAGACGCAGCATCCAGGCAGAAATGCCATCAATGTGTGTAAATTTGGGGCAAATTGGGGAATATTGAAAATTTTCTTAAAATGTTGACCCGTGGGTCATCAATTTTTCAAACTGGAGAAAACTTGAAAAGCCCATGTCTGTGACAAGGAAGGAGATAGAGAGCTACAATTTCAGACGCAGCATCCAGGCAGAAATGCCATCAATGTGTGTAAATTTGGGGCAAATTGGGTAATATTGAAAGTTTTGGAAAAAAGTTGATCCCCGGGTCATCGATTTTTGAAACTGGAGAAAACTTTAAAAGCCCATATCTGTGACAAGGAAGGAGATAGAGAGCTAAAATTTCAGACGCAGCATCCAGGCAGAAATGCCATCAATGTGTGTAAATTTGGGGCAAATTGGGGAATATTGAAAATTTTCTAAAAATGTTGACCCGGGTCATCGATTCTTGTAACTAGAGAAAACTTGAAAAGCCCATGTCTGTGACAAGGAAGGAGATAGAGAGCTAAAATTTCAGGCGCAGCATCCAGGCAGAATTGCCATCAATGTGTGTAAATTTGGGGCAAATTGGGGAATATTGAAAATTTTGGAAAAAAGTTGACCCCCGGGTTATCGATTTTTGAAACTGGAGAAAACTTGAAAAGCCCATATCTGTGACAAGGAAGGAGATAGAGAGCTACAATTTCAGACGCAGCATCCAGGCAGAAATGCCATCAATTTGTGTAAATTTGGGACAAATTGGGGGATATTGAAAATTTTCTAAAAATGTTGACCCGGGTCATCAATTCTTGTAACTACAGAAAACTTGAAAAGCCCATGTCTGTGACAAGGAAGGAGATAGAGAGCTAAAATTTCAGACGCAGCATCCAGGCAGAAATGCCATCAATGTGTGTAAATTTGGCGCAAATTGGGGAATATTGAAAATTTTCTAAAAATGTTGACCCGGGTCATCAATTTTTGAAACTGGAGAAAACTTGAAAAGCCCATATCTGTGACAAGAAAGGAGATAGAGAGCTAAAATTTCAGACGCAGCATCCAGGCAGAAATGCCATCAACGTGTGTAAATTTGGGGCAAATTGTGGAATATTGAAAATTTTGGAAAATAGTTGACCACCGGGTCATCGATTTTTGAAACTGGAGAAAACTTTAAAAGCCCATATCTGTGACAAGGAAGGAGATAGAGAGCTAAAATTTCAGACTCAGCATCCAGACAGAAATGCCATCAATGTGTGTAAATTTGGGGCAAATTGGGGAATATTGAAAATTTTCTTAAAAATGTTGACCCGCGGGTCATCGATTCTTGTAACTAGAGAAAACTTGACAAGCCCATATCTGTGACAAGGAAGGAGATAGAGAGCTAAAATTTCAGACGCAGCATCCAGGCAGAAATGCCATCAATGTGTGTAAATTTGGGGCAAATTGGGGAATATTGAAAATTTTCTAAAAATGTTGACCCGGGTCATCGATTCTTGTAACTAGAGAAAACTTGAAAAGCCCATGTCTGTGACAAGGAAGGAGATAGAGAGCTAAAATTTTAGGCGCAGCATCCAGGCAGAAATGCCATCAATGTGTGTAAATTTGGGGCAAATTGGGGAATATTGAAAATTTTGTAAAAAGTTGACCCCCGGGTTATCGATTTTTGAAACTGGAGAAAACTTGAAAAGCCCATATCTGTGACAAGGAAGGAGATAGAGAGCTACAATTTCAGACGCAGCATCCAGGCAGAAATGCCATCAATTTGTGTAAATTTGGGACAAATTGGGGGATATTGAAAATTTTCTAAAAATGTTGACCCGGGTCATCAATTCTTGTAACTACAGAAAACTTGAAAAGCCCATGTCTGTGACAAGGAAGGAGATAGAGAGCTAAAATTTCAGACGCAGCATCCAGGCAGAAATGCCATCAATGTGTGTAAATTTGGGGCAAATTGGGGAATATTGAAAATTTTCTAAAAATGTTGACCCGGGTCATCAATTTTTGAAACTGGAGAAAACTTTAAAAGCCCATATCTGTGACAAGGAAGGAGATAGAGAGCTAAAATTTCAGACGCAGCATCCAGGCAGAAATGCCATCAATGTGTGTAAATTTGGGGCAAATTGGGGAATATTGAAAATTTTCTAAAAATGTTGACCCGGGTCATCGATTCTTGTAACTAGAGAAAACTTGAAAAGCCCATGTCTGTGACAAGGAAGGAGATAGAGAGCTACAATTTCAGACGCAGCATCCAGGCAGAAATGCCATCAATGTGTGTAAATTTGGGGCAAATTGGGGAATATTGAAAATTTTGGAAAAAAGTTGACCCCCAGGTCATCGATTTTTGAAACTGGAGCAAACTTGAAAAGCCCATATATGTGACAAGGAAGGAGATAGAGAGCTAAAATTTCAGGCGCAGCATCCAGGCAGAAATGCCATCAATGTGTGTAAATTTGGGGCAAATTGGGTAATATTGAAAGTTTTGGAAAAAAGTTGATCCCCGGGTCATCGATTTTTGAAACTGGAGAAAACTTGAAAAGCCCATATCTGTGACAAGGAAGGAGATAGAGAGCTAAAATTTCAGACGCAGCATCCAGGCAGAAATGCCATCAATGTGTGTAAATTTGGGGCAAATTGGGGAATATTGAAAATTTGGGAAAAAAGTTGACCCGGGTCATCGATTCTTGTAACAAGAGAAAACTTGAGAAGCCCATGTCTGTGACAAGGACGGAGATAGAGAGCTACAATTCCAGACGCAGCATCCAGGCAGAAATGCCATCAATGTGTGTAAATTTGGGGCAAATTGGGGAATATTGAAAATTTTCTAAAAATGTTAACCCGGGTCATCAATTTTTGAAACTGAAGAAAACTTTTAAAGCCCATATCTGTGACAAGGAAGGAGATAGAGAGCTAAAATTTCAGGCGCAGCATCCAGGCAGAAATGCCATCAATGTGTGTAAATATGGGGCAAATTGGGTAATATTGAAAGTTTTGGAAAAAAGTTGATCCCCGGGTCATCGATTTTTGGAACTGGAGAAAACTTTAAAAGCCCATATCTGTGACAAGGAAGGAGATAGAGAGCTAAAATTTCAGACGCAGCATCCAGGCAGAAATGCCATCAATGTGTGTAAATTTGGGGCAAATTGGGGAATATTGAAAATTTTCTAAAAATGTTGACCCGGGTCATCGATTCTTGTAACTAGAGAAAACTTGAAAAGCCCATGTCTGTGACAAGGAAGGAGATAAAGAGCTACAATTTCAGACGCAGCATCCAGGCAGAAATGCCATCAATGTGTGTAAATTTGGGGCAAATTGGGGAATATTGAAAATTTTCTTAAAAATGTTGACCCGCGGGTCATCGATTCTTGTAACTAGAGAAAACTTGAAAAGCCCATATCTGTGACAAGGAAGGAGATAGAGAGCTACAATTTCAGACGCAGCATCCAGGCAGAAATGCCATCAATGTGTGTAAATTTGGTGCAAATTGGGGAATATTGAAAATTTTCTAATAATGTTGACCCGGTTCATCAATTTTTGAAACTGGAGAAAACTTGAAAAGCCCATATCTGTGACAAGAAAGGAGATAGAGAGCTAAAATTTCAGACGCAGCATCCAGGCAGAAATGCCATCAACGTGTGTAAATTTGGGGCAAATTGGGGAATATTGAAAATTTTGGAAAAAAGTTGACCCCCGGGTCATCGATTTTTGAAACTGGAGAAAACTTGAAAAGCCCATATCTGTGACAAGAAAGGAGATAGAGAGCTACAATTTCAGACTCAGCATCCAGACAGAAATGCCATCAATGTGTGTAAATTTGGGGCAAATTGGGGAATATTGAAAATTTTCTTAAAAATGTTGACCCGCGGGTCATCGATTCTTGAAATTAGAGAAAACTTGAAAAGCCCATATCTGTGACAAGGAAGGAGATAGAGAGCTGCAATTTCAGACGCAGCATCCAGGCAGAAATGCCATCAATGTGTGTAAATTTGGGGCAAATTGGGGAATATTGAAAATTTTCTAAAAATGTTGACCCGGGTCATCAATTTTTGAAACTGGAGAAAACTTGAAAAGTCCATATCTGTGACAAGGAAGGAGATAGAGAGCTAAAATTTCAGGCGCAGCATCCAGGCAGAAATGCCATCAATGTGTGTAAATTTGGGGCAAATTGGGGAATATTGAAAATTTTCTTAAAATGTTGACCCGGGTCATCAATTTTTGAAACTGGAGAAAACTTGAAAAGCCCATATCTGTGACAAGGAAGGAGATAGAGAGCTAAAATTTCAGACGCAGCATCCAGGCAGAAATGCCATCAATGTGTGTAAATTTGGGGCAAATTGGGGAATATTGAAAATTTTCTTAAAATGTTGACCCGTGGGTCATCAATTTTTCAAACTGGAGAAAACTTGAAAAGCCCATGTCTGTGACAAGGAAGGAGATAGAGAGCTACAATTTCAGACGCAGCATCCAGGCAGAAATGCCATCAATGTGTGTAAATTTGGGGCAAATTGGGTAATATTGAAAGTTTTGGAAAAAAGTTGATCCCCGGGTCATCGATTTTTGAAACTGGAGAAAACTTTAAAAGCCCATATCTGTGACAAGGAAGGAGATAGAGAGCTAAAATTTCAGACGCAGCATCCAGGCAGAAATGCCATCAATGTGTGTAAATTTGGGGCAAATTGGGGAATATTGAAAATTTTCTAAAAATGTTGACCCGGGTCATCGATTCTTGTAACTAGAGAAAACTTGAAAAGCCCATGTCTGTGACAAGGAAGGAGATAGAGAGCTAAAATTTCAGGCGCAGCATCCAGGCAGAATTGCCATCAATGTGTGTAAATTTGGGGCAAATTGGGGAATATTGAAAATTTTGGAAAAAAGTTGACCCCCGGGTTATCGATTTTTGAAACTGGAGAAAACTTGAAAAGCCCATATCTGTGACAAGGAAGGAGATAGAGAGCTACAATTTCAGACGCAGCATCCAGGCAGAAATGCCATCAATTTGTGTAAATTTGGGACAAATTGGGGGATATTGAAAATTTTCTAAAAATGTTGACCCGGGTCATCAATTCTTGTAACTACAGAAAACTTGAAAAGCCCATGTCTGTGACAAGGAAGGAGATAGAGAGCTAAAATTTCAGACGCAGCATCCAGGCAGAAATGCCATCAATGTGTGTAAATTTGGCGCAAATTGGGGAATATTGAAAATTTTCTAAAAATGTTGACCCGGGTCATCAATTTTTGAAACTGGAGAAAACTTTAAAAGCCCATATCTGTGACAAGGAAGGAGATAGAGAGCTAAAATTTCAGACGCAGCATCCAGGCAGAAATGCCATCAATGTGTGTAAATTTGGGGCAAATTGGGGAATATTGAAAATTTTCTTAAAATGTTGACCCGGGTCATCAATTTTTGAAACTGGAGAAAACTTGAAAAGCCCATATCTGTGACAAGAAAGGAGATAGAGAGCTAAAATTTCAGACGCAGCATCCAGGCAGAAATGCCATCAACGTGTGTAAATTTGGGGCAAATTGTGGAATATTGAAAATTTTGGAAAATAGTTGACCACCGGGTCATCGATTTTTGAAACTGGAGAAAACTTTAAAAGCCCATATCTGTGACAAGGAAGGAGATAGAGAGCTAAAATTTCAGACTCAGCATCCAGACAGAAATGCCATCAATGTGTGTAAATTTGGGGCAAATTGGGGAATATTGAAAATTTTCTTAAAAATGTTGACCCGCGGGTCATCGATTCTTGTAACTAGAGAAAACTTGACAAGCCCATATCTGTGACAAGGAAGGAGATAGAGAGCTAAAATTTCAGACGCAGCATCCAGGCAGAAATGCCATCAATGTGTGTAAATTTGGGGCAAATTGGGGAATATTGAAAATTTTCTAAAAATGTTGACCCGGGTCATCGATTCTTGTAACTAGAGAAAACTTGAAAAGCCCATGTCTGTGACAAGGAAGGAGATAGAGAGCTAAAATTTCAGGCGCAGCATCCAGGCAGAAATGCCATCAATGTGTGTAAATTTGGGGCAAATTGGGGAATATTGAAAATTTTGTAAAAAGTTGACCCCCGGGTTATCGATTTTTGAAACTGGAGAAAACTTGAAAAGCCCATATCTGTGACAAGGAAGGAGATAGAGAGCTACAATTTCAGACGCAGCATCCAGGCAGAAATGCCATCAATTTGTGTAAATTTGGGACAAATTGGGGGATATTGAAAATTTTCTAAAAATGTTGACCCGGGTCATCAATTCTTGTAACTACAGAAAACTTGAAAAGCCCATGTCTGTGACAAGGAAGGAGATAGAGAGCTAAAATTTCAGACGCAGCATCCAGGCAGAAATGCCATCAATGTGTGTAAATTTGGGGCAAATTGGGGAATATTGAAAATTTTCTAAAAATGTTGACCCGGGTCATCAATTTTTGAAACTGGAGAAAACTTTAAAAGCCCATATCTGTGACAAGGAAGGAGATAGAGAGCTAAAATTTCAGACTCAGCATCCAGACAGAAATGCCATCAATGTGTGTAAATTTGGGGCAAATTGGGGAATATTGAAAATTTTCTTAAAAATGTTGACCCGCGGGTCATCGATTCTTGTAACTAGAGAAAACTTGAAAAGCCCATATCTGTGACAAGGAAGGAGAAAGAGAGCTAAAATTTCAGACGCAGCATCCAGGCAGAAATGCCATCAATGTGTGTAAATTTGGGGCAAATTGGGGAATATTGAAAATTTTCTTAAAATGTTGACCCGGGTCATCAATTTTTGAAACTGGAGAAAACTTGAAAAGCCCATATCTGTGACAAGGAAGGAGATAGAGAGCTAAAATTTCAGACGCAGCATCCAGGCAGAAATGCCATCAATGTGTGTAAATTTGGGGCAAATTGGGGAATATTGAAAATTTTCTTAAAATGTTGACCCGTGGGTCATCAATTTTTCAAACTGGAGAAAACTTGAAAAGCCCATGTCTGTGACAAGGAAGGAGATAGAGAGCTACAATTTCAGACGCAGCATCCAGGCAGAAATGCCATCAATGTGTGTAAATTTGGGGCAAATTGGGTAATATTGAAAGTTTTGGAAAAAAGTTGATCCCCGGGTCATCGATTTTTGAAACTGGAGAAAACTTTAAAAGCCCATATCTGTGACAAGGAAGGAGATAGAGAGCTAAAATTTCAGACGCAGCATCCAGGCAGAAATGCCATCAATGTGTGTAAATTTGGGGCAAATTGGGGAATATTGAAAATTTTCTACAAACGTTGACCCGGGTCATCAATTTTTGAAACTGGAGAAAACTTTAAAAGCCCATATCTGTGACAAGGAAGGAGATAGAGAGCTAAAATTTCAGGCGCAGCATCCAGGCAGAAATGCCATCAATGTGTGTAAATTTGGGGCAAATTGGGGAATATTGAAAATTTTGGAAAAAAGTTGACCCGGGTCATTGATTCTTGGAACTGGAGAAAACTTTAAAAGCCCATATCTGTGACAAGGAAGGAGATATAGAGCTAAAATTTCAGACGCAGCATCCAGGCAGAAATGCCATCAATGTGTGTAAATTTGGGGCAAATTGGGGAATATTGAAAATTTTCTAAAAATGTTGACCCGGGTCATCGATTCTTGTAACTAGAGAAAACTTGAAAAGCCCATGTCTGTGACAAGGAAGGAGATAGAGAGCTAAAATTTCAGGCGCAGCATCCAGGCAGAAATGCCATCAATGTGTGTAAATTTGGGGCAAATTGGGGAATATTGAAAATTTTGGAAAAAAGTTGACCCCCGGGTTATCGATTTTTGAAACTGGAGAAAACTTGAAAAGCCCATATCTGTGACAAGGAAGGAGATAGAGAGCTACAATTTCAGACGCAGCATCCAGGCAGAAATGCCATCAATTTGTGTAAATTTGGGACAAATTGGGGGATATTGAAAATTTTCTAAAAATGTTGACCCGGGTCATCAATTCTTGTAACTACAGAAAACTTGAAAAGCCCATGTCTGTGACAAGGAAGGAGATAGAGAGCTAAAATTTCAGACGCAGCATCCAGGCAGAAATGCCATCAATGTGTGTAAATTTGGGGCAAATTGGGGAATATTGAAAATTTTCTAAAAATGTTGACCCGGGTCATCAATTTTTGAAACTGGAGAAAACTTTAAAAGCCCATATCTGTGACAAGGAAGGAGATAGAGAGCTAAAATTTCAGACGCAGCATCCAGGCAGAAATGCCATCAATGTGTGTAAATTTGGGGCAAATTGGGGAATATTGAAAATTTTCTTAAAATGTTGACCCGGGTCATCAATTTTTGAAACTGGAGAAAACTTGAAAAGCCCATTTCTGTGACAAGAAAGGAGATAGAGAGCTAAAATTTCAGACGCAGCATCCAGGCAGAAATGCCATCAACGTGTGTAAATTTGGGGCAAATTGGGGAATATTGAAAATTTTGGAAAAAAGTTGACCCCCGGGTCATCGATTTTTGAAACTGGCGAAAACTTTAAAAGCCCATATCTGTGACAAGGAAGGAGATAGAGAGCTAAAATTTCAGACTCAGCATCGAGGCAGAAATGCCATCAATGTGTGTAAATTTGGGGCAAATTGGGGAATATTGAAAATTTTCTTAAAAATGTTGACCCGCAGGTCATCGATTCTTGTAACTAGAGAAAACTTGAAAAGCCCATATCTGTGACAAGGAAGGAGAAAGAGAGCTAAAATTTCAGACGCAGCATCCAGGCAGAAATGCCATCAATGTGTGTAAATTTGGGGCAAATTGGGGAATATTGAAAATTTTCTAAAAATGTTGACCCGGGTCATCAATTTTTGAAACTGGAGAAAACTTGAAAAGCCCATATCTGTGACAAGGAAGGAGATAGAGAGCTAAAATTTCAGGCGCAGCATCCAGGCAGAAATGCCATCAATGTGTGTAAATTTGGGGCAAATTGGGGAATATTGAAAATTTTCTAATAATGTTGACCCGGGTCATCAATTTTTGAAACTGGAGAAAACTTGAAAAGCCCATATCTGTGACAAGAAAGGAGATAGAGAGCTAAAATTTCAGACGCAGCATCCAGGCAGAAATGCCATCAACGTGTGTAAATTTGGGGCAAATTGGGGAATATTAAAAATTTTGGAAAAAAGTTGACCCCCGGGTCATCGATTTTTGAAACTGGAGAAAACTTTAAAAGCCCATATCTGTGACAAGGAAGGAGATAGAGAGCTAAAATTTCAGACTCAGCATCCAGACAGAAATGCCATCTATGTGTGTAAATTTGGGGCAAATTGGGGAATATTGAAAATTTTCTTAAAAATGTTGACCCGCGGGTCATCGATTCTTGTAACTAGAGAAAACTTGAAAAGCCCATATCTGTGACAAGGAAGGAGATAGAGAGCTAAAATTTCAGACGCAGCATCCAGGCAGAAATGCCAACAACGTGTGTAAATTTGGGGCAAATTGGGGAATATTGAAAATTTTGGAAAAAAGTTGACCCCCGGGTCATCGATTTTTGAAACTGGAGAAAACTTTCAAAGCCCATATCTGTGACAAGGAAGGAGATAGAGAGCTAAAATTTCAGACTCAGCATCCAGACAGAAATGCCATCAATGTGTGTAAATTTGGGGCAAATTGGGGAATATTGAAAATTTTCTTAAAAATGTTGACCCGCGGGTCATCGATTCTTGTAACTAGAGAAAACTTGAAAAGCCCATATCTGTGACAAGGAAGGAGATAGAGAGCTAAAATTTCAGACGCAGCATCCAGGCAGAAATGCCATCAATGTGTGTAAATTTGGGGCAAATTGGGGAATATTGAAAATTTTCTAAAAATGTTGACCCGCGGGTCATCGATTCTTGAAATTAGAGAAAACTTGAAAAGCCCCTATCTGTGACAAGGAAGGAGATAGAGAGCTCCAATTTCAGACGCAGCATCCAGGCAGAAATGCCATCAATGTGTGTAAATTTGGGGCAAATTGGGGAATATTGAAAATTTTCTAAAAATGTTGACCCGGGTCAACGATTCTTGTAACTAGAGAAAACTTGAAAAGCCCATGTCTGTGACAAGGAAGGAGATAGAGAGCTGCAATTTCAGACGCAGCATCCAGGCAGAAATGCAATCAATGTGTGTAAATTTGGGGCAAATTGGGGAATATTGAAAATTTGGGAAAAAAGTTGACCCCCGGGTCATCGATTTTTGAAACTGGAGAAAACTTTAAAAGCCCATATCTGTGACAAGGAAGGAGATAGAGAGCTAAAATTTCAGACTCAGCATCCAGACAGAAATGCCATCAATGTGTGTAAATTTGGGGCAAATTGGGTAATATTGAAAGTTTTGGAAAAAAGTTGATCCCCTGGTCATCGATTTTTGAAACTGGAGAAAACTTTAAAAGCCCATATCTGTGACAAGGAAGGAGATAGAGAGCTAAAATTTCAGACGCAGCATCCAGGCAGAAATGCCATCAATGTGTGTAAATTTGGGGCAAATTGGGGAATATTGAAAATTTTCTAAAAATGTTGACCCGGGTCATCAATTTTTGAAACTGGAGAAAACTTGAAAAGCCCATACCTGTGACAAGGAAGGAGATAGAGAGCTAAAATTTCAGGCGCAGCATCCAGGCAGAAATGCCATCAATGTGTGTAAATTTGGGGCAAATTGGGGAATATTGAAAATTTCCTAAAAATGTTGACCCGGGTCATCGATTCTTGTAAGTAGAGAAAACTTGAAAAACCCATGTCTGTGACAAAGAAGGAGATAGAGATCTACAATTTCAGACGCAGCATCCAGGCAGAAATGCCATCAATGTGTGTAAATTTGGGGCAAATTGGGGAATATTGAAAATTTTCTAAAAATGTTGACCCCTGGGTCATCGATTCTTGTAAGTAGAGAAAACTTGAAAAGCCCATGTCTGTGACAAGGAAGGAGATAGAGAGCTACAATTTCAGGCGCAGCATCCAGGCAGAAATGCCATCAATGTGTGTAAATTTGGGGCAAATTGGGGAATATTGAAAATTTTCTAAAAATGTTGACCCGCGGGTCATCGATTCTTGAAATTAGAGAAAACTTGAAAAGCCCATATCTGTGACAAGGAAGGAGATAGAGAGCTACAATTTCAGACGCAGCATCCAGGCAGAAATGCCATCAATGTGTGTAAATTTGGGGCAAATTGGGGAATATTGAAAATTTTCTTAAAATGTTGACCCGCGGGTCATCAATTTTTCAAACTGGAGAAAACTTGAAAAGCCCATATCTGTGACAACGAACGAGATAGAGAGCTAAAATTTCAGACGCAGCATCCAGGCAGACATGCCATCAATGTGTGTAAATTTGGGGCAAATTGGGGAATATTGAAAATTTTCTACAAATGTTGACCCGGGTCATCAATTTTTGAAACTGGAGAAAACTTGAAAAGCCCATATCTGTGACAAGGAAGGAGATAGAGAGCTAAAATTTCAGGCGCAGCATCCAGGCAGAAATGCCATCAATGTGTGTAAATTTGGGGCAAATTGGGGAATATTGAAAATTTTGGAAAAAAGTTGACCCGGGTCATCGATTCTTGTAAGTAGAGAAAACTTGAAAAGCCCATGTCTGTGACAAGGAAGGAGATAGAGAGCTACAATTTCAGGCGCAGCATCCAGGCAGAAATGCCATCAATGTGTGTAAATTTGGGGCAAATTGGGGAATATCGAAAATTTTCCACAAATGTTGACCCGGGTCATCAATTTTTGAAACTGGAGAAAACTTGAAAAGCCCATGTCTGTGACAAGGAAGGAGATAGAGAGCTAAAATTTCAGGCGCAGCATCCAGGCAGAAATGCCATCAATGTGTGTAAATTTGGGGCAAATTGGGGAATATTGAAAATTTTGGAAAAAAGTTGACCCCCGGGTCATCGATTTTTGAAACTGGAGAAAACTTGAAAAGCCCATATCTGTGACAAGGAAGGAGATAGAGAGCTACAATTTCAGACGCAGCATCCAGGCAGAAATGCCATCAATTTGTGTAAATTTGGGACAAATTGGGGAATATTGAAAATTTTCTAAAAATGTTGACCCCCGGGTCATCGATTCTTGTAACTACAGAAAACTTGAAAAGCCCATGTCTGTGACAAGGAAGGAGATAGAGAGCTAAAATTTCAGGCGCAGCATCCAGGCAGAAATGCCATCAATTTGTGTAAATTTGGGGCAAATTGGGGAATATTGAAAATTTTCTAAAAATGTTGACCCGGGTCATCAATTTTTGAAACTGGAGAAAACTTTAAAAGCCCATATCTGTGACAAGGAAGGAGATAGAGAGCTAAAATTTCAGACGCAGCATCCAGGCAGAAATGCCATCAATGTGTGTAAATTTGGGGCAAATTGGGGAATATTGAAAATTTTCTAAAAATGTTGACCCGCGGGTCATCAATTTTTGAAACTGGAGAAAACTTGAAAAGCCCATATCTGTGACAAGGAAGGAGATAGAGAGCTAAAATTTCAGACGCAGCATCCAGGCAGAAATGCCATCAATGTGTGTAAATTTGGGGCAAATTGGGAAATATTGAAAATTTTGGAAAAAAGTTGACCCGGGTCATCGATTCTTGTAAGTAGAGAAAACTTGAAAAGCCCATGTCTGTGACAAGGAAGGAGATAGAGAGCTAAAATTTCAGGCGCAGCATCCAGGCAGAAATGCCATCAATGTGTGTAAATTTGGGGCAAATTGGGGAATATTGAAAATTTTGGAAAAAAGTTGACCCCCGGGTCATCGATTTTTGAAACTGGAGAAAACTTGAAAAGCCCATATCTGTGACAAGGAAGGAGATAGAGAGCTACAATTTCAGACGCAGCATCCAGGCAGAAATGCCATCAATTTGTGTAAATTTGGGACAAATTGGGGAATATTGAAAATTTTCTAAAAATGTTGACCCGCGGGTCATCGATTCTTGAAACTAGAGAAAACTTGAAAAGCCCATATCTGTGACAAGGAAGGAGATAGAGAGCTAAAATTTCAGACGCAGCATCCAGGCAGAAATGCCATCAATGTGTGTAAATTTGGGGCAAATTGGGGAATATTGAAAATTTTCTAAAAATGTTGACCCGGGTCATCAATTTTTTAAACTGGAGAAAACTTTAAAAGCCCATATCTGTGACAAGGAAGGAGATAGAGAGCTAAAATTTCAGACGCAGCATCCAGGCAGAAATGCCATCAATGTGTGGAAATTTGGGGCAAATTGGGGAATATTGAAAATTTTCTACAAATGTTGACCCGGGTCATCAATTTTTGAAACTGGAGAAAACTTGAAAAGCCCATATCTGTGACAAGGAAGGAGATAGAGAGCTAAAATTTCAGACGCAGCATCCAGGCAGAAATGCCATCAATGTGTGTAAATTTGGGGCAAATTGGGGAATATTGAAAATTTTCTAAAAATGTTGACCCGCGGGTCATCAATTTTTGAAACTGGAGAAAACTTGAAAAGCCCATATCTGTGACAAGGAAGGAGATAGAGAGCTAAAATTTCAGGCGCAGCATCCAAGCAGAAATGCCATCAATGTGTGTAAATTTGGGGCAAATTGGGTAATATTGAAAGTTTTGGAAAAAAGTTGATCCCCGGGTCATCGATTTTTGAAACTGGAGAAAACCTTTAAAAGCCCATATCTGTGACAAGGAAGGAGATAGAGAGCTAAAATTTCAGAAGCAGCATCCAGGCAGAAATGCCATCAATGTGTGTAAATTTGGGACAAATTGGGGGATATTGAAAATTTTCTAAAAATGTTGACCCGCAGGTCATCGATTCTTGTAACTACAGAAAACTTGAAAAGCCCATGTCTGTGACAAGGAAGGAGATAGAGAGCTACGATTTCAGACGCAGCATCCAGGCAGAAATGCCATCAATGTGTGTAAATTTGGGGCAAATTGGGGAATATTGAAAATTTTCTAAAAATGTTGACCCGGGTCATCAATTTTTTAAACTGGAGAAAACTTTAAAAGCCTATATCTGTGACAAGGAAGGAGATAGAGAGCTAAAATTTCAGACGCAGCATCCAGGCAGAAATGCCATCAATGTGTGTAAATTTGGGGCAAATTGGGGAATATTGAAAATTTTCTAAAAATGTTGACCCGCGGGTCATCAATTTTTGAAACTGGAGAAAACTTGAAAAGCCCATATCTGTGACAAGGAAGGAGATAGAGAGCTACAATTTCAGACGCAGCATCCAGACAGAAATGCCATCAATGTGTGTAAATTTGGGGCAAATTGGGGAATATTGAAAATTTTGGAACAAAGTTGATCCCCGGGTCATCGATTTTTGAAACTGGAGAAAACCTTTAAAAGCCCATATCTGTGACAAGGAAGGAGATAGAGAGCTAAAATTTCAGAAGCAGCATCCAGGCAGAAATGCCATCAATGTGTGTAAATTTGGGGCAAATTGGGGAATATTGAAAATTTTCTACAAATGTTGACCCGGGTCATCAATTTTTGAAACTGGAGAAAACTTGAAAAGCCCATATCTGTGACAAGGAAGGAGATAGAGAGCTACAATTTCAGACGCAGCATCCAGACAGAAATGCCATCAATGTGTGTAAATTTGGGGCAAATTGGGGAATATTGAAAATTTTCTTAAAATGTTGACCCGGGACATCAATTTTTGAAACTGGAGAAAACTTGAAAAGCCCATATCTGTGACAAGGAAGGAGATAGAGAGCTAAAATTTCAGGCGCAGCATCCAGGCAGAAATGCCATCAATGTGTGTAAATTTGGGGCAAATTGGGTAATATTGAAAGTTTTGGAAAAAAGTTGATCACCGGGTCATCGATTTTTGAAACTGGAGAAAACTTTAAAAGCCCATATCTGTGACAAGGAAGGAGATAGAGAGCTAAAATTTCAGACGCAGCATCCAGGCAGAAATGCCATCAATGTGTGTAAATTTGGGGCAAATTGGGTAATATTGAAAGTTTTGGAAAAAAGTTGATCCCCGGGTCATCGATTTTTGAAACTGGAGAAAACTTTAAAAGCCCATATCTGTGACAAGGAAGGAGATAGAGAGCTAAAATTTCAGAAGCAGCATCCAGGCAGAAATGCCATCAATGTGTGTAAATTTGGGGCAAATTGGGTAATATTGAAAATTTTCTTAAAAATGTTGACCCGCGGGTCATCGATTCTTGTAACTAGAGAAAACTTGAAAAGCCCATGTCTGTGACAAGGAAGGAGATAGAGAGCTAAAATTTCAGACGCAGCATCCAGACAAAAATGCCATCAATTTGTGTAAATTTGGGACAAATTGGGGAATATTGAAAATTTTCTAAAAATGTTGACCCGCCGGTCATCGATTCTTGAAACTAGAGAAAACTTGAAAAGCCCATATCTGTGACAAGGAAGGAGATAGAGAGCTACAATTTCAGACGCAGCATCCAGGCATAAATGCCATCAATATGTGTAAATTTGGGGCAAATTGGGGAATGTTGAAAATTTTGGAAAAAAGTTGACCCCCGGGTCATCGATTTTTGAAACTGGAGAAACCTTTAAAAGCCCATATCTGTGACAAGGAAGGAGATAGATAGCTACAATTTCAGACGCAGCATCCAGGCAGAAATGCCATCAATGTGTGTAAATTTGGGGCAAATTGGGGAATATTGAAAATTTTGGAAAAAAGTTGACCCCCGGGTCATCAATTTTTGAAACTGGAGAAAACTTGAAAAGCCCATATCTGTGACAAGGAAGGAGATAGAGAGCTACAATTTCAGATGTAGCATCCAGGCAGAAATGCCATCAATGTGTGTAAATTTGGGGCAAGTTGGGGAATATTGAAAATTTTCTAAAAATGTTGACCCGCGGCTCATCGATTCTTGTAACTAGAGAAAACTTGAAAAGCCCATATCTGTGACAAGGAAGGAGATAGAGAGCTACAATTTCAGACGCAGCATCCAGGCAGAAATGCCATCAATGTGTGTAAATTTGGGGCAAATTGGGGAATATTGAACATTTTCTAAAAATATTGACCCCCAGGTCATCGATTCTTGAAACTGGAGAAAACTTGAAAAGCCCATATCTGTGACAAGGAAGGAGATAGAGAGCTCAAATTTCAGACGCAGCATCCAGGCAGAAATGCCATCAATGTGTGTAAATTTAGGGCAATTTGGGGAATATTGAACATTTTCTAAAAATATTGAAATGTGGGTCAACGCTTTTTGAAACTGGAGAAAACTTGAAAAGCCCATATCTGTGACAAGGAAGGAGATAGAGAGCTAAAATTTCAGGCGCAGCATCCAGGCAGAAATGCCATCAATGTGTGTAAATTTGGGGCAAATTGGGTAATATTGAAAATTTGGGCAAAATGTTGAACCGCGGGTCATCGATTTTTGAAACTGGAGAAAACCTTTAAAAGCCCATATCTGTGACAAGGAAGGAGATAGAGAGCTAAAATTTCAGAAGCAGCATCCAGGCAGAAATGCCATCAATGTGTGTAAATTTGGGGCAAATTGGGGAATATTGAAAATTTTCTACAAATGTTGACCCGGGTCATCAATTTTTGAAACTGGAGAAAACTTGAAAAGCCCATATCTGTGACAAGGAAGGAGATAGAGAGCTACAATTTCAGACGCAGCATCCAGACAGAAATGCCATCAATGTGTGTAAATTTGGGGCAAATTGGGGAATATTGAAAATTTTCTTAAAATGTTGACCCGGGACATCAATTTTTGAAACTGGAGAAAACTTGAAAAGCCCATATCTGTGACAAGGAAGGAGATAGAGAGCTAAAATTTCAGGCGCAGCATCCAGGCAGAAATGCCATCAATGTGTGTAAATTTGGGGCAAATTGGGGAATATTGAAAATTTTCTAAAAATGTTGACCCGGGACATCAATTTTTGAAACTGGAGAAAACTTTAAAAGCCCATATCTGTGGCAAAAAAAGGAGATAGAGAGCTACAATTTCAGACGCAGCATCCAGGGAGAAATGCCATCAATGTGTGTAAATTTGGGGCAAATTGGGGAATATTGAAAATTTTCTAAAAATGTTGACCCAGGACATCAATTTTTGAAACTGGGGAAAACTTTAAAAGCCCATATCTGTGACAAGGAAGGAGATAGAGAGCTACAATTTCAGACGCAGCATCCAGGGAGAAATGCCATCAATGTGTGTAAATTTGGGGCAAATTGGGGAATATTGAAAATTTTGGAAAAAAGTTGACCCCCGGGTCATCGATTTTTGAAACTGGAGAAAACTTGAAAAGCCCATATCTGTGACAAGGAAGGAGATAGAGAGCTACAATTTCAGACGCAGCATCCAGGGAGAAATGCCATCAATGTGTGTAAATTTGGGGCAAATTGAGGAATATTGAAAATTTTGGAAAAAAGTTGACCCCCGGGTCATCAATTTTTGAAACTGGAGAAAACTTTAAAAGCCCATATCTGTGACAAGGAAGGAGATAGAGAGCTACAATTTCAGACGCAGCATCCAGGCAGAAATGCCATCAATGTGTGTAAATTTGGGGCAAATTGGGGAATGTTGAAAATTTTGGAAAAAAGTTGACCCCCGGGTCATCGATTTTTGAAACTGGAGAAAACTTTAAAAGCCCATATCTGTGACAAGGAAGGAGATAGAGAGCTACAATTTCAGACGCAGCATCCAGGCAGAAATGCCATCAATGTGTGTAAATTTGGGGCAAATTGGGGAATATTGAACATTTTCTAAAAATATTGACCCCCGGGTCATCGATTCTTGAAACTGGAGAAAACTTGAAAAGCCCATATCTGTGACAAGGAAGGAGATAGAGAGCTCAAATTTCAGACGCAGCATCCAGGCAGAAATGCCATCAATGTGTGTAAATTTAGGGCAATTTGGGGAATATTGAACATTTTCTAAAAATATTGAAATGTGGGTCAACGCTTTTTGAAACTGGAGAAAACTTGAAAAGCCCATATCTGTGACAAGGAAGGAGATAGAGAGCTACAATTTCAGACGCAGCATCCAGGCATAAATGCCATCAATGTGTATAAATTTGGGGCAAATTGGGGAATGTTGAAAATTTTGGAAAAAAGTTGACCCCCGGGTCATCGATTTTTGAAACTGGAGAAACCTTTAAAAGCCCATATCTGTGACAAGGAAGGAGATAGATAGCTACAATTTCAGACGCAGCATCCAGGCAGAAATGCCATCAATGTGTGTAAATTTGGGGCAAATTGGGGAATATTGAAAATTTTGGAAAAAAGTTGACCCCCGGGTCATCAATTTTTGAATCTGGAGAAAACTTGAAAAGCCCATATCTGTGACAAGGAAGGAGATAGAGAGCTACAATTTCAGATGTAGCATCCAGGCAGAAATGCCATCAATGTGTGTAAATTTGGGGCAAATTGGGGAATATTGAACATTTTCTAAAAATGTTGACCCGCGGCTCATCGATTCTTGTAACTAGAGAAAACTTGAAAAGCCCATATCTGTGACAAGGAAGGAGATAGAGAGCTACAATTTCAGACGCAGCATCCAGGCAGAAATGCCATCAATGTGTGTAAATTTGGGGCAAATTGGGGAATATTGAACATTTTCTAAAAATATTGACCCCCGGGTCATCGATTCTTGAAACTGGAGAAAACTTGAAAAGCCCATATCTGTGACAAGGAAGGAGATAGAGAGCTACAATTTCAGACGCAGCATCCAGGCAGAAATGCCATCAATGTGTGTAAATTTGGGGCAAATTGGGGAATATTGAAAATTTTGGAAAAAAGTTGACCCCCGGGTCATCAATTTTTGAATCTGGAGAAAACTTGAAAAGCCCATATCTGTGACAAGGAAGGAGATAGAGAGCTACAATTTCAGATGTAGCATCCAGGCAGAAATGCCATCAATGTGTGTAAATTTGGGGCAAATTGGGGAATATTGAAAATTTTCTAAAAATGTTGACCCGCGGCTCATCGATTCTTGTAACTAGAGAAAACTTGAAAAGCCCATATCTGTGACAAGGAAGGAGATAGAGAGCTACAATTTCAGACGCAGCATCCAGGCAGAAATGCCATCAATGTGTGTAAATTTGGGGCAAATTGGGGAATATTGAACATTTTCTAAAAATATTGACCCCCGGGTCATCGATTCTTGAAACTGGAGAAAACTTGAAAAGCCCATATCTGTGACAAGGAAGGAGATAGAGAGCTACAATTTCAGACGCAGCATCCAGGCATAAATGCCATCAATGTGTGTAAATTTGGGGCAAATTGGGGAATGTTGAAAATTTTGGAAAAAAGTTGACCCCCGGGTCATCGATTTTTGAAACTGGAGAAACCTTTAAAAGCCCATATCTGTGACAAGGAAGGAGATAGATAGCTACAATTTCAGACGCAGCATCCAGGCAGAAATGCCATCAATGTGTGTAAATTTGGGGCAAATTGGGGAATATTGAAAATTTGGGAAAAAAGTTGACACCCGGGTCATCAATTTTTGAAACTGGAGAAAACTTGAAAAGCCCATATCTGTGACAAGGAAGGAGATAGAGAGCTACAATTTCAGATGTAGCATTCAGGCAGAAATGCCATCAATGTGTGTAAATTTGGGGCAAGTTGGGGAATATTGAAAATTTTCTAAAAATGTTGACCCGCGGCTCATCGATTCTTGTAACTAGAGAAAACTTGAAAAGCCCATATCTGTGACAAGGAAGGAGATAGAGAGCTACAATTTCAGACGCAGCATCCAGGCAGAAATGCCATCAATGTGTGTAAATTTGGGGCAAATTGGGGAATATTGAACATTTTCTAAAAATATTGACCCCCGGGTCATCGATTCTTGAAACTGGAGAAAACTTGAAAAGCCCATATCTGTGACAAGGAAGGAGATAGAGAGCTACAATTTCAGACGCAGCATCCAGGCATAAATGCCATCAATGTGTGTAAATTTGGGGCAAATTGGGGAATGTTGAAAATTTTGGAAAAAAGTTGACCCCCGGGTCATCGATTTTTGAAACTGGAGAAACCTTTAAAAGCCCATATCTGTGACAAGGAAGGAGATAGATAGCTACAATTTCAGACGCAGCATCCAGGCAGAAATGCCATCAATGTGTGTAAATTTGGGGCAAATTGGGGAATATTGAAAATTTTCTAAAAATGTTGACCCGGGACATCAATTTTTGAAACTGGAGAAAACTTTAAAAGCCCATATCTGTGGCAAAAAAAGGAGATAGAGAGCTACAATTTCAGACGCAGCATCCAGGGAGAAATGCCATCAATGTGTGTAAATTTGGGGCAAATTGGGGAATATTGAAAATTTTCTAAAAATGTTGACCCAGGACATCAATTTTTGAAACTGGGGAAAACTTTAAAAGCCCATATCTGTGACAAGGAAGGAGATAGAGAGCTACAATTTCAGACGCAGCATCCAGGGAGAAATGCCATCAATGTGTGTAAATTTGGGGCAAATTGGGGAATATTGAAAATTTTGGAAAAAAGTTGACCCCCGGGTCATCGATTTTTGAAACTGGAGAAAACTTGAAAAGCCCATATCTGTGACAAGGAAGGAGATAGAGAGCTACAATTTCAGACGCAGCATCCAGGCAGAAATGCCATCAATGTGTGTAAATTTGGGGCAAATTGGGGAATATTGAAAATTTTCTAAAAATGTTGACCCGGGTCATCGATTTTTGAAACTGGAGAAAACTTGAAAAGCCGATATCTGTGACAAGGAAGGAGATAGAGAGCTACAATTTCAGACGCAGCATCCAGGGAGAAATGCCATCAATGTGTGTAAATTTGGGGCAAATTGAGGAATATTGAAAATTTTGGAAAAAAGTTGACCCCCGGGTCATCAATTTTTGAAACTAGAGAAAACTTTAAAAGCCCATATCTGTGACAAGGAAGGAGATAGAGAGCTACAATTTCAGACGCAGCATCCAGGCATAAATGCCATCAATGTGTATAAATTTGGGCCAAATGGGGGAATATTGAAAATTTTGGAAAAAAGTTGACCCCCGGGTCATCGATTTTTGAAACTGGAGAAAAGTTTAAAAGCCCATATCTGTGACAAGGAAGGAGATAGAGATCTACAATTTCAGACGCAGCATCCAGGCAGAAATGCCATCAATGTGTGTAAATTTGGGGCAAATTGGGGAATATTGAAAATTTTGGAAAAAAGTTGACCCCTGGGTCATGGATTTTTGAAACTGGAGAAAACTTGAAAAGCCCATATCTGTGACAAGGAAGGAGATAGAGAGCTACAATTTCAGACGCAGCATCCAGGCAGAAATGCCATCAATGTGTGTAAATTTGGGGCAAATTGGGGAATATTGAACATTTTGGAAAAAAGTTGACCCCCGGGTCATCGATTTTTGAAACTGGAGAAAACTTGAAAAGCCCATATCTGTGACAAGGAAGGAGATAGAGAGCTACAATTTCAGACGCAGCATCCAGGGAGAAATGCCATCAATGTGTGTAAATTTGGGGCAAATTGAGGAATATTGAAAATTTGGGAAAAAAGTTGACCCCCGGGTCATCGATTTTTGAAACTGGCGAAAACTTGAAAAGCCCATATCTGTGACAAGGAAGGAGATAGAGAGCTCAAATTTCAGACGCAGCATCCAGGCAGAAATGCCATCAATGTGTGTAAATTTGGGGCAAATTGGGGAATGTTGAAAATTTTGGAAAAAAGTTGACCCCCGGGTCATCGATTTTTGAAACTGGAGAAAACTTTAAAAGCCCATATCTGTGACAAGGAAGGAGATAGAGAGCTACAATTTCAGACGCAGCATCCAGGTCGAAATGCCATCAATGTGTGTAAATTTGGGGCAAATTGGGGAATGTTGAAAATTTTGGAAAAAAGTTGACCCCCGGGTCATCGATTTTTGAAACTGGAGAAAACTTTAAAAGCCCATATCTGTGACAAGGAAGGAGATAGAGAGCTACAATTTCAGACGCAGCATCCAGGCAGAAATGCCATCAATGTGTGTAAATTTGGGGCAAATTGGGGAACATGAAAATTTTCTAAAAATGTTGACCCGGGTCATCGATTTTTGAAACTGGAGAAAACTTGAAAAGCCCATATCTGTGACAAGGAAGGAGATAGAGAGCTACAATTTCAGACGCAGCATCCAGGCAGAAATGCCATCAATGTGTGTAAATTTGGGGCAAATTGGGGAATATTGAACATTTTGGAAAAAAGTTGACCCCCGGGTCATCGATTTTTGAAACTGGAGGAAACTTTCAAAGCCCAAATCTGTGACAAGGAAGGAGATAGAGAGCTACAATTTCAGACGCAGCATCCAGGCAGAAATGCCATCAATGTGTGTAAATTTGGGGCAAATTGGGGAATATTGAAAATTTTGGAAAAAAGTTGACCCCCGGGTCATCGATTTTTGAAACTGGCGAAAACTTGAAAAGCCCATATCTGTGACAAGGAAGGAGATAGAGAGCTACGATTTCAGACGCAGCATCCAGGCAGAAATGCCATCAATGTGTGTAAATTTGGGGCAAATTGGGGAATATTGAAAATTTTCTAAAAATGTTGACCCGGGTCATCGATTTTTGAAACAGGAGAAAACTTGAAAATCCCATATCTGTGACAAGGAAGGAGATAGAGAGCTACAATTTCAGACGCAGCATCCAGGCATAAATGCCATCAATGTGTATAAATTTGGGGCAAATTGGGGAATATTGAAAATTTTCTAAAAATGTTGACCCGCGGGTCATCGATTCTTGAAATTAGAGAAAACTTGAAAAGCCCATATCTGTGACAAGGAAGGAGATAGAGAGCTACAATTTCAGACGCAGCATCCAGGCAGAAATGCCATCAATGTGTGTAAATTTGGGGCAAATTGGGGAATATTGAAAATTTTGGAAAAAAGTTGACCCCCGGGTCATCAATTTTTGAAACTGGAGAAAACTTGAAAAGCCCATATCTGTGACAAGGAAGGAGATAGAGAGCTACAATTTCAGACGCAGCATCCAGACAGAAATGCCATCAATGTGTGTAAATTTGGGGCAAATTGGGGAATATTGAAAATTTTCTAAAAAAGTTGACCCGCGGGTTATCGATTCTTGAAAATAGAGAAAACTTGAACAGCCCATATCTGTGACAAGGAAGGAGATAGAGAGCTACAATTTCAGACGCAGCATCCAGGCATAAATGCCATCAATGTGTATAAATTTGGGGCAAATGGGGGAATATTGAAAATTTTGGAAAAAAGTTGACCCCCGGGTCATCGATTTTTGAAACTGGCGAAAACTTGAAAAGCCCATATCTGTGACAAGGAAGGAGATAGAGAGCTACAATTTCAGACGCAGCATCCAGACAGAAATGCCATCAATGTGTGTAAATTTGGGGCAAATTGAGGAATATTGAAAATTTTGGAAAAAAGTTGACCCCCGGGTCATCAATTTTTGAAACTAGAGAAAACTTTAAAAGCCCATATCTGTGACAAGGAAGGAGATAGAGAGCTACAATTTCAGACGCAGCATCCAGGGAGAAATGCCATCAATGTGTCTAAATTTGGGGCAAATTGAGGAATATTGAACATTTGGGAAAAAAGTTGACCCCCGGGTCATCGATTTTTGAAACTGGCGAAAACTTGAAAAGCCCATATCTGTGACAAGGAAGGAGATAGAGAGCTCAAATTTCAGACGCAGCATCCAGGCAGAAATGCCATCAATGTGTGTAAATTTGGGGCAAATTGGGGAATATTGAAAATTTTGGAAAAAAGTTGACCACCGGGTTATCGATTTTTGAAACTGGAGAAAACTTGAAAAGCCCATATCTGTGACAAGGAAGGAGATAGAGAGCTACAATTTCAGACGCAGCATCCAGGCAGAAATGCCATCAATGTGTGTAAATTTGGGGCAAATTGGGGAATGTTGAAAATTTTGGAAAAAAGTTGACCCCCGGGTCATCGATTTTTGAAACTGGAGAAAACTTTAAAAGCCCATATCTGTGACAAGGAAGGAGATAGAGAGCTACGATTTCAGACGCAGCATCCAGGCAGAAATGCCATCAATGTGTGTAAATTTGGGGCAAATTGGGGAATATTGAAAATTTTCTAAAAATGTTGACCCGGGTCATCGATTTTTGAAACAGGAGAAAACTTGAAAATCCCATATCTGTGACAAGGAAGGAGATAGAGAGCTACAATTTCAGACGCAGCATCCAGGCATAAATGCCATCAATGTGTATAAATTTGGGGCAAATTGGGGAATATTGAAAATTTTCTAAAAATGTTGACCCGCGGGTCATCGATTCTTGAAATTAGAGAAAACTTGAAAAGCCCATATCTGTGACAAGGAAGGAGATAGAGAGCTACAATTTCAGACGCAGCATCCAGGCAGAAATGCCATCAATGTGTGTAAATTTGGGGCAAATTGGGGAATATTGAAAATTTTGGAAAAAAGTTGACCCCCGGGTCATCGATTTTTGAAACTGGCGAAAACTTGAAAAGCCCATATCTGTGACAAGGAAGGAGATAGAGAGCTCAAATTTCAGACGCAGCATCCAGGCAGAAATGCCATCAATGTGTGTAAATTTGGGGCAAATTGGGGAATATTGAAAATTTTCTAAAAATGTTGACCTGGGTCATCGATTTTTGAAACTGGAGAAAACTTGAAAAGCCCATATCTGTGACAAGGAAGGAGATAGAGAGCTACAATTTCAGACGCAGCATCCAGGCAGAAATGCCATCAATGTGTGTAAATTTGGGGCAAATTGGGGAATATTGAAAATTTTGGAAAAAAGTTGACCCCCGGGTCATCAATTTTTGAAACTGGAGAAAACTTGAAAAGCCCATATCTGTGACAAGGAAGGAGATAGAGAGCTACAATTTCAGACGCAGCATCCAGACAGAAATGCCATCAATGTGTGTAAATTTGGGGCAAATTGGGGAATATTGAAAATTTTCTAAAAAAGTTGACCCGCGGGTTATCGATTCTTGAAACTAGAGAAAACTTTAAAAGCCCATATCTGTGACAAGGAAGGAGATAGAGAGCTACAATTTCAGACGCAGCATCCAGGCATAAATGCCATCAATGTGTATAAATTTGGGGCAAATTGGGGAATATTGAAAATTTTGGAAAAAAGTTGACCCCCGGGTCATCGATTTTTGAAACTGGCGAAAACTTGAAAAGCCCATATCTGTGACAAGGAAGGAGATAGAGAGCTACAATTTCAGACGCAGCATCCAGGGAGAAATGCCATCAATGTGTCTAAATTTGGGGCAAATTGAGGAATATTGAACATTTGGGAAAAAAGTTGACCCCCGGGTCATCGATTTTTGAAACTGGAGAAAACTTGAAAAGCCCATATCTGTGACAAGGAAGGAGATAGAGAGCTACAATTTCAGACGCAGCATCCAGGGAGAAATGCCATCAATGTGTCTAAATTTGGGGCAAATTGAGGAATATTGAACATTTGGGAAAAAAGTTGACCCCCGGGTCATCGATTTTTGAAACTGGCGAAAACTTGAAAAGCCCATATCTGTGACAAGGAAGGAGATAGAGAGCTCAAATTTCAGACGCAGCATCCAGGCAGAAATGCCATCAATGTGTGTAAATTTGGGGCAAATTGGGGAATATTGAAAATTTTGGAAAAAAGTTGACCACCGGGTTATCGATTTTTGAAACTGGAGAAAACTTGAAAAGCCCATATCTGTGACAAGGAAGGAGATAGAGAGCTACAATTTCAGACGCAGCATCCAGGCAGAAATGCCATCAATGTGTGTAAATTTGGGGCAAATTGGGGAATGTTGAAAATTTTGGAAAAAAGTTGACCCCCGGGTCATCGATTTTTGAAACTGGAGAAAACTTTAAAAGCCCATATCTGTGACAAGGAAGGAGATAGAGAGCTACAATTTCAGACGCAGCATCCAGGCAGAAATGCCATCAATGTGTGTAAATTTGGGGCAAATTGGGGAATGTTGAAAATTTTGGAAAAAAGTTGACCCCCGGGTCATCGATTTTTGAAACTGGAGAAAACTTTAAAAGCCCATATCTGTGACAAGGAAGGAGATAGAGAGCTACAATTTCAGACGCAGCATCCAGGCAGAAATGCCATCAATGTGTGTAAATTTGGGGCAAATTGGGGAATATTGAACATTTTGGAAAAAAGTTGACCCCCGGGTCATCGATTTTTGAAACTGGAGAAAACTTTCAAAGCCCAAATCTGTGACAGGGAAGGAGATAGAGAGCTACAATTTCAGACGCAGCATAAAGGGCAGAAATGCCATCAATGTGTGTAAATTTGGGGCAAATTGGGGAATATTGAAAATTTTGGAAAAAAGTTGACCCCCGGGTCATCGATTTTTGAAACTGGCGAAAACTTGAAAAGCCCATATCTGTGACAAGGAAGGAGATAGAGAGCTACGATTTCAGACGCAGCATCCAGGCAGAAATGCCATCAATGTGTGTAAATTTGGGGCAAATTGGGGAATATTGAAAATTTTCTAAAAATGTTGACCCGGGTCATCGATTTTTGAAACAGGAGAAAACTTGAAAATCCCATATCTGTGACAAGGAAGGAGATAGAGAGCTACAATTTCAGACGCAGCATCCAGGCATAAATGCCATCAATGTGTATAAATTTGGGGCAAATTGGGGAATATTGAAAATTTTCTAAAAATGTTGACCCGCGGGTCATCGATTCTTGAAATTAGAGAAAACTTGAAAAGCCCATATCTGTGACAAGGAAGGAGATAGAGAGCTACAATTTCAGACGCAGCATCCAGGCAGAAATGCCATCAATGTGTGTAAATTTGGGGCAAATTGGGGAATATTGAAAATTTTGGAAAAAAGTTGACCCCCGGGTCATCGATTTTTGAAACTGGCGAAAACTTGAAAAGCCCATATCTGTGACAAGGAAGGAGATAGAGAGCTCAAATTTCAGACGCAGCATCCAGGCAGAAATGCCATCAATGTGTGTAAATTTGGGGCAAATTGGGGAATATTGAAAATTTTCTAAAAATGTTGACCCGGGTCATCGATTTTTGAAACTGGAGAAAACTTGAAAAGCCCATATCTGTGACAAGGAAGGAGATAGAGAGCTACGATTTCAGACGCAGCATCCAGGCAGAAATGCCATCAATGTGTGTAAATTTGGGGCAAATTGGGGAATATTGAAAATTTTGGAAAAAAGTTGACCCCCGGGTCATCGATTTTTGAAACTGGAGAAAACTTGAAAACCCCATATCTGTGACAAGGAAGGAGATAGAGAGCTACAATTTCAGACGCAGCATCCAGACAGAAATGCCATCAATGTGTGTAAATTTGGGGCAAATTGGGGAATATTGAAAATTTTCTAAAAAAGTTGACCCGCGGGTTATCGATTCTTGAAACTAGAGAAAACTTTAAAAGCCCATATCTGTGACAAGGAAGGAGATAGAGAGCTACAATTTCAGACGCAGCATCCAGGCATAAATGCCATCAATGTGTATAAATTTGGGGCAAATTGGGGAATATTGAAAATTTTGGAAAAAAGTTGACCCCCGGGTCATCGATTTTTGAAACTGGCGAAAACTTGAAAAGCCCATATCTGTGACAAGGAAGGAGATAGAGAGCTACAATTTCAGACGCAGCATCCAGGGAGAAATGCCATCAATGTGTCTAAATTTGGGGCAAATTGAGGAATATTGAACATTTGGGAAAAAAGTTGACCCCCGGGTCATCGATTTTTGAAACTGGCGAAAACTTGAAAAGCCCATATCTGTGACAAGGAAGGAGATAGAGAGCTCAAATTTCAGACGCAGCATCCAGGCAGAAATGCCATCAATGTGTGTAAATTTGGGGCAAATTGGGGAATATTGAAAATTTTGGAAAAAAGTTGACCACCGGGTTATCGATTTTTGAAACTGGAGAAAACTTGAAAAGCCCATATCTGTGACAAGGAAGGAGATAGAGAGCTACAATTTCAGACGCAGCATCCAGGCAGAAATGCCATCAATGTGTGTAAATTTGGGGCAAATTGGGGAATGTTGAAAATTTTGGAAAAAAGTTGACCCCCGGGTCATCGATTTTTGAAACTGGAGAAAACTTTAAAAGCCCATATCTGTGACAAGGAAGGAGATAGAGAGCTACAATTTCAGACGCAGCATCCAGGCAGAAATGCCATCAATGTGTGTAAATTTGGGGCAAATTGGGGAATGTTGAAAATTTTGGAAAAAAGTTGACCCCCGGGTCATCGATTTTTGAAACTGGAGAAAACTTTAAAAGCCCATATCTGTGACAAGGAAGGAGATAGAGAGCTACAATTTCAGACGCAGCATCCAGGCAGAAATGCCATCAATGTGTGTAAATTTGGGGCAAATTGGGGAATATTGAACATTTTGGAAAAAAGTTGACCCCCGGGTCATCGATTTTTGAAACTGGAGAAAACTTTCAAAGCCCAAATCTGTGACAGGGAAGGAGATAGAGAGCTACAATTTCAGACGCAGCATCCAGGCAGAAATGCCATCAATGTGTGTAAATTTGGGGCAAATTGGGGAATATTGAAAATTTTGGAAAAAAGTTGACCCCTGGGTCATCGATTTTTGAAACTGGCGAAAACTTGAAAAGCCCATATCTGTGACAAGGAAGGAGATAGAGAGCTACGATTTCAGACGCAGCATCCAGGCAGAAATGCCATCAATGTGTGTAAATTTGGGGCAAATTGGGGAATATTGAACATTTTGGAAAAAAGTTGACCCCCGGGTCATCGATTTTTGAAACTGGAGAAAACTTTCAAAGCCCAAATCTGTGACAGGGAAGGAGATAGAGAGCTACAATTTCAGACGCAGCATCCAGGCAGAAATGCCATCAATGTGTGTAAATTTGGGGCAAATTGGGGAATATTGAAAATTTTGGAAAAAAGTTGACCCCTGGGTCATCAATTTTTGAAACTGGAGAAAACTTGAAAAGCCCATATCTGTGACAAGGAAGGAGATAGAGAGCTACAATTTCAGACGCAGCATCCAGACAGAAATGCCATCAATGTGTGTAAATTTGGGGCAAATTGGGGAATATTGAAAATTTTCTAAAAATGTTGACCCGGGTCATCGATTTTTGAAACAGGAGAAAACTTGAAAATCCCATATCTGTGACAAGGAAGGAGATAGAGAGCTACAATTTCAGACGCAGCATCCAGGCATAAATGCCATCAATGTGTATAAATTTGGGGCAAATTGGGGAATATTGAAAATTTTCTAAAAATGTTGACCCGCGGGTCATCGATTCTTGAAATTAGAGAAAACTTGAAAAGCCCATATCTGTGACAAGGAAGGAGATAGAGAGCTACAATTTCAGACGCAGCATCCAGGCAGAAATGCCATCAATGTGTGTAAATTTGGGGCAAATTGGGGAATATTGAAAATTTTGGAAAAAAGTTGACCCCCGGGTCATCGATTTTTGAAACTGGAGAAAACTTGAAAACCCCATATCTGTGACAAGGAAGGAGATAGAGAGCTACAATTTCAGACGCAGCATCCAGGCAGAAATGCCATCAATGTGTGTAAATTTGGGGCAAATTGGGGAATATTGAAAATTTTCTAAAAATGTTGACCCGGGTCATCGATTTTTGAAACTGGAGAAAACTTGAAAAGCCCATATCTGTGACAAGGAAGGAGATAGAGAGCTACAATTTCAGACGCAGCATCCAGGCAGAAATGCCATCAATGTGTGTAAATTTGGGGCAAATTGGGGAATGTTGAAAATTTTGGAAAAAAGTTGACCCCCGGGTCATCGATTTTTGAAACTGGAGAAAACTTTAAAAGCCCATATCTGTGACAAGGAAGGAGATAGAGAGCTACAATTTCAGACGCAGCATCCAGGCAGAAATGCCATCAATGTGTGTAATTTTGGGGCAAATTGGGGAATATTGAAAATTTTGGAAAAAAGTTGACCCCCGGGTCATCGATTTTTGAAACTGGAGAAAACTTGAAAAGTCCATCTCTGTGACAAGGAAGGAGATAGAGAGCTACAATTTCAGACGCAGCATCCAGGCAGAAATGCCATCAATGTGTGTAAATTTGGGGCAAATTGGGGAATATTGAAAATTTTGGAAAAAAGTTGACCCCCGGGTCATCAATTTTTGAAACTGGAGAAAACTTGAATAGCCCATATCTGTGACAAGGAAGGAGATAGAGAGCTACAATTTCAGACGCAGCATCCAGACAGAAATGCCATCAATGTGTGTAAATTTGGGGCAAATTGGGGAATATTGAAAATTTTCTAAAAAAGTTGACCCGCGGGTTATCGATTCTTGAAACTAGAGAAAACTTTAAAAGCCCATATCTGTGACAAGGAAGGAGATAGAGAGCTACAATTTCAGACGCAGCATCCAGGCATAAATGCCATCAATGTGTATAAATTTGGGGCAAATTGGGGAATATTGAAAATTTTGGAAAAAAGTTGACCCGCGGGTTATCGATTCTTGAAACTAGAGAAAACTTTAAAAGCCCATATCTGTGACAAGGAAGGAGATAGAGAGCTACAATTTCAGACGCAGCATCCAGGCATAAATGCCATCAATGTGTATAAATTTGGGGCAAATTGGGGAATATTGAAAATTTTGGAAAAAAGTTGACCCCCGGGTCATCGATTTTTGAAACTGGCGAAAACTTGAAAAGCCCATATCTGTGACAAGGAAGGAGATAGAGAGCTACAATTTCAGACGCAGCATCCAGGGAGAAATGCCATCAATGTGTCTAAATTTGGGGCAAATTGAGGAATATTGAACATTTGGGAAAAAAGTTGACCCCCGGGTCATCGATTTTTGAAACTGGCGAAAACTTGAAAAGCCCATATCTGTGACAAGGAAGGAGATAGAGAGCTCAAATTTCAGACGCAGCATCCAGGCAGAAATGCCATCAATGTGTGTAAATTTGGGGCAAATTGGGGAATATTGAAAATTTTGGAAAAAAGTTGACCACCGGGTTATCGATTTTTGAAACTGGAGAAAACTTGAAAAGCCCATATCTGTGACAAGGAAGGAGATAGAGAGCTACAATTTCAGACGCAGCATCCAGGCAGAAATGCCATCAATGTGTGTAAATTTGGGGCAAATTGGGGAATGTTGAAAATTTTGGAAAAAAGTTGACCCCCGGGTCATCGATTTTTGAAACTGGAGAAAACTTTAAAAGCCCATATCTGTGACAAGGAAGGAGATAGAGAGCTACAATTTCAGACGCAGCATCCAGGCAGAAATGCCATCAATGTGTGTAATTTTGGGGCAAATTGGGGAATATTGAAAATTTTGGAAAAAAGTTGACCCCCGGGTCATCGATTTTTGAAACTGGAGAAAACTTGAAAAGTCCATCTCTGTGACAAGGAAGGAGATAGAGAGCTACAATTTCAGACGCAGCATCCAGACAGAAATGCCATCAATGTGTGTAAATTTGGGGCAAATTGGGGAATATTGAAAATTTTCTAAAAAAGTTGACCCGCGGGTTATCGATTCTTGAAACTAGAGAAAACTTTAAAAGCCCATATCTGTGACAAGGAAGGAGATAGAGAGCTACAATTTCAGACGCAGCATCCAGGCATAAATGCCATCAATGTGTATAAATTTGGGGCAAATTGGGGAATATTGAAAATTTTGGAAAAAAGTTGACCCCCGGGTCATCGATTTTTGAAACTGGCGAAAACTTGAAAAGCCCATATCTGTGACAAGGAAGGAGATAGAGAGCTACAATTTCAGACGCAGCATCCAGGGAGAAATGCCATCAATGTGTCTAAATTTGGGGCAAATTGAGGAATATTGAACATTTGGGAAAAAAGTTGACCCCCGGGTCATCGATTTTTGAAACTGGCGAAAACTTGAAAAGCCCATATCTGTGACAAGGAAGGAGATAGAGAGCTCAAATTTCAGACGCAGCATCCAGGCAGAAATGCCATCAATGTGTGTAAATTTGGGGCAAATTGGGGAATATTGAAAATTTTGGAAAAAAGTTGACCACCGGGTTATCGATTTTTGAAACTGGAGAAAACTTGAAAAGCCCATATCTGTGACAAGGAAGGAGATAGAGAGCTACAATTTCAGACGCAGCATCCAGGCATAAATGCCATCAATGTGTATAAATTTGGGGCAAATTGGGGAATATTGAAAATTTTCTAAAAATGTTGACCCGCGGGTCATCGATTCTTGAAATTAGAGAAAACTTGAAAAGCCCATATCTGTGACAAGGAAGGAGATAGAGAGCTACAATTTCAGACGCAGCATCCAGGCAGAAATGCCATCAATGTGTGTAAATTTGGGGCAAATTGGGGAATAATGAAAATTTTGGAAAAAAGTTGACCCCCGGGTCATCGATTTTTGAAACTGGAGAAAACTTGAAAACCCCATATCTGTGACAAGGAAGGAGATAGAGAGCTACAATTTCAGACGCAGCATCCAGGCAGAAATGCCATCAATGTGTGTAAATTTGGGGCAAATTGGGGAATATTGAAAATTTTCTAAAAATGTTGACCCGGGTCATCGATTTTTGAAACTGGAGAAAACTTGAAAAGCCCATATCTGTGACAAGGAAGGAGATAGAGAGCTACAATTTCAGACGCAGCATCCAGGCAGAAATGCCATCAATGTGTGTAAATTTGGGGCAAATTGGGGAATGTTGAAAATTTTGGAAAAAAGTTGACCCCCGGGTCATCGATTTTTGAAACTGGAGAAAACTTTAAAAGCCCATATCTGTGACAAGGAAGGAGATAGAGAGCTACAATTTCAGACGCAGCATCCAGGCAGAAATGCCATCAATGTGTGTAATTTTGGGGCAAATTGGGGAATATTGAAAATTTTGGAAAAAAGTTGACCCCCGGGTCATCAATTTTTGAAACTGGAGAAAACTTGAAAAGCCCATATCTGTGACAAGGAAGGAGATAGAGAGCTACAATTTCAGACGCAGCATCCAGACAGAAATGCCATCAATGTGTGTAAATTTGGGGCAAATTGGGGAATATTGAAAATTTTCTAAAAAAGTTGACCCGCGGGTTATCGATTCTTGAAACTAGAGAAAACTTGAACAGCCCATATCTGTGACAAGGAAGGAGATAGAGAGCTACAATTTCAGACGCAGCATCCAGGCATAAATGCCATCAATGTGTATAAATTTGGGGCAAATGGGGGAATATTGAAAATTTTGGAAAAAAGTTGACCCCCGGGTCATCGATTTTTGAAACTGGCGAAAACTTGAAAAGCCCATATCTGTGACAAGGAAGGAGATAGAGAGCTACAATTTCAGACGCAGCATCCAGACAGAAATGCCATCAATGTGTGTAAATTTGGGGCAAATTGGGGAATATTGAAAATTTTCTAAAAAAGTTGACCCGCGGGTTATCGATTCTTGAAACTAGAGAAAACTTGAAAAGCCCATCTCTGTGACAAGGAAGGAGATAGAGAGCTACAATTTCAGACGCAGCATCCAGGCATGAATGCCATCAATGTGTATAAATTTGGGGCAAATTGGGGAATATTGAAAATTTTCTAAAAATGTTGACCCGCGGGTCATCGATTCTTGAAATTAGAGAAAACTTGAAAAGCCCATATCTGTGACAAGGAAGGAGATAGAAAGCTACAATTTCAGACGCAGCATCCAGGCAGAAATGCCATCAATGTGTGTAAATTTGGGGCAAATTGGGGAATATTGAAAATTTTGGAAAAAAGTTGACCCCCGGGTCATCGATTTTTGAAACTGGCGAAAACTTGAAAAGCCCATATCTGTGACAAGGAAGGAGATAGAGAGCTCAAATTTCAGACGCAGCATCCAGGCAGAAATGCCATCAATGTGTGTAAATTTGGGGCAAATTGGGGAATATTGAACATTTTCTAAAAATGTTGACCCGGGTCATCGATTTTTGAAACTGGAGAAAACTTGAAAAGCCCATATCTGTGACAGGGAAGGAGATAGAGAGCTACGATTTCAGAAGCAGCATCCAGGCAGAAATGCCATCAATGTGTGTAAATTTGGGGCAAATTGGGGAATATTGAAAATTTTGGAAAAAAGTTGACCCCCGGGTCATCGATTTTTGAAACTGGAGAAAACTTGAAAAGCCCATATCTGTGACAAGGAAGGAGATAGAGAGCTACAATTTCAGACGCAGCATCCAGACAGAAATGCCATCAATGTGTGTAAATTTGGGGCAAATTGGGGAATATTGAAAATTTTCTAAAAATGTTGACCCGCGGGTCATCGATTCTTGAAATTAGAGAAAACTTGAAAAGCCCATATCTGTGACAAGGAAGGAGATAGAGAGCTACAATTTCAGACGCAGCATCCAGGCAGAAATGCCATCAATGTGTGTAAATTTGGGGCAAATTGGGGAATATTGAAAATTTGGGAAAAAAGTTGACCCCCGGGTCATCGATTTTTGAAACTGGCGAAAACTTGAAAAGCCCATATCTGTGACAAGGAAGGAGATAGAGAGCTCAAATTTCAGACGCAGCATCCAGGCAGAAATGCCATCAATGTGTGTAAATTTGGGGCAAATTGGGGAATATTGAAAATTTTCTAAAAATGTTGACCCGGGTCATCGATTTTTGAAACTGGAGAAAACTTGAAAACCCCATATCTGTGACAAGGAAGGAGATAGAGAGCTACAATTTCAGACGCAGCATCCAGGCAGAAATGCCATCAATGTGTGTAAATTTGGGGCAAATTGGGGAATATTGAAAATTTTCTAAAAATGTTGACCCGGGTCATCGATTTTTGAAACTGGAGAAAACTTGAAAAGCCCATATCTGTGACAAGGAAGGAGATAGAGAGCTACAATTTCAGACGCAGCATCCAGGCAGAAATGCCATCAATGTGTGTAAATTTGGGGCAAATTGGGGAATGTTGAAAATTTTGGAAAAAAGTTGACCCCCGGGTCATCGATTTTTGAAACTGGAGAAAACTTTAAAAGCCCATATCTGTGACAAGGAAGGAGATAGAGAGCTCAAATTTCAGACGCAGCATCCAGGCAGAAATGCCATCAATGTGTGTAAATTTGGGGCAAATTGGGGAATATTGAAAATTTTCTAAAAATGTTGACCCGGGTCATCGATTTTTGAAACTGGAGAAAACTTGAGAAGCCCATATCTGTGACAAGGAAGGAGATAGAGAGCTACAATTTCAGACGCAGCATCCAGGCAGAAATGCCATCAATGTGTGTAAATTTGGGGCAAATTGGGGAATGTTGAAAATTTTGGAAAAAAGTTGACCCCCGGGTCATCGATTTTTGAAACTGGAGAAAACTTGAAAAGCCCATATCTGTGACAAGGAAGGAGATAGAGAGCTACAATTTCAGACGCAGCATCCAGGCAGAAATGCCATCAATGTGTGTAATTTTGGGGCAAATTGGGGAATATTGAAAATTTTGGAAAAAAGTTGACCCCCGGGTCATCGATTTTTGAAACTGGAGAAAACTTGAAAAGCCCATCTCTGTGACAAGGAAGGAGATAGAGAGCTACAATTTCAGACGCAGCATCCAGGCAGAAATGCCATCAATGTGTGTAAATTTGGGGCAAATTGGGGAATATTGAAAATTTTGGAAAAAAGTTGACCCCCGGGTCATCAATTTTTGAAACTGGAGAAAACTTGAAAAGCCCATATCTGTGACAAGGAAGGAGATAGAGAGCTACAATTTCAGACGCAGCATCCAGACAGAAATGCCATCAATGTGTGTAAATTTGGGGCAAATTGGGGAATATTGAAAATTTTCTAAAAAAGTTGACCCGCGGGTTATCGATTCTTGAAACTAGAGAAAACTTGAACAGCCCATATCTGTGACAAGGAAGGAGATAGAGAGCTACAATTTCAGACGCAGCATCCAGGCATAAATGCCATCAATGTGTATAAATTTGGGGCAAATGGGGGAATATTGAAAATTTTGGAAAAAAGTTGACCCCCGGGTCATCGATTTTTGAAACTGGCGAAAACTTGAAAAGCCCATATCTGTGACAAGGAAGGAGATAGAGAGCTCATTTTTCAGACGCAGCATCCAGGCAGAAATGCCATCAATGTGTGTAAATTTGGGGTAAATTGGGGAATATTGAAAATTTTCTAAAAATGTTGACCCGGGTCATCGATTTTTGAAACTGGAGAAAACCTGAAAAGCCCATATCTGTGACAAGGAAGGAGATAGAGAGCTACAATTTCAGACGCAGCATCCAGGCAGAAATGCCATCAATGTGTGTAAATTTGGGGCAAATTGGGGAATGTTGAAAATTTTGGAAAAAAGTTGACCCCCGGGTCATCGATTTTTGAAACTGGAGAAAACTTGAAAAGCCCATATCTGTGACAAGGAAGGAGATAGAGAGCTACAATTTCAGACGCAGCATCCAGGCAGAAATGCCATCAATGTGTGTAATTTTGGGGCAAATTGGGGAATATTGAAAATTTTGGAAAAAAGTTGACCCCCGGGTCATCGATTTTTGAAACTGGAGAAAACTTGAAAAGCCCATCTCTGTGACAAGGAAGGAGATAGAGAGCTACAATTTCAGACGCAGCATCCAGGCAGAAATGCCATCAATGTGTGTAAATTTGGGGCAAATTGGGGAATATTGAAAATTTTGGAAAAATGTTGACCCCCGGGTCATCAATTTTTTAAACTGGAGAAAACTTGAAAAGCCCATATCTGTGACAAGGAAGGAGATAGAGAGCTACAATTTCAGACGCAGCATCCAGACAGAAATGCCATCAATGTGTGTAAATTTGGGGCAAATTGGGGAATATTGAAAATTTTCTAAAAATGTTGACCCGCGGGTTATCGATTCTTGAAACTAGAGAAAACTTGAACAGCCCATATCTGTGACAAGGAAGGAGATAGAGAGCTCAAATTTCAGACGCAGCATCCAGGCAGAAATGCCATCAATGTGTGTAAATTTGGGGCAAATTGGGGAATATTGAAAATTTGGGAAAAAAGTTGACCCCCGGGTCATCGATTTTTGAAACTGGAGAAAACTTTAAAAGCCCATATCTGTGACAAGGAAGGAGATAGAGAGCTACAATTTCAGACGCAGCATCCAGGCATAAATGCCATCAATGTGTATAAATTTGGGGCATATTGGGGAATATTGAAAATTTTCTAAAAATGTTGACCATCGATTCTTGAAATTAGAGAAAACTTGAAAAGCCCATATCTGTGACAAGGAAGGAGATAGAGAGCTACAATTTCAGACGCAGCATCCAGGCAGAAATGCCATCAATATGTGTAAATTTGGGGCAAATTGGGGAATATTGAAAATTTTGGAAAAAAGTTGACCCCCGGGTCATCGATTTTTGAAACTGGCGAAAACTTGAAAAGCCCATATCTGTGACAAGGAAGGAGATAGAGAGCTCAAATTTCAGACGCAGCATCCAGGCAGAAATGCCATCAATGTGTGTAAATTTGGGGCAAATTGGGGAATATTGAAAATTTTCTAAAAATGTTGACCCGGGTCATCGATTTTTGAAACTGGAGAAAACTTGAAAAGCCCATATCTGTGACAAGGAAGGAGATAGAGAGCTCAAATTTCAGACGCAGCATCCAGGCAGAAATGCCATCAATGTGTGTAAATTTGGGGCAAATTGGGGAATATTGAAAATTTTCTAAAAATGTTGACCCGGGTCATCGATTTTTGAAACTGGAGAAAACTTGAAAAGCCCATATCTGTGACAGGGAAGGAGATAGAGAGCTACGATTTCAGACGCAGCATCCAGGCAGAAATGCCATCAATGTGTGTAAATTTGGGGCAAATTGGGGAATATTGAAAATTTTGGAAAAAAGTTGACCCCCGGGTCATCGATTCTTGAAACTAGAGAAAACTTGAACAGCCCATATCTGTGACAAGGAAGGAGATAGAGAGCTACAATTTCAGACGCAGCATCCAGGCATAAATGCCATCAATGTGTATAAATTTGGGGCAAATTGGGGAATATTGAAAATTTTCTAAAAATGTTGACCCGCGGGTCATCGATTCTTGAAATTAGAGAAAACTTGAAAAGCCCATATCTGTGACAAGGAAGGAGATAGAGAGCTCAAATTTCAGACGCAGCATCCAGGCAGAAATGCCATCAATGTGTGTAAATTTGGGGCAAATTGGGGAATATTGAAAATTTGGGAAAAAAGTTGACCCCCGGGTCATCGATTTTTGAAACTGGAGAAAACTTTAAAAGCCCATATCTGTGACAAGGAAGGAGATAGATAGCTACAATTTCAGACGCAGCATCCAGGCAGAAATGCCATCAATGTGTGTAAATTTGGGGCAAATTGGGGAATATTGAAAATTTGGGAAAAAAGTTGACCCCCGGGTCATCGATTTTTGAAACTGGCGAAAACTTGAAAAGCCCATATCTGTGACAAGGAAGGAGATAGAGAGCTCAAATTTCAGACGCAGCATCCAGGCAGAAATGCCATCAATGTGTGTAAATTTGGGGCAAATTGGGGAATATTGAAAATTTTCTAAAAATGTTGACCCGGGTCATCGATTTTTGAAACTGGAGAAAACTTGAAAAGCCCATATCTGTGACAAGGAAGGAGATAGAGAGCTACGATTTCAGACGCAGCATCCAGGCAGAAATGCCATCAATGTGTGTAAATTTGGGGCAAATTGGGGAATGTTGAAAATTTTGGAAAAAAGTTGACCCCCGGGTCATCGATTTTTGAAACTGGAGAAAACTTGAAAAGCCCATATCTGTGACAAGGAAGGAGATAGAGAGCTACAATTTCAGACGCAGCATCCAGGCAGAAATGCCATCAATGTGTGTAATTTTGGGGCAAATTGGGGAATATTGAAAATTTTGGAAAAAAGTTGACCCCCGGGTCATCGATTTTTGAAACTGGAGAAAACTTGAAAAGCCCATCTCTGTGACAAGGAAGGAGATAGAGAGCTACAATTTCAGACGCAGCATCCAGGCAGAAATGCCATCAATGTGTGTAAATTTGGGGCAAATTGGGGAATATTGAAAATTTTGGAAAAATGTTGACCCCCGGGTCATCAATTTTTTAAACTGGAGAAAACTTGAAAAGCCCATATCTGTGACAAGGAAGGAGATAGAGAGCTACAATTTCAGACGCAGCATCCAGACAGAAATGCCATCAATGTGTGTAAATTTGGGGCAAATTGGGGAATATTGAAAATTTTCTAAAAATGTTGACCCGCGGGTTATCGATTCTTGAAACTAGAGAAAACTTGAACAGCCCATATCTGTGACAAGGAAGGAGATAGAGAGCTCAAATTTCAGACGCAGCATCCAGGCAGAAATGCCATCAATGTGTGTAAATTTGGGGCAAATTGGGGAATATTGAAAATTTGGGAAAAAAGTTGACCCCCGGGTCATCGATTTTTGAAACTGGAGAAAACTTTAAAAGCCCATATCTGTGACAAGGAAGGAGATAGAGAGCTACAATTTCAGACGCAGCATCCAGGCATAAATGCCATCAATGTGTATAAATTTGGGGCATATTGGGGAATATTGAAAATTTTCTAAAAATGTTGACCCGCGGGTCATCGATTCTTGAAATTAGAGAAAACTTGAAAAGCCCATATCTGTGACAAGGAAGGAGATAGAGAGCTACAATTTCAGACGCAGCATCCAGGCAGAAATGCCATCAATATGTGTAAATTTGGGGCAAATTGGGGAATATTGAAAATTTTGGAAAAAAGTTGACCCCCGGGTCATCGATTTTTGAAACTGGCGAAAACTTGAAAAGCCCATATCTGTGACAAGGAAGGAGATAGAGAGCTCAAATTTCAGACGCAGCATCCAGGCAGAAATGCCATCAATGTGTGTAAATTTGGGGCAAATTGGGGAATATTGAAAATTTTCTAAAAATGTTGACCCGGGTCATCGATTTTTGAAACTGGAGAAAACTTGAAAAGCCCATATCTGTGACAAGGAAGGAGATAGAGAGCTCAAATTTCAGACGCAGCATCCAGGCAGAAATGCCATCAATGTGTGTAAATTTGGGGCAAATTGGGGAATATTGAAAATTTTCTAAAAATGTTGACCCGGGTCATCGATTTTTGAAACTGGAGAAAACTTGAAAAGCCCATATCTGTGACAGGGAAGGAGATAGAGAGCTACGATTTCAGACGCAGCATCCAGGCAGAAATGCCATCAATGTGTGTAAATTTGGGGCAAATTGGGGAATATTGAAAATTTTGGAAAAAAGTTGACCCCCGGGTCATCGATTCTTGAAACTAGAGAAAACTTGAACAGCCCATATCTGTGACAAGGAAGGAGATAGAGAGCTACAATTTCAGACGCAGCATCCAGGCATAAATGCCATCAATGTGTATAAATTTGGGGCAAATTGGGGAATATTGAAAATTTTCTAAAAATGTTGACCCGCGGGTCATCGATTCTTGAAATTAGAGAAAACTTGAAAAGCCCATATCTGTGACAAGGAAGGAGATAGAGAGCTCAAATTTCAGACGCAGCATCCAGGCAGAAATGCCATCAATGTGTGTAAATTTGGGGCAAATTGGGGAATATTGAAAATTTGGGAAAAAAGTTGACCCCCGGGTCATCGATTTTTGAAACTGGAGAAAACTTTAAAAGCCCATATCTGTGACAAGGAAGGAGATAGAGAGCTACAATTTCAGACGCAGCATCCAGGCAGAAATGCCATCAATGTGTGTAAATTTGGGGCAAATTGGGGAATATTGAAAATTTGGGAAAAAAGTTGACCCCCGGGTCATCGATTTTTGAAACTGGCGAAAACTTGAAAAGCCCATATCTGTGACAAGGAAGGAGATAGAGAGCTCAAATTTCAGACGCAGCATCCAGGCAGAAATGCCATCAATGTGTGTAAATTTGGGGCAAATTGGGGAATATTGAAAATTTTCTAAAAATGTTGACCCGGGTCATCGATTTTTGAAACTGGAGAAAACTTGAAAAGCCCATATCTGTGACAAGGAAGGAGATAGAGAGCTACGATTTCAGACGCAGCATCCAGGCAGAAATGCCATCAATGTGTGTAAATTTGGGGCAAATTGGGGAATATTGAAAATTTTGGAAAAAAGTTGACCCCCGGGTCATCGATTTTTGAAACTGGAGAAAACTTGAAAACCCCATATCTGTGACAAGGAAGGAGATAGAGAGCTACAATTTCAGACGCAGCATCCAGGCAGAAATGCCATCAATGTGTGTAAATTTGGGGCAAATTGGGGAATATTGAAAATTTTCTAAAAATGTTGACCCGGGTCATCGATTTTTGAAACTGGAGAAAACTTGAAAAGCCCATATCTGTGACAAGGAAGGAGATAGAGAGCTACAATTTCAGACGCAGCATCCAGGCAGAAATGCCATCAATGTGTGTAAATTTGGGGCAAATTGGGGAATGTTGAAAATTTTGGAAAAAAGTTGACCCCCGGGTCATCGATTTTTGAAACTGGAGAAAACTTGAAAAGCCCATATCTGTGACAAGGAAGGAGATAGAGAGCTACAATTTCAGACGCAGCATCCAGGCAGAAATGCCATCAATGTGTGTAAATTTGGGGCAAATTGGGGAATATTGAAAATTTTGGAAAAAAGTTGACCCCCGGGTCATCGATTTTTGAAACTGGAGAAAACTTTAAAAGCCCATATCTGTGACAAGGAAGGAGATAGAGAGCTCAAATTTCAGACGCAGCATCCAGGCAGAAATGCCATCAATGTGTGTAAATTTGGGGCAAATTGGGGAATATTGAAAATTTTCTAAAAATGTTGACCCGGGTCATCGATTTTTGAAACTGGAGAAAACTTTAAAAGCCCATATCTGTGACAAGGAAGGAGATAGAGAGCTCAAATTTCAGACGCAGCATCCAGGCAGAAATGCCATCAATGTGTGTAAATTTGGGGCAAATTGAGGAATATTGAAAATTTGGGCAAAATGTTGAACCGCGGGTCATCGATTTTTGAAACTGGAGAAAACTTGAAAAGCCCATATCTGTGACAAGGAAGGAGATAGAGAGCTACAATTTCAGACGCAGCATCCAGGCAGAAATGCCATCAATGTGTGTAAATTTGGGGCAAATTGGGGAATATTGAAAATTTTCTAAAAATGTTGACCCGGGTCATCGATTTTTGAAGCTGGAGAAAACTTGAAAAGCCCATATCTGTGACAAGGAAGGAGATAGAGAGCTACAATTTCAGACGCAGCATCCAGGCAGAAATGCCATCAATGTGTGTAAATTTGGGGCAAATTGGGGAATGTTGAAAATTTGGGAAAAAAGTTGACCCCCGGGTCATCGATTTTTGAAACTGGAGAAAACTTGAAAAGCCCATATCTGTGACAAGGAAGGAGATAGAGAGCTACAATTTCAGACGCAGCATCCAGGCAGAAATGCCATCAATGTGTGTAATTTTGGGGCAAATTGGGGAATATTGAAAATTTTTCTAAAAATGTTGACCCGCGGGTTATCGATTCTTGAAACTAGAGAAAACTTGAACAGCCCATATCTGTGACAAGGAAGGAGATAGAGAGCTCAAATTTCAGACGCAGCATCCAGGCAGAAATGCCATCAATGTGTGTAAATTTGGGGCAAATTGGGGAATATTGAAAATTTGGGAAAAAAGTTGACCCCCGGGTCATCGATTTTTGAAACTGGAGAAAACTTGAAAACCCCATATCTGTGACAAGGAAGGAGATAGAGAGCTACAATTTCAGACGCAGCATCCAGGCAGAAATGCCATCAATGTGTGTAAATTTGGGGCAAATTGGGGAATATTGAAAATTTTCTAAAAATGTTGACCCGGGTCATCGATTTTTGAAACTGGAGAAAACTTGAAAAGCCCATATCTGTGACAAGGAAGGAGATAGAGAGCTACAATTTCAGACGCAGCATCCAGGCAGAAATGCCATCAATGTGTGTAAATTTGGGGCAAATTGGGGAATATTGAAAATTTTCTAAAAATGTTGACCCGGGTCATCGATTTTTGAAACTGGAGAAAACTTGAAAAGCCCATATCTGTGACAAGGAAGGAGATAGAGAGCTACAATTTCAGACGCAGCATCCAGGCAGAAATGCCATCAATGTGTGTAAATTTGGGGCAAATTGGGGAATGTTGAAAATTTTGGAAAAAAGTTGACCCCCGGGTCATCGATTTTTGAAACTGGAGAAAACTTGAAAAGCCCATATCTGTGACAAGGAAGGAGATAGAGAGCTACAATTTCAGACGCAGCATCCAGGCAGAAATGCCATCAATGTGTGTAAATTTGGGGCAAATTGGGGAATATTGAAAATTTTGGAAAAAAGTTGACCCCCGGGTCATCGATTTTTGAAACTGGAGAAAACTTTAAAAGCCCATATCTGTGACAAGGAAGGAGATAGAGAGCTCAAATTTCAGACGCAGCATCCAGGCAGAAATGCCATCAATGTGTGTAAATTTGGGGCAAATTGGAGAATATTCAAAATTTTCTAAAAATGTTGACCCGGGTCATCGATTTTTGAAACTGGAGAAAACTTGAAAAGCCCATATCTGTGACAAGGAAGGAGATAGAGAGCTACAATTTCAGACGCAGCATCCAGGCAGAAATGCCATCAATGTGTGTAAATTTGGGGCAAATTGAGGAATATTGAAAATTTGGGCAAAATGTTGAACCGCGGGTCATCGATTTTTGAAACTGGAGAAAACTTGAAAAGCCCATATCTGTGACAAGGAAGGAGATAGAGAGCTACAATTTCAGACGCAGCATCCAGGCAGAAATGCCATCAATGTGTGTAAATTTGGGGCAAATTGGGGAATATTGAAAATTTTGGAAAAAAGTTGACCCCCGGGTCATCGATTTTTGAAACTGGAGAAAACTTGAAAAGCCCATATCTGTGACAAGGAAGGAGATAGAGAGCTACAATTTCAGACGCAGCATCCAGGCAGAAATGCCATCAATGTGTGTAAATTTGGGGCAAATTGGGGAATATTGAAAATTTTCTAAAAATGTTGACCCGGGTCATCGATTTTTGAAGCTGGAGAAAACTTGAAAAGCCCATATCTGTGACAAGGAAGGAGATAGAGAGCTACAATTTCAGACGCAGCATCCAGGCAGAAATGCCATCAATGTGTGTAAATTTGGGGCAAATTGGGGAATGTTGAAAATTTGGGAAAAAAGTTGACCCCCGGGTCATCGATTTTTGAAACTGGAGAAAACTTGAAAAGCCCATATCTGTGACAAGGAAGGAGATAGAGAGCTACAATTTCAGACGCAGCATCCAGGCAGAAATGCCATCAATGTGTGTAATTTTGGGGCAAATTGGGGAATATTGAAAATTTTTCTAAAAATGTTGACCCGCGGGTTATCGATTCTTGAAACTAGAGAAAACTTGAACAGCCCATATCTGTGACAAGGAAGGAGATAGAGAGCTCAAATTTCAGACGCAGCATCCAGGCAGAAATGCCATCAATGTGTGTAAATTTGGGGCAAATTGGGGAATATTGAAAATTTGGGAAAAAAGTTGACCCCCGGGTCATCGATTTTTGAAACTGGAGAAAACTTTAAAAGCCCATATCTGTGACAAGGAAGGAGATAGAGAGCTACAATTTCAGACGCAGCATCCAGGCATAAATGCCATCAATGTGTATAAATTTGGGGCAAATTGGGGAATATTGAAAATTTTCTAAAAATGTTGACCCGCGGGTCATCGATTCTTGAAATTAGAGAAAACTTGAAAAGCCCATATCTGTGACAAGGAAGGAGATAGAGAGCTACAATTTCAGACGCAGCATCCAGGCAGAAATGCCATCAATGTGTGTAAATTTGGGGCAAATTGGGGAATATTGAAAATTTGGGAAAAAAGTTGACCCCCGGGTCATCGATTTTTGAAACTGGCGAAAACTTGAAAAGCCCATATCTTGGATAAGGAAGGAGTGAGAGAGCTCACATTTCAGACACAGCATCCAGGCTGCAATGGGATGAATTTGTGTTATTTCGGGGCAAATTGGGGAATATTGAATTTTTGGTGAAAATGTTGACCCCGCGGTCAACGTGTTTTTTCAACTGGAGAAAACTTGAAACGCCCATATCTTGGATAAGGAAGGAGTTAGAGTGTTAAAATTTTTAGACGCAGCATCCAGGCTGCAATGGCTTCAATTTGTGTTATTTCGGGGCAAATTGGGGAATATTGAATTTTTGGTGAAAATGTTGACCCCGCGGTCAATGTTTTTTTCAGCTGAGGAGAACTTGAAACGCCCATATCTTGGGCAAGGAAGGAGTTAGAGTGTTAAAATTTTTAGACGCAGCATCCAGGCTGCAATGGCTTCAATTTGTGTTATTTCGGGGCAAATTGGGGAATATTGAATTTTTGGTGAAAATGTTGACCCCGCGGTCAATGTTTTTTTCAGCTGAGGAGAACTTGAAACGCCCATATCTTGGGCAAGGAAGGAGTTAGAGAACTCACATTTCAGACACAGCATCCAGGCTGCAATGGCTTCAATTTGGGTTATTTCGGGGCAAATTGGGGAATATTGAATTTTTGGTGAAAATGTTGACCCCGCGGTCAACGTGTTTTTTCAACTCGAGAAAACTTGAAACGCCCATATCTTGGATAAGGAAGGAGTGAGAGAGCTCACATTTCAGACACAGCATCCAGGCTGCAATGGCTTCAATTTGTGTTATTTCGGGGCAAATTGGGGAATATTGAATTTTTTGTGAAAATGTTGACCCCGCGGTCAATGTTTTTTTCAGCTGAGGAGAACTTGAAACGCCCATATCTTGGACAAGGAAGGAGTTAGAGAACTCACATTTCAGACACAGCATCCAGGCTGCAATGGCTTCAATTTGTGTTATTTTGGGGCAAATTGGGGAATATTGATTTTTTTGTGAAAAAGTTGACCCCGCGGTCAATGTTTTTTTCAGCTGAGGAGAACTTGAAACGCCCATATCTTGGATAAGGAAGGAGTGAGAGAGCTCACATTTCAGACACAGCATCCAGGCTGCATTGGCTTCAATTTGTGTTATTTTGGGGCAAATTGGGGAATATTGATTTTTTGGTGAAAAATTTGACCCCGCGGTCAATGTTTTTTTCAGCTGAGGAGATAACTTGAAACGCCCATATCTTGGGCATGGAAGGAGTGAGAGAGCTTAAATTTCAGACACAGCATCCAGGCTGCAATGGCTTCAATTTGTGTTATTTTTGGGCAAATTGGGGAATATTGATTTTTTTGTGAAAAAGTTGACCCCGCGGTCAATGTTTTTTTCAGCTGAGGAGATAACTTGAAACGCCCATATCTTGGGCATGGAAGGAGTGAGAGAGCTTAAATTTCAGACACAGCATCCAGGCTGCAATGGCTTCAATTTGTGTTATTTTTGGGCAAATTGGGGAATATTGATTTTTTTGTGAAAAAGTTGACCCCGCGGTCAATGTTTTTTTCAGCTGAGGAGAACTTGAAACGCCCATATCTTGGGCAAGGAAGGAGTTAAAGAACTCACATTTCAGACACAGCATCCAGGCTGCATTGGCTTCAATTTGTGTTATCTCGGGGCAAATTGGGGAATATTGATTTTTTGGTCAAAAAGTTGACCCCGCGGTCAATGTATTTTTCAGCTGAGGAGATAACTTGAAACGCCCATATCTTGGGCATGGAAGGAGTGAGAGAGCTTAAATTTCAGACACAGCATCCAGGCTGCAATGGCTTCAATTTGTGTTATTTTTGGGCAAATTGGGGAATATTGATTTTTTTGTGAAAAAGTTGACCCCGCGGTCAATGTTTTTTTCAGCTGAGGAGATAACTTGAAACGCCCATATCTTGGGCATGGAAGGAGTGAGAGAGCTTAAATTTCAGACACAGCATCCAGGCTGCAATGGCTTCAATTTGTGTTATTTCGGGGCAAATTGGGGAATATTGAATTTTTGGTGAAAAAGTTGACCTCGCGGTCAATGTTTTTTTCAGCTGAGGAGATAACTTGAAACGCCCATATCTTGGGCAAGGAAGGAGTTAGAGTGTTAACATTTTTAGACGCAGCATCCAGGCTGCAATGGCTTCAATTTGTGTTATTTTGGGGCAAATTGGGGAATATTGAATTTTTGGTGAAAATGTTTTACCCCGCGGTCAACGTTTTTTTTCAACTGGAGAAAACTTGAAACGCCCATATCTTGGATAAGGAAGGAGTGAGAGAGCTCACATTTCAGACACAGCATCCAGGCTGCAATGGCTTCAATTTGTGTTATTTTGGGGCAAATTGGGGAATATTGAATTTTTGGTGAAAAAGTTGACCTCGCGGTCAATGTTTTTTTCAGCTGAGGAGAACTTGAAACGCCCGTATCTTGGGCAAGGAAGGAGTTAGAGAACTCACATTTCAGACACAGCATCCAGGCTGCAATGGCTTCAATTTGTGTTATTTCGGGGCAAATTGGGGAATATTGAATTTTTGGTGAAAAAGTTGACCTCGCGGTCAATGTTTTTTTCAGCTGAGGAGAACTTGAAACGCCCATATCTTGGATAAGGAAGGAGTGAGAGAGCTCACATTTCAGACACAGCATCCAGGCTGCAATGCCTTCAATTTGTGTTATTTTGGGGCAAATTGGGGAATATTGAATTTTTGGTGAAAAAGTTGACCTCGCGGTCAATGTTTTTTTCAACTGGAGAAAACTTGAAACGCCCATATCTTGGATAAGGAAGGAGTGAGAGAGCTCACATTTCAGACACAGCATCCAGGCTGCAATGGCTTCAATTTGTGTTATTTTGGGGCAAATTGGGGAATATTGAATTTTTGGTGAAAATGTTGACCCCGCGGTCAATGTTTTTTTCAGCTGAGGAGAACTTGAAACGCCCATATCTTGGATAAGGAAGGAGTGAGAGAGCTCACATTTCAGACACAGCATCCAGGCTGCAATGCCTTCAATTTGTGTTATTTTGGGGCAAATTGGGGAATATTGAATTTTTGGTGAAAAAGTTGACCTCGCGGTCAATGTTTTTTTCAACTGGAGAAAACTTGAAACGCCCATATCTTGGATAAGGAAGGAGTGAGAGAGCTCACATTTCAGACACAGCATCCAGGCTGCAATGGCTTCAATTTGTGTTATTTTGGGGCAAATTGGGGAATATTGAATTTTTGGTGAAAATGTTGACCCCGCGGTCAATGTTTTTTTCAGCTGAGGAGAACTTGAAACGCCCATATCTTGGGCAAGGAAGGAGTTAGAGTGTTAAAATTTTTAGACGCAGCATCCAGGCTGCAATGGCTTCAATTTGTGTTATTTCGGGGCAAATTGGGGAATATTGAATTTTTGGTGAAAATGTTGACCCCGCGGTCAATGTTTTTTTCAGCTGAGGAGAACTTGAAACGCCCATATCTTGGGCAAGGAAGGAGTTAGAGTGTTAAAATTTTTAGACGCAGCATCCAGGCTGCAATGGCTTCAATTTGTGTTATTTCGGGGCAAATTGGGGAATATTGAATTTTTGGTGAAAATGTTGACCCCGCGGTCAATGTTTTTTTCAGCTGAGGAGAACTTGAAATGCCATTATCTTGGATAAGGAAGGAGTGAGAGAGCTCACATTTCAGACACAGCATCCAGGCTGCAATGGCTTCAATTTGTGTTATTTCGGGGTAAATTGGGGAATATTGAATTTTTGGTGAAAATGTTGACCCCGCGGTCAATGTTTTTTTCAGCTGAGGAGAACTTGAAACGCACATATCTTGGATAAGGAAGGAGTGAGAGAGCTCACATTTCAGACACAGCATCCAGGCTGCATTGGCTTCAATTTGTGTTATTTTGGGGCAAATTGGGGAATATTGAATTTTTGGTGAAAATGTTGACCCCGCGGTCAATGTTTTTTTCAGCTGAGGAGAACTTGAAACGCCCATATCTTGGGCAAGGAAGGAGTTAGAGAACTCACATTTCAGACACAGCATCCAGGCTGCAATGGCTTCAATTTGTATTATTTCGGGGCAAATTGGGGAATATTGAATTTTTGGTGAAAATGTTGACCCCGCGGTCAACGTGTTTTTTCAACTGGAGAAAACTTGAAACGCCCATATCTTGGATAAGGAAGGAGTGAGAGAGCTCACATTTCAGACACAGCATCCAGGCTGCAATGGCTTCAATTTGTGTTATTTCGGGGCAAATTGGGGAATATTGAATTTTTTGTGAAAATGTTGACCCCGCGGTCAATGTTTTTTTCAGCTGAGGAGAACTTGAAACGCCCATATCTTGGACAAGGAAGGAGTTAGAGAACTCACATTTCAGACACAGCATCCAGGCTGCAATGGCTTCAATTTGTGGTTTTTTCGGGCAAATTGGGGAATATTGATTTTTTTGTGAAAAAGTTGACCCCGCGGTCAATGTTTTTTTCAGCTGAGGAGAACTTGAAACGCCCATATCTTGGATAAGGAAGGAGTGAGAGAGCTCACATTTCAGACACAGCATCCAGGCTGCATTGGCTTCAATTTGTGTTATTTTGGGGCAAATTGGGGAATATTGATTTTTTGGTGAAAAATTTGACCCCGCGGTCAATGTTTTTTTCAGCTGAGGAGATAACTTGAAACGCCCATATCTTGGGCATGGAAGGAGTGAGAGAGCTTAAATTTCAGACACAGCATCCAGGCTGCAATGGCTTCAATTTGTGTTATTTTTGGGCAAATTGGGGAATATTGATTTTTTTGTGAAAAAGTTGACCCCGCGGTCAATGTTTTTTTCAGCTGAGGAGAACTTGAAACGCCCATATCTTGGGCAAGGAAGGAGTTAAAGAACTCACATTTCAGACACAGCATCCAGGCTGCATTGGCTTCAATTTGTGTTATCTCGGGGCAAATTGGGGAATATTGATTTTTTGGTCAAAAAGTTGACCCCGCGGTCAATGTATTTTTCAGCTGAGGAGATAACTTGAAACGCCCATATCTTGGGCATGGAAGGAGTGAGAGAGCTTAAATTTCAGACACAGCATCCAGGCTGCAATGGCTTCAATTTGTGTTATTTTTGGGCAAATTGGGGAATATTGATTTTTTTGTGAAAAAGTTGACCCCGCGGTCAATGTTTTTTTCAGCTGAGGAGATAACTTGAAACGCCCATATCTTGGGCATGGAAGGAGTGAGAGAGCTTAAATTTCAGACACAGCATCCAGGCTGCAATGGCTTCAATTTGTGTTATTTCGGGGCAAATTGGGGAATATTGAATTTTTGGTGAAAAAGTTGACCTCGCGGTCAATGTTTTTTTCAGCTGAGGAGATAACTTGAAACGCCCATATCTTGGGCAAGGAAGGAGTTAGAGTGTTAACATTTTTAGACGCAGCATCCAGGCTGCAATGGCTTCAATTTGTGTTATTTTGGGGCAAATTGGGGAATATTGAATTTTTGGTGAAAATGTTGACCCCGCGGTCAACGTTTTTTTTCAACTGGAGAAAACTTGAAACGCCCATATCTTGGATAAGGAAGGAGTGAGAGAGCTCACATTTCAGACACAGCATCCAGGCTGCAATGGCTTCAATTTGTGTTATTTTGGGGCAAATTGGGGAATATTGAATTTTTGGTGAAAAAGTTGACCTCGCGGTCAATGTTTTTTTCAGCTGAGGAGAACTTGAAACGCCCGTATCTTGGGCAAGGAAGGAGTTAGAGAACTCACATTTCAGACACAGCATCCAGGCTGCAATGGCTTCAATTTGTGTTATTTCGGGGCAAATTGGGGAATATTGAATTTTTGGTGAAAAAGTTGACCTCGCGGTCAATGTTTTTTTCAGCTGAGGAGAACTTGAAACGCCCATATCTTGGATAAGGAAGGAGTGAGAGAGCTCACATTTCAGACACAGCATCCAGGCTGCAATGCCTTCAATTTGTGTTATTTTGGGGCAAATTGGGGAATATTGAATTTTTGGTGAAAAAGTTGACCTCGCGGTCAATGTTTTTTTCAACTGGAGAAAACTTGAAACGCCCATATCTTGGATAAGGAAGGAGTGAGAGAGCTCACATTTCAGACACAGCATCCAGGCTGCAATGGCTTCAATTTGTGTTATTTTGGGGCAAATTGGGGAATATTGAATTTTTGGTGAAAATGTTGACCCCGCGGTCAATGTTTTTTTCAGCTGAGGAGAACTTGAAACGCCCATATCTTGGGCAAGGAAGGAGTTAGAGTGTTAAAATTTTTAGACGCAGCATCCAGGCTGCAATGGCTTCAATTTGTGTTATTTCGGGGCAAATTGGGGAATATTGAATTTTTGGTGAAAATGTTGACCCCGCGGTCAATGTTTTTTTCAGCTGAGGAGAACTTGAAACGCCCATATCTTGGGCAAGGAAGGAGTTAGAGTGTTAAAATTTTTAGACGCAGCATCCAGGCTGCAATGGCTTCAATTTGTGTTATTTCGGGGCAAATTGGGGAATATTGAATTTTTGGTGAAAATGTTGACCCCGCGGTCAATGTTTTTTTCAGCTGAGGAGAACTTGAAATGCCATTATCTTGGATAAGGAAGGAGTGAGAGAGCTCACATTTCAGACACAGCATCCAGGCTGCAATGGCTTCAATTTGTGTTATTTCGGGGTAAATTGGGGAATATTGAATTTTTGGTGAAAATGTTGACCCCGCGGTCAATGTTTTTTTCAGCTGAGGAGAACTTGAAACGCACATATCTTGGATAAGGAAGGAGTGAGAGAGCTCACATTTCAGACACAGCATCCAGGCTGCATTGGCTTCAATTTGTGTTATTTTGGGGCAAATTGGGGAATATTGAATTTTTGGTGAAAATGTTGACCCCGCGGTCAATGTTTTTTTCAGCTGAGGAGAACTTGAAACGCCCATATCTTGGGCAAGGAAGGAGTTAGAGAACTCACATTTCAGACACAGCATCCAGGCTGCAATGGCTTCAATTTGTATTATTTCGGGGCAAATTGGGGAATATTGAATTTTTGGTGAAAATGTTGACCCCGCGGTCAACGTGTTTTTTCAACTGGAGAAAACTTGAAACGCCCATATCTTGGATAAGGAAGGAGTGAGAGAGCTCACATTTCAGACACAGCATCCAGGCTGCAATGGCTTCAATTTGTGTTATTTCGGGGCAAATTGGGGAATATTGAATTTTTTGTGAAAATGTTGACCCCGCGGTCAATGTTTTTTTCAGCTGAGGAGAACTTGAAACGCCCATATCTTGGACAAGGAAGGAGTTAGAGAACTCACATTTCAGACACAGCATCCAGGCTGCAATGGCTTCAATTTGTGTTATTTTGGGGCAAATTGGGGAATATTGAATTTTTGGTGAAAATGTTGACCCCGCGGTCAATGTTTTTTTCAGCTGAGGAGAACTTGAAACGCCCATATCTTGGATAAGGAAGGAGTGAGAGAGCTCACATTTCAGACACAGCATCCGGGCTGCAATGGCTTCAATTTGTGTTATTTTGGGGCAAATTGGGGAATATTGAATTTTTGGTGAAAAAGTTGACCCCGCGGTCAATGTTTTTTTCAGCTGAGGAGAACTTGAAATGCCCATATCTTGGATAAGGAAGGAGTGAGAGAGCTCACATTTCAGACACAGCATCCAGGCTGCAATGGCTTCAATTTGTGTTATTTTGGGGCAAATTGGGGAATATTGAATTTTTGGTGAAAAAGTTGACCCCGCGGTCAATGTTTTTTTCAGCTGAGGAGATAACTTGAAACACCCATATCTTGGGCAAGGAAGGAGTTAGAGTGTTCAAATTTTTAGACGCAGCATCCAGGCTGCAATGGCTTCAATTTGTGTTATTTCGGGGCAAATTGGGGAATATTGAATTTTTTGTGAAAATGTTGACCCCGCGGTCAATGTTTTTTTCAGCTGAGGAGAACTTGAAATGCCCATATCTTGGATAAGGAAGGAGTGAGAGAGCTCACATTTCAGACACAGCATCCGGGCTGCAATGGCTTCAATTTGTGTTATTTTGGGGCAAATTGGGGAATATTGATTTTTTGGTGAAAAAGTTGACCCCGCGGTCAATGTTTTTTTCAGCTGAGGAGATAACTTGAAACGCCCATATCTTGGGCATGGAAGGAGTGAGAGAGCTTAAATTTCAGACACAGCATCCAGGCTGCAATGGCTTCAATTTGTGTTATTTTGGGGCAAATTGGGGAATATTGATTTTTTTGTGTAAAAGTTGACCCCGCGGTCAATGTTTTTTTCAGCTGAGGAGAACTTGAAACGCCCATATCTTGGATAAGGAAGGATTGAGAGAGCTCACATTTCAGACACAGCATCCAGGCTGCAATGGGATGAATTTGTGTTATTTCGGGGGAAATTGGGGAATATTGAATTTTTGGTGAAAAAGTTGACCCCGCGGTCAATGTTTTTTTCAGCTGAGGAGATAACTTGAAACGCCCGTATCTTGGGCAAGGAAGGAGTGAGAGAGCTCACATTTCAGACACAGCATCCAGGCTGCAATGGCTTCAATTTGTGTTATTTCGGGGCAAATTGGGGAATATTGAATTTTTGGTGAAAAAGTTGACCCCGCGGTCAATGTTTTTTTCAGCTGAGGAGAACTTGAAACGCCCATATCTTGGGCAAGGAAGGAGTTAGAGTGTTAAAATTTTTAGACGCAGCATCCAGGCTGCAATGGCTTCAATTTGTGTTATTTCGGGGCAAATTGGGGAATATAGAATTTTAGGTGAAAATGTTAACCCCGCGGTCAATGTTTTGTTCAGCTGAGGAGAACTTGAAATGCCCATATCTTGGATAAGGAAGGAGTGAGAGAGCTCACATTTCAGACACAGCATCCAGGCTGCAATGGCTTCAATTTGTGTTATTTTGGGGCAAATTGGGGAATATTGAATTTTTGGTGAAAAAGTTGACCCCGCGGTCAATGTTTTTTTCAGCTGAGGAGATAACTTGAAACGCCCGTATCTTGGATGAGGAAGGAGTGAGAGAGCTCACATTTCAGACACAGCATCCAGGCTGCAATGGCTTCAATTTGTGTTATTTTGGGGCAAATTGGGGAATATTGATTTTTTGGCGAAAAAAATCAATGTTTTTTTTAGCTGAGGAGATAACTTGAAACGCACATATCTTGGATAAGGAAGGAGTGAGAGAGCTCACATTTCAGACACAGCATCCAGGCTGCAATGGCTTCAATTTGTGTTATTTTGGGGCAAATTGGGGAATATTGATTTTTTGGTGAAAAAGTTGACCCCGCGGTCAATGTTTTTTTCAGCTGAGGAGAACTTGAAACGCCCATATCTTGGATAAGGAAGGAGTGAGAGAGCTCACATTTCAGACGCAGCATCCAGGCTGCAATGGCTTCAATTTGTGTTATTTTGGGGCAAATTGGGGAATATTGAATTTTTGGTGAAAATGTTGATCCGCGGTCAATGTTTTTTTCAGCTGAGGAGAACTTGAAACGCCCATATCTTGTTTAAGGAAGGAGTGAGAGAGCTCACATTTCAGACACAGCATCCAGGCTGCAATGGCTTCAATTTGTGTTATTTTGGGGCAAATTGGGGAATATTGATTTTTTGGTGAAAAAGTTGACCCCGCGGTCAATGTTTTTTTCAGCTGAGGAGAACTTGAAACGCCCATATCTTGGATAAGGAAGGAGTGAGAGAGCTCACATTTCAGACACAGCATCCAGGCTGCAATGGGATGAATTTGTGTTATTTCGGGACAAATTGGGGAATATTGAATTTTTGGTGAAAAAGTTGACCCCGCGGTCAATGTTTTTTTTTCAGCTGAGGAGATTACTTGAAACGCCCATATCTTGGGCAAGGAAGGAGTGAGAAAGCTCACATTTCAGACACAGCATCCAGGCTGCAATGGCTTCAATTTGTGTTATTTCGGGGCAAATTGGGGAATATTGAATTTTTGGTGAAACTGTTGATCCCGCGGTCAATGTTTTTTTCAGCTGAGGAGAAAACTTGAAACGCCCATATCTTGGGCAAGGAAGGAGTTAGAGTGTTAAAATTGTTAGACGCAGCATCCAGGCTGCAATGGCTTCAATTTGTGTTATTTCGGGGCAAATTGGGGAATATTGAATTTTTGGTGAAAATGTTGACCCCGCGGTCAACGTGTTTTTTCAACTGGAGAAAACTTGAAACGCCCATATCTTGGATAAGGAAGGAGTGAGAGAGCTCACATTTCAGACACAGCATCCAGGCTGCAATGGCTTCAATTTGTGTTATTTCGGGGCAAATTGGGGAATATTGAATTTTTTGTGAAAATGTTGACCCCGCGGTCAATGTTTTTTTCAGCTGAGGAGAACTTGAAACGCCCATATCTTGGATAAGGAAGGAGTGAGAGAGCTCACATTTCAGACACAGCATCCAAGCTGCAATGCCTTCAATTTGTGTTATTTTGGGGCAAATTGGGGAATATTGAATTTTTGGTGAAAAAGTTGACCTCGCGGTCAATGTTTTTTTCAGCTGAGGAGATAACTTGAAACGCCCATATCTTGGGCAAGGAAGGAGTGAGAAAGCTCACATTTCAGACACAGCATCCAGGCTGCAATAACTTCAATTTGTGTTATTTTGGGGCAAATTGGGGAATATTGAATTTTTGGTGAAAATGTTGACCCCGCGGTTAACGTGTTTTTTCAACTGGAGAAAAGTTGAAACGCCCATATCTTGGATAAGGAAGGAGTGAGAGAGCTCACATTTCAGACACAGCATCCAGGCTGCAATGGCTTCAATTTGTGTTATTTCGGGGCAAATTGGGGAATATTGAATTTTTGGTGAAAATGTTGACCCCGCGGTTAACGTGTTTTTTCAACTGGAGAAAAGTTGAAACGCCCATATCTTGGATAAGGAAGGAGTGAGAGAGCTCACATTTCAGACACAGCATCCAGGCTGCAATAACTTCAATTTGTGTTATTTTGGGGCAAATTGGGGAATATTGAATTTTTGGTGAAAAAGTTGACCCCGCGGTCAATGTTTTTTTCAACTGAGGAGAACTTGAAACGCCCATATCTTGGGCAAGGAAGGAGTTAGAGTGTTAAAATTTTTAGACGCAGCATCCAGGCTGCAATGGCTTCAATTTGTGTTATTTCGGGGCAAATTGGGGAATATTGAATTTTTGGTGAAAAAGTTGACCCCACGGTCAATGTTTTTTTCAACTGAGGAGAACTTGAAACGCCCATATCTTGGGCAAGGAAGGAGTTAGAGTGTTAAAATTTTGAGACGCAGCATCCAGGCTGCAATGGCTTCAATTTGTGTTATTTTGGGGCAAATTGGGGAATATTGAATTTTTGGTGAAAATGTTGACCCCGCGGTCAATGTTTTTTTCAGCTGAGGAGAACTTGAAACGCCCATATCTTGGGCAAGGAAGGAGTTAGAGTGTTAAAATTTTTAGACGCAGCATCCAGGCTGCAATGGCTTCAATTTGGGTTATTTCGGGGCAAATTGGGGAATATTGAATTTTTGGTGAAAATGTTGACCCCACGGTCAATGTTTTTTTCAGCTGAGGAGAACTTGAAACGCCCATATCTTGGGCAAGGAAGGAGTTAGAGTGTTAAAATTTTTAGACGCAGCATCCAGGCTGCAATGGCTTCAATTTGTGTTATTTCGGGGCAAATTGGGGAAAATTGAATTTTTGGTGAAAATGTTGACCCCGCGGTCAACGTGTTTTCTCAACTGGAGAAAACTTGAAACGCCCATATCTTGGATAAGGAAGGAGTGAGAGAGCTCACATTTCAGACACAGCATCCAGGCTGCAATGGCTTCAATTTGTGTTATTTCGGGGCAAATTGGGGAATATTGAATTTTTGGTGAAAAAGTTGACCCCGCGGTCAATGTTTTTTTCAGCTGAGGAGATAACTTGAAACGCCCATATCTTGGGCATGGAAGGAGTGAGAGAGCTTGAGAGAGCTTACATTTCAGACACAGCATCCAGGCTGCAATGGCTTCAATTTGTTTTATTTTGGGGCAAATTGGGGAATATTGATTTTTTGGTGAAAAAGTTGACCCCGCGGTCAATGTTTTTTTCAGCTGAGGAGAACTTGAAACGCCCATATCTTGGATAAGGAAGGAGTTAGAGTGTTAAAATTTTTAGATGCAGCATCCAGGCTGCAATGGCTTCAATTTGTGTTATTTTGGGGCAAATTGGGGAATATTGAATTTTTGGTGAAAAAGTTGACCCCGCGGTCAATGTTTTTTTCAGCTGAGGAGATAACTTGAAACGCCCGTATCTTGGGCAAGGAAGGAGTGAGAGAGCTCACATTTCAGACACAGCATCCAGGCTGCAATGGCTTCAATTTGTGTTATTTTGGGGCAAATTGGGGAATATTGAATTTTTGGTGAAAAAGTTGACCCCGCGGTCAATGTTTTTTTCAGCTGAGGAGATAACTTGAAACGCCCATATCTTGGGCAAGGAAGGAGTTAGAGAGCTCACATTTCAGACACAGCATCCAGGCTGCAATGGCTTCAATTTGTGTTATTTTGGGGCAAATTGGGGAATATTGAATTTTTGGTGAAAAAGTTGACCCCGCGGTCAATGTTTTTTTCAGCTGAGGAGAACTTGAAATGCCCATATCTTGGATAAGGAAGGAGTGAGAGAGCTCACATTTCAGACACAGCATCCAGGCTGCAATGGCTTCAATTTGTGTTATTTCGGGGCAAATTGGGGAATATTGAATTTTTGGTGAAAATGTTGACCCCGCGGCCAATGTTTTTTTCAGCTGAGGAGATAACTTGAAACGCCCATATCTTGGGCAAGGAAGGAGTGAGAGAGCTCACATTTCAGACACAGCATCCAGGCTGCAATGGCTTCAATTTGTGTTATTTCGGGGCAAATTGGGGAATATTGAATTTTTGGTGAAAATGTTGACCCCGCAGTCAATGTTTTTTTCAGCTGAGGAGAACTTGAAATGCCCATATCTTGGATAAGGAAGGAGTGAGAGAGCTCACATTTCAGACACAGCATCCAGGCTGCAATGGCTTCAATTTGTGTTATTTCGGGGCAAATTGGGGAATATTGAATTTTTTGTGAAAATGTTGACCCCGCGGTCAATGTTTTTTTCAGCTGAGGAGAACTTGAAACGCCCATATCTTGGGCAAGGAAGGAGTTAGAGTTTTAAAATTTTTAGACGCAGCATCCAGGCTGCAATGGCTTCAATTTGTGTTATTTTGGGGCAAATTGGGGAATATTGAATTTTTGGTGAAAAAGTTGACCCCGCGGTCAATGTTTTTTTCAGCTGAGGAGATAACTTGAAACGCCCATATCTTTGGCAAGGAAGGAGTTAGAGAGCTCACATTTCAGACACAGCATCCAGGCTGCAATGGCTTCAATTTGTGTTATTTCGGGGCAAATTGGGGAATATTGAATTTTTGGTGAAAATGTTGACCCCGCGGTCAATGTTTTTTTCAGCTGAGGAGAACTTGAAACGCCCATATCTTGGATAAGGAAGGAGTGAGAGAGCTCACATTTCAGACACAGCATCCAGGCTGCAATGGCTTCAATTTGTGTTATTTTGGGGCAAATTGGGGAATATTGAATTTTTGGTGAAAAAGTTGACCCCGCGGTCAATGTTTTTTTCAGCTGAGGAGAACTTGAAACGCCCATATCTTGGATAAGGAAGGAGTGAGAGAGCTCACATTTCAGACACAGCATCCAGGCTGCAATGGCTTCAATTTGTGTTATTTTGGGGCAAATTGGGGAATATTGAATTTTTGGTGAAAATGTTGACCCCGCGGTCAATGTTTTTTTCAGCTGAGGAGAACTTGAAATGCCCATATCTTGGATAAGGAAGGAGTGAGAGAGCTCACATTTCAGACACAGCACCCAGGCTGCAATGGCTTCAATTTGTGTTATTTCGGGGCAAATTGGGGAATATTGAATTTTTGGTGAAAATGTTGACCCCGCGGTCAATGTTTTTTTCAGCTGTGGAGATAACTTGAAACGCCCATATCTTGGGCAAGGAAGGAGTTAGAGTGTTAAAATTTTTAGATGCAGCATCCAGGCTGCAATGGCTTCAATTTGTGTTATTTTGGGGCAAATTGGGGAATATTGAATTTTTGGTGAAAATGTTGACCCCGCGGTCAATGTTTTTTTCAGCTGAGGAGATAACTTGAAACGCCCATATCTTGGGCAAGGAAGGAGTTAGAGTGTTAAAATTTTTAGATGCAGCATCCAGGCTGCAATGGCTTCAATTTGTGTTATTTCGGGGCAAATTGGGGAATATTGAATTTTTGGTGAAAATGTTGACCCCCGCGGTCAACGTGTTTTTTCAACTGGAGAAAACTTGAAACGCCCATATCTTGGATAAGGAAGGAGTGAGAGAGCTCACATTTCAGACACAGCATCCAGGCTGCAATGGCTTCAATTTGTGTTATTTCGGGGCAAATTGGGGAATATTGAATTTTTGGTGAAAATGTTGACCCCGCAGTCAATGTTTTTTTCAGCTGAGGAGAACTTGAAATGCCCATATCTTGGATAAGGAAGGAGTGAGAGAGCTCACATTTCAGACACAGCATCCAGGCTGCAATGGCTTCAATTTGTGTTATTTCGGGGCAAATTGGGGAATATTGAATTTTTTGTGAAAATGTTGACCCCGCGGTCAATGTTTTTTTCAGCTGAGGAGAACTTGAAACGCCCATATCTTGGATAAGGAAGGAGTGAGAGAGCTCACATTTCAGACACAGCATCCAGGCTGCAATGGCTTCAATTTGTGTTATTTCGGGGCAAATTGGGGAATATTGAATTTTTGGTGAAAATGTTGACCCCGCGGTCAACGTATTTTTTCAACTGGAGAAAACTTGAAACGCCCATATCTTGGATAAGGAAGGAGTGAGAGAGCTCACATTTCAGACACAGCATCCAGGCTGCAATGGCTTCAATTTGTGTTATTTTGGGGCAAATTGGGGAATATTGAATTTTTGGTGAAAAAGTTGACCCCGCGGTCAATGTTTTTTTCAGCTGAGGAGATAACTTGAAACGCCCATATCTTGGGCAAGGAAGGAGTGAGAGAGCTCACATTTCAGACACAGCATCCAGGCTGCAATGGCTTCAATTTGTGTTATTTTGGGGCAAATTGGGGAATATTGAATTTTTGGTGAAAAAGTTGACCCCGCGGTCAATGTTTTTTTCAGCTGAGGAGATAACTTGAAACGCCCATATCTTGGGCAAGGAAGGAGTGAGAGAGCTCACATTTCAGACACAGCATCCAGGCTGCAATGGCTTCAATTTGTGTTATTTTGGGGCAAATTGGGGAATATTGAATTTTTGGTGAAAAAGTTGACCCCGCGGTCAATGTTTTTTTCAGCTGAGGAGAACTTGAAACGCCCATATCTTGGATAAGGAAGGAGTGAGAGAGCTCACATTTCAGACACAGCATCCAGGCTGCATTGGCTTCAATTTGTGTTATTTCGGAAAAAATTGGGGAATATTGATTATTTGGTGAAAAAGTTGACCCCGCGGTCAATGTTTTTTTCAGCTGAGGAGAACTTGAAACGCCCATATCTTGGATAAGGAAGGAGTGAGAGAGCTCACATTTCAGACACAGCATCCAGGCTGCAATGGCTTCAATTTGTGTTATTTTGGGGCAAATTGGGGAATATTGAATTTTTGGTGAAAAAGTTGACCCCGCGATCAATGTTTTTTTCAGCTGAGGAGATAACTTGAAACGCCCATATCTTGGATAAGGAAGGAGTGAGAGAGCTCACATTTCAGACACAGCATCCAGGCTGCAATGGCTTCAATTTGTGTTATTTTGGGGCAAATTGGGGAATATTGATTTTTTGGTGAAAATGTTGACCCCGCAGTCAATGTTTTTTTCAGCTGAGGAGAACTTGAAATGCCCATATCTTGGATAAGGAAGGAGTGAGAGAGCTCACATTTCAGACACAGCATCCACGCTGCAATGGCTTCAATTTGTGTTATTTTGGGGCAAATGGGGAATATATTGATTTTTCGGTGAAAAAGTTGACCCCGCGGTCAATGTATTTTTCAGCTGAGGAGATAACTTGAAACGCCCATATCTTGGGCAAGGAAGGAGTTAGAGTGTTAAAATTTTTAGACGCAGCATCCAGGCTGCAATGGCTTCAATTTGTGTTATTTTGGGGCAAATTGGGGAATATTGAATTTTTGGTGAAAAAGTTGACCCCGCGGTCAATGTTTTTTTCAGCTGAGGAGAACTTGAAACGCCCATATCTTGGATAAGGAAGGAGTGAGAGAGCTCACATTTCAGACACAGCATCCAGGCTGCAATGGCTTCAATTTGTGTTATTTTGGGGCAAATTGGGGAATATTGAATTTTTGGTGAAAAAGTTGACCCCGCGATCAATGTTTTTTTCAGCTGAGGAGATAACTTGAAACGCCCATATCTTGGATAAGGAAGGAGTGAGAGAGCTCACATTTCAGACACAGCATCCAGGCTGCAATGGCTTCAATTTGTGGTTTTTTCGGGCAAATTGGGGAATATTGATTTTTTTGTGAAAAAGTTGACCCCGCGGTCAATGTTTTTTTCAACTGGAGAAAACTTGAAACGCCCATATCTTGGATAAGGAAGGAGTGAGAGAGCTCACATTTCAGACACAGCATCCAGGCTGCATTGGCTTCAATTTGTGTTATTTCGGGGAAAATTGGGGAATATTGATTATTTGGTGAAAAAGTTGACCCCGCGGTCAATGTTTTTTTCAGCTGAGGAGAACTTGAAACGCCCGTATCTTGGGCAAGGAAGGAGTGAGAGAGCTCACATTTCAGACACAGCATCCAGGCTGCAATGGCTTCAATTTGTGTTATTTTGGGGCAAATTGGGGAATATTGAATTTTTGGTTAAAATGTTGACCCCGCGGTCAATGTTTTTTTCAGCTGAGGAGAACTTGAAACGCCCATATCTTAGATAAGGAAGGAGTGAGAGAGCTCACATTTCCGACACAGCATCCAGGCTGCAATGGCTTCAATTTGTGTTATTTTGGGGCAAATTGGGGAATATTGATTTTTTGGTGAAAATGTTGACCCCGCAGTCAATGTTTTTTTCAGCTGAGGAGAACGTGAAATGCCCATATCTTGGATAAGGAAGGAGTGAGAGAGCTCACATTTCAGACACAGCATCCACGCTGCAATGGCTTCAATTTGTGTTATTTTGGGGCAAATTGGGGAATATTGAATTTTTGGTGAAAATGTTGACCCCGCGGTCAATGTTTTTTTCAGCTGAGGAGAACTTGAAATGCCCATATCTTGGATAAGGAAGGACTGAGAGAGCTCACATTTCAGACACAGCATCCAGGCTGCAATGGCTTCAATTTGTGTTATTTCGGGGCAAATTGGGGAATATTGAATTTTTGGTGAAAATGTTGACCCCGCAGTCAATGTTTTTTTCAGCTGAGGAGAACTTGAAATGCCCATATCTTGGATAAGGAAGGAGTGAGAGAGCTCACATTTCAGACACAGCATTCAGGCTGCTATTGCTTCAATTTGTGTTATTTCGGGGCAAATTGGGGAATATTGAATTTTTGGTGAAAATGTTGACCCCGCAGTCAATGTTTTTTTCAGCTGAGGAGAACTTGAAATGCCCATATCTTCGATAAGGAAGGAGTGAGAGAGCTCACATTTCAGACACAGCATCCACGCTGCAATGGCTTCAATTTGTGTTATTTTGGGGCAAATTGGGGAATATTGAATTTTTGGTGAAAATATTGACCCCGCAGACAATGTTTTTTTCAGCTGAGGAGATAACTTGAAACGCCCGTATCTTGGGCAAGGAAGGAGTGAGAGAGCTCACATTTCAGACACAGCATCCAGGCTGCAATGGCTTCAATTTGTGTTATTTTGGTGCAAATTGGGGAATATTGATTTTTTGGTGAAAATGTTGACCCCGCAGTCAATGTTTTTTTCAGCTGAGGAGAACTTGAAATGCCCATATCTTGGATAAGGAAGGAGTGAGAGAGCTCACATTTCAGACACAGCATCCACGCTGCAATGGCTTCAATTTGTGTTATTTTGGGGCAAATGGGGAATATATTGATTTTTCGGTGAAAAAGTTGACCCCGCGGTCAATGTATTTTTCAGCTGAGGAGATAACTTGAAACGCCCATATCTTGGGCAAGGAAGGAGTTAGAGTGTTAAAATTTTTAGACGCAGCATCCAGGCTGCAATGGCTTCAATTTGTGTTATTTTGGGGCAAATTGGGGAATATTGAATTTTTGGTGAAAAAGTTGACCCCGCGGTCAATGTTTTTTTCAGCTGAGGAGAACTTGAAACGCCCATATCTTGGATAAGGAAGGAGTGAGAGAGCTCACATTTCAGACACAGCATCCAGGCTGCAATGGCTTCAATTTGTGTTATTTCGGGGCAAATTGGGGAATATTGAATTTTTGGTGAAAATGTTGACCCCGCAGTCAATGTTTTTTTCAGCTGAGGAGAACTTGAAACGCCCATATCTTGGATAAGGAAGGAGTGAGAGAGCTCACATTTCAGACACAGCATCCAGGCTGTATTGGCTTCAATTTGTGTTATTTCGGGGCAAATTGGGGAATATTGATTATTTGGTGAAAAAGTTGACCCCGCGGTCAATGTTTTTTTCAGCTGAGGAGAACTTGAAACGCCCATATCTTGGATAAGGAAGGAGTGAGAGAGCTCACATTTCAGACACAGCATCCAGGCTGCAATGGCTTCAATTTGTGTTATTTTGGGGCAAATTGGGGAATATTGAATTTTTGGTGAAAATATTGACCCCGCAGACAATGTTTTTTTCAGCTGAGGAGATAACTTGAAACGCCCGTATCTTGGGCAAGGAAGGAGTGAGAGAGCTCACATTTCAGACACAGCATCCAGGCTGCAATGGCTTCAATTTGTGTTATTTTGGGGCAAATTGGGGAATATTGATTTTTTGGTGAAAATGTTGACACCGCAGTCAATGTTTTTTTCAGCTGAGGAGAACTTGAAATGCCCATATCTTGGATAAGGAAGGAGTTAGAGTGTTAAAATTTTTAGACGCAGCATCCAGGCTGCAATGGCTTCAATTTGTGTTATTTTGGGGCAAATTGGGGAATATTGATTTTTTGGTGAAAAAGTTGACCCCGCGGTCAACGTTTTTTTTCAACTGGAGAAAACTTGAAACGCCCATATCTTGGATAAGGAAGGAGTGAGAGAGCTTACATTTCAGACACAGCATCCAGGCTGCAATGGGATGAATTTGTGTTATTTCGGGACAAATTGGGATATATTGAATTTTTGGTGAAAAAGTTGACCCCGCGGTCAATGTTTTTTTTTCAGCTGAGGAGATAACTTGAAACGCCCATATCTTGGGCAAGGAAGGAGTTAGAGTGTTAAAATTTTTAGACGCAGCATCCAGGCTGCAATGGCTTCAATTTGTGTTATTTCGGGGCAAATTGGGGAATATTGAATTTTTTGTGAAAATGTTGACCCCGCGGTCAACGTGTTTTTTCAACTGGAGAAAACTTGAAACGCCCATATCTCGGATAAGGAAGGAGTGAGAGAGCTCACATTTCAGACGCAGCATCCAGGCTGCAATGGCTTCAATTTGTGTTATTTTGGGGCAAATTGGGGAATATTGAATTTTTGGTGAAAAAGTTGACCACGCGGTCAATGTCAATGTTTTTTTCAGCTGAGGAGAAGTTGAAACGCCCATATCTTGGATAAGGAAGGAGTGAGAGAGCTCACATTTCAGACACAGCATCCAGGCTGCAATGGCTTCAATTTGTGTTATTTTGGGGCAAATTGGGGAATATTGATTTTTTGGTGAAAATGTTGACCCCGCGGTCAATGTTTTTTTCAGCTGAGGAGAACTTGAAACGCCCATATCTTGGATAAGGAAGGAGTGAGAGAGCTCACATTTCAGACACAGCATCCAGGCTGCAATGGGATGAATTTGTGTTATTTCGGGACAAATTGGGGAATATTGAATTTTTGGTGAAAAAGTTGACCCCGCGGTCAATGTTTTTTTTTCAGCTGAGGAGATAACTTGAAACGCCCATATCTTGGATAAGGAAGGAGTGAGAGAGCTCACATTTCAGACGCAGCATCCAGGCTGCAATGGCTTCAATTTGTGTTATTTTGGGGCAAATTGGGGAATATTGAATTTTTTGTGAAAATGTTGACCCCGCGGTCAATGTTTTTTTCAGCTGGGGAGAACTTGAAACGCCCATATCTTGGGCAAGGAAGGAGTTAGAGAGCTCACATTTCAGACACAGCATCCAGGCTGCAATGGCTTCAATTTGTGTTATTTTGGGGCAAATTGGGGAATATTGATTTTTTGGTGAAAAAGTTGTCCCCGCGGTCAACGTTTTTTTCAGCTGAGGAGATAACTTGAAACGCCCATATCTTGGGCAAGGAAGGAGTTAGAGTGTTAAAATTTTTAGACGCAGCATCCAGGCTGCAATGGCTTCAATTTGTGTTATTTCGATGCAAATTGGGGAATATTGAATTTTTTGTGAAAATGTTGACCCCGCGGTCAATGTTTTTTTCAGCAGAGGAGAACTTGAAACGCCCATATCTTGTTTAAGGAAGGAGTGAGAGAGCTCACATTTCAGACACAGCATCCAGGCTGCAATGGCTTCAATTTGTGTTATGTTGGGGCGAATTGGGGATTATTGAATTTTTGGTGAAAAAGTTGACCCCGCGGTCAATGTTTTTTTCAGCTGAGGAGATAACTTGAAACGCCCATATCTTGGGCAAGGAAGGAGTTAGAGTGTTAAAATTTTTAGACGCAGCATCCAGGCTGCAATGGCTTCAATTTGTGTTATTTCGGGGCAAATTGGGGAATATTGAATTTTTTGTGAAAACGTTGACCCCGCGGTCAACGTGTTTTTTCAACTGGAGAAAACTTGAAACGCCCATATCTTGGATAAGGAAGGAGTGAGAGAGCTTACATTTCAGACACAGCATCCAGGCTGCAATGGGATGAATTTGTGTTATTTCGGGACAAATTGGGGAATATTGAATTTTTGGTGAAAAAGTTGACCCCGCGGTCAATGTTTTTTTTTCAGCTGAGGAGATAACTTGAAACGCCCATATCTTGGGCAAGGAAGGAGTTAGAGTGTTAAAATTTTTAGACGCAGCATCCAGGCTGCAATGGCTTCAATTTGTGTTATTTCGGGGCAAATTGGGGAATATTGAATTTTTTGTGAAAATGTTGACCCCGCGGTCAACGTGTTTTTTCAACTGGAGAAAACTTGAAACGCCCATATCTTGGATAAGGAAGGAGTGAAAGAGCTCACATTTCAGACACAGCATCCAGGCTGCAATGGCTTCAATTTGTGTTATTTTGGGGCAAATTGGGGAATATTGAATTTTTGGTGAAAAAGTTGACCTCGCGGTCAATGTTTTTTTCAGCTGTGGAGATAACTTGAAACGCCCATATCTTGGGCAAGGAAGGAGTTAGAGTGTTAAAATTTTTAGACGCAGCATCCAGGCTGCAATGGCTTCAATTTGTGTTATTTCGGGGCAAATTGGGGAATATTGAATTTTTTGTGAAAATGTTGACCCCGCGGTCAATGTTTTTTTCAGCTGAGGAGAACTTGAAACGCCCATATCTTGGGCAAGGAAGGAGTTAGAGTGTTAAAATTTTTAGACGCAGCATCCAGGCTGCAATGGCTTCAATTTGTGTTATTTTGGGGCAAATTGGGGAATATTGAATTTTTGGTGAAAATGTTGACCCCGCGGTCAATGTTTTTTTCAGCTGAGGAGAACTTGAAACGCCCATATCTTGGATAAGGAAGGAGTGAGAGAGCTCACATTTCAGACACAGCATCCAGGCTGCAATGGCTTCAATTTGTGTTATTTCGGGGCAAATTGGGGAATATTGAATTTGTGGTGAAAATGTTGACCCCGCGGTCAACGTGTTTTTTCAACTGGAGAAAAGTTGAAACGCCCATATCTTGGATAAGGAAGGAGTGAGAGAGCTCACATTTCAGACACAGCATCCAGGCTGCAATGGCTTCAATTTGTGTTATTTTGGGGCAAATTGGGGAATATTGAATTTTTGTTGAAAAAGTTGACCCCGCGGTCAATGTTTCTTTCAACTGAGGAGAACTTGAAACGCCCATATCTTGGGCAAGGAAGGAGTTAGAGTGTTAAAATTTTGAGACGCAGCATCCAGGCTGCAATGGCTTCAATTTGTGTTATTTTGGGGCAAATTGGGGAATATTGAATTTTTGGTGAAAATGTTGACCCCGCGGTCAATGTTTTTTTCAGCTGAGGAGAACTTGAAACGCCCATATCTTGGGCAAGGAAGGAGTTAGAGTGTTAAAATTTTTAGACGCAGCATCCAGGCTGCAATGGCTTCAATTTGTGTTATTTTGGGGCAAATTGGGGAATATTGAATTTTTGGTGAAAATGTTGACCCCGCGGTTAATGTTTTTTTCAGCTGAGGAGAACTTGAAACGCCCATATCTTGGGCAAGGAAGGAGTTAGAGAGCTCACATTTCAGACACAGCATCCAGGCTGCAATGGCTTCAATTTGTGTTATTTTGGGGCAAATTGGGGAATATTGATTTTTGGTGAAAATGTTGACCCCGCGTTCAATGTTTTTTTCAGCTGAGGAGATAACTTGAAATGCCCATATCTTGGGCATGGAAGGAGTGAGAGAGCTCACATTTCAGACACAGCATCCAGGCTGCAATGGGATGAATTTGTGTTATTTCGGGACAAATTGGGGAATATTGAATTTTTTGTGAAAATGTTGACCCCGCGGTCAATGTTTTTTTCAGCTGAGGAGAACTTGAAAAGCCCATATCTTGGATAAGGAAGGAGTGAGAGAGCTCACATTTCAGACACAGCATCCAGGCTGCAATGGCTTCCTTTTGTGTTATTTTGGGGCAAATTGGGGAATATTGATTTTTTGGTGAATAAGTTGACCCCGCGGTCAATGTTTTTTTCAGCTGAGGAGAACTTGAAACGCCCATATCTTGGATAAGGAAGGAGTGAGAGAGCTCAGATTTCAGACACAGCATCCAGGCTGCAATGGCTTCAATTTGTGTTATTTTGGGGCAAATGGGGAATATATTGATTTTTCGGTGAAAAAGTTGACCCCGCGGTCAATGTATTTTTCAGCTGAGGAGATAACTTGAAACGCCCATATCTTGGGCAAGGAAGGAGTTAGAGTGTTAAAATTTTTAGACGCAGCATCCAGGCTGCAATGGCTTCAATTTGTGTTATTTTGGGGCAAATTGGGGAATATTGAATTTTTGGTGAAAATATTGACCCCGCAGACAATGTTTTTTTCAGCTGAGGAGATAACTTGAAACGCCCGTATCTTGGGCAAGGAAGGAGTGAGAGAGCTCACATTTCAGACGCAGCATCCAGGCTGCAATGGCTTCAATTTGTGTTATTTCGGGGCAAATTGGGGAATATTGAATTTTTGGTGAAAATGTTGACCCCGCAGTCAATGTTTTTTTCAGCTGAGGAGATAACTTGAAACGCCCATATCTTGGGCAAGGAAGGAGTTACATTACATTACATTACGGTCATTTAGCAGACGCTTTTATCCAAAGCGACTTACAATAAGTGTGTTCAACAAAGGTAGATAAAAGACCCCGTGGTCAACGTTTTTTTCAGCTGAGGAGAACTTGAAACGCCCATATCTTGGATAAGGAAGGAGTGAGAGAGCTCACATTTCAGACACAACATCCAGGCTGCAATGGCTTCAATTTGTGTTATTTTGGGGCAAATGGGGAATATATTGATTTTTCGGTGAAAAAGTTGACCCCGCGGTCAATGTATTTTTCAGCTGAGGAGATAACTTGAAACGCCCATATCTTGGCCAAGGAAGGAGTTAGAGTGTTAAAATTTTTAGACGCAGCATCCAGGCTGCAATGGCTTCAATTTGTGTTATTTTGGGGCAAATTGGGGAATATTGAATTTTTGGTGAAAATGTTGACCCCGCGGTCAATGTTTTTTACAGCCGAGGAGAACTTGAAACGCCCATATCTTGGATAAGGAAGGAGTGAGAGAGCTCACATTTCAGACACAGCATCCAGGCTGCAATGGCTTCAATTTGTGTTATTTTGGGGCAAATTGGGGAATATTGAATTTTTGGTGAAAATGTTGACCCCGCGGTCAATGTTTTTTTCAGCTGAGGAGATAACTTGAAATGCCCGTATCTTGGGCAAGGAAGGAGTTAGAGAGCTCACATTTCAGACACAGCATCCAGGCTGCAATGGCTTCAATTTGTGTTATTTTGGGGCAAATTGGGGAATATTGAATTTTTTGTGAAAATGTTGACCCCGCGGTCAACGTGTTTTTTCAACTGGAGAAAACTTGAAACGCCCATATCTTGGATAAGGAAGGAGTGAGAGAGCTCACATTTCAGACACAGCATCCAGGCTGCAATGGCTTCAATTTGTGTTATTTTGGGGCAAATTGGGGAATATTGAATTTTTGGTGAAAATATTGACCCCGCAGACAATGTTTTTTTCAGCTGAGGAGAACTTGAAACGCCCATATCTTGGATAAGGAAGGAGTGAGAGAGCTCACATTTCAGACACAGCATCCAGGCTACAATGGCTTCAATTTGTGTTATTTTGGGGCAAATTGGGGAATATTGATTTTTTGGTGAAAATGTTGACCCCGCAGTCAATGTTTTTTTCAGCTGAGGAGAACTTGAAATGCCCATATCTTGGATAAGGAAGGAGTGAGAGAGCTCACATTTCAGACACAGCATCCACGCTGCAATGGCTTCAATTTGTGTTATTTTGGGGCAAATGGGGAATATATTGATTTTTCGGTGAAAAAGTTGACCCCGCGGTCAATGTATTTTTCAGCTGAGGAGATAACTTGAAACGCCCATATCTTGGGCAAGGAAGGAGTTAGAGTGTTAAAATTTTTAGACGCAGCATCCAGGCTGCAATGGCTTCAATTTGTGTTATTTTGGGGCAAATTGGGGAATATTGAATTTTTGGTGAAAAAGTTGACCCCGCGGTCAATGTTTTTTTCAGCTGAGGAGAACTTGAAACGCCCATATCTTGGATAAGGAAGGAGTGAGAGAGCTCACATTTCAGACACAGCATCCAGGCTGCAATGGCTTCAATTTGTGTTATTTTGGGGCAAATTGGGGAATATTGAATTTTTGGTGAAAAAGTTGACCCCGCGATCAATGTTTTTTTCAGCTGAGGAGATAACTTGAAACGCCCATATCTTGGATAAGGAAGGAGTGAGAGAGCTCACATTTCAGACACAAAATCCAGGCTGCAATGGCTTCAATTTGTGGTTTTTTCGGGCAAATTGGGGAATATTGATTTTTTTGTGAAAAAGTTGACCCCGCGGTCAATGTTTTTTTCAACTGGAGAAAACTTGAAACGCCCATATCTTGGATAAGGAAGGAGTGAGAGAGCTCACATTTCAGACACAGCATCCAGGCTGCATTGGCTTCAATTTGTGTTATTTCGGGGAAAATTGGGGAATATTGATTATTTGGTGAAAAAGTTGACCCCGCGGTCAATGTTTTTTTCAGCTGAGGAGATAACTTGAAACGCCCATATCTTGGCCAAGGAAGGAGTTAGAGTGTTAAAATTTTTAGACGCAGCATCCAGGCTGCAATGGCTTCAATTTGTGTTATTTCGGGGAAAATTGGGGAATATTGAATTTTTGGTGAAAATGTTGACCCCGCGGTCAATGTTTTTTACAGCCGAGGAGAACTTGAAACGCCCATATCTTGGATAAGGAAGGAGTGAGAGAGCTCACATTTCAGACACAGCATCCAGGCTGCAATGGCTTCAATTTGTGTTATTTTGGGGCAAATTGGGGAATATTGAATTTTTGGTTAAAATGTTGACCCCGCGGTCAATGTTTTTTTCAGCTGAGGAGAACTTGAAACGCCCATATCTTAGATAAGGAAGGAGTGAGAGAGCTCACATTTCCGACACAGCATTCAGGCTGCTATTGCTTCAATTTGTGTTATTTCGGGGCAAATTGGGGAATATTGAATTTTTGGTGAAAATGTTGACCCCGCAGTCAATGTTTTTTTCAGCTGAGGAGAACTTGAAATGCCCATATCTTGGATAAGGAAGGAGTGAGAGAGCTCACATTTCAGACACAGCATCCACGCTGCAATGGCTTCAATTTGTGTTATTTTGGGGCAAATTGGGGAATATTGAATTTTTGGTGAAAATATTGACCCCGCAGACAATGTTTTTTTCAGCTGAGGAGATAACTTGAAACGCCCGTATCTTGGGCAAGGAAGGAGTGAGAGAGCTCACATTTCAGACACAGCATCCAGGCTGCAATGGCTTCAATTTGTGTTATTTTGGGGCAAATTGGGGAATATTGATTTTTTGGTGAAAATGTTGACCCCGCAGTCAATGTTTTTTTCAGCTGAGGAGAACTTGAAATGCCCATATCTTGGATAAGGAAGGAGTGAGAGAGCTCACATTTCAGACACAGCATCCACGCTGCAATGGCTTCAATTTGTGTTATTTTTGGGCAAATGGGGAATATATTGATTTTTCGGTGAAAAAGTTGACCCCGCGGTCAATGTATTTTTCAGCTGAGGAGATAACTTGAAACGCCCATATCTTGGATAAGGAAGGAGTGAGAGAGCTCACATTTCAGACACAGCATCCAGGCTGCAATGGCTTCAATTTGTGGTTTTTTCGGGCAAATTGGGGAATATTGATTTTTTTGTGAAAAAGTTGACCCCGCGGTCAATGTTTTTTTCAACTGGAGAAAACTTGAAACGCCCATATCTTGGATAAGGAAGGAGTGAGAGAGCTCACATTTCAGACACAGCATCCAGGCTGCAATGGCTTCAATTTGTGTTATTTTGGGGCAAATTGGGGAATATTGAATTTTTGGTGAAAAAGTTGACCCCGCGGTCAATGTTTTTTTCAACTGAGGAGAACTTGAAACGCCCATATCTTGGGCAAGGAAGGAGTTAGAGTGTTAAAATTTTGAGACGCAGCATCCAGGCTGCAATGGCTTCAATTTGTGTTATTTTGGGGCAAATTGGGGAATATTGAATTTTTGGTGAAAATGTTGACCCCGCGGTCAATGTTTTTTTCAGCTGAGGAGAACTTGAAACGCCCATTTCTTGGGCAAGGAAGGAGTTAGAGTGTTAAAATTTTTAGACGCAGCATCCAGGCTGCAATGGCTTCAATTTGTGTTATTTTGGGGCAAATTGGGGAATATTGAATTTTTGGTGAAAATGTTGACCCCGCGGTCAATGTTTTTTTCAGCTGAGGAGAACTTGAAACGCCCATATCTTGGGCATGGAAGGAGTGAGAGAGCTCACATTTCAGACACAGCATCCAGGCTGCAATGGGATGAATTTGTGTTATTTCGGGACAAATTGGGGAATATTGAATTTTTTGTGAAAATGTTGACCCCGCGGTCAATGTTTTTTTCAGCTGAGGAGAACTTGAAACGCCCATATCTTGGATAAGGAAGGAGTGAGAGAGCTCAAATTTCAGACACAGCATCCACGCTGCAATGGCTTCAATTTGTGTTATTTCGGGGCAAATTGGGGAATATTGAATTTTTGGTTAAAATGTTGACCCCGCGGTCAATGTTTTTTTCAGCTGAGGAGAACGTGAAATGCCCATATCTTGGAAAAGGAAGGAGTGAGAGAGCTCACATTTCAGACACAGCATCCAGGCTGCAATGGCTTCAATTTGTGTTATTTTGGGGCAAATTGGGGAATATTGATTTTTTGGTGAAAATGTTGACCCCGCGGTCAATGTTTTTTTCAGCTGAGGAGAACTTGAAATGCCCATATCTTGGATAAGGAAGGAGTGAGAGAGCTCAAATTTCAGACACAGCATCCACGCTGCAATGGCTTCAATTTGTGTTATTTCGGGGCAAATTGGGGAATATTGAATTTTTGGTTAAAATGTTGACCCCGCGGTCAATGTTTTTTTCAGCTGAGGAGAACGTGAAATGCCCATATCTTGGATAAGGAAGGAGTGAGAGAGCTCACATTTCAGACACAGCATTCAGGCTGCTATTGCTTCAATTTGTGTTATTTCGGGGCAAATTGGGGAATATTGAATTTTTGGTTAAAATGTTGACCCCGCGGTCAATGTTTTTTTCAGCTGAGGAGATAACTTGAAACGCCCGTATCTTGGGCAAGGAAGGAGTGAGAGAGCTCACGTTTCAGACACAGCATCCAGGCTGCAATGGCTTCAATTTGTGTTATTTTGGGGCAAATTGGGGAATATTGAATTTTTGGTTAAAATGTTGACCCCGCGGTCAATGTTTTTTTCAGCTGAGGAGAACTTGAAACGCCCATATCTTGGGCAAGGAAGGAGTTAGAGTGTTCAAATTTTTAGACGCAGCATCCAGGCTGCAATGGCTTGAATTTGTGTTATTTTGGGGCAAATTGGGGAATATTGAATTTTTGGTGAAAAAGTTGACCTCGCGGTCAATGTTTTTTTCAGCTGAGGAGATAACTTGAAACGCCCGTATCTTGGGCAAGGAAGGAGTTAGAGTGTTAAAATTTTTAGACGCAGCATCCAGGCTGCAATGGCTTCAATTTGTGTTATTTTGGGGCAAATTGGGGAATATTGAATTTTTGGTTAAAATGTTGACCTCGCGGTCAAGGTTTTTTTCAGCTGAGGAGAACTTGAAACGCCCATATCTTGGATAAGGAAGGAGTGAGAGAGCTCACATTTCAGACACAGCATCCAGGCTGCAATGGGATGAATTTGTGTTATTTTGGGGCAAATTGGGGAATATTGAATTTTTGGTGAAAATGTTGACCCCGCGGTCAATGTTTTTTTCAGCTGAGGAGATAACTTGAAACGCCCATATCTTGGATAAGGAAGGAGTGAGAGAGCTCACATTTCAGACACAGCATCCAGGCTGCAATGGGATGAATTTGTGTTATTTTGGGGCAAATTGGGGAATATTGAATTTTTGGTGAAAATGTTGACCCCGCGGTCAATGTTTTTTTCAGCTGAGGAGATAACTTGAAACGCCCATATCTTGGATAAGGAAGGAGTGAGAGAGCTCACATTTCAGACACAGCATCCAGGCTGCAATGGGATGAATTTGTGTTATTTTGGGGCAAATTGGGGAATATTGAATTTTTGGTGAAAATGTTGACCCCGCGGTCAATGTTTTTTTCAGCTGAGGAGAACTTAAAACGCCCATATCTTGGGCAAGGAAGGAGTGAGAGAGCTTAAATTTCAGACGCAGCATCCAGGCAGGAATGGCATCAATTTGTGTTATTTTGGGGCAAATTGGGGAATATTGAATTTTTTGTGAAAATGTTGACCCCGCGGTCAATGTTTTTTTCAGCTGAGGAGAACTTGAAACGCCCATATCTTGGGCAAGGAAGGAGTGAGAGAGCTTAAATTTCAGACGCAGCATCCAGGCAGGAATGGCATCAATTTGTGTTATTTTGGGGCAAATTGGGGAATATTGAATTTTTTGTGAAAATGTTGACCCCGCGGTCAATGTTTTTTTCAGCTGAGGAGAACTTGAAACGCCCATATCTTGGATAAGGAAGGAGTGAGAGAGCTCACATTTCAGACACAGCATCCAGGCTGCAATGGGATGAATTTGTGTTATTTTGGGGCAAATTGGGGAATATTGAATTTTTGGTGAAAATGTTGACCCCGCGGTCAATGTTTTTTTCAGCTGAGGAGATAACTTGAAACGCCCGTATCTTGGGCAAGGAAGGAGTGAGAGAGCTCACATTTCAGACACAGCATCCAGGCTGCAATGGGATGAATTTGTGTTATTTTGGGGCAAATTGGGGAATATTGAATTTTTGGTGAAAATGTTGACCCCGCGGTCAATGTTTTTTTCAGCTGGAGAAAACTTGAAACGCCCATATCTTGGATAAGGAAGGAGTGAGAGAGCTCACATTTCAGACACAGCATCCAGGCTGCAATGGCTTCAATTTGTGTTATTTTGGGGCAAATTGGGGAATATTGAATTTTTGGTGAAAAAGTTGACCTCGCGGTCAATGTTTTTTTCAGCTGAGGAGATAACTTGAAACGCCCGTATCTTGGGCAAGGAAGGAGTTAGAGTGTTAAAATTTTTAGACGCAGCATCCAGGCTGCAATGGCTTCAATTTGTGTTATTTTGGGGCAAATTGGGGAATATTGAATTTTTGGTGAAAATGTTGACCCCGCGGTCAACGTGTTTTTTCAACTGGAGAAAACTTGAAACGCCCATATCTTGGATAAGGAAGGAGTGAGAGAGCTCACATTTCAGACACAGCATCCAGGCTGCAATGGCTTCAATTTGTGTCATTTTGGGGCAAATTGGGGAATATTGAATTTTTGGTGAAAATGTTGACCCCGCGGTCAATGTATTTTTCAGCTGAGGAGAACTTGAAACGCCCATATCTTGGATAAGGAAGGAGTGAGAGAGCTCACATTTCAGACACAGTATCCAGGCTGCAATGGGATAAATTTGTGTTATTTTGGGGCAAATTGGGGAATATTGATTTTTTTGTGAAAAAGTTGACCCCGCGGTCAATGTTTTTTTCAGCTGAGGAGATAACTTGAAACGCCCGTATCTTGGGCAAGGAAGGAGTGAGAGAGCTCACGTTTCAGACACAGCATCCAGGCTGCAATGGCTTCAATTTGTGTTATTTTGGGGCAAATTGGGGAATATTGAATTTTTGGTTAAAATGTTGACCCCGCGGTCAATGTTTTTTTCAGCTGAGGAGAACTTGAAACGCCCATATCTTGGGCAAGGAAGGAGTTAGAGTGTTAAAATTTTTAGACGCAGCATCCAGGCTGCAATGGCTTCAATTTGTGTTATTTTGGGGCAAATTGGGGAATATTGAATTTTTGGTGAAAAAGTTGACCCCGCGGTCAATGTTTTTTTCAGCTGAGGAGAACTTGAAACGCCCATATCTTGGATAAGGAAGGAGTGAGAGAGCTCACATTTCAGACACAGCATCCAGGCTGCAATGGCTTCAATTTGTGGTTTTTTCGGGCAAATTGGGGAATATTGATTTTTTTGTGAAAAAGTTGACCCCGCGGTCAATGTTTTTTTCAACTGGAGAAAACTTGAAACGCCCATATCTTGGATAAGGAAGGAGTGAGAGAGCTCACATTTCAGACACAGCATCCAGGCTGCAATGGCTTCAATTTGTGTTATTTTGGGGCAAATTGGGGAATATTGAATTTTTGGTGAAAAAGTTGACCCCGCGGTCAATGTTTTTTTCAACTGAGGAGAACTTGAAACGCCCATATCTTGGGCAAGGAAGGAGTTAGAGTGTTAAAATTTTGAGACGCAGCATCCAGGCTGCAATGGCTTCAATTTGTGTTATTTTGGGGCAAATTGGGGAATATTGAATTTTTGGTGAAAATGTTGACCCCGCGGTCAATGTTTTTTTCAGCTGAGGAGAACTTGAAACGCCCATTTCTTGGGCAAGGAAGGAGTTAGAGTGTTAAAATTTTTAGACGCAGCATCCAGGCTGCAATGGCTTCAATTTGTGTTATTTTGGGGCAAATTGGGGAATATTGAATTTTTGGTGAAAATGTTGACCCCGCGGTCAATGTTTTTTTCAGCTGAGGAGAACTTGAAACGCCCATATCTTGGGCATGGAAGGAGTGAGAGAGCTCACATTTCAGACACAGCATCCAGGCTGCAATGGGATGAATTTGTGTTATTTCGGGACAAATTGGGGAATATTGAATTTTTTGTGAAAATGTTGACCCCGCGGTCAATGTTTTTTTCAGCTGAGGAGAACTTGAAACGCCCATATCTTGGATAAGGAAGGAGTGAGAGAGCTCAAATTTCAGACACAGCATCCACGCTGCAATGGCTTCAATTTGTGTTATTTCGGGGCAAATTGGGGAATATTGAATTTTTGGTTAAAATGTTGACCCCGCGGTCAATGTTTTTTTCAGCTGAGGAGAACGTGAAATGCCCATATCTTGGAAAAGGAAGGAGTGAGAGAGCTCACATTTCAGACACAGCATCCAGGCTGCAATGGCTTCAATTTGTGTTATTTTGGGGCAAATTGGGGAATATTGATTTTTTGGTGAAAATGTTGACCCCGCGGTCAATGTTTTTTTCAGCTGAGGAGAACTTGAAATGCCCATATCTTGGATAAGGAAGGAGTGAGAGAGCTCAAATTTCAGACACAGCATCCACGCTGCAATGGCTTCAATTTGTGTTATTTCGGGGCAAATTGGGGAATATTGAATTTTTGGTTAAAATGTTGACCCCGCGGTCAATGTTTTTTTCAGCTGAGGAGATAACTTGAAACGCCCGTATCTTGGGCAAGGAAGGAGTGAGAGAGCTCACGTTTCAGACACAGCATCCAGGCTGCAATGGCTTCAATTTGTGTTATTTTGGGGCAAATTGGGGAATATTGAATTTTTGGTTAAAATGTTGACCCCGCGGTCAATGTTTTTTTCAGCTGAGGAGAACTTGAAACGCCCATATCTTGGGCAAGGAAGGAGTTAGAGTGTTCAAATTTTTAGACGCAGCATCCAGGCTGCAATGGCTTGAATTTGTGTTATTTTGGGGCAAATTGGGGAATATTGAATTTTTGGTGAAAAAGTTGACCTCGCGGTCAATGTTTTTTTCAGCTGAGGAGATAACTTGAAACGCCCGTATCTTGGGCAAGGAAGGAGTTAGAGTGTTAAAATTTTTAGACGCAGCATCCAGGCTGCAATGGCTTCAATTTGTGTTATTTTGGGGCAAATTGGGGAATATTGAATTTTTGGTTAAAATGTTGACCTCGCGGTCAAGGTTTTTTTCAGCTGAGGAGAACTTGAAACGCCCATATCTTGGATAAGGAAGGAGTGAGAGAGCTCACATTTCAGACACAGCATCCAGGCTGCAATGGGATGAATTTGTGTTATTTTGGGGCAAATTGGGGAATATTGAATTTTTGGTGAAAATGTTGACCCCGCGGTCAATGTTTTTTTCAGCTGAGGAGATAACTTGAAACGCCCATATCTTGGATAAGGAAGGAGTGAGAGAGCTCACATTTCAGACACAGCATCCAGGCTGCAATGGGATGAATTTGTGTTATTTTGGGGCAAATTGGGGAATATTGAATTTTTGGTGAAAATGTTGACCCCGCGGTCAATGTTTTTTTCAGCTGAGGAGATAACTTGAAACGCCCATATCTTGGATAAGGAAGGAGTGAGAGAGCTCACATTTCAGACACAGCATCCAGGCTGCAATGGGATGAATTTGTGTTATTTTGGGGCAAATTGGGGAATATTGAATTTTTGGTGAAAATGTTGACCCCGCGGTCAATGTTTTTTTCAGCTGAGGAGAACTTAAAACGCCCATATCTTGGGCAAGGAAGGAGTGAGAGAGCTTAAATTTCAGACGCAGCATCCAGGCAGGAATGGCATCAATTTGTGTTATTTTGGGGCAAATTGGGGAATATTGAATTTTTTGTGAAAATGTTGACCCCGCGGTCAATGTTTTTTTCAGCTGAGGAGAACTTGAAACGCCCATATCTTGGGCAAGGAAGGAGTGAGAGAGCTTAAATTTCAGACGCAGCATCCAGGCAGGAATGGCATCAATTTGTGTTATTTTGGGGCAAATTGGGGAATATTGAATTTTTTGTGAAAATGTTGACCCCGCGGTCAATGTTTTTTTCAGCTGAGGAGAACTTGAAACGCCCATATCTTGGATAAGGAAGGAGTGAGAGAGCTCACATTTCAGACACAGCATCCAGGCTGCAATGGGATGAATTTGTGTTATTTTGGGGCAAATTGGGGAATATTGAATTTTTGGTGAAAATGTTGACCCCGCGGTCAATGTTTTTTTCAGCTGAGGAGATAACTTGAAACGCCCGTATCTTGGGCAAGGAAGGAGTGAGAGAGCTCACATTTCAGACACAGCATCCAGGCTGCAATGGGATGAATTTGTGTTATTTTGGGGCAAATTGGGGAATATTGAATTTTTGGTGAAAATGTTGACCCCGCGGTCAATGTTTTTTTCAGCTGGAGAAAACTTGAAACGCCCATATCTTGGATAAGGAAGGAGTGAGAGAGCTCACATTTCAGACACAGCATCCAGGCTGCAATGGCTTCAATTTGTGTTATTTTGGGGCAAATTGGGGAATATTGAATTTTTGGTGAAAAAGTTGACCTCGCGGTCAATGTTTTTTTCAGCTGAGGAGATAACTTGAAACGCCCGTATCTTGGGCAAGGAAGGAGTTAGAGTGTTAAAATTTTTAGACGCAGCATCCAGGCTGCAATGGCTTCAATTTGTGTTATTTTGGGGCAAATTGGGGAATATTGAATTTTTGGTGAAAATGTTGACCCCGCGGTCAACGTGTTTTTTCAACTGGAGAAAACTTGAAACGCCCATATCTTGGATAAGGAAGGAGTGAGAGAGCTCACATTTCAGACACAGCATCCAGGCTGCAATGGCTTCAATTTGTGTCATTTTGGGGCAAATTGGGGAATATTGAATTTTTGGTGAAAATGTTGACCCCGCGGTCAATGTATTTTTCAGCTGAGGAGAACTTGAAACGCCCATATCTTGGATAAGGAAGGAGTGAGAGAGCTCACATTTCAGACACAGTATCCAGGCTGCAATGGGATAAATTTGTGTTATTTTGGGGCAAATTGGGGAATATTGATTTTTTTGTGAAAAAGTTGACCCCGCGGTCAATGTTTTTTTCAGCTGAGGAGATAACTTGAAACGCCCGTATCTTGGGCAAGGAAGGAGTGAGAGAGCTCACGTTTCAGACACAGCATCCAGGCTGCAATGGCTTCAATTTGTGTTATTTTGGGGCAAATTGGGGAATATTGAATTTTTGGTTAAAATGTTGACCCCGCGGTCAATGTTTTTTTCAGCTGAGGAGAACTTGAAACGCCCATATCTTGGGCAAGGAAGGAGTTAGAGTGTTAAAATTTTTAGACGCAGCATCCAGGCTGCAATGGCTTCAATTTGTGTCATTTTGGGGCAAATTGGGGAATATTGATTTTTTTGTGAAAATGTTGACCCCGCGGTCAATGTTTTTTTCAGCTGAGGAGAACTTGAAACGCCCATATCTTGGATAAGGAAGGAGTGAGAGAGCTCACGTTTCAGACACAGCATCCAGGCTGCAATGGCTTCAATTTGTGTAATTTTGGGGCAAATTGGGGAATATTGAATTTTTGGTGAAAATGTTGACCCCGCGGTCAACGTGTTTTTTCAACTGGAGAAAACTTGAAACGCCCATATCTTGGATAAGGAAGGAGTGAGAGAGCTCACATTTCAGACACAGCATCCAGGCTGCAATGGGATGAATTTGTGTTATTTTGGGGCAAATTGGGGAATATTGAATTTTTGGTGAAAATGTTGACCCCGCGGTCAATGTTTTTTTCAGCTGAGGAGATAACTTGAAACGCCCATATCTTGGATAAGGAAGGAGTGAGAGAGCTCACATTTCAGACACAGCATCCAGGCTGCAATGGGATGAATTTGTGTTATTTTGGGGCAAATTGGGGAATATTGAATTTTTGGTGAAAATGTTGACCCCGCGGTCAATGTTTTTTTCAGCTGAGGAGAACTTAAAACGCCCATATCTTGGGCAAGGAAGGAGTGAGAGAGCTTAAATTTCAGACGCAGCATCCAGGCAGGAATGGCATCAATTTGTGTTATTTTGGGGCAAATTGGGGAATATTGAATTTTTTGTGAAAATGTTGACCCCGCGGTCAATGTTTTTTTCAGCTGAGGAGAACTTGAAACGCCCATATCTTGGATAAGGAAGGAGTGAGAGAGCTCACATTTCAGACACAGCATCCAGGCTGCAATGGCTTCAATTTGTGTAATTTTGGGGCAAATTGGGGAATATTGAATTTTTGGTGAAAATGTTGACCCCGCGGTCAACGTGTTTTTTCAACTGGAGAAAACTTGAAACGCCCATATCTTGGATAAGGAAGGAGTGAGAGAGCTCACATTTCAGACACAGCATCCAGGCTGCAATGGCTTCAATTTGTGTTATTTTAGGGCAAAGTGGGGAATATTGAATTTTTTGTGAAAATGTTGACCCCGCGGTCAATGTTTTTTTCAGCTGAGGAGAAATTGAAACGCCCATATCTTGGATAAGGAAGGAGTGAGAGAGCTCACGTTTCAGACACAGCATCCAGGCTGCAATGGCTTCAATTTGTGTCATTTTGGGGCAAATTGGGGAATATTGATTTTTTTGTGAAAAAGTTGACCCCGCGGTCAATGTTTTTTTCAGCTGAGGAGATAACTTGAAACGCCCGTATCTTGGGCAAGGAAGGAGTGAGAGAGCTCACGTTTCAGACACAGCATCCAGGCTGCAATGGCTTCAATTTGTGTTATTTTGGGGCAAATTGGGGAATATTGAATTTTTGGTTAAAATGTTGACCTCGCGGTCAAGGTTTTTTTCAGCTGAGGAGAACTTGAAACGCCCATATCTTGGATAAGGAAGGAGTGAGAGAGCTCACATTTCAGACACAGCATCCAGGCTGCAATGGGATGAATTTGTGTTATTTTGGGGCAAATTGGGGAATATTGAATTTTTGGTGAAAATGTTGACCCCGCGGTCAATGTTTTTTTCAGCTGAGGAGATAACTTGAAACGCCCATATCTTGGATAAGGAAGGAGTGAGAGAGCTCACATTTCAGACACAGCATCCAGGCTGCAATGGGATGAATTTGTGTTATTTTGGGGCAAATTGGGGAATATTGAATTTTTGGTGAAAATGTTGACCCCGCGGTCAATGTTTTTTTCAGCTGAGGAGATAACTTGAAACGCCCATATCTTGGATAAGGAAGGAGTGAGAGAGCTCACATTTCAGACGCAGCATCCAGGCAGGAATGGCATCAATTTGTGTTATTTTGGGGCAAATTGGGGAATATTGAATTTTTTGTGAAAATGTTGACCCCGCGGTCAATGTTTTTTTCAGCTGAGGAGAACTTGAAACGCCCATATCTTGGATAAGGAAGGAGTGAGAGAGCTCACATTTCAGACACAGCATCCAGGCTGCAATGGGATGAATTTGTGTTATTTTGGGGCAAATTGGGGAATATTGAATTTTTGGTGAAAATGTTGACCCCGCGGTCAATGTTTTTTTCAGCTGAGGAGATAACTTGAAACGCCCGTATCTTGGGCAAGGAAGGAGTGAGAGAGCTCACATTTCAGACACAGCATCCAGGCTGCAATGGGATGAATTTGTGTTATTTTGGGGCAAATTGGGGAATATTGAATTTTTTGTGAAAATGTTGACCCCGCGGTCAATGTTTTTTTCAGCTGAGGAGAACTTGAAACGCCCATATCTTGGATAAGGAAGGAGTGAGAGAGCTCACATTTCAGACACAGCATCCAGGCTGCAATGGGATGAATTTGTGTTATTTTGGGGCAAATTGGGGAATATTGAATTTTTGGTGAAAATGTTGACCCCGCGGTCAATGTTTTTTTCAGCTGAGGAGAACTTGAAACGCCCATATCTTGGGCAAGGAAGGAGTGAGAGAGCTTAAATTTCAGACGCAGCATCCAGGCAGGAATGGCATCAATTTGTGTTATTTTGGGGCAAATTGGGGAATATTGAATTTTTGGTGAAAAAGTTGACCTCGCGGTCAATGTTTTTTTCAGCTGAGGAGATAACTTGAAACGCCCGTATCTTGGGCAAGGAAGGAGTTAGAGTGTTAAAATTTTTAGACGCAGCATCCAGGCTGCAATGGCTTCAATTTGTGTTATTTTGGGGCAAATTGGGGAATATTGAATTTTTGGTGAAAATGTTGACCCCGCGGTCAACGTGTTTTTTCAACTGGAGAAAACTTGAAACGCCCATATCTTGGATAAGGAAGGAGTGAGAGAGCTCACATTTCAGACACAGCATCCAGGCTGCAATGGCTTCAATTTGTGTTATTTTGGGGCAAATTGGGGAATATTGAATTTTTGGTGAAAATGTTGACCCCGCGGTCAATGTATTTTTCAGCTGAGGAGAACTTGAAACGCCCATATCTTGGATAAGGAAGGAGTGAGAGAGCTCACATTTCAGACACAGTATCCAGGCTGCAATGGGATAAATTTGTGTTATTTTGGGGCAAATTGGGGAATATTGATTTTTTTGTGAGAAAGTTGACCCCGCGGTCAATGTTTTTTTCAGCTGAGGAGAACTTGAAACGCCCATATCTTGGGCAAGGAAGGAGTTAGAGTGTTCAAATTTTTAGACGCAGCATCCAGGCTGCAATGGCTTGAATTTGTGTTATTTTGGGGCAAATTGGGGAATATTGAATTTTTGGTGAAAAAGTTGACCTCGCGGTCAATGTTTTTTTCAGCTGAGGAGATAACTTGAAACGCCCGTATCTTGGGCAAGGAAGGAGTTAGAGTGTTAAAATTTTTAGACGCAGCATCCAGGCTGCAATGGCTTCAATTTGTGTCATTTTGGGGCAAATTGGGGAATATTGATTTTTTTGTGAAAATGTTGACCCCGCGGTCAATGTTTTTTTCAGCTGAGGAGAACTTGAAACGCCCATATCTTGGATAAGGAAGGAGTGAGAGAGCTCACGTTTCAGACACAGCATCCAGGCTGCAATGGCTTCAATTTGTGTAATTTTGGGGCAAATTGGGGAATATTGAATTTTGGTGAAAATGTTGACCCCGCGGTCAACGTGTTTTTTCAACTGGAGAAAACTTGAAACGCCCATATCTTGGATAAGGAAGGAGTGAGAGAGCTCACATTTCAGACACAGCATCCAGGCTGCAATGGCTTCAATTTGTGTTATTTGAGGGCAAAGTAGGGAATATTGAATTTTTTGTGAAAATGTTGACCCTGCGGTCAATGTTTTTTTCAGCTGAGGAGAAATTGAAACGCCCATATCTTGGATAAGGAAGGAGTGAGAGAGCTCACGTTTCAGACGCAGCATCCAGGCTGCAATGGGATAAATTTGTGTTATTTTGGGGCAAATTGGGGAATATTGATTTTTTTGTGAAAAAGTTGACCCCGCGGTCAATGTTTTTTTCAGCTGAGGAGATAACTTGAAACGCCCGTATCTTGGGCAAGGAAGGAGTGAGAGAGCTCACGTTTCAGACACAGCATCCAGGCTGCAATGGCTTCAATTTGTGTTATTTTGGGGCAAATTGGGGAATATTGAATTTTTGGTTAAAATGTTGACCTCGCGGTCAAGGTTTTTTTCAGCTGAGGAGAACTTGAAACGCCCATATCTTGGATAAGGAAGGAGTGAGAGAGCTCACATTTCAGACACAGCATCCAGGCTGCAATGGGATGAATTTGTGTTATTTTGGGGCAAATTGGGGAATATTGAATTTTTGGTGAAAATGTTGACCCCGCGGTCAATGTTTTTTTCAGCTGAGGAGATAACTTGAAACGCCCATATCTTGGATAAGGAAGGAGTGAGAGAGCTCACATTTCAGACACAGCATCCAGGCTGCAATGGGATGAATTTGTGTTATTTTGGGGCAAATTGGGGAATATTGAATTTTTGGTGAAAATGTTGACCCCGCGGTCAATGTTTTTTTCAGCTGAGGAGATAACTTGAAACGCCCATATCTTGGATAAGGAAGGAGTGAGAGAGCTCACATTTCAGACACAGCATCCAGGCTGCAATGGGATGAATTTGTGTTATTTTGGGGCAAATTGGGGAATATTGAATTTTTGGTGAAAATGTTGACCCCGCGGTCAATGTTTTTTTCAGCTGAGGAGAACTTAAAACGCCCATATCTTGGGCAAGGAAGGAGTGAGAGAGCTTAAATTTCAGACGCAGCATCCAGGCAGGAATGGCATCAATTTGTGTTATTTTGGGGCAAATTGGGGAATATTGAATTTTTTGTGAAAATGTTGACCCCGCGGTCAATGTTTTTTTCAGCTGAGGAGAACTTGAAACGCCCATATCTTGGATAAGGAAGGAGTGAGAGAGCTCACATTTCAGACACAGCATCCAGGCTGCAATGGGATGAATTTGTGTTATTTTGGGGCAAATTGGGGAATATTGAATTTTTGGTGAAAATGTTGACCCCGCGGTCAATGTTTTTTTCAGCTGAGGAGATAACTTGAAACGCCCGTATCTTGGGCAAGGAAGGAGTGAGAGAGCTCACATTTCAGACACAGCATCCAGGCTGCAATGGGATGAATTTGTGTTATTTTGGGGCAAATTGGGGAATATTGATTTTTTTGTGAAAATGTTGACCCCGCGGTCAATGTTTTTTTCAGCTGAGGAGAACTTGAAACGCCCATATCTTGGATAAGGAAGGAGTGAGAGAGCTCACATTTCAGACACAGCATCCAGGCTGCAATGGGATGAATTTGTGTTATTTTGGGGCAAATTGGGGAATATTGAATTTTTGGTGAAAATGTTGACCCCGCGGTCAATGTTTTTTTCAGCTGAGGAGAACTTGAAACGCCCATATCTTGGGCAAGGAAGGAGTGAGAGAGCTTAAATTTCAGACGCAGCATCCAGGCAGGAATGGCATCAATTTGTGTTATTTTGGGGCAAATTGGGGAATATTGAATTTTTGGTGAAAAAGTTGACCTCGCGGTCAATGTTTTTTTCAGCTGAGGAGATAACTTGAAACGCCCGTATCTTGGGCAAGGAAGGAGTGAGAGAGCTCACATTTCAGACACAGCATCCAGGCTGCAATGGGATGAATTTGTGTTATTTTGGGGCAAATTGGGGAATATTGAATTTTTGGTGAAAATGTTGACCCCGCGGTCAATGTTTTTTTCAGCTGGAGAAAACTTGAAACGCCCATATCTTGGATAAGGAAGGAGTGAGAGAGCTCACATTTCAGACACAGCATCCAGGCTGCAATGGCTTCAATTTGTGTTATTTTGGGGCAAATTGGGGAATATTGAATTTTTGGTGAAAAAGTTGACCTCGCGGTCAATGTTTTTTTCAGCTGAGGAGATAACTTGAAACGCCCGTATCTTGGGCAAGGAAGGAGTTAGAGTGTTAAAATTTTTAGACGCAGCATCCAGGCTGCAATGGCTTCAATTTGTGTTATTTTGGGGCAAATTGGGGAATATTGAATTTTTGGTGAAAATGTTGACCCCGCGGTCAATGTATTTTTCAGCTGAGGAGAACTTGAAACGCCCATATCTTGGATAAGGAAGGAGTGAGAGAGCTCACATTTCAGACACAGTATCCAGGCTGCAATGGGATAAATTTGTGTTATTTTGGGGCAAATTGGGGAATATTGATTTTTTTGTGAAAAAGTTGACCCCGCGGTCAATGTTTTTTTCAGCTGAGGAGATAACTTGAAACGCCCGTATCTTGGGCAAGGAAGGAGTGAGAGAGCTCACGTTTCAGACACAGCATCCAGGCTGCAATGGCTTCAATTTGTGTTATTTTGGGGCAAATTGGGGAATATTGAATTTTTGGTTAAAATGTTGACCCCGCGGTCAATGTTTTTTTCAGCTGAGGAAAACTTGAAACGCCCATATCTTGGGCAAGGAAGGAGTTAGAGTGTTAAAATTTTTAGACGCAGCATCCAGGCTGCAATGGCTTCAATTTGTGTCATTTTGGGGCAAATTGGGGAATATTGATTTTTTTGTGAAAATGTTGACCCCGCGGTCAATGTTTTTTTCAGCTGAGGAGAACTTGAAACGCCCATATCTTGGATAAGGAAGGAGTGAGAGAGCTCACGTTTCAGACACAGCATCCAGGCTGCAATGGCTTCAATTTGTGTAATTTTGGGGCAAATTGGGGAATATTGAATTTTTGGTGAAAATGTTGACCCCGCGGTCAACGTGTTTTTTCAACTGGAGAAAACTTGAAACGCCCATATCTTGGATAAGGAAGGAGTGAGAGAGCTCACATTTCAGACACAGCATCCAGGCTGCAATGGCTTCAATTTGTGTTATTTTAGGGCAAAGTGGGGAATATTGAATTTTTTGTGAAAATGTTGACCCCGCGGTCAATGTTTTTTTCAGCTGAGGAGAAATTGAAACGCCCATATCTTGGATAAGGAAGGAGTGAGAGAGCTCACGTTTCAGACACAGCATCCAGGCTGCAATGGCTTCAATTTGTGTCATTTTGGGGCAAATTGGGGAATATTGAATTTTTTGTGAAAATGTTGACCCCGCGGTCAATGTTTTTTTCAGCTGAGGAGAACTTGAAACGCCCATATCTTGGATAAGGAAGGAGTGAGAGAGCTCACGTTTCAGACGCAGCATCCAGGCTGCAATGGGATAAATTTGTGTTATTTTGGGGCAAATTGGGGAATATTGATTTTTTTGTGAAAAAGTTGACCCCGCGGTCAATGTTTTTTTCAGCTGAGGAGATAACTTGAAACGCCCGTATCTTGGGCAAGGAAGGAGTGAGAGAGCTCACGTTTCAGACACAGCATCCAGGCTGCAATGGCTTCAATTTGTGTTATTTTGGGGCAAATTGGGGAATATTGAATTTTTGGTTAAAATGTTGACCTCGCGGTCAAGGTTTTTTTCAGCTGAGGAGAACTTGAAACGCCCATATCTTGGATAAGGAAGGAGTGAGAGAGCTCACATTTCAGACACAGCATCCAGGCTGCAATGGGATGAATTTGTGTTATTTTGGGGCAAATTGGGGAATATTGAATTTTTGGTGAAAATGTTGACCCCGCGGTCAATGTTTTTTTCAGCTGAGGAGATAACTTGAAACGCCCATATCTTGGATAAGGAAGGAGTGAGAGAGCTCACATTTCAGACGCAGCATCCAGGCAGGAATGGCATCAATTTGTGTTATTTTGGGGCAAATTGGGGAATATTGAATTTTTTGTGAAAATGTTGACCCCGCGGTCAATGTTTTTTTCAGCTGAGGAGAACTTGAAACGCCCATATCTTGGATAAGGAAGGAGTGAGAGAGCTCACATTTCAGACACAGCATCCAGGCTGCAATGGGATGAATTTGTGTTATTTTGGGGCAAATTGGGGAATATTGAATTTTTGGTGAAAATGTTGACCCCGCGGTCAATGTTTTTTTCAGCTGAGGAGAACTTGAAACGCCCATATCTTGGGCAAGGAAGGAGTGAGAGAGCTTAAATTTCAGACGCAGCATCCAGGCAGGAATGGCATCAATTTGTGTTATTTTGGGGCAAATTGGGGAATATTGAATTTTTGGTGAAAAAGTTGACCTCGCGGTCAATGTTTTTTTCAGCTGAGGAGATAACTTGAAACGCCCGTATCTTGGGCAAGGAAGGAGTTAGAGTGTTAAAATTTTTAGACGCAGCATCCAGGCTGCAATGGCTTCAATTTGTGTTATTTTGGGGCAAATTGGGGAATATTGAATTTTTGGTGAAAATGTTGACCCCGCGGTCAACGTGTTTTTTCAACTGGAGAAAACTTGAAACGCCCATATCTTGGATAAGGAAGGAGTGAGAGAGCTCACATTTCAGACACAGCATCCAGGCTGCAATGGCTTCAATTTGTGTTATTTTGGGGCAAATTGGGGAATATTGAATTTTTGGTGAAAATGTTGACCCCGCGGTCAATGTATTTTTCAGCTGAGGAGAACTTGAAACGCCCATATCTTGGATAAGGAAGGAGTGAGAGAGCTCACATTTCAGACACAGTATCCAGGCTGCAATGGGATAAATTTGTGTTATTTTGGGGCAAATTGGGGAATATTGATTTTTTTGTGAAAAAGTTGACCCCGCGGTCAATGTTTTTTTCAGCTGAGGAGATAACTTGAAACGCCCGTATCTTGGGCAAGGAAGGAGTGAGAGAGCTCACGTTTCAGACACAGCATCCAGGCTGCAATGGCTTCAATTTGTGTTATTTTGGGGCAAATTGGGGAATATTGAATTTTTGGTTAAAATGTTGACCCCGCGGTCAATGTTTTTTTCAGCTGAGGAGAACTTGAAACGCCCATATCTTGGGCAAGGAAGGAGTTAGAGTGTTCAAATTTTTAGACGCAGCATCCAGGCTGCAATGGCTTGAATTTGTGTTATTTTGGGGCAAATTGGGGAATATTGAATTTTTGGTGAAAAAGTTGACCTCGCGGTCAATGTTTTTTTCAGCTGAGGAGATAACTTGAAACGCCCGTATCTTGGGCAAGGAAGGAGTTAGAGTGTTAAAATTTTTAGACGCAGCATCCAGGCTGCAATGGCTTCAATTTGTGTCATTTTGGGGCAAATTGGGGAATATTGATTTTTTTGTGAAAATGTTGACCCCGCGGTCAACGTGTTTTTTCAACTGGAGAAAACTTGAAACGCCCATATCTTGGATAAGGAAGGAGTGAGAGAGCTCACATTTCAGACACAGCATCCAGGCTGCAATGGCTTCAATTTGTGTTATTTTAGGGCAAAGTGGGGAATATTGAATTTTTTGTGAAAATGTTGACCCCGCGGTCAATGTTTTTTTCAGCTGAGGAGAAATTGAAACGCCCATATCTTGGATAAGGAAGGAGTGAGAGAGCTCACGTTTCAGACACAGCATCCAGGCTGCAATGGCTTCAATTTGTGTCATTTTGGGGCAAATTGGGGAATATTGAATTTTTTGTGAAAATGTTGACCCCGCGGTCAATGTTTTTTTCAGCTGAGGAGAACTTGAAACGCCCATATCTTGGATAAGGAAGGAGTGAGAGAGCTCACGTTTCAGACGCAGCATCCAGGCTGCAATGGGATAAATTTGTGTTATTTTGGGGCAAATTGGGGAATATTGATTTTTTTGTGAAAAAGTTGACCCCGCGGTCAATGTTTTTTTCAGCTGAGGAGATAACTTGAAACGCCCGTATCTTGGGCAAGGAAGGAGTGAGAGAGCTCACGTTTCAGACACAGCATCCAGGCTGCAATGGCTTCAATTTGTGTTATTTTGGGGCAAATTGGGGAATATTGAATTTTTGGTTAAAATGTTGACCTCGCGGTCAAGGTTTTTTTCAGCTGAGGAGAACTTGAAACGCCCATATCTTGGATAAGGAAGGAGTGAGAGAGCTCACATTTCAGACACAGCATCCAGGCTGCAATGGGATGAATTGGTGTTATTTTGGGGCAAATTGGGGAATATTGATTTTTTTGTGAAAATGTTGACCCCGCGGTCAACGTGTTTTTTCAACTGGAGAAAACTTGAAACGCCCATATCTTGGATAAGGAAGGAGTGAGAGAGCTCACATTTCAGACACAGCATCCAGGCTGCAATGGCTTCAATTTGTGTTATTTTAGGGCAAAGTGGGGAATATTGAATTTTTTGTGAAAATGTTGACCCCGCGGTCAATGTTTTTTTCAGCTGAGGAGAAATTGAAACGCCCATATCTTGGATAAGGAAGGAGTGAGAGAGCTCACGTTTCAGACACAGCATCCAGGCTGCAATGGCTTCAATTTGTGTCATTTTGGGGCAAATTGGGGAATATTGAATTTTTTGTGAAAATGTTGACCCCGCGGTCAATGTTTTTTTCAGCTGAGGAGAACTTGAAACGCCCATATCTTGGATAAGGAAGGAGTGAGAGAGCTCACGTTTCAGACGCAGCATCCAGGCTGCAATGGGATAAATTTGTGTTATTTTGGGGCAAATTGGGGAATATTGATTTTTTTGTGAAAAAGTTGACCCCGCGGTCAATGTTTTTTTCAGCTGAGGAGATAACTTGAAACGCCCGTATCTTGGGCAAGGAAGGAGTGAGAGAGCTCACGTTTCAGACACAGCATCCAGGCTGCAATGGCTTCAATTTGTGTTATTTTGGGGCAAATTGGGGAATATTGAATTTTTGGTTAAAATGTTGACCTCGCGGTCAAGGTTTTTTTCAGCTGAGGAGAACTTGAAACGCCCATATCTTGGATAAGGAAGGAGTGAGAGAGCTCACATTTCAGACACAGCATCCAGGCTGCAATGGGATGAATTGGTGTTATTTTGGGGCAAATTGGGGAATATTGAATTTTTGGTGAAAATGTTGACCCCGCGGTCAATGTTTTTTTCAGCTGAGGAGATAACTTGAAACGCCCATATCTTGGATAAGGAAGGAGTGAGAGAGCTCACATTTCAGACACAGCATCCAGGCTGCAATGGGATGAATTTGTGTTATTTTGGGGCAAATTGGGGAATATTGAATTTTTGGTGAAAATGTTGACCCCGCGGTCAATGTTTTTTTCAGCTGAGGAGATAACTTGAAACGCCCATATCTTGGATAAGGAAGGAGTGAGAGAGCTCACATTTCAGACACAGCATCCAGGCTGCAATGGGATGAATTTGTGTTATTTTGGGGCAAATTGGGGAATATTGAATTTTTGGTGAAAATGTTGACCCCGCGGTCAATGTTTTTTTCAGCTGAGGAGAACTTAAAACGCCCATATCTTGGGCAAGGAAGGAGTGAGAGAGCTTAAATTTCAGACGCAGCATCCAGGCAGGAATGGCATCAATTTGTGTTATTTTGGGGCAAATTGGGGAATATTGAATTTTTTGTGAAAATGTTGACCCCGCGGTCAATGTTTTTTTCAGCTGAGGAGAACTTGAAACGCCCATATCTTGGATAAGGAAGGAGTGAGAGAGCTCACATTTCAGACACAGCATCCAGGCTGCAATGGGATGAATTTGTGTTATTTTGGGGCAAATTGGGGAATATTGAATTTTTGGTGAAAATGTTGACCTCGCGGTCAATGTTTTTTTCAGCTGAGGAGATAACTTGAAACGCCCGTATCTTGGGCAAGGAAGGAGTTAGAGTGTTAAAATTTTTAGACGCAGCATCCAGGCTGCAATGGCTTCAATTTGTGTTATTTTGGGGCAAATTGGGGAATATTGAATTTTTGGTGAAAATGTTGACCCCGCGGTCAACGTGTTTTTTCAACTGGAGAAAACTTGAAACGCCCATATCTTGGATAAGGAAGGAGTGAGAGAGCTCACATTTCAGACACAGCATCCAGGCTGCAATGGCTTCAATTTGTGTTATTTTGGGGCAAATTGGGGAATATTGAATTTTTGGTGAAAATGTTGACCCCGCGGTCAATGTATTTTTCAGCTGAGGAGAACTTGAAACGCCCATATCTTGGATAAGGAAGGAGTGAGAGAGCTCACATTTCAGACACAGTATCCAGGCTGCAATGGGATAAATTTGTGTTATTTTGGGGCAAATTGGGGAATATTGATTTTTTTGTGAAAAAGTTGACCCCGCGGTCAATGTTTTTTTCAGCTGAGGAGATAACTTGAAACGCCCGTATCTTGGGCAAGGAAGGAGTGAGAGAGCTCACGTTTCAGACACAGCATCCAGGCTGCAATGGCTTCAATTTGTGTTATTTTGGGGCAAATTGGGGAATATTGAATTTTTGGTTAAAATGTTGACCCCGCGGTCAATGTTTTTTTCAGCTGAGGAGAACTTGAAACGCCCATATCTTGGGCAAGGAAGGAGTTAGAGTGTTCAAATTTTTAGACGCAGCATCCAGGCTGCAATGGCTTGAATTTGTGTTATTTTGGGGCAAATTGGGGAATATTGAATTTTTGGTGAAAAAGTTGACCTCGCGGTCAATGTTTTTTTCAGCTGAGGAGATAACTTGAAACGCCCGTATCTTGGGCAAGGAAGGAGTTAGAGTGTTAAAATTTTTAGACGCAGCATCCAGGCTGCAATGGCTTCAATTTGTGTCATTTTGGGGCAAATTGGGGAATATTGATTTTTTTGTGAAAATGTTGACCCCGCGGTCAACGTGTTTTTTCAACTGGAGAAAACTTGAAACGCCCATATCTTGGATAAGGAAGGAGTGAGAGAGCTCACATTTCAGACACAGCATCCAGGCTGCAATGGCTTCAATTTGTGTTATTTTAGGGCAAAGTGGGGAATATTGAATTTTTTGTGAAAATGTTGACCCCGCGGTCAATGTTTTTTTCAGCTGAGGAGAAATTGAAACGCCCATATCTTGGATAAGGAAGGAGTGAGAGAGCTCACGTTTCAGACACAGCATCCAGGCTGCAATGGCTTCAATTTGTGTCATTTTGGGGCAAATTGGGGAATATTGAATTTTTTGTGAAAATGTTGACCCCGCGGTCAATGTTTTTTTCAGCTGAGGAGAACTTGAAACGCCCATATCTTGGATAAGGAAGGAGTGAGAGAGCTCACGTTTCAGACGCAGCATCCAGGCTGCAATGGGATAAATTTGTGTTATTTTGGGGCAAATTGGGGAATATTGATTTTTTTGTGAAAAAGTTGACCCCGCGGTCAATGTTTTTTTCAGCTGAGGAGATAACTTGAAACGCCCGTATCTTGGGCAAGGAAGGAGTGAGAGAGCTCACGTTTCAGACACAGCATCCAGGCTGCAATGGCTTCAATTTGTGTTATTTTGGGGCAAATTGGGGAATATTGAATTTTTGGTTAAAATGTTGACCTCGCGGTCAAGGTTTTTTTCAGCTGAGGAGAACTTGAAACGCCCATATCTTGGATAAGGAAGGAGTGAGAGAGCTCACATTTCAGACACAGCATCCAGGCTGCAATGGGATGAATTTGTGTTATTTTGGGGCAAATTGGGGAATATTGAATTTTTGGTGAAAATGTTGACCCCGCGGTCAATGTTTTTTTCAGCTGAGGAGATAACTTGAAACGCCCATATCTTGGATAAGGAAGGAGTGAGAGAGCTCACATTTCAGACACAGCATCCAGGCTGCAATGGGATGAATTGGTGTTATTTTGGGGCAAATTGGGGAATATTGAATTTTTGGTGAAAATGTTGACCCCGCGGTCAATGTTTTTTTCAGCTGAGGAGATAACTTGAAACGCCCATATCTTGGATAAGGAAGGAGTGAGAGAGCTCACATTTCAGACACAGCATCCAGGCTGCAATGGGATGAATTTGTGTTATTTTGGGGCAAATTGGGGAATATTGAATTTTTGGTGAAAATGTTGACCCCGCGGTCAATGTTTTTTTCAGCTGAGGAGATAACTTGAAACGCCCATATCTTGGATAAGGAAGGAGTGAGAGAGCTCACATTTCAGACACAGCATCCAGGCTGCAATGGGATGAATTTGTGTTATTTTGGGGCAAATTGGGGAATATTGAATTTTTGGTGAAAATGTTGACCCCGCGGTCAATGTTTTTTTCAGCTGAGGAGAACTTAAAACGCCCATATCTTGGGCAAGGAAGGAGTGAGAGAGCTTAAATTTCAGACGCAGCATCCAGGCAGGAATGGCATCAATTTGTGTTATTTTGGGGCAAATTGGGGAATATTGAATTTTTTGTGAAAATGTTGACCCCGCGGTCAATGTTTTTTTCAGCTGAGGAGAACTTGAAACGCCCATATCTTGGATAAGGAAGGAGTGAGAGAGCTCACATTTCAGACACAGCATCCAGGCTGCAATGGGATGAATTTGTGTTATTTTGGGGCAAATTGGGGAATATTGAATTTTTGGTGAAAATGTTGACCCCGCGGTCAATGTTTTTTTCAGCTGAGGAGATAACTTGAAACGCCCGTATCTTGGGCAAGGAAGGAGTGAGAGAGCTCACATTTCAGACACAGCATCCAGGCTGCAATGGGATGAATTTGTGTTATTTTGGGGCAAATTGGGGAATATTGAATTTTTTGTGAAAATGTTGACCCCGCGGTCAATGTTTTTTTCAGCTGAGGAGAACTTGAAACGCCCATATCTTGGATAAGGAAGGAGTGAGAGAGCTCACATTTCAGACACAGCATCCAGGCTGCAATGGGATGAATTTGTTATTTTGGGGCAAATTGGGGAATATTGAATTTTTGGTGAAAATGTTGACCCCGCGGTCAATGTTTTTTTCAGCTGAGGAGAACTTGAAACGCCCATATCTTGGGCAAGGAAGGAGTGAGAGAGCTTAAATTTCAGACGCAGCATCCAGGCAGGAATGGCATCAATTTGTGTTATTTTGGGGCAAATTGGGGAATATTGAATTTTTGGTGAAAAAGTTGACCTCGCGGTCAATGTTTTTTTCAGCTGAGGAGATAACTTGAAACGCCCGTATCTTGGGCAAGGAAGGAGTTAGAGTGTTAAAATTTTTAGACGCAGCATCCAGGCTGCAATGGCTTCAATTTGTGTTATTTTGGGGCAAATTGGGGAATATTGAATTTTTGGTGAAAATGTTGACCCCGCGGTCAACGTGTTTTTTCAACTGGAGAAAACTTGAAACGCCCATATCTTGGATAAGGAAGGAGTGAGAGAGCTCACATTTCAGACACAGCATCCAGGCTGCAATGGCTTCAATTTGTGTTATTTTGGGGCAAATTGGGGAATATTGAATTTTTGGTGAAAATGTTGACCCCGCGGTCAATGTATTTTTCAGCTGAGGAGAACTTGAAACGCCCATATCTTGGATAAGGAAGGAGTGAGAGAGCTCACATTTCAGACACAGTATCCAGGCTGCAATGGGATAAATTTGTGTTATTTTGGGGCAAATTGGGGAATATTGATTTTTTTGTGAAAAAGTTGACCCCGCGGTCAATGTTTTTTTCAGCTGAGGAGATAACTTGAAACGCCCGTATCTTGGGCAAGGAAGGAGTGAGAGAGCTCACGTTTCAGACACAGCATCCAGGCTGCAATGGCTTCAATTTGTGTTATTTTGGGGCAAATTGGGGAATATTGAATTTTTGGTTAAAATGTTGACCCCGCGGTCAATGTTTTTTTCAGCTGAGGAGATAACTTGAAACGCCCGTATCTTGGGCAAGGAAGGAGTTAGAGTGTTAAAATTTTTAGACGCAGCATCCAGGCTGCAATGGCTTCAATTTGTGTCATTTTGGGGCAAATTGGGGAATATTGATTTTTTTGTGAAAATGTTGACCCCGCGGTCAATGTTTTTTTCAGCTGAGGAGAACTTGAAACGCCCATATCTTGGATAAGGAAGGAGTGAGAGAGCTCACGTTTCAGACACAGCATCCAGGCTGCAATGGCTTCAATTTGTGTAATTTTGGGGCAAATTGGGGAATATTGAATTTTTGGTGAAAATGTTGACCCCGCGGTCAACGTGTTTTTTCAACTGGAGAAAACTTGAAACGCCCATATCTTGGATAAGGAAGGAGTGAGAGAGCTCACATTTCAGACACAGCATCCAGGCTGCAATGGCTTCAATTTGTGTTATTTTAGGGCAAAGTGGGGAATATTGAATTTTTTGTGAAAATGTTGACCCCGCGGTCAATGTTTTTTTCAGCTGAGGAGATAACTTGAAACGCCCGTATCTTGGGCAAGGAAGGAGTGAGAGAGCTCACGTTTCAGACACAGCATCCAGGCTGCAATGGCTTCAATTTGTGTTATTTTGGGGCAAATTGGGGAATATTGAATTTTTGGTTAAAATGTTGACCTCGCGGTCAAGGTTTTTTTCAGCTGAGGAGAACTTGAAACGCCCATATCTTGGATAAGGAAGGAGTGAGAGAGCTCACATTTCAGACACAGCATCCAGGCTGCAATGGGATGAATTTGTGTTATTTTGGGGCAAATTGGGGAATATTGAATTTTTGGTGAAAATGTTGACCCCGCGGTCAATGTTTTTTTCAGCTGAGGAGATAACTTGAAACGCCCATATCTTGGATAAGGAAGGAGTGAGAGAGCTCACATTTCAGACACAGCATCCAGGCTGCAATGGGATGAATTTGTGTTATTTTGGGGCAAATTGGGGAATATTGAATTTTTGGTGAAAATGTTGACCCCGCGGTCAATGTTTTTTTCAGCTGAGGAGATAACTTGAAACGCCCATATCTTGGATAAGGAAGGAGTGAGAGAGCTCACATTTCAGACACAGCATCCAGGCTGCAATGGGATGAATTTGTGTTATTTTGGGGCAAATTGGGGAATATTGAATTTTTGGTGAAAATGTTGACCCCGCGGTCAATGTTTTTTTCAGCTGAGGAGAACTTGAAACGCCCATATCTTGGGCAAGGAAGGAGTGAGAGAGCTTAAATTTCAGACGCAGCATCCAGGCAGGAATGGCATCAATTTGTGTTATTTTGGGGCAAATTGGGGAATATTGAATTTTTGGTGAAAAAGTTGACCTCGCGGTCAATGTTTTTTTCAGCTGAGGAGATAACTTGAAACGCCCGTATCTTGGGCAAGGAAGGAGTTAGAGTGTTAAAATTTTTAGACGCAGCATCCAGGCTGCAATGGCTTCAATTTGTGTTATTTTGGGGCAAATTGGGGAATATTGAATTTTTGGTGAAAATGTTGACCCCGCGGTCAACGTGTTTTTTCAACTGGAGAAAACTTGAAACGCCCATATCTTGGATAAGGAAGGAGTGAGAGAGCTCACATTTCAGACACAGCATCCAGGCTGCAATGGCTTCAATTTGTGTTATTTTGGGGCAAATTGGGGAACATTGAATTTTTGGTGAAAAAGTTGACCCCGCGGTCAATGTTTTTTTCAGCTGAGGAGAACTTGAAACGCCCATATCTTGGATAAGGAAGGAGTGAGAGAGCTCACGTTTCAGACACAGCATCCAGGCTGCAATGGCTTCAATTTGTTTTATTTTGGGGCAAATTGGGGAACATTGAATTTTTGGTGAAAAAGTTGACCCCGCGGTCAATGTTTTTTTCAGCTGAGGAGAACTTGAAACGCCCATATCTTGGGCAAGGAAGGAGTTAGAGAGCTCACATTTCAGACACAGCATCCAGGCTGCAATGGGATCAATTTGTGTTATTTTGGGGCAAATTGGGGAATATTGATTTTTTTGTGAAAATGTTGACCCCGCGGTCAATGTTTTTTTCAGCTGAGGAGAACTTGAAACGCCCATATCTTGGATAAGGAAGGAGTGAGAGAGCTCACATTTCAGACACAGCATCCAGGCTGCAATGGGATGAATTTGTGTTATTTTGGGGCAAATTGGGGAATATTGAATTTTTTGTGAAAATGTTGACCCCGCGGTCAACGTGTTTTTTCAACTGGAGAAAACTTGAAACGCCCATATCTTGGATAAGGAAGGAGTGAGAGAGCTCACGTTTCAGACACAGCATCCAGGCTGCAATGGCTTCAATTTGTGTCATTTTGGGGCAAATTGGGGAACATTGAATTTTTGGTGAAAAAGTTGACCTCGCGGTCAATGTTTTTTTCAGCTGAGGAGATAACTTGAAACGCCCGTATCTTGGGCAAGGAAGGAGTTAGAGTGTTAAAATTTTTAGACGCAGCATCCAGGCTGCAATGGCTTCAATTTGTGTTATTTTGGGGCAAATTGGGGAATATTGAATTTTTGGTGAAAATGTTGACCCCGCGGTCAATGTTTTTTTCAGCTGAGGAGAACTTGAAACGCCCATATCTTGGGCAAGGAAGGAGTGAGAGAGCTTAAATTTCAGACGCAGCATCCAGGCTGCAATGGCTTCAATTTGTGTTATTTTGGGGCAAATTGGGGAATATTGAATTTTTTGTGAAAATGTTGACCTCGCGGTCAATGTTTTTTTCAGCTGAGGAGATAACTTGAAACGCCCGTATCTTGGGCAAGGAAGGAGTTAGAGTGTTAAATTTTTAGACGCAGCATCCAGGCTGCAATGGCTTCAATTTGTGTCATTTTGGGGCAAATTGGGGAATATTGAATTTTTGGTGAAAATGTTGACCCCGCGGTCAATGTTTTTTTCAGCTGAGGAGAACTTGAAAAGCCCATATCTTGGATAAGGAAGGAGTGAGAGAGCTCACGTTTCAGACACAGCATCCAGGCTGCAATGGCTTCAATTTGTGTTATTTTGGGGCAAATTGGGGAATATTGAATTTTTTGTGAAAATGTTGACCCTGCGGTCAATGTTTTTTTCAGCTGAGGAGATAACTTGAAACGCCCGTATCTTGGGCAAGGAAGGAGTGAGAGAGCTCACATTTCAGACACAGCATCCAGGCTGCAATGGCTTCAATTTGTGTTATTTTGGGGCAAAGTAGGGAATATTGAATTTTTGGTGAAAAAGTTGACCTCGCGGTCAATGTTTTTTTCAGCTGAGGAGATAACTTGAAACGCCCGTATCTTGGGCAAGGAAGGAGTTAGAGTGTTAAATTTTTTAGACGCAGCATCCAGGCTGCAATGGCTTCAATTTGTGTTATTTTGGGGCAAATTGGGGAATATTGAATTTTTTGTGAAAATGTTGACCCCGCGGTCAATGTTTTTTTCAGCTGAGGAGAACTTGAAACGCCCATATCTTGGATAAGGAAGGAGTGAGAGAGCTCACGTTTCAGACACAGCATCCAGGCTGCAATGGCTTCAATTTGTGTTATTTTGGGGCAAATTGGGGAACATTGAATTTTTGGTGAAAAAGTTGACCCCGCGGTCAATGTTTTTTTCAGCTGAGGAGAACTTGAAACGCCCATATCTTGGATAAGGAAGGAGTGAGAGAGCTCACGTTTCAGACACAGCATCCAGGCTGCAATGGCTTCAATTTGTGTTATTTTGGGGCAAATTGGGGAATATTGAATTTTTGGTGAAAAAGTTGACCCCGCGGTCAATGTTTTTTTCAGCTGAGGAGAACTTGAAACGCCCATATCTTGGATAAGGAAGGAGTGAGAGAGCTCACATTTCAGACACAGCATCCAGGCTGCAATGGCTTCAATTTGTGTTATTTTGGGGCAAATTGGGGAATATTGAATTTTTTGTGAAAATGTTGACCCCGCGGTCAATGTTTTTTTCAGCTGAGGAGATAACTTGAAACGCCCGTATCTTGGGCAAGGAAGGAGTGAGAGAGCTCACATTTCAGACACAGCATCCAGGCTGCAATGGGATGAATTTGTGTTATTTTGGGGCAAATTGGGGAATATTGAATTTTTGGTGAAAATGTTGACCCCGCGGTCAATGTTTTTTTCAGCTGAGGAGAACTTGAAACGCCCATATCTTGGGCAAGGAAGGAGTGAGAGAGCTTAAATTTCAGACGCAGCATCCAGGCAGAAATGGCATCAATTTGTGTTATTTTGGGGCAAATTGGGGAATATTGAATTTTTGGTGAAAAAGTTGACCTCGCGGTCAATGTTTTTTTCAGCTGAGGAGATAACTTGAAACGCCCGTATCTTGGGCAAGGAAGGAGTTAGAGTGTTAAAATTTTTAGACGCAGCATCCAGGCTGCAATGGCTTCAATTTGTGTCATTTTGGGGCAAATTGGGGAATATTGAATTTTTTGTGAAAATGTTGACCCCGCGGTCAATGTTTTTTTCAGCTGAGGAGAACTTGAAACGCCCATATCTTGGATAAGGAAGGAGTGAGAGAGCTCACATTTCAGACACAGCATCCAGGCTGCAATGGCTTCAATTTGTGTCATTTTGGGGCAAATTGGGGAACATTGAATTTTTGGTGAAAAAGTTGACCACGCGGTCAATGTTTTTTTCAGCTGAGGAGAACTTGAAACGCCCATATCTTGGATAGGGAAGGAGTGAGAGAGCTCACATTTCAGACACAGCATCCAGGCTGCAATGGCTTCAATTTGTGTTATTTTGTGGCAAAGTGGGGAATATTGAATTTTTGGTGAAAATGTTGACCCCGCGGTCAATGTTTTTTTCAGCTGAGGAGAACTTGAAACGCCCATATCTTGGATAGGGAAGGAGTGAGAGAGCTCACATTTCAGACACAGCATCCAGGCTGCAATGGCTTCAATTTGTGTTATTTTGTGGCAAATTGGGGAATATTGAATTTTTGGTGAAAATGTTGACCCCGCGGTCAATGTTTTTTTCAGCTGAGGAGAACTTGAAACGCCCATATCTTGGATAAGGAAGGAGTGAGAGAGCTCACATTTCAGACACAGCATCCAGGCTGCAATGGGATGAATTTGAGTTATTTTGGGGCAAATTGGGGAATATTGAATTTTTGGTGAAAAAGTTGACCCCGCGGTCAATGTTTTTTTCAGCTGAGGAGAACTTGAAACGCCCATATCTTGGGCAAGGAAGGAGTGAGAGAGCTTAAATTTCAGACGCAGCATCCAGGCAGGAATGGCATTAATTTGTGTTATTTTGGGGCAAATTGGGGAATATTGAATTTTTGGTGAAAAAGTTGACCTCGCGGTCAATGTTTTTTTCAGCTGAGGAGATAACTTGAAACGCCCGTATCTTGGGCAAGGAAGGACTTAGAGTGTTAAAATTTTTAGACGCAGCATCCAGGCTGCAATGGCTTCAATTTGTGTCATTTTGGGGCAAATTGGGGAATATTGATTTTTTTGTGAAAATGTTGACCCCGCGGTCAATGTTTTTTTCAGCTGAGGAGAACTTGAAACGCCCATATCTTGGATAAGGAAGGAGTGAGAGAGCTCACATTTCAGACACAGCATCCAGGCTGCAATGGCTTCAATTTGTGTTATTTTGGGGCAAATTGGGGAATATTGAATTTTTGGTGAAAATGTTGACCCCGCGGTCAACGTGTTTTTTCAACTGGAGAAAACTTGAAACGCCCATATCTTGGATAAGGAAGGAGTGAGAGAGCTCACGTTTCAGACACAGCATCCAGGCTGCAATGGCTTCAATTTGTGTTATTTTGGGGCAAATTGGGGAATATTGAATTTTTGGTGAAAATTTTTACCCCGCGGTCAATGTTTTTTTCAGCTGAGGAGAACTTGAAACGCCCATATCTTGGGCAAGGAAGGAGTTAGAGTGTTCAAATTTTTAGACGCAGCATCCAGGCTGCAATGGCTTCAATTTGTGTTATTTTGGGGCAAATTGGGGAATATTGTTTTTTTGGTGAAAAAGTTGACCCCGCGGTCAATGTTTTTTTCAGCTGAGGAGAACTTGAAACGCCCATATCTTGGATAAGGAAGGAGTGAGAGAGCTCACATTTCAGACACAGCATCCAGGCTGCAATGGGATGAATTTGTGTTATTTTGGGGCAAATTGGGGAATATTGAATTTTTGGTGAAAATGTTGACCCCGCGGTCAATGTTTTTTTCAGCTGAGGAGAACTTGAAACGCCCATATCTTGGGCAAGGAAGGAGTGAGAGAGCTTAAATTTCAGACGCAGCATCCAGGCTGCAATGGCTTCAATTTGTGTTATTTTGGGGCAAATTGGGGAATATTGAATTTTTGGTGAAAATGTTGACCCCGCGGTCAACGTGTTTTTTCAACTGGAGAAAACTTGAAACGCCCATATCTTGGACAAGGAAGGAGTGAGAGAGCTCACATTTCAGACACAGCATCCAGGCTGCAATTGCTTCAATTTGTGTAATTTTGGGGCAAATAAGGGAATATTGAATTTTTGGTGAAAATGTTGACCCCGCGGTCAATGTTTTTTTCAGCTGAGGAGAACTTGAAACGCCCATATCTTGGATAAGGAAGGAGTGAGAGAGCTCACATTTCAGACACAGCATCCAGGCTGCATTGGCTTCAATTTGTGTTATTTCGGGGAAAATTGGGGAATATTGATTATTTGGTGAAAAAGTTGACCCCGCGGTCAATGTTTTTTTCAGCTGAGGAGAACTTGAAACGCCCATATCTTGGATAAGGAAGGAGTGAGAGAGCTCACATTTCAGACACAGCATCCACGCTGCAATGGCTTCAATTTGTGTTATTTTGGGGCAAATTGGGGAATATTGAATTTTTGGTGAAAATGTTGACCCCGCGGTCAATGTTTTTTTCAGCTGAGGAGAACTTGAAATGCCCATATCTTGGATAAGGAAGGAGTGAGAGAGCTCACATTTCAGACACAGCATTCAGGCTGCTATGGCTTCAATTTGTGTTATTTCGGGGCAAATTGGGGAATATTGAATTTTTGGTGAAAATGTTGACCCCGCGGTCAACGTGTTTTTTCAACTGGAGAAAACTTGAAACGCCCATATCTTGGACAAGGAAGGAGTGAGAGAGCTCACATTTCAGACACAGCATCCAGGCTGCAATGGCTTCAATGTGTGTTATTTTGGGGCAAATTGGGGAATATTGAATTTTTGGTGAAAATGTTGACCCCGCGGTCAACGTGTTTTTTCAACTGGAGAAAACTTGAAACGCCCATATCTTGGATAAGGAAGGAGTGAGAGAGCTCACATTTCAGACACAGCATCCAGGCTGCAATGGCTTCAATTTGTGTTATTTTGGGGCAAATTGGGGAATATTGAATTTTTGGTGAAAATGTTGACCCCGCGGTCAATGTTTTTTTCAGCTGAGGAGAACTTGAAACGCCCATATCTTGGATAAGGAAGGAGTGACAGAGCTCACATTTCAGACACAGCATCCAGGCTGCAATGGCTTCAATTTGTGTCATTTTGGGGCAAATTGGGGAATATTGAATTTTTTGTGAAAATGTTGACCCCGCGGTCAATGTTTTTTTCAGCTGAGGAGAACTTGAAACGCCCATATCTTGGATAAGGAAGGAGTGAGAGAGCTCACATTTCAGACACAGCATCCAGGCTGCAATGGGATGAATTTGTGTTATTTTGGGGCAAATTGGGGAATATTGAATTTTTGGTGAAAATGTTGACCCCGCGGTCAATGTTTTTTTCAGCTGAGGAGAACTTGAAACGCCCATATCTTGGATAAGGAAGGAGTGAGAGAGCTCACATTTCAGACACAGCATCCAGGCTGCAATGGCTTCAATTTGTGTTATTTTGTGGCAAAGTGGGGAATATTGAATTTTTGGTGAAAATGTTGACCCCGCGGTCAATGTTTTTTTCAGCTGAGGAGAACTTGAAACGCCCATATCTTGGATAAGGAAGGAGTGAGAGAGCTCACATTTCAGACACAGCATCCAGGCTGCAATGGGATGAATTTGTGTTATTTTGGGGCAAATTGGGGAATATTGAATTTTTGGTGAAAATGTTGACCCCGCGGTCAACGTGTTTTTTCAACTGGAGAAAACTTGAAACGCCCATATCTTGGACAAGGAAGGAGTGAGAGAGCTCACATTTCAGACACAGCATCCAGGCTGCAATGGCTTCAATGTGTGTTATTTTGGGGAAAATTGGGGAATATTGAATTTTTGGTGAAAATGTTGACCCCGCGGTCAACGTGTTTTTTCAACTGGAGAAAACTTGAAACGCCCATATCTTGGATAAGGAAGGAGTGAGAGAGCTCACGTTTCAGACACAGCATCCAGGCTGCAATGGCTTCAATTTGTGTCATTTTGGGGCAAATTGGGGAATATTGAATTTTTTGTGAAAATGTTGACCCCGCGGTCAATGTTTTTTTCAGCTGAGGAGAACTTGAAACGCCCATATCTTGGATAAGGAAGGAGTGAGAGAGCTCACATTTCAGACACAGCATCCAGGCTGCAATGGGATGAATTTGTGTTATTTTGGGGCAAATTGGGGAATATTGAATTTTTGGTGAAAATGTTGACCCCGCGGTCAATGTTTTTTTCAGCTGAGGAGAACTTGAAACGCCCATATCTTGGATAAGGAAGGAGTGAGAGAGCTCACATTTCAGACACAGCATCCAGGCTGCAATGGCTTCAATTTGTGTTATTTTGGGGCAAATTGGGAAATATTGAATTTTTGGTGAAAATGTTGACCCCGCGGTCAACGTGTTTTTTCAACTAGAGAAAACTTGAAACGCCCATATCTTGGATAAGGAAGGAGTGAGAGAGCTCACGTTTCAGACACAGCATCCAGGCTGCAATGGCTTCAATTTGTGTTATTTTGGGGCAAATTGGGGTATATTGAATTTTTGGTGAAAATGTTGACCCCGCGGTCAATGTTTTTTTCAGCTGAGGAGAACTTGAATTGCCATATCTTGGGCAAGGAAGGAGTTAGAGTGTTCAAATTTTTAGACGCAGCATCCAGGCTGCAATGGCTTCAATTTGTGTTATTTTGGGGCAAATTGGGGAATATTGAATTTTTGGTGAAAAAGTTGACCTCGCGGTCAATGTTTTTTTCAGCTGAGGAGATAACTTGAAACGCCCGTATCTTGGGCAAGGAAGGAGTTAGAGTGTTAAAATTTTTAGACGCAGCATCCAGGCTGCAATGGCTTCAATTTGTGTCATTTTGGGGCAAATTGGGGAATATTGAATTTTTGGTGAAAATGTTGACCCCGCGGTCAATGTTTTTTTCAGCTGAGGAGAACTTGAAACGCCCATATCTTGGGCAAGGAAGGAGTGAGAGAGCTTAAATTTCAGACGCAGCATCCAGGCAGGAATGGCATCAATTTGTGTTATTTTGGGGCAAATTGGGGAATATTGAATTTTTGGTGAAAAAGTTGACCTCGCGGTCAATGTTTTTTTCAGCTGAGGAGATAACTTGAAACGCCCGTATCTTGGGCAAGGAAGGAGTTAGAGTGTTAAAATTTTTAGACGCAGCATCCAGGCTGCAATGGCTTCAATTTGTGTCATTTTGGGGCAAATTGGGGAATATTGAATTTTTGGTGAAAATGTTGACCCCGCGGTCAACGTGTTTTTTCAACTAGAGAAAACTTGAAACGCCCATATCTTGGATAAGGAAGGAGTGAGAGAGCTCACGTTTCAGACACAGCATCCAGGCTGCAATGGCTTCAATTTGTGTTATTTTGGGGCAAATTGGGGAATATTGAATTTTTGGTGAAAATGTTGACCCCGCGGTCAATGTTTTTTTCAGCTGAGGAGAACTTGAAACGCCCATATCTTGGATAAGGAAGGAGTGAGAGAGCTCACATTTCAGACACAGCATCCAGGCTGCAATGGGATGAATTTGTGTTATTTTGGGGCAAATTGGGGAATATTGAATTTTTGGTGAAAATGTTGACCCCGCGGTCAATGTTTTTTTCAGCTGAGGAGAACTTGAAACGCCCATATCTTGGGCAAGGAAGGAGTTAGAGTGTTAAAATTTTTAGACGCAGCATCCAGGCTGCAATGGCTTCAATTTGTGTTATTTTGGGGCAAATTGGGGAATATTGAATTTTTGGTGAAAATGTTGACCCCGCGGTCAACGTGTTTTTTCAACTGGAGAAAACTTGAAACGCCCATATCTTGGACAAGGAAGGAGTGAGAGAGCTCACATTTCAGACACAGCATCCAGGCTGCAATGGCTTCAATGTGTGTTATTTTGGGGCAAATTGGGGAATATTGAATTTTTGGTGAAAAAGTTGACCCCGCGGTCAACGTGTTTTTTCAACTGGAGAAAACTTGAAACGCCCATATCTTGGATAAGGAAGGAGTGAGAGAGCTCACGTTTCAGACACAGCATCCAGGCTGCAATGGCTTCAATTTGTGTCATTTTGGGGCAAATTGGGGAATATTGAATTTTTTGTGAAAATGTTGACCCCGCGGTCAATGTTTTTTTCAGCTGAGGAGAACTTGAAACGCCCATATCTTGGATAAGGAAGGAGTGAGAGAGCTCACATTTCAGACACAGCATCCAGGCTGCAATGGGATGAATTTGTGTTATTTTGGGGCAAATTGGGGAATATTGAATTTTTGGTGAAAATGTTGACCCCGCGGTCAATGTTTTTTTCAGCTGAGGAGAACTTGAAACGCCCATATCTTGGATAAGGAAGGAGTGAGAGAGCTCACATTTCAGACACAGCATCCAGGCTGCAATGGCTTCAATTTGTGTTATTTTGTGGCAAAGTGGGGAATATTGAATTTTTGGTGAAAATGTTGACCCCGCGGTCAATGTTTTTTTCAGCTGAGGAGAACTTGAAACGCCCATATCTTGGATAAGGAAGGAGTGAGAGAGCTCACATTTCAGACACAGCATCCAGGCTGCAATGGGATGAATTTGTGTTATTTTGGGGCAAATTTGGGAATATTGAATTTTTGGTGAAAATGTTGACCCCGCGGTCAATGTTTTTTTCAGCTGAGGAGAACTTGAAACGCCCATATCTTGGATAGGGAAGGAGTGAGAGAGCTCACATTTCAGACACAGCATCCAGGCTGCAATGGCTTCAATTTGTGTTATTTTGTGGCAAAGTGGGGAATATTGAATTTTTGGTGAAAATGTTGACCCCGCGGTTAATGTTTTTTTCAGCTGTGGAGAACTTGAAACGCCCATATCTTGGATAAGGAAGGAGTGAGAGAGCTCACATTTCAGACACAGCATCCAGGCTGCAATGGGATGAATTTGTGTTATTTTGGGGCAAATTGGGGAATATTGAATTTTTGGTGAAAAAGTTGACCCCGCGGTCAATGTTTTTTTCAGCTGAGGAGAACTTGAAACGCCCATATCTTGGGCAAGGAAGGAGTGAGAGAGCTTAAATTTCAGACGCAGCATCCAGGCAGGAATGGCATTAATTTGTGTTATTTTGGGGCAAATTGGGGAATATTGAATTTTTGGTGAAAAAGTTGACCTCGCGGTCAATGTTTTTTTCAGCTGAGGAGATAACTTGAAACGCCCGTATCTTGGGCAAGGAAGGAGTTAGAGTGTTAAAATTTTTAGACGCAGCATCCAGGCTGCAATGGCTTCAATTTGTGTCATTTTGGGGCAAATAGGGGAATATTGAATTTTTGGTGAAAATGTTGACCCCGCAGTCAATGTGTTTTTTCAACTGGAGAAAACTTGAAACGCCCATATCTTGGACAAGGAAGGAGTGAGAGAGCTCACATTTCAGACACAGCATCCAGGCTGCAATGGGATGAATTTGTGTTATTTTGGGGCAAATTGGGGAATATTGAATTTTTGGTGAAAATGTTGACCCCGCGGTCAATGTTTTTTTCAGCTGAGGAGAACTTGAAACGCCCATATCTTGGGCAAGGAAGGAGTGAGAGAGCTTAAATTTCAGACGCAGCATCCAGGCAGGAATGGCATCAATTTGTGTTATTTTGGGGCAAATTGGGGAATATTGAATTTTTGGTGAAAAAGTTGACCTCGCGGTCAATGTTTTTTTCAGCTGAGGAGATAACTTGAAACGCCCGTATCTTGGGCAAGGAAGGAGTTAGAGTGTTAAAATTTTTAGACGCAGCATCCAGGCTGCAATGGCTTCAATTTGTGTCATTTTGGGGCAAATTGGGGAATATTGATTTTTTTGTGAAAATGTTGACCCCGCGGTCAATGTTTTTTTCAGCTGAGGAGAACTTGAAACGCCCATATCTTGGATAAGGAAGGAGTGAGAGAGCTCACATTTCAGACACAGCATCCAGGCTGCAATGGCTTCAATTTGTGTTATTTTGGGGCAAATTGGGGAATATTGAATTTTTGGTGAAAATGTTGACCCCGCGGTCAACGTGTTTTTTCAACTGGAGAAAACTTGAAACGCCCATATCTTGGATAAGGAAGGAGTGAGAGAGCTCACGTTTCAGACACAGCATCCAGGCTGCAATGGCTTCAATTTGTGTTATTTTGGGGCAAATTGGGGAATATTGAATTTTTGGTGAAAATTTTTACCCCGCGGTCAATGTTTTTTTCAGCTGAGGAGAACTTGAAACGCCCATATCTTGGGCAAGGAAGGAGTTAGAGTGTTCAAATTTTTAGACGCAGCATCCAGGCTGCAATGGCTTCAATTTGTGTTATTTTGGGGCAAATTGGGGAATATTGTTTTTTTGGTGAAAATGTTGACCCCGCGGTCAACGTGTTTTTTCAACTGGAGAAAACTTGAAACGCCCATATCTTGGATAAGGAAGGAGTGAGAGAGCTCACGTTTCAGACACAGCATCCAGGCTGCAATGGCTTCAATTTGTGTTATTTTGGGGCAAATTGGGGTATATTGAATTTTTGGTGAAAATGTTGACCCCGCGGTCAATGTTTTTTTCAGCTGAGGAGAACTTGAAACGCCCATATCTTTGATAAGGAAGGAGTGAGAGAGCTCACATTTCAGACACAGCATCCAGGCTGCAATGGGATGAATTTGTGTTATTTTGGGGCAAATTGGGGAATATTGAATTTTTGGTGAAAATGTTGACCCCGCGGTCAACGTGTTTTTTCAACTGGAGAAAACTTGAAACGCCCATATCTTGGACAAGGAAGGAGTGAGAGAGCTCACATTTCAGACACAGCATCCAGGCTGCAATGGCTTCAATGTGTGTTATTTTGGGGCAAATTGGGGAATATTGAATTTTTGGTGAAAAAGTTGACCCCGCGGTCAATGTTTTTTTCAGCTGAGGAGAACTTGAAACGCCCATATCTTGGGCAAGGAAGGAGTTAGAGTGTTCAAATTTTTAGACGCAGCATCCAGGCAGCAATGGCATCAATTTGTGTTATTTTGGGGCAAATTGGGGAATATTGTTTTTTTGGTGAAAAAGTTGACCCCGCGGTCAATGTTTTTTTCAGCTGAGGAGAACTTGAAACGCCCATATCTTGGATAAGGAAGGAGTGAGAGAGCTCACATTTCAGACACAGCATCCAGGCTGCAATGGGATGAATTTGTGTTATTTTGGGGCAAATTGGGGAATATTGAATTTTTGGTGAAAATGTTGACCCCGCGGTCAATGTTTTTTTCAGCTGAGGAGAACTTGAAACGCCCATATCTTGGATAAGGAAGGAGTGAGAGAGCTCACATTTCAGACACAGCATCCAGGCTGCAATGGCTTCAATTTGTGTAATTTTGGGGCAAATTGGGGAATATTGAATTTTTGGTGAAAACGTTGACCCCGCGGTCAATGTTTTTTTCAGCTGAGGAGAACTTGAAACGCCCATATCTTTGATAAGGAAGGAGTGAGAGAGCTCACATTTCAGACACAGCATCCAGGCTGCAATGGGATGAATTTGTGTTATTTTGGGGCAAATTGGGGAATATTGAATTTTTTGTGAAAATGTTGACCCCGCGGTTAATGTTTTTTTCAGCTGAGGAGAACTTGAAACGCCCATATCTTGGATAAGGAAGGAGTGAGAGAGCTCACATTTCAGACACAGCATCCAGGCTGCAATGGGATGAATTTGTGTTATTTTGGGGCAAATTGGGGAATATTGAATTTTTGGTGAAAATGTTGACCCCGCGGTCAATGTTTTTTTCAGCTGAGGAGAACTTGAAACGCCCATATCTTGGGCAAGGAAGGAGTGAGAGAGCTTAAATTTCAGACGCAGCATCCAGGCAGGAATGGCATCAATTTGTGTTATTTTGGGGCAAATTGGGGAATATTGAATTTTTGGTGAAAAAGTTGACCTCGCGGTCAATGTTTTTTTCAGCTGAGGAGATAACTTGAAACGCCCGTATCTTGGGCAAGGAAGGAGTTAGAGTGTTAAAATTTTTAGACGCAGCATCCAGGCTGCAATGGCTTCAATTTGTGTTATTTTGGGGCAAATTGGGGAATATTGAATTTTTGGTGAAAATGTTGACCCCGCGGTCAACGTGTTTTTTCAACTGGAGAAAACTTGAAACGCCCATATCTTGGATAAGGAAGGAGTGAGAGAGCTCACATTTCAGACACAGCATCCAGGCTGCAATGGCTTCAATTTGTGTTATTTTGGGGCAAATTGGGGAACATTGAATTTTTGGTGAAAAAGTTGACCACGCGGTCAATGTTTTTTTCAGCTGAGGAGAACTTGAAACGCCCATATCTTGGGCAAGGAAGGAGTTAGAGTGTTCAAATTTTTAGACGCAGCATCCAGGCTGCAATGGCTTCAATTTGTGTTATTTTGGGGCAAATTGGGGAACATTGAATTTTTGGTGAAAAAGTTGACCCCGCGGTCAATGTTTTTTTCAGCTGAGGAGAACTTGAAACGCCCATATCTTGGATAAGGAAGGAGTGAGAGAGCTCACGTTTCAGACACAGCATCCAGGCTGCAATGGCTTCAATTTGTGTTATTTCGGGGCAAATTGGGGAATATTGAATTTTTGGTGAAAATGTTGACCCCGCGGTCAATGTTTTTTTCAGCTGAGGAGAACTTGAAACGCCCATATCTTGGGCAAGGAAGGAGTTAGAGAGCTCACATTTCAGACACAGCATCCAGGCTGCAATGGGATGAATTTGTGTTATTTTGGGGCAAATTGGGGAATATTGAATTTTTGGTGAAAAAGTTGACTTCGCGGTCAATGTTTTTTTCAGCTGAGGAGATAACTTGAAACGCCCGTATCTTGGGCAAGGAAGGAGTTAGAGTGTTAAAATTTTTAGACGCAGCATCCAGGCTGCAATGGCTTCAATTTGTGTTATTTTGGGGCAAATTGGGGAAAATTGAATTTTTGGTGAAAAAGTTGACCTCGCGGTCAATGTTTTTTGCAGCTGAGGAGATAACTTGAAACGCCCGTATCTTGGGCAAGGAAGGAGTTAGAGTGTTAAAATTTTTAGACGCAGCATCCAGGCTGCAATGGCTTCAATTTGTGTCATTTTAGGGCAAATTGGGGAATATTGAATTTTTTGTGAAAATGTTGACCCCGCGGTCAATGTTTTTTTCAGCTGAGGAGAACTTGAAACGCCCATATCTTGGATAAGGAAGGAGTGAGAGAGCTCACATTTCAGACACAGCATCCAGGCTGCAATGGCTTCAATTTGTGTTATTTTGGGGCAAATTGGGGAACATTGAATTTTTGGTGAAAAAGTTGACCACGCGGTCAATGTTTTTTTCAGCTGAGGAGAACTTGAAACGCCCATATCTTGGATAAGGAAGGAGTGAGAGAGCTCACATTTCAGACACAGCATCCAGGCTGCAATGGGATGAATTTGTGTTATTTTGGGGCAAATTGGGGAATATTGAATTTTTGGTGAAAAAGTTGACCTCGCGGTCAATGTTTTTTTCAGCTGAGGAGATAACTTGAAACGCCCGTATCTTGGGCAAGGAAGGAGTTAGAGTGTTAAAATTTTTAGACGCAGCATCCAGGCTGCAATGGCTTCAATTTGTGTTATTTTGGGGCAAATTGGGGAATATTGAATTTTTGGTGAAAATGTTGACCCCGCGGTCAACGTGTTTTTTCAACTGGAGAAAACTTGAAACGCCCATATCTTGGATAAGGAAGGAGTGAGAGAGCTCACATTTCAGACACAGCATCCAGGCTGCAATGGCTTCAATTTGTGTTATTTTGGGGCAAATTGGGGAATATTGAATTTTTGGTGAAAATGTTGACCCCGCGGTCAATGTATTTTTCAGCTGAGGAGAACTTGAAACGCCCATATCTTGGATAAGGAAGGAGTGAGAGAGCTCACATTTCAGACACAGCATCCAGGCTGCAATGGCTTCAATTTGTGTTATTTTAGGGCAAAGTGGGGAATATTGAATTTTTTGTGAAAATGTTGACCCCGCGGTCAATGTTTTTTTCAGCTGAGGAGAAATTGAAACGCCCATATCTTGGATAAGGAAGGAGTGAGAGAGCTCACGTTTCAGACGCAGCATCCAGGCTGCAATGGGATAAATTTGTGTTATTTTGGGGCAAATTGGGGAATATTGAATTTTTGGTGAAAATGTTGACCCCGCGGTCAATGTTTTTTTCAGCTGAGGAGATAACTTGAAACGCCCATATCTTGGATAAGGAAGGAGTGAGAGAGCTCACATTTCAGACACAGCATCCAGGCTGCAATGGGATGAATTTGTGTTATTTTGGGGCAAATTGGGGAATATTGAATTTTTGGTGAAAATGTTGACCCCGCGGTCAATGTTTTTTTCAGCTGAGTAGATAACTTGAAACGCCCGTATCTTGGGCAAGGAAGGAGTTAGAGTGTTAAAATTTTTAGACGCAGCATCCAGGCTGCAATGGCTTCAATTTGTGTTATTTTGGGGCAAATTGGGGAATATTGAATTTTTGGTGAAAATGTTGACCCCGCGGTCAACGTGTTTTTTCAACTGGAGAAAACTTGAAACGCCCATATCTTGGATAAGGAAGGAGTGAGAGAGCTCACATTTCAGACACAGCATCCAGGCTGCAATGGCTTCAATTTGTGTTATTTTGGGGCAAATTGGGGAATATTGAATTTTTGGTGAAAATGTTGACCCCGCGGTCAATGTTTTTTTCAGCTGAGGAGAACTTGAAACGCCCATATCTTGGATAAGGAAGGAGTGAGAGAGCTCACATTTCAGACACAGTATCCAGGCTGCAATGGGATAAATTTGTGTTATTTTGGGGCAAATTGGGGAATATTGATTTTTTTGTGAAAAAGTTGACCCCGCGGTCAATGTTTTTTTCAGCTGAGGAGATAACTTGAAACGCCCGTATCTTGGGCAAGGAAGGAGTGAGAGAGCTCACGTTTCAGACACAGCATCCAGGCTGCAATGGCTTCAATTTGTGTTATTTTGGGGCAAATTGGGGAATATTGAATTTTTGGTGAAAAAGTTGACCTCGCGGTCAATGTTTTTTTCAGCTGAGGAGATAACTTGAAACGCCCGTATCTTGGGCAAGGAAGGAGTTAGAGTGTTAAAATTTTTAGACGCAGCATCCAGGCTGCAATGGCTTCAATTTGTGTTATTTTGGGGCAAATTGGGGAATATTGAATTTTTGGTTAAAATGTTGACCTCGCGGTCAAGGTTTTTTTCAGCTGAGGAGAACTTGAAACGCCCATATCTTGGATAAGGAAGGAGTGAGAGAGCTCACATTTCAGACACAGCATCCAGGCTGCAATGGGATGAATTTGTGTTATTTTGGGGCAAATTGGGGAATATTGAATTTTTGGTGAAAATGTTGACCCCGCGGTCAATGTTTTTTTCAGCTGAGGAGATAACTTGAAACGCCCATATCTTGGATAAGGAAGGAGTGAGAGAGCTCACATTTCAGACACAGCATCCAGGCTGCAATGGGATGAATTTGTGTTATTTTGGGGCAAATTGGGGAATATTGAATTTTTGGTGAAAATGTTGACCCCGCGGTCAATGTTTTTTTCAGCTGAGGAGATAACTTGAAACGCCCATATCTTGGATAAGGAAGGAGTGAGAGAGCTCACATTTCAGACACAGCATCCAGGCTGCAATGGGATGAATTTGTGTTATTTTGGGGCAAATTGGGGAATATTGAATTTTTGGTGAAAATGTTGACCCCGCGGTCAATGTTTTTTTCAGCTGAGGAGAACTTAAAACGCCCATATCTTGGGCAAGGAAGGAGTGAGAGAGCTTAAATTTCAGACGCAGCATCCAGGCAGGAATGGCATCAATTTGTGTTATTTTGGGGCAAATTGGGGAATATTGAATTTTTTGTGAAAATGTTGACCCCGCGGTCAATGTTTTTTTCAGCTGAGGAGAACTTGAAACGCCCATATCTTGGATAAGGAAGGAGTGAGAGAGCTCACATTTCAGACACAGCATCCAGGCTGCAATGGGATGAATTTGTGTTATTTTGGGGCAAATTGGGGAATATTGAATTTTTGGTGAAAATGTTGACCCCGCGGTCAATGTTTTTTTCAGCTGAGGAGATAACTTGAAACGCCCGTATCTTGGGCAAGGAAGGAGTGAGAGAGCTCACATTTCAGACACAGCATCCAGGCTGCAATGGGATGAATTTGTGTTATTTTGGGGCAAATTGGGGAATATTGAATTTTTGGTGAAAATGTTGACCCCGCGGTCAATGTTTTTTTCAGCTGGAGAAAACTTGAAATGCCCATATCTTGGATAAGGAAGGAGTGAGAGAGCTCACATTTCAGACACAGCATCCAGGCTGCAATGGGATAAATTTGTGTTATTTTGGGGCAAATTGGGGAATATTGATTTTTTTGTGAAAAAGTTGACCCCGCGGTCAATGTTTTTTTCAGCTGAGGAGATAACTTGAAACGCCCGTATCTTGGGCAAGGAAGGAGTGAGAGAGCTCACGTTTCAGACACAGCATCCAGGCTGCAATGGCTTCAATTTGTGTTATTTTGGGGCAAATTGGGGAATATTGAATTTTTGGTTAAAATGTTGACCCCGCGGTCAATGTTTTTTTCAGCTGAGGAGAACTTGAAACGCCCATATCTTGGGCAAGGAAGGAGTTAGAGTGTTAAAATTTTTAGACGCAGCATCCAGGCTGCAATGGCTTCAATTTGTGTCATTTTGGGGCAAATTGGGGAATATTGATTTTTTTGTGAAAATGTTGACCCCGCGGTCAATGTTTTTTTCAGCTGAGGAGAACTTGAAACGCCCATATCTTGGATAAGGAAGGAGTGAGAGAGCTCACGTTTCAGACACAGCATCCAGGCTGCAATGGCTTCAATTTGTGTAATTTTGGGGCAAATTGGGGAATATTGAATTTTTGGTGAAAATGTTGACCCCGCGGTCAACGTGTTTTTTCAACTGGAGAAAACTTGAAACGCCCATATCTTGGATAAGGAAGGAGTGAGAGAGCTCACATTTCAGACACAGCATCCAGGCTGCAATGGCTTCAATTTGTGTTATTTTAGGGCAAAGTGGGGAATATTGAATTTTTTGTGAAAATGTTGACCCCGCGGTCAATGTTTTTTTCAGCTGAGGAGAAATTGAAACGCCCATATCTTGGATAAGGAAGGAGTGAGAGAGCTCACGTTTCAGACACAGCATCCAGGCTGCAATGGCTTCAATTTGTGTCATTTTGGGGCAAATTGGGGAATATTGAATTTTTTGTGAAAATGTTGACCCCGCGGTCAATGTTTTTTTCAGCTGAGGAGAACTTGAAACGCCCATATCTTGGATAAGGAAGGAGTGAGAGAGCTCACGTTTCAGACGCAGCATCCAGGCTGCAATGGGATAAATTTGTGTTATTTTGGGGCAAATTGGGGAATATTGAATTTTTGGTGAAAATGTTGACCCCGCGGTCAATGTTTTTTTCAGCTGAGGAGAACTTGAAACGCCCATATCTTGGATAAGGAAGGAGTGAGAGAGCTCACGTTTCAGACACAGCATCCAGGCTGCAATGGCTTCAATTTGTGTAATTTTGGGGCAAATTGGGGAATATTGAATTTTTGGTGAAAATGTTGACCCCGCGGTCAACGTGTTTTTTCAACTGGAGAAAACTTGAAACGCCCATATCTTGGATAAGGAAGGAGTGAGAGAGCTCACATTTCAGACACAGCATCCAGGCTGCAATGGCTTCAATTTGTGTTATTTTAGGGCAAAGTGGGGAATATTGAATTTTTTGTGAAAATGTTGACCCCGCGGTCAATGTTTTTTTCAGCTGAGGAGAAATTGAAACGCCCATATCTTGGATAAGGAAGGAGTGAGAGAGCTCACGTTTCAGACACAGCATCCAGGCTGCAATGGCTTCAATTTGTGTCATTTTGGGGCAAATTGGGGAATATTGAATTTTTTGTGAAAATGTTGACCCCGCGGTCAATGTTTTTTTCAGCTGAGGAGAACTTGAAACGCCCATATCTTGGATAAGGAAGGAGTGAGAGAGCTCACGTTTCAGACGCAGCATCCAGGCTGCAATGGGATAAATTTGTGTTATTTTGGGGCAAATTGGGGAATATTGAATTTTTGGTGAAAATGTTGACCCCGCGGTCAATGTTTTTTTCAGCTGAGGAGATAACTTGAAACGCCCATATCTTGGATAAGGAAGGAGTGAGAGAGCTCACATTTCAGACACAGCATCCAGGCTGCAATGGGATGAATTTGTGTTATTTTGGGGCAAATTGGGGAATATTGAATTTTTGGTGAAAATGTTGACCCCGCGGTCAATGTTTTTTTCAGCTGAGGAGAACTTAAAACGCCCATATCTTGGGCAAGGAAGGAGTGAGAGAGCTTAAATTTCAGACGCAGCATCCAGGCAGGAATGGCATCAATTTGTGTTATTTTGGGGCAAATTGGGGAATATTGAATTTTTTGTGAAAATGTTGACCCCGCGGTCAATGTTTTTTTCAGCTGAGGAGAACTTGAAACGCCCATATCTTGGATAAGGAAGGAGTGAGAGAGCTCACATTTCAGACACAGCATCCAGGCTGCAATGGCTTCAATTTGTGTTATTTTGGGGCAAATTGGGGAATATTGAATTTTTGGTGAAAATGTTGACCCCGCGGTCAATGTATTTTTCAGCTGAGGAGAACTTGAAACGCCCATATCTTGGATAAGGAAGGAGTGAGAGAGCTCACATTTCAGACACAGTATCCAGGCTGCAATGGGATAAATTTGTGTTATTTTGGGGCAAATTGGGGAATATTGAATTTTTGGTGAAAAAGTTGACCTCGCGGTCAATGTTTTTTTCAGCTGAGGAGATAACTTGAAACGCCCGTATCTTGGGCAAGGAAGGAGTTAGAGTGTTAAAATTTTTAGACGCAGCATCCAGGCTGCAATGGCTTCAATTTGTGTCATTTTGGGGCAAATTGGGGAATATTGATTTTTTTGTGAAAATGTTGACCCCGCGGTCAATGTTTTTTTCAGCTGAGGAGAACTTGAAACGCCCATATCTTGGATAAGGAAGGAGTGAGAGAGCTCACGTTTCAGACACAGCATCCAGGCTGCAATGGCTTCAATTTGTGTAATTTTGGGGCAAATTGGGGAATATTGAATTTTTGGTGAAAATGTTGACCCCGCGGTCAACGTGTTTTTTCAACTGGAGAAAACTTGAAACGCCCATATCTTGGATAAGGAAGGAGTGAGAGAGCTCACATTTCAGACACAGCATCCAGGCTGCAATGGCTTCAATTTGTGTTATTTTAGGGCAAAGTGGGGAATATTGAATTTTTTGTGAAAATGTTGACCCCGCGGTCAATGTTTTTTTCAGCTGAGGAGAAATTGAAACGCCCATATCTTGGATAAGGAAGGAGTGAGAGAGCTCACGTTTCAGACACAGCATCCAGGCTGCAATGGCTTCAATTTGTGTCATTTTGGGGCAAATTGGGGAATATTGATTTTTTTGTGAAAAAGTTGACCCCGCGGTCAATGTTTTTTTCAGCTGAGGAGATAACTTGAAACGCCCGTATCTTGGGCAAGGAAGGAGTGAGAGAGCTCACGTTTCAGACACAGCATCCAGGCTGCAATGGCTTCAATTTGTGTTATTTTGGGGCAAATTGGGGAATATTGAATTTTTGGTTAAAATGTTGACCTCGCGGTCAAGGTTTTTTTCAGCTGAGGAGAACTTGAAACGCCCATATCTTGGATAAGGAAGGAGTGAGAGAGCTCACATTTCAGACACAGCATCCAGGCTGCAATGGGATGAATTTGTGTTATTTTGGGGCAAATTGGGGAATATTGAATTTTTGGTGAAAATGTTGACCCCGCGGTCAATGTTTTTTTCAGCTGAGGAGATAACTTGAAACGCCCATATCTTGGATAAGGAAGGAGTGAGAGAGCTCACATTTCAGACACAGCATCCAGGCTGCAATGGGATGAATTTGTGTTATTTTGGGGCAAATTGGGGAATATTGAATTTTTGGTGAAAATGTTGACCCCGCGGTCAATGTTTTTTTCAGCTGAGGAGATAACTTGAAACGCCCATATCTTGGATAAGGAAGGAGTGAGAGAGCTCACATTTCAGACGCAGCATCCAGGCAGGAATGGCATCAATTTGTGTTATTTTGGGGCAAATTGGGGAATATTGAATTTTTTGTGAAAATGTTGACCCCGCGGTCAATGTTTTTTTCAGCTGAGGAGAACTTGAAACGCCCATATCTTGGATAAGGAAGGAGTGAGAGAGCTCACATTTCAGACACAGCATCCAGGCTGCAATGGGATGAATTTGTGTTATTTCGGGGCAAATTGGGGAATATTGAATTTTTGGTGAAAATGTTGACCCCGCGGTCAATGTTTTTTTCAGCTGAGGAGATAACTTGAAACGCCCGTATCTTGGGCAAGGAAGGAGTGAGAGAGCTCACATTTCAGACACAGCATCCAGGCTGCAATGGGATGAATTTGTGTTATTTTGGGGCAAATTGGGGAATATTGAATTTTTTGTGAAAATGTTGACCCCGCGGTCAATGTTTTTTTCAGCTGAGGAGAACTTGAAACGCCCATATCTTGGATAAGGAAGGAGTGAGAGAGCTCACATTTCAGACACAGCATCCAGGCTGCAATGGGATGAATTTGTGTTATTTTGGGGCAAATTGGGGAATATTGAATTTTTGGTGAAAATGTTGACCCCGCGGTCAATGTTTTTTTCAGCTGAGGAGAACTTGAAACGCCCATATCTTGGGCAAGGAAGGAGTGAGAGAGCTTAAATTTCAGACGCAGCATCCAGGCAGGAATGGCATCAATTTGTGTTATTTTGGGGCAAATTGGGGAATATTGAATTTTTGGTGAAAAAGTTGACCTCGCGGTCAATGTTTTTTTCAGCTGAGGAGATAACTTGAAACGCCCGTATCTTGGGCAAGGAAGGAGTTAGAGTGTTAAAATTTTTAGACGCAGCATCCAGGCTGCAATGGCTTCAATTTGTGTTATTTTGGGGCAAATTGGGGAATATTGAATTTTTGGTGAAAATGTTGACCCCGCGGTCAATGTATTTTTCAGCTGAGGAGAACTTGAAACGCCCATATCTTGGATAAGGAAGGAGTGAGAGAGCTCACATTTCAGACACAGTATCCAGGCTGCAATGGGATAAATTTGTGTTATTTTGGGGCAAATTGGGGAATATTGATTTTTTTGTGAAAAAGTTGACCCCGCGGTCAATGTTTTTTTCAGCTGAGGAGAACTTGAAACGCCCATATCTTGGGCAAGGAAGGAGTGAGAGAGCTCACGTTTCAGACGCAGCATCCAGGCTGCAATGGGATAAATTTGTGTTATTTTGGGGCAAATTGGGGAATATTGATTTTTTTGTGAAAAAGTTGACCCCGCGGTCAATGTTTTTTTCAGCTGAGGAGATAACTTGAAACGCCCGTATCTTGGGCAAGGAAGGAGTGAGAGAGCTCACGTTTCAGACACAGCATCCAGGCTGCAATGGCTTCAATTTGTGTTATTTTGGGGCAAATTGGGGAATATTGAATTTTTGGTTAAAATGTTGACCTCGCGGTCAAGGTTTTTTTCAGCTGAGGAGAACTTGAAACGCCCATATCTTGGATAAGGAAGGAGTGAGAGAGCTCACATTTCAGACACAGCATCCAGGCTGCAATGGGATGAATTTGTGTTATTTTGGGGCAAATTGGGGAATATTGAATTTTTGGTGAAAATGTTGACCCCGCGGTCAATGTTTTTTTCAGCTGAGGAGATAACTTGAAACGCCCATATCTTGGATAAGGAAGGAGTGAGAGAGCTCACATTTCAGACACAGCATCCAGGCTGCAATGGGATGAATTTGTGTTATTTTGGGGCAAATTGGGGAATATTGAATTTTTGGTGAAAATGTTGACCCCGCGGTCAATGTTTTTTTCAGCTGAGGAGATAACTTGAAACGCCCATATCTTGGATAAGGAAGGAGTGAGAGAGCTCACATTTCAGACACAGCATCCAGGCTGCAATGGGATGAATTTGTGTTATTTTGGGGCAAATTGGGGAATATTGAATTTTTGGTGAAAATGTTGACCCCGCGGTCAATGTTTTTTTCAGCTGAGGAGAACTTAAAACGCCCATATCTTGGGCAAGGAAGGAGTGAGAGAGCTTAAATTTCAGACGCAGCATCCAGGCAGGAATGGCATCAATTTGTGTTATTTTGGGGCAAATTGGGGAATATTGAATTTTTTGTGAAAATGTTGACCCCGCGGTCAATGTTTTTTTCAGCTGAGGAGAACTTGAAACGCCCATATCTTGGATAAGGAAGGAGTGAGAGAGCTCACATTTCAGACACAGCATCCAGGCTGCAATGGGATGAATTTGTGTTATTTTGGGGCAAATTGGGGAATATTGAATTTTTGGTGAAAATGTTGACCCCGCGGTCAATGTTTTTTTCAGCTGAGGAGATAACTTGAAACGCCCGTATCTTGGGCAAGGAAGGAGTGAGAGAGCTCACATTTCAGACACAGCATCCAGGCTGCAATGGGATGAATTTGTGTTATTTTGGGGCAAATTGGGGAATATTGAATTTTTTGTGAAAATGTTGACCCCGCGGTCAATGTTTTTTTCAGCTGAGGAGAACTTGAAACGCCCATATCTTGGATAAGGAAGGAGTGAGAGAGCTCACATTTCAGACACAGCATCCAGGCTGCAATGGGATGAATTTGTGTTATTTTGGGGCAAATTGGGGAATATTGAATTTTTGGTGAAAATGTTGACCCCGCGGTCAATGTTTTTTTCAGCTGAGGAGAACTTGAAACGCCCATATCTTGGGCAAGGAAGGAGTGAGAGAGCTTAAATTTCAGACGCAGCATCCAGGCTGCAATGGGATGAATTTGTGTTATTTTGGGGCAAATTGGGGAATATTGAATTTTTGGTGAAAATGTTGACCCCGCGGTCAATGTTTTTTTCAGCTGGAGAAAACTTGAAACGCCCATATCTTGGATAAGGAAGGAGTGAGAGAGCTCACATTTCAGACACAGCATCCAGGCTGCAATGGCTTCAATTTGTGTGATTTTGGGGCAAATTGGGGAATATTGAATTTTTGGTGAAAATGTTGACCCCGCGGTCAATGTATTTTTCAGCTGAGGAGAACTTGAAACGCCCATATCTTGGGCAAGGAAGGAGTTAGAGTGTTAAAATTTTTAGACGCAGCATCCAGGCTGCAATGGCTTCAATTTGTGTCATTTTGGGGCAAATTGGGGAATATTGATTTTTTTGTGAAAATGTTGACCCCGCGGTCAATGTTTTTTTCAGCTGAGGAGAACTTGAAACGCCCATATCTTGGATAAGGAAGGAGTGAGAGAGCTCACGTTTCAGACACAGCATCCAGGCTGCAATGGCTTCAATTTGTGTAATTTTGGGGCAAATTGGGGAATATTGAATTTTTGGTGAAAATGTTGACCCCGCGGTCAACGTGTTTTTTCAACTGGAGAAAACTTGAAACGCCCATATCTTGGATAAGGAAGGAGTGAGAGAGCTCACATTTCAGACACAGCATCCAGGCTGCAATGGCTTCAATTTGTGTTATTTTAGGGCAAAGTGGGGAATATTGAATTTTTTGTGAAAATGTTGACCCCGCGGTCAATGTTTTTTTCAGCTGAGGAGAAATTGAAACGCCCATATCTTGGATAAGGAAGGAGTGAGAGAGCTCACGTTTCAGACACAGCATCCAGGCTGCAATGGCTTCAATTTGTGTCATTTTGGGGCAAATTGGGGAATATTGAATTTTTTGTGAAAATGTTGACCCCGCGGTCAATGTTTTTTTCAGCTGAGGAGAACTTGAAACGCCCATATCTTGGATAAGGAAGGAGTGAGAGAGCTCACGTTTCAGACGCAGCATCCAGGCTGCAATGGGATAAATTTGTGTTATTTTGGGGCAAATTGGGGAATATTGAATTTTTGGTGAAAATGTTGACCCCGCGGTCAATGTTTTTTTCAGCTGAGGAGATAACTTGAAACGCCCATATCTTGGATAAGGAAGGAGTGAGAGAGCTCACATTTCAGACACAGCATCCAGGCTGCAATGGGATGAATTTGTGTTATTTTGGGGCAAATTGGGGAATATTGAATTTTTGGTGAAAATGTTGACCCCGCGGTCAATGTTTTTTTCAGCTGAGGAGAACTTTAAACGCCCATATCTTGGGCAAGGAAGGAGTGAGAGAGCTTAAATTTCAGACGCAGCATCCAGGCAGGAATGGCATCAATTTGTGTTATTTTGGGGCAAATTGGGGAATATTGAATTTTTTGTGAAAATGTTGACCCCGCGGTCAATGTTTTTTTCAGCTGAGGAGAACTTGAAACGCCCATATCTTGGATAAGGAAGGAGTGAGAGAGCTCACATTTCAGACACAGCATCCAGTCTGCAATGGGATGAATTTGTGTTATTTTGGGGCAAATTGGGGAATATTGAATTTTTGGTGAAAATGTTGACCCCGCGGTCAATGTTTTTTTCAGCTGAGGAGATAACTTGAAACGCCCGTATCTTGGGCAAGGAAGGAGTGAGAGAGCTCACATTTCAGACACAGCATCCAGGCTGCAATGGGATGAATTTGTGTTATTTTGGGGCAAATTGGGGAATATTGAATTTTTTGTGAAAATGTTGACCCCGCGGTCAATGTTTTTTTCAGCTGAGGAGAACTTGAAACGCCCATATCTTGGATAAGGAAGGAGTGAGAGAGCTCACATTTCAGACACAGCATCCAGGCTGCAATGGGATGAATTTGTGTTATTTTGGGGCAAATTGGGGAATATTGAATTTTTGGTGAAAATGTTGACCCCGCGGTCAATGTTTTTTTCAGCTGAGGAGAACTTGAAACGCCCATATCTTGGGCAAGGAAGGAGTGAGAGAGCTTAAATTTCAGACGCAGCATCCAGGCAGGAATGGCATCAATTTGTGTTATTTTGGGGCAAATTGGGGAATATTGAATTTTTGGTGAAAATGTTGACCCCGCGGTCAATGTATTTTTCAGCTGAGGAGAACTTGAAACGCCCATATCTTGGATAAGGAAGGAGTGAGAGAGCTCACATTTCAGACACAGTATCCAGGCTGCAATGGGATAAATTTGTGTTATTTTGGGGCAAATTGGGGAATATTGATTTTTTTGTGAAAAAGTTGACCCCGCGGTCAATGTTTTTTTCAGCTGAGGAGATAACTTGAAACGCCCGTATCTTGGGCAAGGAAGGAGTTAGAGTGTTAAAATTTTTAGACGCAGCATCCAGGCTGCAATGGCTTCAATTTGTGTCATTTTGGGGCAAATTGGGGAATATTGATTTTTTTGTGAAAATGTTGACCCCGCGGTCAATGTTTTTTTCAGCTGAGGAGAACTTGAAACGCCCATATCTTGGATAAGGAAGGAGTGAGAGAGCTCACGTTTCAGACACAGCATCCAGGCTGCAATGGCTTCAATTTGTGTAATTTTGGGGCAAATTGGGGAATATTGAATTTTTGGTGAAAATGTTGACCCCGCGGTCAACGTGTTTTTTCAACTGGAGAAAACTTGAAACGCCCATATCTTGGATAAGGAAGGAGTGAGAGAGCTCACATTTCAGACACAGCATCCAGGCTGCAATGGCTTCAATTTGTGTTATTTTAGGGCAAAGTGGGGAATATTGAATTTTTTGTGAAAATGTTGACCCCGCGGTCAATGTTTTTTTCAGCTGAGGAGAAATTGAAACGCCCATATCTTGGATAAGGAAGGAGTGAGAGAGCTCACGTTTCAGACACAGCATCCAGGCTGCAATGGCTTCAATTTGTGTCATTTTGGGGCAAATTGGGGAATATTGAATTTTTTGTGAAAATGTTGACCCCGCGGTCAATGTTTTTTTCAGCTGAGGAGAACTTGAAACGCCCATATCTTGGATAAGGAAGGAGTGAGAGAGCTCACGTTTCAGACGCAGCATCCAGGCTGCAATGGGATAAATTTGTGTTATTTTGGGGCAAATTGGGGAATATTGATTTTTTTGTGAAAAAGTTGACCCCGCGGTCAATGTTTTTTTCAGCTGAGGAGATAACTTGAAACGCCCATATCTTGGATAAGGAAGGAGTGAGAGAGCTCACATTTCAGACACAGCATCCAGGCTGCAATGGGATGAATTTGTGTTATTTTGGGGCAAATTGGGGAATATTGAATTTTTGGTGAAAATGTTGACCCCGCGGTCAATGTTTTTTTCAGCTGAGGAGAACTTTAAACGCCCATATCTTGGGCAAGGAAGGAGTGAGAGAGCTTAAATTTCAGACGCAGCATCCAGGCAGGAATGGCATCAATTTGTGTTATTTTGGGGCAAATTGGGGAATATTGAATTTTTTGTGAAAATGTTGACCCCGCGGTCAATGTTTTTTTCAGCTGAGGAGAACTTGAAACGCCCATATCTTGGATAAGGAAGGAGTGAGAGAGCTCACATTTCAGACACAGCATCCAGTCTGCAATGGGATGAATTTGTGTTATTTTGGGGCAAATTGGGGAATATTGAATTTTTGGTGAAAATGTTGACCCCGCGGTCAATGTTTTTTTCAGCTGAGGAGAACTTGAAACGCCCATATCTTGGATAAGGAAGGAGTGAGAGAGCTCACATTTCAGACACAGCATCCAGGCTGCAATGGGATGAATTTGTGTTATTTTGGGGCAAATTGGGGAATATTGAATTTTTGGTGAAAATGTTGACCCCGCGGTCAATGTTTTTTTCAGCTGAGGAGAACTTGAAACGCCCATATCTTGGGCAAGGAAGGAGTGAGAGAGCTTAAATTTCAGACGCAGCATCCAGGCAGGAATGGCATCAATTTGTGTTATTTTGGGGCAAATTGGGGAATATTGAATTTTTGGTGAAAATGTTGACCCCGCGGTCAATGTATTTTTCAGCTGAGGAGAACTTGAAACGCCCATATCTTGGATAAGGAAGGAGTGAGAGAGCTCACATTTCAGACACAGTATCCAGGCTGCAATGGGATAAATTTGTGTTATTTTGGGGCAAATTGGGGAATATTGATTTTTTTGTGAAAAAGTTGACCCCGCGGTCAATGTTTTTTTCAGCTGAGGAGATAACTTGAAACGCCCGTATCTTGGGCAAGGAAGGAGTTAGAGTGTTAAAATTTTTAGACGCAGCATCCAGGCTGCAATGGCTTCAATTTGTGTCATTTTGGGGCAAATTGGGGAATATTGATTTTTTTGTGAAAATGTTGACCCCGCGGTCAATGTTTTTTTCAGCTGAGGAGAACTTGAAACGCCCATATCTTGGATAAGGAAGGAGTGAGAGAGCTCACGTTTCAGACACAGCATCCAGGCTGCAATGGCTTCAATTTGTGTAATTTTGGGGCAAATTGGGGAATATTGAATTTTTGGTGAAAATGTTGACCCCGCGGTCAACGTGTTTTTTCAACTGGAGAAAACTTGAAACGCCCATATCTTGGATAAGGAAGGAGTGAGAGAGCTCACATTTCAGACACAGCATCCAGGCTGCAATGGCTTCAATTTGTGTTATTTTAGGGCAAAGTGGGGAATATTGAATTTTTTGTGAAAATGTTGACCCCGCGGTCAATGTTTTTTTCAGCTGAGGAGAAATTGAAACGCCCATATCTTGGATAAGGAAGGAGTGAGAGAGCTCACGTTTCAGACACAGCATCCAGGCTGCAATGGCTTCAATTTGTGTCATTTTGGGGCAAATTGGGGAATATTGAATTTTTTGTGAAAATGTTGACCCCGCGGTCAATGTTTTTTTCAGCTGAGGAGAACTTGAAACGCCCATATCTTGGATAAGGAAGGAGTGAGAGAGCTCACGTTTCAGACGCAGCATCCAGGCTGCAATGGGATAAATTTGTGTTATTTTGGGGCAAATTGGGGAATATTGATTTTTTTGTGAAAAAGTTGACCCCGCGGTCAATGTTTTTTTCAGCTGAGGAGATAACTTGAAACGCCCGTATCTTGGGCAAGGAAGGAGTGAGAGAGCTCACGTTTCAGACACAGCATCCAGGCTGCAATGGCTTCAATTTGTGTTATTTTGGGGCAAATTGGGGAATATTGAATTTTTTGTGAAAATGTTGACCCCGCGGTCAATGTTTTTTTCAGCTGAGGAGAACTTGAAACGCCCATATCTTGGATAAGGAAGGAGTGAGAGAGCTCACATTTCAGACACAGCATCCAGGCTGCAATGGGATGAATTTGTGTTATTTTGGGGCAAATTGGGGAATATTGAATTTTTGGTGAAAATGTTGACCCCGCGGTCAATGTTTTTTTCAGCTGAGGAGATAACTTGAAACGCCCGTATCTTGGGCAAGGAAGGAGTGAGAGAGCTCACATTTCAGACACAGCATCCAGGCTGCAATGGGATGAATTTGTGTTATTTTGGGGCAAATTGGGGAATATTGAATTTTTTGTGAAAATGTTGACCCCGCGGTCAATGTTTTTTTCAGCTGAGGAGAACTTGAAACGCCCATATCTTGGATAAGGAAGGAGTGAGAGAGCTCACATTTCAGACACAGCATCCAGGCTGCAATGGGATGAATTTGTGTTATTTTGGGGCAAATTGGGGAATATTGAATTTTTGGTGAAAATGTTGACCCCGCGGTCAATGTTTTTTTCAGCTGAGGAGATAACTTGAAACGCCCATATCTTGGATAAGGAAGGAGTGAGAGAGCTCACATTTCAGACACAGCATCCAGGCTGCAATGGGATGAATTTGTGTTATTTTGGGGCAAATTGGGGAATATTGAATTTTTGGTGAAAATGTTGACCCCGCGGTCAATGTTTTTTTCAGCTGAGGAGATAACTTGAAACGCCCATATCTTGGATAAGGAAGGAGTGAGAGAGCTCACATTTCAGACACAGCATCCAGGCTGCAATGGGATGAATTTGTGTTATTTTGGGGCAAATTGGGGAATATTGAATTTTTGGTGAAAATGTTGACCCCGCGGTCAATGTTTTTTTCAGCTGAGGAGATAACTTGAAACGCCCATATCTTGGATAAGGAAGGAGTGAGAGAGCTCACATTTCAGACACAGCATCCAGGCTGCAATGGGATGAATTTGTGTTATTTTGGGGCAAATTGGGGAATATTGAATTTTTGGTGAAAATGTTGACCCCGCGGTCAATGTTTTTTTCAGCTGAGGAGAACTTAAAACGCCCATATCTTGGGCAAGGAAGGAGTGAGAGAGCTTAAATTTCAGACGCAGCATCCAGGCAGGAATGGCATCAATTTGTGTTATTTTGGGGCAAATTGGGGAATATTGAATTTTTGGTGAAAATGTTGACCCCGCGGTCAATGTTTTTTTCAGCTGAGGAGATAACTTGAAACGCCCATATCTTGGATAAGGAAGGAGTGAGAGAGCTCACATTTCAGACACAGCATCCAGGCTGCAATGGGATGAATTTGTGTTATTTTGGGGCAAATTGGGGAATATTGAATTTTTGGTGAAAATGTTGACCCCGCGGTCAATGTTTTTTTCAGCTGAGGAGATAACTTGAAACGCCCATATCTTGGATAAGGAAGGAGTGAGAGAGCTCACATTTCAGACACAGCATCCAGGCTGCAATGGGATGAATTTGTGTTATTTTGGGGCAAATTGGGGAATATTGAATTTTTGGTGAAAATGTTGACCCCGCGGTCAATGTTTTTTTCAGCTGAGGAGAACTTAAAACGCCCATATCTTGGGCAAGGAAGGAGTGAGAGAGCTTAAATTTCAGACGCAGCATCCAGGCAGGAATGGCATCAATTTGTGTTATTTTGGGGCAAATTGGGGAATATTGATTTTTTTGGTGAAAATGTTGACCCCGCGGTCAATGTTTTTTTCAGCTGAGGAGATAACTTGAAACGCCCGTATCTTGGGCAAGGAAGGAGTGAGAGAGCTCACATTTCAGACACAGCATCCAGGCTGCAATGGGATGAATTTGTGTTATTTTGGGGCAAATTGGGGAATATTGATTTTTTTGTGAAAATGTTGACCCCGCGGTCAATGTTTTTTTCAGCTGAGGAGAACTTGAAACGCCCATATCTTGGATAAGGAAGGAGTGAGAGAGCTCACGTTTCAGACACAGCATCCAGGCTGCAATGGCTTCAATTTGTGTAATTTTGGGGCAAATTGGGGAATATTGAATTTTTGGTGAAAATGTTGACCCCGCGGTCAACGTGTTTTTTCAACTGGAGAAAACTTGAAACGCCCATATCTTGGATAAGGAAGGAGTGAGAGAGCTCACATTTCAGACACAGCATCCAGGCTGCAATGGCTTCAATTTGTGTTATTTTAGGGCAAAGTGGGGAATATTGAATTTTTTGTGAAAATGTTGACCCCGCGGTCAATGTTTTTTTCAGCTGAGGAGAAATTGAAACGCCCATATCTTGGATAAGGAAGGAGTGAGAGAGCTCACGTTTCAGACACAGCATCCAGGCTGCAATGGCTTCAATTTGTGTCATTTTGGGGCAAATTGGGGAATATTGAATTTTTTGTGAAAATGTTGACCCCGCGGTCAATGTTTTTTTCAGCTGAGGAGAACTTGAAACGCCCATATCTTGGATAAGGAAGGAGTGAGAGAGCTCACGTTTCAGACGCAGCATCCAGGCTGCAATGGGATAAATTTGTGTTATTTTGGGGCAAATTGGGGAATATTGATTTTTTTGTGAAAAAGTTGACCCCGCGGTCAATGTTTTTTTCAGCTGAGGAGATAACTTGAAACGCCCGTATCTTGGGCAAGGAAGGAGTGAGAGAGCTCACGTTTCAGACACAGCATCCAGGCTGCAATGGCTTCAATTTGTGTTATTTTGGGGCAAATTGGGGAATATTGAATTTTTGGTTAAAATGTTGACCTCGCGGTCAAGGTTTTTTTCAGCTGAGGAGAACTTGAAACGCCCATATCTTGGATAAGGAAGGAGTGAGAGAGCTCACATTTCAGACACAGCATCCAGGCTGCAATGGGATGAATTTGTGTTATTTTGGGGCAAATTGGGGAATATTGAATTTTTGGTGAAAATGTTGACCCCGCGGTCAATGTTTTTTTCAGCTGAGGAGATAACTTGAAACGCCCATATCTTGGATAAGGAAGGAGTGAGAGAGCTCACATTTCAGACACAGCATCCAGGCTGCAATGGGATGAATTTGTGTTATTTTGGGGCAAATTGGGGAATATTGAATTTTTGGTGAAAATGTTGACCCCGCGGTCAATGTTTTTTTCAGCTGAGGAGATAACTTGAAACGCCCATATCTTGGATAAGGAAGGAGTGAGAGAGCTCACATTTCAGACGCAGCATCCAGGCAGGAATGGCATCAATTTGTGTTATTTTGGGGCAAATTGGGGAATATTGAATTTTTTGTGAAAATGTTGACCCCGCGGTCAATGTTTTTTTCAGCTGAGGAGAACTTGAAACGCCCATATCTTGGATAAGGAAGGAGTGAGAGAGCTCACATTTCAGACACAGCATCCAGGCTGCAATGGGATGAATTTGTGTTATTTTGGGGCAAATTGGGGAATATTGAATTTTTGGTGAAAATGTTGACCCCGCGGTCAATGTTTTTTTCAGCTGAGGAGATAACTTGAAACGCCCGTATCTTGGGCAAGGAAGGAGTGAGAGAGCTCACATTTCAGACACAGCATCCAGGCTGCAATGGGATGAATTTGTGTTATTTTGGGGCAAATTGGGGAATATTGAATTTTTTGTGAAAATGTTGACCCCGCGGTCAATGTTTTTTTCAGCTGAGGAGAACTTGAAACGCCCATATCTTGGATAAGGAAGGAGTGAGAGAGCTCACATTTCAGACACAGCATCCAGGCTGCAATGGGATGAATTTGTGTTATTTTGGGGCAAATTGGGGAATATTGAATTTTTGGTGAAAATGTTGACCCCGCGGTCAATGTTTTTTTCAGCTGAGGAGATAACTTGAAACGCCCATATCTTGGATAAGGAAGGAGTGAGAGAGCTCACATTTCAGACACAGCATCCAGGCTGCAATGGGATGAATTTGTGTTATTTTGGGGCAAATTGGGGAATATTGAATTTTTGGTGAAAATGTTGACCCCGCGGTCAATGTTTTTTTCAGCTGAGGAGATAACTTGAAACGCCCATATCTTGGATAAGGAAGGAGTGAGAGAGCTCACATTTCAGACACAGCATCCAGGCTGCAATGGGATGAATTTGTGTTATTTTGGGGCAAATTGGGGAATATTGAATTTTTGGTGAAAATGTTGACCCCGCGGTCAATGTTTTTTTCAGCTGAGGAGATAACTTGAAACGCCCATATCTTGGATAAGGAAGGAGTGAGAGAGCTCACATTTCAGACACAGCATCCAGGCTGCAATGGGATGAATTTGTGTTATTTTGGGGCAAATTGGGGAATATTGAATTTTTGGTGAAAATGTTGACCCCGCGGTCAATGTTTTTTTCAGCTGAGGAGAACTTAAAACGCCCATATCTTGGGCAAGGAAGGAGTGAGAGAGCTTAAATTTCAGACGCAGCATCCAGGCAGGAATGGCATCAATTTGTGTTATTTTGGGGCAAATTGGGGAATATTGAATTTTTGGTGAAAATGTTGACCCCGCGGTCAATGTTTTTTTCAGCTGAGGAGATAACTTGAAACGCCCATATCTTGGATAAGGAAGGAGTGAGAGAGCTCACATTTCAGACACAGCATCCAGGCTGCAATGGGATGAATTTGTGTTATTTTGGGGCAAATTGGGGAATATTGAATTTTTGGTGAAAATGTTGACCCCGCGGTCAATGTTTTTTTCAGCTGAGGAGATAACTTGAAACGCCCATATCTTGGATAAGGAAGGAGTGAGAGAGCTCACATTTCAGACACAGCATCCAGGCTGCAATGGGATGAATTTGTGTTATTTTGGGGCAAATTGGGGAATATTGAATTTTTGGTGAAAATGTTGACCCCGCGGTCAATGTTTTTTTCAGCTGAGGAGAACTTAAAACGCCCATATCTTGGGCAAGGAAGGAGTGAGAGAGCTTAAATTTCAGACGCAGCATCCAGGCAGGAATGGCATCAATTTGTGTTATTTTGGGGCAAATTGGGGAATATTGATTTTTTTGGTGAAAATGTTGACCCCGCGGTCAATGTTTTTTTCAGCTGAGGAGATAACTTGAAACGCCCGTATCTTGGGCAAGGAAGGAGTGAGAGAGCTCACATTTCAGACACAGCATCCAGGCTGCAATGGGATGAATTTGTGTTATTTTGGGGCAAATTGGGGAATATTGAATTTTTTGTGAAAATGTTGACCCCGCGGTCAATGTTTTTTTCAGCTGAGGAGATAACTTGAAACGCCCATATCTTGGATAAGGAAGGAGTGAGAGAGCTCACATTTCAGACACAGCATCCAGGCTGCAATGGGATGAATTTGTGTTATTTTGGGGCAAATTGGGGAATATTGAATTTTTGGTGAAAATGTTGACCCCGCGGTCAATGTTTTTTTCAGCTGGAGAAAACTTGAAACGCCCATATCTTGGATAAGGAAGGAGTGAGAGAGCTCACATTTCAGACACAGCATCCAGGCTGCAATGGCTTCAATTTGTGTTATTTTGGGGCAAATTGGGGAATATTGAATTTTTGGTGAAAAAGTTGACCTCGCGGTCAATGTTTTTTTCAGCTGAGGAGATAACTTGAAACGCCCGTATCTTGGGCAAGGAAGGAGTTAGAGTGTTAAAATTTTTAGACGCAGCATCCAGGCTGCAATGGCTTCAATTTGTGTTATTTTGGGGCAAATTGGGGAATATTGAATTTTTGGTGAAAATGTTGACCCCGCGGTCAACGTGTTTTTTCAACTGGAGAAAACTTGAAACGCCCATATCTTGGATAAGGAAGGAGTGAGAGAGCTCACATTTCAGACACAGCATCCAGGCTGCAATGGCTTCAATTTGTGTGATTTTGGGGCAAATTGGGGAATATTGAATTTTTGGTGAAAATGTTGACCCCGCGGTCAATGTATTTTTCAGCTGAGGAGAACTTGAAACGCCCATATCTTGGATAAGGAAGGAGTGAGAGAGCTCACATTTCAGACACAGTATCCAGGCTGCAATGGGATAAATTTGTGTTATTTTGGGGCAAATTGGGGAATATTGATTTTTTTGTGAAAAAGTTGACCCCGCGGTCAATGTTTTTTTCAGCTGAGGAGATAACTTGAAACGCCCGTATCTTGGGCAAGGAAGGAGTGAGAGAGCTCACGTTTCAGACACAGCATCCAGGCTGCAATGGCTTCAATTTGTGTTATTTTGGGGCAAATTGGGGAATATTGAATTTTTGGTTAAAATGTTGACCCCGCGGTCAATGTTTTTTTCAGCTGAGGAGAACTTGAAACGCCCATATCTTGGGCAAGGAAGGAGTTAGAGTGTTAAAATTTTTAGACGCAGCATCCAGGCTGCAATGGCTTCAATTTGTGTCATTTTGGGGCAAATTGGGGAATATTGATTTTTTTGTGAAAATGTTGACCCCGCGGTCAATGTTTTTTTCAGCTGAGGAGAACTTGAAACGCCCATATCTTGGATAAGGAAGGAGTGAGAGAGCTCACGTTTCAGACACAGCATCCAGGCTGCAATGGCTTCAATTTGTGTAATTTTGGGGCAAATTGGGGAATATTGAATTTTTGGTGAAAATGTTGACCCCGCGGTCAACGTGTTTTTTCAACTGGAGAAAACTTGAAACGCCCATATCTTGGATAAGGAAGGAGTGAGAGAGCTCACATTTCAGACACAGCATCCAGGCTGCAATGGCTTCAATTTGTGTTATTTTAGGGCAAAGTGGGGAATATTGAATTTTTTGTGAAAATGTTGACCCCGCGGTCAATGTTTTTTTCAGCTGAGGAGAAATTGAAACGCCCATATCTTGGATAAGGAAGGAGTGAGAGAGCTCACGTTTCAGACACAGCATCCAGGCTGCAATGGCTTCAATTTGTGTCATTTTGGGGCAAATTGGGGAATATTGAATTTTTTGTGAAAATGTTGACCCCGCGGTCAATGTTTTTTTCAGCTGAGGAGAACTTGAAACGCCCGTATCTTGGGCAAGGAAGGAGTGAGAGAGCTCACATTTCAGACACAGCATCCAGGCTGCAATGGGATGAATTTGTGTTATTTTGGGGCAAATTGGGGAATATTGAATTTTTTGTGAAAATGTTGACCCCGCGGTCAATGTTTTTTTCAGCTGAGGAGATAACTTGAAACGCCCGTATCTTGGGCAAGGAAGGAGTGAGAGAGCTCACATTTCAGACACAGCATCCAGGCTGCAATGGGATGAATTTGTGTTATTTTGGGGCAAATTGGGGAATATTGAATTTTTTGTGAAAATGTTGACCCCGCGGTCAATGTTTTTTTCAGCTGAGGAGAACTTGAAACGCCCATATCTTGGATAAGGAAGGAGTGAGAGAGCTCACATTTCAGACACAGCATCCAGGCTGCAATGGGATGAATTTGTGTTATTTTGGGGCAAATTGGGGAATATTGAATTTTTGGTGAAAATGTTGACCCCGCGGTCAATGTTTTTTTCAGCTGAGGAGAACTTGAAACGCCCATATCTTGGGCAAGGAAGGAGTGAGAGAGCTTAAATTTCAGACGCAGCATCCAGGCAGGAATGGCATCAATTTGTGTTATTTTGGGGCAAATTGGGGAATATTGAATTTTTGGTGAAAATGTTGACCCCGCGGTCAATGTATTTTTCAGCTGAGGAGAACTTGAAACGCCCATATCTTGGATAAGGAAGGAGTGAGAGAGCTCACATTTCAGACACAGTATCCAGGCTGCAATGGGATAAATTTGTGTTATTTTGGGGCAAATTGGGGAATATTGAATTTTTGGTGAAAAAGTTGACCTCGCGGTCAATGTTTTTTTCAGCTGAGGAGATAACTTGAAACGCCCGTATCTTGGGCAAGGAAGGAGTTAGAGTGTTAAAATTTTTAGACGCAGCATCCAGGCTGCAATGGCTTCAATTTGTGTCATTTTGGGGCAAATTGGGGAATATTGATTTTTTTGTGAAAATGTTGACCCCGCGGTCAATGTTTTTTTCAGCTGAGGAGAACTTGAAACGCCCATATCTTGGATAAGGAAGGAGTGAGAGAGCTCACGTTTCAGACACAGCATCCAGGCTGCAATGGCTTCAATTTGTGTAATTTTGGGGCAAATTGGGGAATATTGAATTTTTGGTGAAAATGTTGACCCCGCGGTCAACGTGTTTTTTCAACTGGAGAAAACTTGAAACGCCCATATCTTGGATAAGGAAGGAGTGAGAGAGCTCACATTTCAGACACAGCATCCAGGCTGCAATGGCTTCAATTTGTGTTATTTTAGGGCAAAGTGGGGAATATTGAATTTTTTGTGAAAATGTTGACCCCGCGGTCAATGTTTTTTTCAGCTGAGGAGAAATTGAAACGCCCATATCTTGGATAAGGAAGGAGTGAGAGAGCTCACGTTTCAGACACAGCATCCAGGCTGCAATGGCTTCAATTTGTGTCATTTTGGGGCAAATTGGGGAATATTGAATTTTTTGTGAAAATGTTGACCCCGCGGTCAATGTTTTTTTCAGCTGAGGAGAACTTGAAACGCCCATATCTTGGATAAGGAAGGAGTGAGAGAGCTCACGTTTCAGACGCAGCATCCAGGCTGCAATGGGATAAATTTGTGTTATTTTGGGGCAAATTGGGGAATATTGATTTTTTTGTGAAAAAGTTGACCCCGCGGTCAATGTTTTTTTCAGCTGAGGAGATAACTTGAAACGCCCGTATCTTGGGCAAGGAAGGAGTGAGAGAGCTCACGTTTCAGACACAGCATCCAGGCTGCAATGGCTTCAATTTGTGTTATTTTGGGGCAAATTGGGGAATATTGAATTTTTGGTTAAAATGTTGACCTCGCGGTCAAGGTTTTTTTCAGCTGAGGAGAACTTGAAACGCCCATATCTTGGATAAGGAAGGAGTGAGAGAGCTCACATTTCAGACACAGCATCCAGGCTGCAATGGGATGAATTTGTGTTATTTTGGGGCAAATTGGGGAATATTGAATTTTTGGTGAAAATGTTGACCCCGCGGTCAATGTTTTTTTCAGCTGAGGAGATAACTTGAAACGCCCATATCTTGGATAAGGAAGGAGTGAGAGAGCTCACATTTCAGACACAGCATCCAGGCTGCAATGGGATGAATTTGTGTTATTTTGGGGCAAATTGGGGAATATTGAATTTTTGGTGAAAATGTTGACCCCGCGGTCAATGTTTTTTTCAGCTGAGGAGATAACTTGAAACGCCCATATCTTGGATAAGGAAGGAGTGAGAGAGCTCACATTTCAGACGCAGCATCCAGGCAGGAATGGCATCAATTTGTGTTATTTTGGGGCAAATTGGGGAATATTGAATTTTTTGTGAAAATGTTGACCCCGCGGTCAATGTTTTTTTCAGCTGAGGAGAACTTGAAACGCCCATATCTTGGATAAGGAAGGAGTGAGAGAGCTCACATTTCAGACACAGCATCCAGGCTGCAATGGGATGAATTTGTGTTATTTTGGGGCAAATTGGGGAATATTGAATTTTTGGTGAAAATGTTGACCCCGCGGTCAATGTTTTTTTCAGCTGAGGAGAACTTGAAACGCCCATATCTTGGGCAAGGAAGGAGTGAGAGAGCTTAAATTTCAGACGCAGCATCCAGGCAGGAATGGCATCAATTTGTGTTATTTTGGGGCAAATTGGGGAATATTGAATTTTTGGTGAAAAAGTTGACCTCGCGGTCAATGTTTTTTTCAGCTGAGGAGATAACTTGAAACGCCCGTATCTTGGGCAAGGAAGGAGTTAGAGTGTTAAAATTTTTAGACGCAGCATCCAGGCTGCAATGGCTTCAATTTGTGTTATTTTGGGGCAAATTGGGGAATATTGAATTTTTGGTGAAAATGTTGACCCCGCGGTCAACGTGTTTTTTCAACTGGAGAAAACTTGAAACGCCCATATCTTGGATAAGGAAGGAGTGAGAGAGCTCACATTTCAGACACAGCATCCAGGCTGCAATGGCTTCAATTTGTGTTATTTTGGGGCAAATTGGGGAATATTGAATTTTTGGTGAAAATGTTGACCCCGCGGTCAATGTATTTTTCAGCTGAGGAGAACTTGAAACGCCCATATCTTGGATAAGGAAGGAGTGAGAGAGCTCACATTTCAGACACAGTATCCAGGCTGCAATGGGATAAATTTGTGTTATTTTGGGGCAAATTGGGGAATATTGATTTTTTTGTGAAAAAGTTGACCCCGCGGTCAATGTTTTTTTCAGCTGAGGAGAACTTGAAACGCCCATATCTTGGGCAAGGAAGGAGTTAGAGTGTTCAAATTTTTAGACGCAGCATCCAGGCTGCAATGGCTTGAATTTGTGTTATTTTGGGGCAAATTGGGGAATATTGAATTTTTGGTGAAAAAGTTGACCTCGCGGTCAATGTTTTTTTCAGCTGAGGAGATAACTTGAAACGCCCGTATCTTGGGCAAGGAAGGAGTTAGAGTGTTAAAATTTTTAGACGCAGCATCCAGGCTGCAATGGCTTCAATTTGTGTCATTTTGGGGCAAATTGGGGAATATTGATTTTTTTGTGAAAATGTTGACCCCGCGGTCAATGTTTTTTTCAGCTGAGGAGAACTTGAAACGCCCGTATCTTGGATAAGGAAGGAGTGAGAGAGCTCACGTTTCAGACACAGCATCCAGGCTGCAATGGCTTCAATTTGTGTTATTTTGGGGCAAATTGGGGAATATTGAATTTTTGGTTAAAATGTTGACCTCGCGGTCAAGGTTTTTTTCAGCTGAGGAGAACTTGAAACGCCCATATCTTGTATAAGGAAGGAGTGAGAGAGCTCACATTTCAGACACAGCATCCAGGCTGCAATGGGATGAATTTGTGTTATTTTGGGGCAAATTGGGGAATATTGAATTTTTGGTGAAAATGTTGACCCCGCGGTCAATGTTTTTTTCAGCTGAGGAGATAACTTGAAACGCCCATATCTTGGATAAGGAAGGAGTGAGAGAGCTCACATTTCAGACACAGCATCCAGGCTGCAATGGGATGAATTTGTGTTATTTTGGGGCAAATTGGGGAATATTGAATTTTTGGTGAAAATGTTGACCCCGCGGTCAATGTTTTTTTCAGCTGAGGAGATAACTTGAAACGCCCATATCTTGGATAAGGAAGGAGTGAGAGAGCTCACATTTCAGACACAGCATCCAGGCTGCAATGGGATGAATTTGTGTTATTTTGGGGCAAATTGGGGAATATTGAATTTTTGGTGAAAATGTTGACCCCGCGGTCAATGTTTTTTTCAGCTGAGGAGAACTTGAAACGCCCATATCTTGGATAAGGAAGGAGTGAGAGAGCTCACATTTCAGACACAGCATCCAGGCTGCAATGGGATGAATTTGTGTTATTTTGGGGCAAATTGGGGAATATTGAATTTTTGGTGAAAATGTTGACCCCACGGTCAATGTTTTTTTCAGCTGAGGAGATAACTTGAAACGCCCGTATCTTGGGCAAGGAAGGAGTGAGAGAGCTCACATTTCAGACACAGCATCCAGGCTGCAATGGGATGAATTTGTGTTATTTTGGGGCAAATTGGGGAATATTGAATTTTTTGTGAAAATGTTGACCCCGCGGTCAATGTTTTTTTCAGCTGAGGAGAACTTGAAACGCCCATATCTTGGATAAGGAAGGAGTGAGAGAGCTCACATTTCAGACACAGCATCCAGGCTGCAATGGGATGAATTTGTGTTATTTTGGGGCAAATTGGGGAATATTGAATTTTTGGTGAAAATGTTGACCCCGCGGTCAATGTTTTTTTCAGCTGAGGAGAACTTGAAACGCCCATATCTTGGGCAAGGAAGGAGTGAGAGAGCTTAAATTTCAGACGCAGCATCCAGGCAGGAATGGCATCAATTTGTGTTATTTTGGGGCAAATTGGGGAATATTGAATTTTTGGTGAAAAAGTTGACCTCGCGGTCAATGTTTTTTTCAGCTGAGGAGATAACTTGAAACGCCCGTATCTTGGGCAAGGAAGGAGTTAGAGTGTTAAAATTTTTAGACGCAGCATCCAGGCTGCAATGGCTTCAATTTGTGTTATTTTGGGGCAAATTGGGGAATATTGAATTTTTGGTGAAAATGTTGACCCCGCGGTCAACGTGTTTTTTCAACTGGAGAAAACTTGAAACGCCCATATCTTGGATAAGGAAGGAGTGAGAGAGCTCACATTTCAGACACAGCATCCAGGCTGCAATGGCTTCAATTTGTGTTATTTTGGGGCAAATTGGGGAATATTGAATTTTTGGTGAAAATGTTGACCCCGCGGTCAATGTATTTTTCAGCTGAGGAGAACTTGAAACGCCCATATCTTGGATAAGGAAGGAGTGAGAGAGCTCACATTTCAGACACAGTATCCAGGCTGCAATGGGATAAATTTGTGTTATTTTGGGGCAAATTGGGGAATATTGATTTTTTTGTGAAAAAGTTGACCCCGCGGTCAATGTTTTTTTCAGCTGAGGAGATAACTTGAAACGCCCGTATCTTGGGCAAGGAAGGAGTGAGAGAGCTCACGTTTCAGACACAGCATCCAGGCTGCAATGGCTTCAATTTGTGTTATTTTGGGGCAAATTGGGGAATATTGAATTTTTGGTTAAAATGTTGACCCCGCGGTCAATGTTTTTTTCAGCTGAGGAGAACTTGAAACGCCCATATCTTGGGCAAGGAAGGAGTTAGAGTGTTCAAATTTTTAGACGCAGCATCCAGGCTGCAATGGCTTGAATTTGTGTTATTTTGGGGCAAATTGGGGAATATTGAATTTTTGGTGAAAAAGTTGACCTCGCGGTCAATGTTTTTTTCAGCTGAGGAGATAACTTGAAACGCCCGTATCTTGGGCAAGGAAGGAGTTAGAGTGTTAAAATTTTTAGACGCAGCATCCAGGCTGCAATGGCTTCAATTTGTGTCATTTTGGGGCAAATTGGGGAATATTGATTTTTTTGTGAAAATGTTGACCCCGCGGTCAACGTGTTTTTTCAACTGGAGAAAACTTGAAACGCCCATATCTTGGATAAGGAAGGAGTGAGAGAGCTCACATTTCAGACACAGCATCCAGGCTGCAATGGCTTCAATTTGTGTTATTTTAGGGCAAAGTGGGGAATATTGAATTTTTTGTGAAAATGTTGACCCCGCGGTCAATGTTTTTTTCAGCTGAGGAGAAATTGAAACGCCCATATCTTGGATAAGGAAGGAGTGAGAGAGCTCACGTTTCAGACACAGCATCCAGGCTGCAATGGCTTCAATTTGTGTCATTTTGGGGCAAATTGGGGAATATTGAATTTTTTGTGAAAATGTTGACCCCGCGGTCAATGTTTTTTTCAGCTGAGGAGAACTTGAAACGCCCATATCTTGGATAAGGAAGGAGTGAGAGAGCTCACGTTTCAGACGCAGCATCCAGGCTGCAATGGGATAAATTTGTGTTATTTTGGGGCAAATTGGGGAATATTGATTTTTTTGTGAAAAAGTTGACCCCGCGGTCAATGTTTTTTTCAGCTGAGGAGATAACTTGAAACGCCCGTATCTTGGGCAAGGAAGGAGTGAGAGAGCTCACGTTTCAGACACAGCATCCAGGCTGCAATGGCTTCAATTTGTGTTATTTTGGGGCAAATTGGGGAATATTGAATTTTTGGTTAAAATGTTGACCTCGCGGTCAAGGTTTTTTTCAGCTGAGGAGAACTTGAAACGCCCATATCTTGGATAAGGAAGGAGTGAGAGAGCTCACATTTCAGACACAGCATCCAGGCTGCAATGGGATGAATTTGTGTTATTTTGGGGCAAATTGGGGAATATTGAATTTTTGGTGAAAATGTTGACCCCGCGGTCAATGTTTTTTTCAGCTGAGGAGATAACTTGAAACGCCCATATCTTGGATAAGGAAGGAGTGAGAGAGCTCACATTTCAGACACAGCATCCAGGCTGCAATGGGATGAATTTGTGTTATTTTGGGGCAAATTGGGGAATATTGAATTTTTGGTGAAAAAGTTGACCTCGCGGTCAATGTTTTTTTCAGCTGAGGAGATAACTTGAAACGCCCGTATCTTGGGCAAGGAAGGAGTTAGAGTGTTAAAATTTTTAGACGCAGCATCCAGGCTGCAATGGCTTCAATTTGTGTTATTTTGGGGCAAATTGGGGAATATTGAATTTTTGGTGAAAATGTTGACCCCGCGGTCAACGTGTTTTTTCAACTGGAGAAAACTTGAAACGCCCATATCTTGGATAAGGAAGGAGTGAGAGAGCTCACATTTCAGACACAGCATCCAGGCTGCAATGGCTTCAATTTGTGTTATTTTGGGGCAAATTGGGGAATATTGAATTTTTGGTGAAAATGTTGACCCCGCGGTCAATGTATTTTTCAGCTGAGGAGAACTTGAAACGCCCATATCTTGGATAAGGAAGGAGTGAGAGAGCTCACATTTCAGACACAGTATCCAGGCTGCAATGGGATAAATTTGTGTTATTTTGGGGCAAATTGGGGAATATTGATTTTTTTGTGAAAAAGTTGACCCCGCGGTCAATGTTTTTTTCAGCTGAGGAGATAACTTGAAACGCCCGTATCTTGGGCAAGGAAGGAGTGAGAGAGCTCACGTTTCAGACACAGCATCCAGGCTGCAATGGCTTCAATTTGTGTTATTTTGGGGCAAATTGGGGAATATTGAATTTTTTGTGAAAATGTTGACCCCGCGGTCAATGTTTTTTTCAGCTGAGGAGAACTTGAAACGCCCATATCTTGGGCAAGGAAGGAGTTAGAGTGTTCAAATTTTTAGACGCAGCATCCAGGCTGCAATGGCTTGAATTTGTGTTATTTTGGGGCAAATTGGGGAATATTGAATTTTTGGTGAAAAAGTTGACCTCGCGGTCAATGTTTTTTTCAGCTGAGGAGATAACTTGAAACGCCCGTATCTTGGGCAAGGAAGGAGTTAGAGTGTTAAAATTTTTAGACGCAGCATCCAGGCTGCAATGGCTTCAATTTGTGTCATTTTGGGGCAAATTGGGGAATATTGATTTTTTTGTGAAAATGTTGACCCCGCGGTCAATGTTTTTTTCAGCTGAGGAGAACTTGAAACGCCCATATCTTGGATAAGGAAGGAGTGAGAGAGCTCACGTTTCAGACACAGCATCCAGGCTGCAATGGCTTCAATTTGTGTAATTTTGGGGCAAATTGGGGAATATTGAATTTTTGGTGAAAATGTTGACCCCGCGGTCAACGTGTTTTTTCAACTGGAGAAAACTTGAAACGCCCATATCTTGGATAAGGAAGGAGTGAGAGAGCTCACATTTCAGACACAGCATCCAGGCTGCAATGGCTTCAATTTGTGTTATTTTGGGGCAAATTGGGGAACATTGAATTTTTGGTGAAAAAGTTGACCCCGCGGTCAATGTTTTTTTCAGCTGAGGAGAACTTGAAACGCCCATATCTTGGATAAGGAAGGAGTGAGAGAGCTCACGTTTCAGACACAGCATCCAGGCTGCAATGGCTTCAATTTGTGTTATTTTGGGGCAAATTGGGGAACATTGAATTTTTGGTGAAAAAGTTGACCCCGCGGTCAATGTTTTTTTCAGCTGAGGAGAACTTGAAACGCCCATATCTTGGGCAAGGAAGGAGTTAGAGAGCTCACATTTCAGACACAGCATCCAGGCTGCAATGGGATCAATTTGTGTTATTTTGGGGCAAATTGGGGAAAATTGAATTTTTGGTGAAAAAGTTGACCTCGCGGTCAATGTTTTTTGCAGCTGAGGAGATAACTTGAAACGCCCGTATCTTGGGCAAGGAAGGAGTTAGAGTGTTAAAATTTTTAGACGCAGCATCCAGGCTGCAATGGCTTCAATTTGTGTCATTTTAGGGCAAATTGGGGAAAATTGAATTTTTTGTGAAAATGTTGACCCCGCGGTCAATGTTTTTTTCAGCTGAGGAGAACTTGAAACGCCCATATCTTGGATAAGGAAGGAGTGAGAGAGCTCACATTTCAGACACAGCATCCAGGCTGCAATGGCTTCAATTTGTGTCATTTTGGGGCAAATTGGGGAACATTGAATTTTTGGTGAAAAAGTTGACCACGCGGTCAATGTTTTTTTCAGCTGAGGAGAACTTGAAACGCCCATATCTTGGATAAGGAAGGAGTGAGAGAGCTCACGTTTCAGACACAGCATCCAGGCTGCAATGGCTTCAATTTGTGTCATTTTGGGGCAAATTGGGGAATATTGAATTTTTGGTGAAAATGTTGACCCCGCGGTCAATGTTTTTTTCAGCTGAGGAGAACTTGAAACGCCCATATCTTGGACAAGGAAGGAGTGAGAGAGCTCATATTTCAGACACAGCATCCAGGCTGCAATGGGATGAATTTGTGTTATTTTGGGGCAAATTGGGGAATATTGAATTTTTGGTGAAAATGTTGACCCCGCGGTCAATGTTTTTTTCAGCTGAGGAGAACTTGAAACGCCCATATCTTGGATAAGGAAGGAGTGAGAGAGCTCACGTTTCAGACACAGCATCCAGGCTGCAATGGCTTCAATTTGTGTCATTTTGGGGCAAATTGGGGAATATTGAATTTTTTGTGAAAATGTTGACCCCGCGGTCAATGTTTTTTTCAGCTGAGGAGAACTTGAAACGCCCATATCTTGGATAAGGAAGGAGTGAGAGAGCTCACATTTCAGACACAGCATCCAGGCTGCAATGGGATGAATTTGTGTTATTTTGGGGCAAATTGGGGAATATTGAATTTTTGGTGAAAATGTTGACCCCGCGGTTAATGTTTTTTTCAGCTGAGGAGAACTTGAAACGCCCATATCTTGGATAAGGAAGGAGTGAGAGAGCTCACGTTTCAGACACAGCATCCAGGCTGCAATGGCTTCAATTTGTGTCATTTTGGGGCAAATTGGGGAATATTGAATTTTTGGTGAAAATGTTGACCCCGCGGTCAATGTTTTTTTCAGCTGAGGAGATAACGTGAAACGCCCGTATCTTGGGCAAGGAAGGAGTTAGAGTGTTAACATTTTTAGACGCAGCATCCAGGCTGCAATGGCTTCAATTTGTGTTATTTTGGGGCAAATTGGGGAATATTGAATTTTTGGTGAAAATGTTGACCCCGCGGTCAATGTTTTTTTCAGCTGAGGAGATAACGTGAAACGCCCGTATCTTGGGCAAGGAAGGAGTGAGAGAGCTCACGTTTCAGACACAGCATCCAGGCTGCAATGGCTTCAATTTGTGTTATTTTGGGGCAAATTGGGGAATATTGAATTTTTGGTGAAAATGTTGACCCCGCGGTCAATGTATTTTTCAGCTGAGGAGAACTTGAAACGCCCATATCTTGGATAAGGAAGGAGTGAGAGAGCTCACATTTCAGACACAGTATCCAGGCTGCAATGGGATAAATTTGTGTTATTTTGGGGCAAATTGGGGAATATTGATTTTTTTGTGAAAAAGTTGACCCCGCGGTCAATGTTTTTTTCAGCTGAGGAGAACTTGAAACGCCCATATCTTGGGCAAGGAAGGAGTTAGAGTGTTCAAATTTTTAGACGCAGCATCCAGGCTGCAATGGCTTGAATTTGTGTTATTTTGGGGCAAATTGGGGAATATTGAATTTTTGGTGAAAAAGTTGACCTCGCGGTCAATGTTTTTTTCAGCTGAGGAGATAACTTGAAACGCCCGTATCTTGGGCAAGGAAGGAGTTAGAGTGTTAAAATTTTTAGACGCAGCATCCAGGCTGCAATGGCTTCAATTTGTGTAATTTTGGGGCAAATTGGGGAATATTGAATTTTTGGTGAAAATGTTGACCCCGCGGTCAACGTGTTTTTTCAACTGGAGAAAACTTGAAACGCCCATATCTTGGATAAGGAAGGAGTGAGAGAGCTCACATTTCAGACACAGCATCCAGGCTGCAATGGCTTCAATTTGTGTTATTTTAGGGCAAAGTGGGGAATATTGAATTTTTTGTGAAAATGTTGACCCCGCGGTCAATGTTTTTTTCAGCTGAGGAGAAATTGAAACGCCCATATCTTGGATAAGGAAGGAGTGAGAGAGCTCACGTTTCAGACACAGCATCCAGGCTGCAATGGCTTCAATTTGTGTCATTTTGGGGCAAATTGGGGAATATTGAATTTTTTGTGAAAATGTTGACCCCGCGGTCAATGTTTTTTTCAGCTGAGGAGAACTTGAAACGCCCATATCTTGGATAAGGAAGGAGTGAGAGAGCTCACGTTTCAGACGCAGCATCCAGGCTGCAATGGGATAAATTTGTGTTATTTTGGGGCAAATTGGGGAATATTGATTTTTTTGTGAAAAAGTTGACCCCGCGGTCAATGTTTTTTTCAGCTGAGGAGATAACTTGAAACGCCCGTATCTTGGGCAAGGAAGGAGTGAGAGAGCTCACGTTTCAGACACAGCATCCAGGCTGCAATGGCTTCAATTTGTGTTATTTTGGGGCAAATTGGGGAATATTGAATTTTTGGTTAAAATGTTGACCCCGCGGTCAATGTTTTTTTCAGCTGAGGAGAACTTGAAACGCCCATATCTTGGGCAAGGAAGGAGTTAGAGTGTTCAAATTTTTAGACGCAGCATCCAGGCTGCAATGGCTTGAATTTGTGTTATTTTGGGGCAAATTGGGGAATATTGAATTTTTTGTGAAAATGTTGACCCCGCGGTCAATGTTTTTTTCAGCTGAGGAGAACTTGAAACGCCCATATCTTGGATAAGGAAGGAGTGAGAGAGCTCACATTTCAGACACAGCATCCAGGCTGCAATGGGATGAATTTGTGTTATTTTGGGGCAAATTGGGGAATATTGAATTTTTGGTGAAAATGTTGACCCCGCGGTCAATGTTTTTTTCAGCTGAGGAGATAACTTGAAACGCCCGTATCTTGGGCAAGGAAGGAGTGAGAGAGCTCACATTTCAGACACAGCATCCAGGCTGCAATGGCTTCAATTTGTGTTATTTTGGGAAAAAGTGGGGAATATTGAATTTTTGGTGAAAATGTTGACCCCGCGGTCAATGTTTTTTTCAGCTGAGGAGAACTTGAAACGCCCATATCTTGGATAAGGAAGGAGTGAGAGAGCTCACATTTCAGACACAGCATCCAGGCTGCAATGGGATGAATTTGTGTTATTTTGGGGCAAATTGGGGAATATTGATTTTTTTGTGAAAATGTTGACCCCGCGGTCAATGTTTTTTTCAGCTGAGGAGAACTTGAAACGCCCATATCTTGGATAAGGAAGGAGTGAGAGAGCTCACATTTCAGACACAGCATCCAGGCTGCAATGGGATGAATTTGTGTTATTTTGGGGCAAATTGGGGAATATTGAATTTTTTGTGAAAATGTTGACCCCGCGGTCAACGTGTTTTTTCAACTGGAGAAAACTTGAAACGCCCATATCTTGGATAAGGAAGGAGTGAGAGAGCTCACGTTTCAGACACAGCATCCAGGCTGCAATGGCTTCAATTTGTGTCATTTTGGGGCAAATTGGGGAACATTGAATTTTTGGTGAAAATGTTGACCCCGCGGTCAATGTTTTTTTCAGCTGAGGAGAACTTGAATTGCCATATCTTGGGCAAGGAAGGAGTTAGAGTGTTCAAATTTTTAGACGCAGCATCCAGGCTGCAATGGCTTCAATTTGTGTTATTTTGGGGCAAATTGGGGAATATTGAATTTTTGGTGAAAATGTTGACCCCGCGGTGAATGTTTTTTTCAGCTGAGGAGAACTTGAAACGCCCATATCTTGGGCAAGGAAGGAGTGAGAGAGCTCACATTTCAGACACAGCATCCAGGCTGCAATGGCTTCAATTTGTGTTATTTTGGGGCAAATTGGGGAATATTGAATTTTTTGTGAAAATGTTGACCCCGCGGTCAATGTTTTTTTCAGCTGAGGAGATAACTTGAAACGCCCGTATCTTGGGCAAGGAAGGAGTGAGAGAGCTTAAATTTCAGACGCAGCATCCAGGCAGAAATGGCATCAATTTGTGTTATTTTGGGGCAAATTGGGGAACATTGAATTTTTGGTGAAAAAGTTGACCACGCGGTCAATGTTTTTTTCAGCTGAGGAGAACTTGAAACGCCCATATCTTGGATAGGGAAGGAGTGAGAGAGCTCACATTTCAGACACAGCATCCAGGCTGCAATGGCTTCAATTTGTGTTATTTTGTGGCAAAGTGGGGAATATTGAATTTTTGGTGAAAATGTTGACCCCGCGGTCAATGTTTTTTTCAGCTGAGGAGGACTTGAAACGCCCATATCTTGGATAGGGAAGGAGTGAGAGAGCTCACATTTCAGACACAGCATCCAGGCTGCAATGGCTTCAATTTGTGTTATTTTGTGGCAAAGTGGGGAATATTGAATTTTTGGTGAAAATGTTGACCCCGCGGTCAATGTTTTTTTCAGCTGAGGAGAACTTGAAACGCCCATATCTTGGATAAGGAAGGAGTGAGAGAGCTCACGTTTCAGACACAGCATCCAGGCTGCAATGGCTTCAATTTGTGTAATTTTGGGGCAAATTGGGGAATATTGAATTTTTGGTGAAAATGTTGACCCCTCGGTCAACGTGTTTTTTCAACTGGAGAAAACTTGAAACGCCCATATCTTGGATAAGGAAGGAGTGAGAGAGCTCACATTTCAGACACAGCATCCAGGCTGCAATGGCTTCAATTTGTGTCATTTTGGGGCAAATTGGGGAACATTGAATTTTTGGTGAAAAAGTTGACCACGCGGTCAATGTTTTTTTCAGCTGAGGAGAACTTGAAACGCCCATATCTTGGATAAGGAAGGAGTGAGAGAGCTCACGTTTCAGACACAGCATCCAGGCTGCAATGGGATGAATTTGTGTCATTTTGGGGCAAATTGGGGAATATTGCATTTTTGGTGAAAATGTTGACCCCGCGGTCAATGTTTTTTTCAGCTGAGGAGAACTTGAAACGCCCATATCTTGGATAAGGAAGGAGTGAGAGAGCTCACGTTTCAGACACAGCATCCAGGCTGCAATGGCTTCAATTTGTGTCATTTTGGGGCAAATTGGGGAATATTGAATTTTTGGTGAAAATGTTGACCCCGCGGTCAATGTTTTTTTCAGCTGAGGAGAACTTGAAACGCCCATATCTTGGACAAGGAAGGAGTGAGAGAGCTCACATTTCAGACACAGCATCCAGGCTGCAATGGGATGAATTTGTGTTATTTTGGGGCAAATTGGGGAATATTGAATTTTTGGTGAAAATGTTGACCCCGCGGTCAATGTTTTTTTCAGCTGAGGAGAACTTGAAACGCCCATATCTTGGATAAGGAAGGAGTGAGAGAGCTCACGTTTCAGACACAGCATCCAGGCTGCAATGGCTTCAATTTGTGTCATTTTGGGGCAAATTGGGGAATATTGAATTTTTTGTGAAAATGTTGACCCCGCGGTCAATGTTTTTTTCAGCTGAGGAGAACTTGAAACGCCCATATCTTGGATAAGGAAGGAGTGAGAGAGCTCACATTTCAGACACAGCATCCAGGCTGCAATGGGATGAATTTGTGTTATTTTGGGGCAAATTGGGGAATATTGAATTTTTGGTGAAAATGTTGACCCCGCGGTCAATGTTTTTTTCAGCTGAGGAGAACTTGAAACGCCCATATCTTGGATAAGGAAGGAGTGAGAGAGCTCACGTTTCAGACACAGCATCCAGGCTGCAATGGCTTCAATTTGTGTCATTTTGGGGCAAATTGGGGAATATTGAATTTTTGGTTAAAATGTTGACCCCGCGGTCAATGTTTTTTTCAGCTGAGGAGATAACTTGAAACGCCCGTATCTTGGGCAAGGAAGGAGTTAGAGTGTTAAAATTTTTAGACGCAGCATCCAGGCTGCAATGGCTTCAATTTGTGTCATTTTGGGGCAAATTGGGGAATATTGATTTTTTTGTGAAAATGTTGACCCCGCGGTCAATGTTTTTTTCAGCTGAGGAGAACTTGAAACGCCCATATCTTGGATAAGGAAGGAGTGAGAGAGCTCACGTTTCAGACACAGCATCCAGGCTGCAATGGCTTCAATTTGTGTAATTTTGGGGCAAATTGGGGAATATTGAATTTTTGGTGAAAATGTTGACCCCGCGGTCAACGTGTTTTTTCAACTGGAGAAAACTTGAAACGCCCATATCTTGGATAAGGAAGGAGTGAGAGAGCTCACATTTCAGACACAGCATCCAGGCTGCAATGGCTTCAATTTGTGTTATTTTAGGGCAAAGTGGGGAATATTGAATTTTTTGTGAAAATGTTGACCCCGCGGTCAATGTTTTTTTCAGCTGAGGAGATAACTTGAAACGCCCGTATCTTGGGCAAGGAAGGAGTGAGAGAGCTCACGTTTCAGACACAGCATCCAGGCTGCAATGGCTTCAATTTGTGTTATTTTGGGGCAAATTGGGGAATATTGAATTTTTGGTTAAAATGTTGACCTCGCGGTCAAGGTTTTTTTCAGCTGAGGAGAACTTGAAACGCCCATATCTTGGATAAGGAAGGAGTGAGAGAGCTCACATTTCAGACACAGCATCCAGGCTGCAATGGGATGAATTTGTGTTATTTTGGGGCAAATTGGGGAATATTGAATTTTTGGTGAAAATGTTGACCCCGCGGTCAATGTTTTTTTCAGCTGAGGAGATAACTTGAAACGCCCATATCTTGGATAAGGAAGGAGTGAGAGAGCTCACATTTCAGACACAGCATCCAGGCTGCAATGGGATGAATTTGTGTTATTTTGGGGCAAATTGGGGAATATTGAATTTTTGGTGAAAATGTTGACCCCGCGGTCAATGTTTTTTTCAGCTGAGGAGATAACTTGAAACGCCCATATCTTGGATAAGGAAGGAGTGAGAGAGCTCACATTTCAGACACAGCATCCAGGCTGCAATGGGATGAATTTGTGTTATTTTGGGGCAAATTGGGGAATATTGAATTTTTGGTGAAAATGTTGACCCCGCGGTCAATGTTTTTTTCAGCTGAGGAGAACTTGAAACGCCCATATCTTGGGCAAGGAAGGAGTGAGAGAGCTTAAATTTCAGACGCAGCATCCAGGCAGGAATGGCATCAATTTGTGTTATTTTGGGGCAAATTGGGGAATATTGAATTTTTGGTGAAAAAGTTGACCTCGCGGTCAATGTTTTTTTCAGCTGAGGAGATAACTTGAAACGCCCGTATCTTGGGCAAGGAAGGAGTTAGAGTGTTAAAATTTTTAGACGCAGCATCCAGGCTGCAATGGCTTCAATTTGTGTTATTTTGGGGCAAATTGGGGAATATTGAATTTTTGGTGAAAATGTTGACCCCGCGGTCAACGTGTTTTTTCAACTGGAGAAAACTTGAAACGCCCATATCTTGGATAAGGAAGGAGTGAGAGAGCTCACATTTCAGACACAGCATCCAGGCTGCAATGGCTTCAATTTGTGTTATTTTGGGGCAAATTGGGGAACATTGAATTTTTGGTGAAAAAGTTGACCCCGCGGTCAATGTTTTTTTCAGCTGAGGAGAACTTGAAACGCCCATATCTTGGATAAGGAAGGAGTGAGAGAGCTCACGTTTCAGACACAGCATCCAGGCTGCAATGGCTTCAATTTGTGTTATTTTGGGGCAAATTGGGGAACATTGAATTTTTGGTGAAAAAGTTGACCCCGCGGTCAATGTTTTTTTCAGCTGAGGAGAACTTGAAACGCCCATATCTTGGGCAAGGAAGGAGTTAGAGAGCTCACATTTCAGACACAGCATCCAGGCTGCAATGGGATCAATTTGTGTTATTTTGGGGCAAATTGGGGAAAATTGAATTTTTGGTGAAAAAGTTGACCTCGCGGTCAATGTTTTTTGCAGCTGAGGAGATAACTTGAAACGCCCGTATCTTGGGCAAGGAAGGAGTTAGAGTGTTAAAATTTTTAGACGCAGCATCCAGGCTGCAATGGCTTCAATTTGTGTCATTTTAGGGCAAATTGGGGAATATTGAATTTTTTGTGAAAATGTTGACCCCGCGGTCAATGTTTTTTTCAGCTGAGGAGAACTTGAAACGCCCATATCTTGGATAAGGAAGGAGTGAGAGAGCTCACGTTTCAGACACAGCATCCAGGCTGCAATGGCTTCAATTTGTGTCATTTTGGGGCAAATTGGGGAATATTGAATTTTTGGTGAAAATGTTGACCCCGCGGTCAATGTTTTTTTCAGCTGAGGAGAACTTGAAACGCCCATATCTTGGACAAGGAAGGAGTGAGAGAGCTCATATTTCAGACACAGCATCCAGGCTGCAATGGGATGAATTTGTGTTATTTTGGGGCAAATTGGGGAATATTGAATTTTTGGTGAAAATGTTGACCCCGCGGTCAATGTTTTTTTCAGCTGAGGAGAACTTGAAACGCCCATATCTTGGATAAGGAAGGAGTGAGAGAGCTCACGTTTCAGACACAGCATCCAGGCTGCAATGGCTTCAATTTGTGTCATTTTGGGGCAAATTGGGGAATATTGAATTTTTTGTGAAAATGTTGACCCCGCGGTCAATGTTTTTTTCAGCTGAGGAGAACTTGAAACGCCCATATCTTGGATAAGGAAGGAGTGAGAGAGCTCACATTTCAGACACAGCATCCAGGCTGCAATGGGATGAATTTGTGTTATTTTGGGGCAAATTGGGGAATATTGAATTTTTGGTGAAAATGTTGACCCCGCGGTCAATGTTTTTTTCAGCTGAGGAGAACTTGAAACGCCCATATCTTGGATAAGGAAGGAGTGAGAGAGCTCACGTTTCAGACACAGCATCCAGGCTGCAATGGCTTCAATTTGTGTCATTTTGGGGCAAATTGGGGAATATTGAATTTTTGGTGAAAATGTTGACCCCGCGGTCAATGTTTTTTTCAGCTGAGGAGATAACGTGAAACGCCCGTATCTTGGGCAAGGAAGGAGTTAGAGTGTTAACATTTTTAGACGCAGCATCCAGGCTGCAATGGCTTCAATTTGTGTTATTTTGGGGCAAATTGGGGAATATTGAATTTTTGGTGAAAATGTTGACCCCGCGGTCAATGTTTTTTTCAGCTGAGGAGATAACGTGAAACGCCCGTATCTTGGGCAAGGAAGGAGTGAGAGAGCTCACGTTTCAGACACAGCATCCAGGCTGCAATGGCTTCAATTTGTGTTATTTTGGGGCAAATTGGGGAATATTGAATTTTTGGTGAAAATGTTGACCCCGCGGTCAATGTATTTTTCAGCTGAGGAGAACTTGAAACGCCCATATCTTGGATAAGGAAGGAGTGAGAGAGCTCACATTTCAGACACAGTATCCAGGCTGCAATGGGATAAATTTGTGTTATTTTGGGGCAAATTGGGGAATATTGATTTTTTTGTGAAAAAGTTGACCCCGCGGTCAATGTTTTTTTCAGCTGAGGAGAACTTGAAACGCCCATATCTTGGGCAAGGAAGGAGTTAGAGTGTTCAAATTTTTAGACGCAGCATCCAGGCTGCAATGGCTTGAATTTGTGTTATTTTGGGGCAAATTGGGGAATATTGAATTTTTGGTGAAAAAGTTGACCTCGCGGTCAATGTTTTTTTCAGCTGAGGAGATAACTTGAAACGCCCGTATCTTGGGCAAGGAAGGAGTTAGAGTGTTAAAATTTTTAGACGCAGCATCCAGGCTGCAATGGCTTCAATTTGTGTAATTTTGGGGCAAATTGGGGAATATTGAATTTTTGGTGAAAATGTTGACCCCGCGGTCAACGTGTTTTTTCAACTGGAGAAAACTTGAAACGCCCATATCTTGGATAAGGAAGGAGTGAGAGAGCTCACATTTCAGACACAGCATCCAGGCTGCAATGGCTTCAATTTGTGTTATTTTAGGGCAAAGTGGGGAATATTGAATTTTTTGTGAAAATGTTGACCCCGCGGTCAATGTTTTTTTCAGCTGAGGAGAAATTGAAACGCCCATATCTTGGATAAGGAAGGAGTGAGAGAGCTCACGTTTCAGACACAGCATCCAGGCTGCAATGGCTTCAATTTGTGTCATTTTGGGGCAAATTGGGGAACATTGAATTTTTGGTGAAAATGTTGACCCCGCGGTCAATGTTTTTTTCAGCTGAGGAGAACTTGAAACGCCCATATCTTGGGCAAGGAAGGAGTTAGAGTGTTCAAATTTTTAGACGCAGCATCCAGGCTGCAATGGCTTGAATTTGTGTTATTTTGGGGCAAATTGGGGAATATTGAATTTTTGGTGAAAATGTTGACCCCGCGGTCAATGTTTTTTTCAGCTGAGGAGATAACTTGAAACGCCCATATCTTGGATAAGGAAGGAGTGAGAGAGCTCACATTTCAGACACAGCATCCAGGCTGCAATGGGATGAATTTGTGTTATTTTGGGGCAAATTGGGGAATATTGAATTTTTGGTGAAAATGTTGACCCCGCGGTCAATGTTTTTTTCAGCTGAGGAGATAACTTGAAACGCCCGTATCTTGGGCAAGGAAGGAGTGAGAGAGCTTAAATTTCAGACGCAGCATCCAGGCAGGAATGGCATCAATTTGTGTTATTTTGGGGCAAATTGGGGAATATTGAATTTTTTGTGAAAATGTTGACCCCGCGGTCAATGTTTTTTTCAGCTGAGGAGAACTTGAAACGCCCATATCTTGGATAAGGAAGGAGTGAGAGAGCTCACATTTCAGACACAGCATCCAGGCTGCAATGGGATGAATTTGTGTTATTTTGGGGCAAATTGGGGAATATTGAATTTTTGGTGAAAATGTTGACCCCGCGGTCAATGTTTTTTTCAGCTGAGGAGATAACTTGAAACGCCCGTATCTTGGGCAAGGAAGGAGTGAGAGAGCTCACATTTCAGACACAGCATCCAGGCTGCAATGGCTTCAATTTGTGTTATTTTGGGAAAAAGTGGGGAATATTGAATTTTTGGTGAAAATGTTGACCCCGCGGTCAATGTTTTTTTCAGCTGAGGAGAACTTGAAACGCCCATATCTTGGATAAGGAAGGAGTGAGAGAGCTCACATTTCAGACACAGCATCCAGGCTGCAATGGGATGAATTTGTGTTATTTTGGGGCAAATTGGGGAATATTGATTTTTTTGTGAAAATGTTGACCCCGCGGTCAATGTTTTTTTCAGCTGAGGAGAACTTGAAACGCCCATATCTTGGATAAGGAAGGAGTGAGAGAGCTCACATTTCAGACACAGCATCCAGGCTGCAATGGGATGAATTTGTGTTATTTTGGGGCAAATTGGGGAATATTGAATTTTTTGTGAAAATGTTGACCCCGCGGTCAACGTGTTTTTTCAACTGGAGAAAACTTGAAACGCCCATATCTTGGATAAGGAAGGAGTGAGAGAGCTCACGTTTCAGACACAGCATCCAGGCTGCAATGGCTTCAATTTGTGTCATTTTGGGGCAAATTGGGGAACATTGAATTTTTGGTGAAAATGTTGACCCCGCGGTCAATGTTTTTTTCAGCTGAGGAGAACTTGAATTGCCATATCTTGGGCAAGGAAGGAGTTAGAGTGTTCAAATTTTTAGACGCAGCATCCAGGCTGCAATGGCTTCAATTTGTGTTATTTTGGGGCAAATTGGGGAATATTGAATTTTTGGTGAAAATGTTGACCCCGCGGTCAATGTTTTTTTCAGCTGAGGAGAACTTGAAACGCCCATATCTTGGGCAAGGAAGGAGTGAGAGAGCTTAAATTTCAGACGCAGCATCCAGGCTGCAATGGCTTCAATTTGTGTTATTTTGGGGCAAATTGGGGAATATTGAATTTTTTGTGAAAATGTTGACCTCGCGGTCAATGTTTTTTTCAGCTGAGGAGATAACTTGAAACGCCCGTATCTTGGGCAAGGAAGGAGTTAGAGTGTTAAATTTTTAGACGCAGCATCCAGGCTGCAATGGCTTCAATTTGTGTCATTTTGGGGCAAATTGGGGAATATTGAATTTTTGGTGAAAATGTTGACCCCGCGGTCAATGTTTTTTTCAGCTGAGGAGAACTTGAAAAGCCCATATCTTGGATAAGGAAGGAGTGAGAGAGCTCACGTTTCAGACACAGCATCCAGGCTGCAATGGCTTCAATTTGTGTTATTTTGGGGCAAATTGGGGAATATTGAATTTTTTGTGAAAATGTTGACCCTGCGGTCAATGTTTTTTTCAGCTGAGGAGATAACTTGAAACGCCCGTATCTTGGGCAAGGAAGGAGTGAGAGAGCTCACATTTCAGACACAGCATCCAGGCTGCAATGGCTTCAATTTGTGTTATTTTGGGGCAAAGTAGGGAATATTGAATTTTTGGTGAAAAAGTTGACCTCGCGGTCAATGTTTTTTTCAGCTGAGGAGATAACTTGAAACGCCCGTATCTTGGGCAAGGAAGGAGTTAGAGTGTTAAATTTTTTAGACGCAGCATCCAGGCTGCAATGGCTTCAATTTGTGTTATTTTGGGGCAAATTGGGGAATATTGAATTTTTTGTGAAAATGTTGACCCCGCGGTCAATGTTTTTTTCAGCTGAGGAGAACTTGAAACGCCCATATCTTGGATAAGGAAGGAGTGAGAGAGCTCACGTTTCAGACACAGCATCCAGGCTGCAATGGCTTCAATTTGTGTTATTTTGGGGCAAATTGGGGAACATTGAATTTTTGGTGAAAAAGTTGACCCCGCGGTCAATGTTTTTTTCAGCTGAGGAGAACTTGAAACGCCCATATCTTGGATAAGGAAGGAGTGAGAGAGCTCACGTTTCAGACACAGCATCCAGGCTGCAATGGCTTCAATTTGTGTTATTTTGGGGCAAATTGGGGAATATTGAATTTTTGGTGAAAAAGTTGACCCCGCGGTCAATGTTTTTTTCAGCTGAGGAGAACTTGAAACGCCCATATCTTGGATAAGGAAGGAGTGAGAGAGCTCACATTTCAGACACAGCATCCAGGCTGCAATGGCTTCAATTTGTGTTATTTTGGGGCAAATTGGGGAATATTGAATTTTTTGTGAAAATGTTGACCCCGCGGTCAATGTTTTTTTCAGCTGAGGAGATAACTTGAAACGCCCGTATCTTGGGCAAGGAAGGAGTGAGAGAGCTCACATTTCAGACACAGCATCCAGGCTGCAATGGGATGAATTTGTGTTATTTTGGGGCAAATTGGGGAATATTGAATTTTTGGTGAAAATGTTGACCCCGCGGTCAATGTTTTTTTCAGCTGAGGAGAACTTGAAACGCCCATATCTTGGGCAAGGAAGGAGTGAGAGAGCTTAAATTTCAGACGCAGCATCCAGGCAGAAATGGCATCAATTTGTGTTATTTTGGGGCAAATTGGGGAATATTGAATTTTTGGTGAAAAAGTTGACCTCGCGGTCAATGTTTTTTTCAGCTGAGGAGATAACTTGAAACGCCCGTATCTTGGGCAAGGAAGGAGTTAGAGTGTTAAAATTTTTAGACGCAGCATCCAGGCTGCAATGGCTTCAATTTGTGTCATTTTGGGGCAAATTGGGGAATATTGAATTTTTTGTGAAAATGTTGACCCCGCGGTCAATGTTTTTTTCAGCTGAGGAGAACTTGAAACGCCCATATCTTGGATAAGGAAGGAGTGAGAGAGCTCACATTTCAGACACAGCATCCAGGCTGCAATGGCTTCAATTTGTGTCATTTTGGGGCAAATTGGGGAACATTGAATTTTTGGTGAAAAAGTTGACCACGCGGTCAATGTTTTTTTCAGCTGAGGAGAACTTGAAACGCCCATATCTTGGATAGGGAAGGAGTGAGAGAGCTCACATTTCAGACACAGCATCCAGGCTGCAATGGCTTCAATTTGTGTTATTTTGTGGCAAAGTGGGGAATATTGAATTTTTGGTGAAAATGTTGACCCCGCGGTCAATGTTTTTTTCAGCTGAGGAGAACTTGAAACGCCCATATCTTGGATAGGGAAGGAGTGAGAGAGCTCACATTTCAGACACAGCATCCAGGCTGCAATGGCTTCAATTTGTGTTATTTTGTGGCAAATTGGGGAATATTGAATTTTTGGTGAAAATGTTGACCCCGCGGTCAATGTTTTTTTCAGCTGAGGAGAACTTGAAACGCCCATATCTTGGATAAGGAAGGAGTGAGAGAGCTCACATTTCAGACACAGCATCCAGGCTGCAATGGGATGAATTTGAGTTATTTTGGGGCAAATTGGGGAATATTGAATTTTTGGTGAAAAAGTTGACCCCGCGGTCAATGTTTTTTTCAGCTGAGGAGAACTTGAAACGCCCATATCTTGGGCAAGGAAGGAGTGAGAGAGCTTAAATTTCAGACGCAGCATCCAGGCAGGAATGGCATTAATTTGTGTTATTTTGGGGCAAATTGGGGAATATTGAATTTTTGGTGAAAAAGTTGACCTCGCGGTCAATGTTTTTTTCAGCTGAGGAGATAACTTGAAACGCCCGTATCTTGGGCAAGGAAGGAGTTAGAGTGTTAAAATTTTTAGACGCAGCATCCAGGCTGCAATGGCTTCAATTTGTGTCATTTTGGGGCAAATTGGGGAATATTGAATTTTTGGTGAAAATGTTGACCCCGCAGTCAATGTGTTTTTTCAGCTGAGGAGAACTTGAAACGCCCATATCTTGGGCAAGGAAGGAGTGAGAGAGCTTAAATTTCAGACGCAGCATCCAGGCAGGAATGGCATCAATTTGTGTTATTTTGGGGCAAATTGGGGAATATTGAATTTTTGGTGAAAAAGTTGACCTCGCGGTCAATGTTTTTTTCAGCTGAGGAGATAACTTGAAACGCCCGTATCTTGGGCAAGGAAGGACTTAGAGTGTTAAAATTTTTAGACGCAGCATCCAGGCTGCAATGGCTTCAATTTGTGTCATTTTGGGGCAAATTGGGGAATATTGATTTTTTTGTGAAAATGTTGACCCCGCGGTCAATGTTTTTTTCAGCTGAGGAGAACTTGAAACGCCCATATCTTGGATAAGGAAGGAGTGAGAGAGCTCACATTTCAGACACAGCATCCAGGCTGCAATGGCTTCAATTTGTGTTATTTTGGGGCAAATTGGGGAATATTGAATTTTTGGTGAAAATGTTGACCCCGCGGTCAACGTGTTTTTTCAACTGGAGAAAACTTGAAACGCCCATATCTTGGATAAGGAAGGAGTGAGAGAGCTCACGTTTCAGACACAGCATCCAGGCTGCAATGGCTTCAATTTGTGTTATTTTGGGGCAAATTGGGGAATATTGAATTTTTGGTGAAAATTTTTACCCCGCGGTCAATGTTTTTTTCAGCTGAGGAGAACTTGAAACGCCCATATCTTGGGCAAGGAAGGAGTTAGAGTGTTCAAATTTTTAGACGCAGCATCCAGGCTGCAATGGCTTCAATTTGTGTTATTTTGGGGCAAATTGGGGAATATTGTTTTTTTGGTGAAAAAGTTGACCCCGCGGTCAATGTTTTTTTCAGCTGAGGAGAACTTGAAACGCCCATATCTTGGATAAGGAAGGAGTGAGAGAGCTCACATTTCAGACACAGCATCCAGGCTGCAATGGGATGAATTTGTGTTATTTTGGGGCAAATTGGGGAATATTGAATTTTTGGTGAAAATGTTGACCCCGCGGTCAATGTTTTTTTCAGCTGAGGAGAACTTGAAACGCCCATATCTTGGGCAAGGAAGGAGTGAGAGAGCTTAAATTTCAGACGCAGCATCCAGGCTGCAATGGCTTCAATTTGTGTTATTTTGGGGCAAATTGGGGAATATTGAATTTTTGGTGAAAATGTTGACCCCGCGGTCAACGTGTTTTTTCAACTGGAGAAAACTTGAAACGCCCATATCTTGGACAAGGAAGGAGTGAGAGAGCTCACATTTCAGACACAGCATCCAGGCTGCAATTGCTTCAATTTGTGTAATTTTGGGGCAAATAAGGGAATATTGAATTTTTGGTGAAAATGTTGACCCCGCGGTCAATGTTTTTTTCAGCTGAGGAGAACTTGAAACGCCCATATCTTGGATAAGGAAGGAGTGAGAGAGCTCACATTTCAGACACAGCATCCAGGCTGCAATGGGATGAATTTGTGTTATTTTGGGGCAAATTGGGGAATATTGAATTTTTGGTGAAAATGTTGACCCCGCGGTCAATGTTTTTTTCAGCTGAGGAGAACTTGAAACGCCCATATCTTGGGCAAGGAAGGAGTGAGAGAGCTTAAATTTCAGACGCAGCATCCAGGCAGGAATGGCATCAATTTGTGTTATTTTGGGGCAAATTGGGGAATATTGAATTTTTGGTGAAAAAGTTGACCTCGCGGTCAATGTTTTTTTCAGCTGAGGAGATAACTTGAAACGCCCGTATCTTGGGCAAGGAAGGAGTTAGAGTGTTAAAATTTTTAGACGCAGCATCCAGGCTGCAATGGCTTCAATTTGTGTTATTTTGGGGCAAATTGGGGAATATTGAATTTTTTGTGAAAATGTTGACCCCGCGGTCAATGTTTTTTTCAGCTGAGGAGAACTTGAAACGCCCATATCTTGGATAAGGAAGGAGTGAGAGAGCTCACATTTCAGACACAGCATCCAGGCTGCAATGGCTTCAATTTGTGTCATTTTGGGGCAAATTGGGGAATATTGAATTTTTGGTGAAAATGTTGACCCCGCGGTCAACGTGTTTTTTCAACTGGAGAAAACTTGAAACGCCCATATCTTGGATAAGGAAGGAGTGAGAGAGCTCACATTTCAGACACAGCATCCAGGCTGCAATGGCTTCAATTTGTGTTATTTTGGGGCAAATTGGGGAACATTGAATTTTTGGTGAAAAAGTTGACCACGCGGTCAATGTTTTTTTCAGCTGAGGAGAACTTGAAACGCCCATATCTTGGGCAAGGAAGGAGTTAGAGTGTTCAAATTTTTAGACGCAGCATCCAGGCTGCAATGGCTTCAATTTGTGTTATTTCGGGGCAAATTGGGGAATATTGAATTTTTGGTGAAAATGTTGACCCCGCGGTCAATGTTTTTTTCAGCTGAGGAGAACTTGAAACGCCCATATCTTGGGCAAGGAAGGAGTTAGAGAGCTCACATTTCAGACACAGCATCCAGGCTGCAATGGGATGAATTTGTGTTATTTTGGGGCAAATTGGGGAATATTGAATTTTTGGTGAAAAAGCTGACCCCGCGGTCAATGTTTTTTTCAGCTGAGGAGATAACTTGAAACGCCCGTATCTTGGGCAAGGAAGGAGTTAGAGTGTTAAAATTTTTAGACGCAGCATCCAGGCTGCAATGGCTTCAATTTGTGTTATTTTGGGGCAAATTGGGGAAAATTGAATTTTTGGTGAAAAAGTTGACCTCGCGGTCAATGTTTTTTGCAGCTGAGGAGATAACTTGAAACGCCCGTATCTTGGGCAAGGAAGGAGTTAGAGTGTTAAAATTTTTAGACGCAGCATCATGGCTGCAATGGCTTCAATTTGTGTCATTTTAGGGCAAATTGGGGAATATTGAATTTTTTGTGAAAATGTTGACCCCGCGGTCAATGTTTTTTTCAGCTGAGGAGAACTTGAAATGCCCATATCTTGGATAAGGAAGGAGTGAGAGAGCTCACATTTCAGACACAGCATCCAGGCTGCAATGGCTTCAATTTGTGTTATTTTGGGGCAAATTGGGGAATATTGAATTTTTGGTGAAAATATTGACCCCGCAGACAAAGTTTTTTTCAGCTGAGGAGATAACTTGAAACGCCCGTATCTTGGGCAAGGAAGGAGTGAGAGAGCTCACATTTCAGACACAGCATCCAGGCTGCAATGGCTTCAATTTGTGTTATTTTGGGGCAAATTGGGGAATATTGAATTTTTGGTTAAAATGTTGACCCCGCGGTCAATGTTTTTTTCAGCTGAGGAGAACTTGAAACGCCCATATCTTAGATAAGGAAGGAGTGAGAGAGCTCACATTTCCGACACAGCATCCAGGCTGCAATGGCTTCAATTTGTGTTATTTTGGGGCAAATTGGGGAATATTGATTTTTTGGTGAAAATGTTGACCCCGCAGTCAATGTTTTTTTCAGCTGAGGAGAACTTGAAATGCCCATATCTTGGATAAGGAAGGAGTGAGAGAGCTCACATTTCAGACACAGCATCCAGGCTGCATTGGCTTCAATTTGTGTTATTTCGGGGAAAATTGGGGAATATTGATTATTTGGTGAAAAAGTTGACCCCGCGTTCAATGTTTTTTTCAGCTGAGGAGAACTTGAAACGCCCATATCTTGGATAAGGAAGGAGTGAGAGAGCTCACATTTCAGACACAGCATCCAGGCTGCATTGGCTTCAATTTGTGTTATTTCGGGGAAAATTGGGGAATATTGATTATTTGGTGAAAAAGTTGACCCCGCGGTCAATGTTTTTTTCAGCTGAGGAGAACTTGAAACGCCCATATCTTGGATAAGGAAGGAGTGAGAGAGCTCACATTTCAGACACAGCATCCACGCTGCAATGGCTTCAATTTGTGTTATTTTGGGGCAAATTGGGGAATATTGAATTTTTGGTGAAAATGTTGACCCCGCGGTCAATGTTTTTTTCAGCTGAGGAGAACTTGAAATGCCCATATCTTGGATAAGGAAGGAGTGAGAGAGCTCACATTTCAGACACAGCATTCAGGCTGCTATGGCTTCAATTTGTGTTATTTCGGGGCAAATTGGGGAATATTGAATTTTTGGTGAAAATGTTGACCCCGCGGTCAACGTGTTTTTTCAACTGGAGAAAACTTGAAACGCCCATATCTTGGACAAGGAAGGAGTGAGAGAGCTCACATTTCAGACACAGCATCCAGGCTGCAATGGCTTCAATGTGTGTTATTTTGGGGCAAATTGGGGAATATTGAATTTTTGGTGAAAATGTTGACCCCGCGGTCAACGTGTTTTTTCAACTGGAGAAAACTTGAAACGCCCATATCTTGGATAAGGAAGGAGTGAGAGAGCTCACATTTCAGACACAGCATCCAGGCTGCAATGGCTTCAATTTGTGTTATTTTGGGGCAAATTGGGGAATATTGAATTTTTGGTGAAAATGTTGACCCCGCGGTCAATGTTTTTTTCAGCTGAGGAGAACTTGAAACGCCCATATCTTGGATAAGGAAGGAGTGACAGAGCTCACATTTCAGACACAGCATCCAGGCTGCAATGGCTTCAATTTGTGTCATTTTGGGGCAAATTGGGGAATATTGAATTTTTTGTGAAAATGTTGACCCCGCGGTCAATGTTTTTTTCAGCTGAGGAGAACTTGAAACGCCCATATCTTGGATAAGGAAGGAGTGAGAGAGCTCACATTTCAGACACAGCATCCAGGCTGCAATGGGATGAATTTGTGTTATTTTGGGGCAAATTGGGGAATATTGAATTTTTGGTGAAAATGTTGACCCCGCGGTCAATGTTTTTTTCAGCTGAGGAGAACTTGAAACGCCCATATCTTGGATAAGGAAGGAGTGAGAGAGCTCACATTTCAGACACAGCATCCAGGCTGCAATGGGATGAATTTGTGTTATTTTGGGGCAAATTGGGGAATATTGAATTTTTGGTGAAAATGTTGACCCCGCGGTCAACGTGTTTTTTCAACTGGAGAAAACTTGAAACGCCCATATCTTGGACAAGGAAGGAGTGAGAGAGCTCACATTTCAGACACAGCATCCAGGCTGCAATGGCTTCAATGTGTGTTATTTTGGGGAAAATTGGGGAATATTGAATTTTTGGTGAAAATGTTGACCCCGCGGTCAACGTGTTTTTTCAACTGGAGAAAACTTGAAACGCCCATATCTTGGATAAGGAAGGAGTGAGAGAGCTCACGTTTCAGACACAGCATCCAGGCTGCAATGGCTTCAATTTGTGTCATTTTGGGGCAAATTGGGGAATATTGAATTTTTTGTGAAAATGTTGACCCCGCGGTCAATGTTTTTTTCAGCTGAGGAGAACTTGAAACGCCCATATCTTGGATAAGGAAGGAGTGAGAGAGCTCACATTTCAGACACAGCATCCAGGCTGCAATGGGATGAATTTGTGTTATTTTGGGGCAAATTGGGGAATATTGAATTTTTGGTGAAAATGTTGACCCCGCGGTCAATGTTTTTTTCAGCTGAGGAGAACTTGAAACGCCCATATCTTGGATAAGGAAGGAGTGAGAGAGCTCACATTTCAGACACAGCATCCAGGCTGCAATGGCTTCAATTTGTGTTATTTTGGGGCAAATTGGGAAATATTGAATTTTTGGTGAAAATGTTGACCCCGCGGTCAACGTGTTTTTTCAACTAGAGAAAACTTGAAACGCCCATATCTTGGATAAGGAAGGAGTGAGAGAGCTCACGTTTCAGACACAGCATCCAGGCTGCAATGGCTTCAATTTGTGTTATTTTGGGGCAAATTGGGGTATATTGAATTTTTGGTGAAAATGTTGACCCCGCGGTCAATGTTTTTTTCAGCTGAGGAGAACTTGAATTGCCATATCTTGGGCAAGGAAGGAGTTAGAGTGTTCAAATTTTTAGACGCAGCATCCAGGCTGCAATGGCTTCAATTTGTGTTATTTTGGGGCAAATTGGGGAATATTGAATTTTTGGTGAAAAAGTTGACCTCGCGGTCAATGTTTTTTTCAGCTGAGGAGATAACTTGAAACGCCCGTATCTTGGGCAAGGAAGGAGTTAGAGTGTTAAAATTTTTAGACGCAGCATCCAGGCTGCAATGGCTTCAATTTGTGTCATTTTGGGGCAAATTGGGGAATATTGAATTTTTGGTGAAAATGTTGACCCCGCGGTCAATGTTTTTTTCAGCTGAGGAGAACTTGAAACGCCCATATCTTGGGCAAGGAAGGAGTGAGAGAGCTTAAATTTCAGACGCAGCATCCAGGCAGGAATGGCATCAATTTGTGTTATTTTGGGGCAAATTGGGGAATATTGAATTTTTGGTGAAAAAGTTGACCTCGCGGTCAATGTTTTTTTCAGCTGAGGAGATAACTTGAAACGCCCGTATCTTGGGCAAGGAAGGAGTTAGAGTGTTAAAATTTTTAGACGCAGCATCCAGGCTGCAATGGCTTCAATTTGTGTCATTTTGGGGCAAATTGGGGAATATTGAATTTTTGGTGAAAATGTTGACCCCGCGGTCAACGTGTTTTTTCAACTAGAGAAAACTTGAAACGCCCATATCTTGGATAAGGAAGGAGTGAGAGAGCTCACGTTTCAGACACAGCATCCAGGCTGCAATGGCTTCAATTTGTGTTATTTTGGGGCAAATTGGGGAATATTGAATTTTTGGTGAAAATGTTGACCCCGCGGTCAATGTTTTTTTCAGCTGAGGAGAACTTGAAACGCCCATATCTTGGATAAGGAAGGAGTGAGAGAGCTCACATTTCAGACACAGCATCCAGGCTGCAATGGGATGAATTTGTGTTATTTTGGGGCAAATTGGGGAATATTGAATTTTTGGTGAAAATGTTGACCCCGCGGTCAATGTTTTTTTCAGCTGAGGAGAACTTGAAACGCCCATATCTTGGGCAAGGAAGGAGTTAGAGTGTTAAAATTTTTAGACGCAGCATCCAGGCTGCAATGGCTTCAATTTGTGTTATTTTGGGGCAAATTGGGGAATATTGAATTTTTGGTGAAAATGTTGACCCCGCGGTCAACGTGTTTTTTCAACTGGAGAAAACTTGAAACGCCCATATCTTGGACAAGGAAGGAGTGAGAGAGCTCACATTTCAGACACAGCATCCAGGCTGCAATGGCTTCAATGTGTGTTATTTTGGGGCAAATTGGGGAATATTGAATTTTTGGTGAAAAAGTTGACCCCGCGGTCAACGTGTTTTTTCAACTGGAGAAAACTTGAAACGCCCATATCTTGGATAAGGAAGGAGTGAGAGAGCTCACGTTTCAGACACAGCATCCAGGCTGCAATGGCTTCAATTTGTGTCATTTTGGGGCAAATTGGGGAATATTGAATTTTTTGTGAAAATGTTGACCCCGCGGTCAATGTTTTTTTCAGCTGAGGAGAACTTGAAACGCCCATATCTTGGATAAGGAAGGAGTGAGAGAGCTCACATTTCAGACACAGCATCCAGGCTGCAATGGGATGAATTTGTGTTATTTTGGGGCAAATTGGGGAATATTGAATTTTTGGTGAAAATGTTGACCCCGCGGTCAATGTTTTTTTCAGCTGAGGAGAACTTGAAACGCCCATATCTTGGATAAGGAAGGAGTGAGAGAGCTCACATTTCAGACACAGCATCCAGGCTGCAATGGCTTCAATTTGTGTTATTTTGTGGCAAAGTGGGGAATATTGAATTTTTGGTGAAAATGTTGACCCCGCGGTCAATGTTTTTTTCAGCTGAGGAGAACTTGAAACGCCCATATCTTGGATAAGGAAGGAGTGAGAGAGCTCACATTTCAGACACAGCATCCAGGCTGCAATGGGATGAATTTGTGTTATTTTGGGGCAAATTTGGGAATATTGAATTTTTGGTGAAAATGTTGACCCCGCGGTCAATGTTTTTTTCAGCTGAGGAGAACTTGAAACGCCCATATCTTGGATAGGGAAGGAGTGAGAGAGCTCACATTTCAGACACAGCATCCAGGCTGCAATGGCTTCAATTTGTGTTATTTTGTGGCAAAGTGGGGAATATTGAATTTTTGGTGAAAATGTTGACCCCGCGGTTAATGTTTTTTTCAGCTGTGGAGAACTTGAAACGCCCATATCTTGGATAAGGAAGGAGTGAGAGAGCTCACATTTCAGACACAGCATCCAGGCTGCAATGGGATGAATTTGTGTTATTTTGGGGCAAATTGGGGAATATTGAATTTTTGGTGAAAAAGTTGACCCCGCGGTCAATGTTTTTTTCAGCTGAGGAGAACTTGAAACGCCCATATCTTGGGCAAGGAAGGAGTGAGAGAGCTTAAATTTCAGACGCAGCATCCAGGCAGGAATGGCATTAATTTGTGTTATTTTGGGGCAAATTGGGGAATATTGAATTTTTGGTGAAAAAGTTGACCTCGCGGTCAATGTTTTTTTCAGCTGAGGAGATAACTTGAAACGCCCGTATCTTGGGCAAGGAAGGAGTTAGAGTGTTAAAATTTTTAGACGCAGCATCCAGGCTGCAATGGCTTCAATTTGTGTCATTTTGGGGCAAATAGGGGAATATTGAATTTTTGGTGAAAATGTTGACCCCGCAGTCAATGTGTTTTTTCAACTGGAGAAAACTTGAAACGCCCATATCTTGGACAAGGAAGGAGTGAGAGAGCTCACATTTCAGACACAGCATCCAGGCTGCAATGGGATGAATTTGTGTTATTTTGGGGCAAATTGGGGAATATTGAATTTTTGGTGAAAATGTTGACCCCGCGGTCAATGTTTTTTTCAGCTGAGGAGAACTTGAAACGCCCATATCTTGGGCAAGGAAGGAGTGAGAGAGCTTAAATTTCAGACGCAGCATCCAGGCAGGAATGGCATCAATTTGTGTTATTTTGGGGCAAATTGGGGAATATTGAATTTTTGGTGAAAAAGTTGACCTCGCGGTCAATGTTTTTTTCAGCTGAGGAGATAACTTGAAACGCCCGTATCTTGGGCAAGGAAGGAGTTAGAGTGTTAAAATTTTTAGACGCAGCATCCAGGCTGCAATGGCTTCAATTTGTGTCATTTTGGGGCAAATTGGGGAATATTGATTTTTTTGTGAAAATGTTGACCCCGCGGTCAATGTTTTTTTCAGCTGAGGAGAACTTGAAACGCCCATATCTTGGATAAGGAAGGAGTGAGAGAGCTCACATTTCAGACACAGCATCCAGGCTGCAATGGTTTCAATTTGTGTTATTTTGGGGCAAATTGGGGAATATTGAATTTTTGGTGAAAATGTTGACCCCGCGGTCAACGTGTTTTTTCAACTGGAGAAAACTTGAAACGCCCATATCTTGGATAAGGAAGGAGTGAGAGAGCTCACGTTTCAGACACAGCATCCAGGCTGCAATGGCTTCAATTTGTGTTATTTTGGGGCAAATTGGGGAATATTGAATTTTTGGTGAAAATTTTTACCCCGCGGTCAATGTTTTTTTCAGCTGAGGAGAACTTGAAACGCCCATATCTTGGGCAAGGAAGGAGTTAGAGTGTTCAAATTTTTAGACGCAGCATCCAGGCTGCAATGGCTTCAATTTGTGTTATTTTGGGGCAAATTGGGGAATATTGTTTTTTTGGTGAAAATGTTGACCCCGCGGTCAACGTGTTTTTTCAACTGGAGAAAACTTGAAACGCCCATATCTTGGATAAGGAAGGAGTGAGAGAGCTCACGTTTCAGACACAGCATCCAGGCTGCAATGGCTTCAATTTGTGTTATTTTGGGGCAAATTGGGGTATATTGAATTTTTGGTGAAAATGTTGACCCCGCGGTCAATGTTTTTTTCAGCTGAGGAGAACTTGAAACGCCCATATCTTTGATAAGGAAGGAGTGAGAGAGCTCACATTTCAGACACAGCATCCAGGCTGCAATGGGATGAATTTGTGTTATTTTGGGGCAAATTGGGGAATATTGAATTTTTGGTGAAAATGTTGACCCCGCGGTCAACGTGTTTTTTCAACTGGAGAAAACTTGAAACGCCCATATCTTGGACAAGGAAGGAGTGAGAGAGCTCACATTTCAGACACAGCATCCAGGCTGCAATGGCTTCAATGTGTGTTATTTTGGGGCAAATTGGGGAATATTGAATTTTTGGTGAAAAAGTTGACCCCGCGGTCAATGTTTTTTTCAGCTGAGGAGAACTTGAAACGCCCATATCTTGGGCAAGGAAGGAGTTAGAGTGTTCAAATTTTTAGACGCAGCATCCAGGCAGCAATGGCATCAATTTGTGTTATTTTGGGGCAAATTGGGGAATATTGTTTTTTTGGTGAAAAAGTTGACCCCGCGGTCAATGTTTTTTTCAGCTGAGGAGAACTTGAAACGCCCATATCTTGGATAAGGAAGGAGTGAGAGAGCTCACATTTCAGACACAGCATCCAGGCTGCAATGGGATGAATTTGTGTTATTTTGGGGCAAATTGGGGAATATTGAATTTTTGGTGAAAATGTTGACCCCGCGGTCAATGTTTTTTTCAGCTGAGGAGAACTTGAAACGCCCATATCTTGGATAAGGAAGGAGTGAGAGAGCTCACATTTCAGACACAGCATCCAGGCTGCAATGGCTTCAATTTGTGTAATTTTGGGGCAAATTGGGGAATATTGAATTTTTGGTGAAAACGTTGACCCCGCGGTCAATGTTTTTTTCAGCTGAGGAGAACTTGAAACGCCCATATCTTTGATAAGGAAGGAGTGAGAGAGCTCACATTTCAGACACAGCATCCAGGCTGCAATGGGATGAATTTGTGTTATTTTGGGGCAAATTGGGGAATATTGAATTTTTTGTGAAAATGTTGACCCCGCGGTTAATGTTTTTTTCAGCTGAGGAGAACTTGAAACGCCCATATCTTGGATAAGGAAGGAGTGAGAGAGCTCACATTTCAGACACAGCATCCAGGCTGCAATGGGATGAATTTGTGTTATTTTGGGGCAAATTGGGGAATATTGAATTTTTGGTGAAAATGTTGACCCCGCGGTCAATGTTTTTTTCAGCTGAGGAGAACTTGAAACGCCCATATCTTGGGCAAGGAAGGAGTGAGAGAGCTTAAATTTCAGACGCAGCATCCAGGCAGGAATGGCATCAATTTGTGTTATTTTGGGGCAAATTGGGGAATATTGAATTTTTGGTGAAAAAGTTGACCTCGCGGTCAATGTTTTTTTCAGCTGAGGAGATAACTTGAAACGCCCGTATCTTGGGCAAGGAAGGAGTTAGAGTGTTAAAATTTTTAGACGCAGCATCCAGGCTGCAATGGCTTCAATTTGTGTTATTTTGGGGCAAATTGGGGAATATTGAATTTTTGGTGAAAATGTTGACCCCGCGGTCAACGTGTTTTTTCAACTGGAGAAAACTTGAAACGCCCATATCTTGGATAAGGAAGGAGTGAGAGAGCTCACATTTCAGACACAGCATCCAGGCTGCAATGGCTTCAATTTGTGTTATTTTGGGGCAAATTGGGGAACATTGAATTTTTGGTGAAAAAGTTGACCACGCGGTCAATGTTTTTTTCAGCTGAGGAGAACTTGAAACGCCCATATCTTGGGCAAGGAAGGAGTTAGAGTGTTCAAATTTTTAGACGCAGCATCCAGGCTGCAATGGCTTCAATTTGTGTTATTTTGGGGCAAATTGGGGAACATTGAATTTTTGGTGAAAAAGTTGACCCCGCGGTCAATGTTTTTTTCAGCTGAGGAGAACTTGAAACGCCCATATCTTGGATAAGGAAGGAGTGAGAGAGCTCACGTTTCAGACACAGCATCCAGGCTGCAATGGCTTCAATTTGTGTTATTTCGGGGCAAATTGGGGAATATTGAATTTTTGGTGAAAATGTTGACCCCGCGGTCAATGTTTTTTTCAGCTGAGGAGAACTTGAAACGCCCATATCTTGGGCAAGGAAGGAGTTAGAGAGCTCACATTTCAGACACAGCATCCAGGCTGCAATGGGATGAATTTGTGTTATTTTGGGGCAAATTGGGGAATATTGAATTTTTGGTGAAAAAGTTGACTTCGCGGTCAATGTTTTTTTCAGCTGAGGAGATAACTTGAAACGCCCGTATCTTGGGCAAGGAAGGAGTTAGAGTGTTAAAATTTTTAGACGCAGCATCCAGGCTGCAATGGCTTCAATTTGTGTTATTTTGGGGCAAATTGGGGAAAATTGAATTTTTGGTGAAAAAGTTGACCTCGCGGTCAATGTTTTTTGCAGCTGAGGAGATAACTTGAAACGCCCGTATCTTGGGCAAGGAAGGAGTTAGAGTGTTAAAATTTTTAGACGCAGCATCCAGGCTGCAATGGCTTCAATTTGTGTCATTTTAGGGCAAATTGGGGAATATTGAATTTTTTGTGAAAATGTTGACCCCGCGGTCAATGTTTTTTTCAGCTGAGGAGAACTTGAAACGCCCATATCTTGGATAAGGAAGGAGTGAGAGAGCTCACATTTCAGACACAGCATCCAGGCTGCAATGGCTTCAATTTGTGTTATTTTGGGGCAAATTGGGGAACATTGAATTTTTGGTGAAAAAGTTGACCACGCGGTCAATGTTTTTTTCAGCTGAGGAGAACTTGAAACGCCCATATCTTGGATAAGGAAGGAGTGAGAGAGCTCACATTTCAGACACAGCATCCAGGCTGCAATGGGATGAATTTGTGTTATTTTGGGGCAAATTGGGGAATATTGAATTTTTGGTGAAAAAGTTGACCTCGCGGTCAATGTTTTTTTCAGCTGAGGAGATAACTTGAAACGCCCGTATCTTGGGCAAGGAAGGAGTTAGAGTGTTAAAATTTTTAGACGCAGCATCCAGGCTGCAATGGCTTCAATTTGTGTTATTTTGGGGCAAATTGGGGAATATTGAATTTTTGGTGAAAATGTTGACCCCGCGGTCAACGTGTTTTTTCAACTGGAGAAAACTTGAAACGCCCATATCTTGGATAAGGAAGGAGTGAGAGAGCTCACATTTCAGACACAGCATCCAGGCTGCAATGGCTTCAATTTGTGTTATTTTGGGGCAAATTGGGGAATATTGAATTTTTGGTGAAAATGTTGACCCCGCGGTCAATGTATTTTTCAGCTGAGGAGAACTTGAAACGCCCATATCTTGGATAAGGAAGGAGTGAGAGAGCTCACATTTCAGACACAGCATCCAGGCTGCAATGGCTTCAATTTGTGTTATTTTAGGGCAAAGTGGGGAATATTGAATTTTTTGTGAAAATGTTGACCCCGCGGTCAATGTTTTTTTCAGCTGAGGAGAAATTGAAACGCCCATATCTTGGATAAGGAAGGAGTGAGAGAGCTCACGTTTCAGACGCAGCATCCAGGCTGCAATGGGATAAATTTGTGTTATTTTGGGGCAAATTGGGGAATATTGAATTTTTGGTGAAAATGTTGACCCCGCGGTCAATGTTTTTTTCAGCTGAGGAGATAACTTGAAACGCCCATATCTTGGATAAGGAAGGAGTGAGAGAGCTCACATTTCAGACACAGCATCCAGGCTGCAATGGGATGAATTTGTGTTATTTTGGGGCAAATTGGGGAATATTGAATTTTTGGTGAAAATGTTGACCCCGCGGTCAATGTTTTTTTCAGCTGAGTAGATAACTTGAAACGCCCGTATCTTGGGCAAGGAAGGAGTTAGAGTGTTAAAATTTTTAGACGCAGCATCCAGGCTGCAATGGCTTCAATTTGTGTTATTTTGGGGCAAATTGGGGAATATTGAATTTTTGGTGAAAATGTTGACCCCGCGGTCAACGTGTTTTTTCAACTGGAGAAAACTTGAAACGCCCATATCTTGGATAAGGAAGGAGTGAGAGAGCTCACATTTCAGACACAGCATCCAGGCTGCAATGGCTTCAATTTGTGTTATTTTGGGGCAAATTGGGGAATATTGAATTTTTGGTGAAAATGTTGACCCCGCGGTCAATGTTTTTTTCAGCTGAGGAGAACTTGAAACGCCCATATCTTGGATAAGGAAGGAGTGAGAGAGCTCACATTTCAGACACAGTATCCAGGCTGCAATGGGATAAATTTGTGTTATTTTGGGGCAAATTGGGGAATATTGATTTTTTTGTGAAAAAGTTGACCCCGCGGTCAATGTTTTTTTCAGCTGAGGAGATAACTTGAAACGCCCGTATCTTGGGCAAGGAAGGAGTGAGAGAGCTCACGTTTCAGACACAGCATCCAGGCTGCAATGGCTTCAATTTGTGTTATTTTGGGGCAAATTGGGGAATATTGAATTTTTGGTGAAAAAGTTGACCTCGCGGTCAATGTTTTTTTCAGCTGAGGAGATAACTTGAAACGCCCGTATCTTGGGCAAGGAAGGAGTTAGAGTGTTAAAATTTTTAGACGCAGCATCCAGGCTGCAATGGCTTCAATTTGTGTTATTTTGGGGCAAATTGGGGAATATTGAATTTTTGGTTAAAATGTTGACCTCGCGGTCAAGGTTTTTTTCAGCTGAGGAGAACTTGAAACGCCCATATCTTGGATAAGGAAGGAGTGAGAGAGCTCACATTTCAGACACAGCATCCAGGCTGCAATGGGATGAATTTGTGTTATTTTGGGGCAAATTGGGGAATATTGAATTTTTGGTGAAAATGTTGACCCCGCGGTCAATGTTTTTTTCAGCTGAGGAGATAACTTGAAACGCCCATATCTTGGATAAGGAAGGAGTGAGAGAGCTCACATTTCAGACACAGCATCCAGGCTGCAATGGGATGAATTTGTGTTATTTTGGGGCAAATTGGGGAATATTGAATTTTTGGTGAAAATGTTGACCCCGCGGTCAATGTTTTTTTCAGCTGAGGAGATAACTTGAAACGCCCATATCTTGGATAAGGAAGGAGTGAGAGAGCTCACATTTCAGACACAGCATCCAGGCTGCAATGGGATGAATTTGTGTTATTTTGGGGCAAATTGGGGAATATTGAATTTTTGGTGAAAATGTTGACCCCGCGGTCAATGTTTTTTTCAGCTGAGGAGAACTTAAAACGCCCATATCTTGGGCAAGGAAGGAGTGAGAGAGCTTAAATTTCAGACGCAGCATCCAGGCAGGAATGGCATCAATTTGTGTTATTTTGGGGCAAATTGGGGAATATTGAATTTTTTGTGAAAATGTTGACCCCGCGGTCAATGTTTTTTTCAGCTGAGGAGAACTTGAAACGCCCATATCTTGGATAAGGAAGGAGTGAGAGAGCTCACATTTCAGACACAGCATCCAGGCTGCAATGGGATGAATTTGTGTTATTTTGGGGCAAATTGGGGAATATTGAATTTTTGGTGAAAATGTTGACCCCGCGGTCAATGTTTTTTTCAGCTGAGGAGATAACTTGAAACGCCCGTATCTTGGGCAAGGAAGGAGTGAGAGAGCTCACATTTCAGACACAGCATCCAGGCTGCAATGGGATGAATTTGTGTTATTTTGGGGCAAATTGGGGAATATTGAATTTTTGGTGAAAATGTTGACCCCGCGGTCAATGTTTTTTTCAGCTGGAGAAAACTTGAAACGCCCATATCTTGGATAAGGAAGGAGTGAGAGAGCTCACATTTCAGACACAGCATCCAGGCTGCAATGGCTTCAATTTGTGTTATTTTGGGGCAAATTGGGGAATATTGAATTTTTGGTGAAAAAGTTGACCTCGCGGTCAATGTTTTTTTCAGCTGAGGAGATAACTTGAAACGCCCGTATCTTGGGCAAGGAAGGAGTTAGAGTGTTAAAATTTTTAGACGCAGCATCCAGGCTGCAATGGCTTCAATTTGTGTTATTTTGGGGCAAATTGGGGAATATTGAATTTTTGGTGAAAATGTTGACCCCGCGGTCAACGTGTTTTTTCAACTGGAGAAAACTTGAAACGCCCATATCTTGGATAAGGAAGGAGTGAGAGAGCTCACATTTCAGACACAGCATCCAGGCTGCAATGGGATAAATTTGTGTTATTTTGGGGCAAATTGGGGAATATTGATTTTTTTGTGAAAAAGTTGACCCCGCGGTCAATGTTTTTTTCAGCTGAGGAGATAACTTGAAACGCCCGTATCTTGGGCAAGGAAGGAGTGAGAGAGCTCACGTTTCAGACACAGCATCCAGGCTGCAATGGCTTCAATTTGTGTTATTTTGGGGCAAATTGGGGAATATTGAATTTTTGGTTAAAATGTTGACCCCGCGGTCAATGTTTTTTTCAGCTGAGGAGAACTTGAAACGCCCATATCTTGGGCAAGGAAGGAGTTAGAGTGTTAAAATTTTTAGACGCAGCATCCAGGCTGCAATGGCTTCAATTTGTGTCATTTTGGGGCAAATTGGGGAATATTGATTTTTTTGTGAAAATGTTGACCCCGCGGTCAATGTTTTTTTCAGCTGAGGAGAACTTGAAACGCCCATATCTTGGATAAGGAAGGAGTGAGAGAGCTCACGTTTCAGACACAGCATCCAGGCTGCAATGGCTTCAATTTGTGTAATTTTGGGGCAAATTGGGGAATATTGAATTTTTGGTGAAAATGTTGACCCCGCGGTCAACGTGTTTTTTCAACTGGAGAAAACTTGAAACGCCCATATCTTGGATAAGGAAGGAGTGAGAGAGCTCACATTTCAGACACAGCATCCAGGCTGCAATGGCTTCAATTTGTGTTATTTTAGGGCAAAGTGGGGAATATTGAATTTTTTGTGAAAATGTTGACCCCGCGGTCAATGTTTTTTTCAGCTGAGGAGAAATTGAAACGCCCATATCTTGGATAAGGAAGGAGTGAGAGAGCTCACGTTTCAGACACAGCATCCAGGCTGCAATGGCTTCAATTTGTGTCATTTTGGGGCAAATTGGGGAATATTGAATTTTTTGTGAAAATGTTGACCCCGCGGTCAATGTTTTTTTCAGCTGAGGAGAACTTGAAACGCCCATATCTTGGATAAGGAAGGAGTGAGAGAGCTCACGTTTCAGACGCAGCATCCAGGCTGCAATGGGATAAATTTGTGTTATTTTGGGGCAAATTGGGGAATATTGAATTTTTGGTGAAAATGTTGACCCCGCGGTCAATGTTTTTTTCAGCTGAGGAGATAACTTGAAACGCCCATATCTTGGATAAGGAAGGAGTGAGAGAGCTCACATTTCAGACACAGCATCCAGGCTGCAATGGGATGAATTTGTGTTATTTTGGGGCAAATTGGGGAATATTGAATTTTTGGTGAAAATGTTGACCCCGCGGTCAATGTTTTTTTCAGCTGAGGAGATAACTTGAAACGCCCATATCTTGGATAAGGAAGGAGTGAGAGAGCTCACATTTCAGACACAGCATCCAGGCTGCAATGGGATGAATTTGTGTTATTTTGGGGCAAATTGGGGAATATTGAATTTTTGGTGAAAATGTTGACCCCGCGGTCAATGTTTTTTTCAGCTGAGGAGATAACTTGAAACGCCCATATCTTGGATAAGGAAGGAGTGAGAGAGCTCACATTTCAGACACAGCATCCAGGCTGCAATGGGATGAATTTGTGTTATTTTGGGGCAAATTGGGGAATATTGAATTTTTGGTGAAAATGTTGACCCCGCGGTCAATGTTTTTTTCAGCTGAGGAGAACTTAAAACGCCCATATCTTGGGCAAGGAAGGAGTGAGAGAGCTTAAATTTCAGACGCAGCATCCAGGCAGGAATGGCATCAATTTGTGTTATTTTGGGGCAAATTGGGGAATATTGAATTTTTTGTGAAAATGTTGACCCCGCGGTCAATGTTTTTTTCAGCTGAGGAGAACTTGAAACGCCCATATCTTGGATAAGGAAGGAGTGAGAGAGCTCACATTTCAGACACAGCATCCAGGCTGCAATGGGATGAATTTGTGTTATTTTGGGGCAAATTGGGGAATATTGAATTTTTGGTGAAAATGTTGACCCCGCGGTCAATGTTTTTTTCAGCTGAGGAGATAACTTGAAACGCCCGTATCTTGGGCAAGGAAGGAGTGAGAGAGCTCACATTTCAGACACAGCATCCAGGCTGCAATGGGATGAATTTGTGTTATTTTGGGGCAAATTGGGGAATATTGAATTTTTGGTGAAAATGTTGACCCCGCGGTCAATGTTTTTTTCAGCTGGAGAAAACTTGAAACGCCCATATCTTGGATAAGGAAGGAGTGAGAGAGCTCACATTTCAGACACAGCATCCAGGCTGCAATGGCTTCAATTTGTGTTATTTTGGGGCAAATTGGGGAATATTGAATTTTTGGTGAAAAAGTTGACCTCGCGGTCAATGTTTTTTTCAGCTGAGGAGATAACTTGAAACGCCCGTATCTTGGGCAAGGAAGGAGTTAGAGTGTTAAAATTTTTAGACGCAGCATCCAGGCTGCAATGGCTTCAATTTGTGTCATTTTGGGGCAAATTGGGGAATATTGATTTTTTTGTGAAAATGTTGACCCCGCGGTCAATGTTTTTTTCAGCTGAGGAGAACTTGAAACGCCCATATCTTGGATAAGGAAGGAGTGAGAGAGCTCACGTTTCAGACACAGCATCCAGGCTGCAATGGCTTCAATTTGTGTAATTTTGGGGCAAATTGGGGAATATTGAATTTTTGGTGAAAATGTTGACCCCGCGGTCAACGTGTTTTTTCAACTGGAGAAAACTTGAAACGCCCATATCTTGGATAAGGAAGGAGTGAGAGAGCTCACATTTCAGACACAGCATCCAGGCTGCAATGGCTTCAATTTGTGTTATTTTAGGGCAAAGTGGGGAATATTGAATTTTTTGTGAAAATGTTGACCCCGCGGTCAATGTTTTTTTCAGCTGAGGAGAAATTGAAACGCCCATATCTTGGATAAGGAAGGAGTGAGAGAGCTCACGTTTCAGACACAGCATCCAGGCTGCAATGGCTTCAATTTGTGTCATTTTGGGGCAAATTGGGGAATATTGATTTTTTTGTGAAAAAGTTGACCCCGCGGTCAATGTTTTTTTCAGCTGAGGAGATAACTTGAAACGCCCGTATCTTGGGCAAGGAAGGAGTGAGAGAGCTCACGTTTCAGACACAGCATCCAGGCTGCAATGGCTTCAATTTGTGTTATTTTGGGGCAAATTGGGGAATATTGAATTTTTGGTTAAAATGTTGACCTCGCGGTCAAGGTTTTTTTCAGCTGAGGAGAACTTGAAACGCCCATATCTTGGATAAGGAAGGAGTGAGAGAGCTCACATTTCAGACACAGCATCCAGGCTGCAATGGGATGAATTTGTGTTATTTTGGGGCAAATTGGGGAATATTGAATTTTTGGTGAAAATGTTGACCCCGCGGTCAATGTTTTTTTCAGCTGAGGAGATAACTTGAAACGCCCATATCTTGGATAAGGAAGGAGTGAGAGAGCTCACATTTCAGACACAGCATCCAGGCTGCAATGGGATGAATTTGTGTTATTTTGGGGCAAATTGGGGAATATTGAATTTTTGGTGAAAATGTTGACCCCGCGGTCAATGTTTTTTTCAGCTGAGGAGATAACTTGAAACGCCCATATCTTGGATAAGGAAGGAGTGAGAGAGCTCACATTTCAGACGCAGCATCCAGGCAGGAATGGCATCAATTTGTGTTATTTTGGGGCAAATTGGGGAATATTGAATTTTTTGTGAAAATGTTGACCCCGCGGTCAATGTTTTTTTCAGCTGAGGAGAACTTGAAACGCCCATATCTTGGATAAGGAAGGAGTGAGAGAGCTCACATTTCAGACACAGCATCCAGGCTGCAATGGGATGAATTTGTGTTATTTTGGGGCAAATTGGGGAATATTGAATTTTTGGTGAAAATGTTGACCCCGCGGTCAATGTTTTTTTCAGCTGAGGAGATAACTTGAAACGCCCGTATCTTGGGCAAGGAAGGAGTGAGAGAGCTCACATTTCAGACACAGCATCCAGGCTGCAATGGGATGAATTTGTGTTATTTTGGGGCAAATTGGGGAATATTGAATTTTTTGTGAAAATGTTGACCCCGCGGTCAATGTTTTTTTCAGCTGAGGAGAACTTGAAACGCCCATATCTTGGATAAGGAAGGAGTGAGAGAGCTCACATTTCAGACACAGCATCCAGGCTGCAATGGGATGAATTTGTGTTATTTTGGGGCAAATTGGGGAATATTGAATTTTTGGTGAAAATGTTGACCCCGCGGTCAATGTTTTTTTCAGCTGAGGAGAACTTGAAACGCCCATATCTTGGGCAAGGAAGGAGTGAGAGAGCTTAAATTTCAGACGCAGCATCCAGGCAGGAATGGCATCAATTTGTGTTATTTTGGGGCAAATTGGGGAATATTGAATTTTTGGTGAAAAAGTTGACCTCGCGGTCAATGTTTTTTTCAGCTGAGGAGATAACTTGAAACGCCCGTATCTTGGGCAAGGAAGGAGTTAGAGTGTTAAAATTTTTAGACGCAGCATCCAGGCTGCAATGGCTTCAATTTGTGTTATTTTGGGGCAAATTGGGGAATATTGAATTTTTGGTGAAAATGTTGACCCCGCGGTCAATGTATTTTTCAGCTGAGGAGAACTTGAAACGCCCATATCTTGGATAAGGAAGGAGTGAGAGAGCTCACATTTCAGACACAGTATCCAGGCTGCAATGGGATAAATTTGTGTTATTTTGGGGCAAATTGGGGAATATTGATTTTTTTGTGAAAAAGTTGACCCCGCGGTCAATGTTTTTTTCAGCTGAGGAGAACTTGAAACGCCCATATCTTGGGCAAGGAAGGAGTGAGAGAGCTCACGTTTCAGACGCAGCATCCAGGCTGCAATGGGATAAATTTGTGTTATTTTGGGGCAAATTGGGGAATATTGATTTTTTTGTGAAAAAGTTGACCCCGCGGTCAATGTTTTTTTCAGCTGAGGAGATAACTTGAAACGCCCGTATCTTGGGCAAGGAAGGAGTGAGAGAGCTCACGTTTCAGACACAGCATCCAGGCTGCAATGGCTTCAATTTGTGTTATTTTGGGGCAAATTGGGGAATATTGAATTTTTGGTTAAAATGTTGACCTCGCGGTCAAGGTTTTTTTCAGCTGAGGAGAACTTGAAACGCCCATATCTTGGATAAGGAAGGAGTGAGAGAGCTCACATTTCAGACACAGCATCCAGGCTGCAATGGGATGAATTTGTGTTATTTTGGGGCAAATTGGGGAATATTGAATTTTTGGTGAAAATGTTGACCCCGCGGTCAATGTTTTTTTCAGCTGAGGAGATAACTTGAAACGCCCATATCTTGGATAAGGAAGGAGTGAGAGAGCTCACATTTCAGACACAGCATCCAGGCTGCAATGGGATGAATTTGTGTTATTTTGGGGCAAATTGGGGAATATTGAATTTTTGGTGAAAATGTTGACCCCGCGGTCAATGTTTTTTTCAGCTGAGGAGATAACTTGAAACGCCCATATCTTGGATAAGGAAGGAGTGAGAGAGCTCACATTTCAGACACAGCATCCAGGCTGCAATGGGATGAATTTGTGTTATTTTGGGGCAAATTGGGGAATATTGAATTTTTGGTGAAAATGTTGACCCCGCGGTCAATGTTTTTTTCAGCTGAGGAGAACTTAAAACGCCCATATCTTGGGCAAGGAAGGAGTGAGAGAGCTTAAATTTCAGACGCAGCATCCAGGCAGGAATGGCATCAATTTGTGTTATTTTGGGGCAAATTGGGGAATATTGAATTTTTTGTGAAAATGTTGACCCCGCGGTCAATGTTTTTTTCAGCTGAGGAGAACTTGAAACGCCCATATCTTGGATAAGGAAGGAGTGAGAGAGCTCACATTTCAGACACAGCATCCAGGCTGCAATGGGATGAATTTGTGTTATTTTGGGGCAAATTGGGGAATATTGAATTTTTGGTGAAAATGTTGACCCCGCGGTCAATGTTTTTTTCAGCTGAGGAGATAACTTGAAACGCCCGTATCTTGGGCAAGGAAGGAGTGAGAGAGCTCACATTTCAGACACAGCATCCAGGCTGCAATGGGATGAATTTGTGTTATTTTGGGGCAAATTGGGGAATATTGAATTTTTTGTGAAAATGTTGACCCCGCGGTCAATGTTTTTTTCAGCTGAGGAGAACTTGAAACGCCCATATCTTGGATAAGGAAGGAGTGAGAGAGCTCACATTTCAGACACAGCATCCAGGCTGCAATGGGATGAATTTGTGTTATTTTGGGGCAAATTGGGGAATATTGAATTTTTGGTGAAAATGTTGACCCCGCGGTCAATGTTTTTTTCAGCTGAGGAGAACTTGAAACGCCCATATCTTGGGCAAGGAAGGAGTGAGAGAGCTTAAATTTCAGACGCAGCATCCAGGCTGCAATGGGATGAATTTGTGTTATTTTGGGGCAAATTGGGGAATATTGAATTTTTGGTGAAAATGTTGACCCCGCGGTCAATGTTTTTTTCAGCTGGAGAAAACTTGAAACGCCCATATCTTGGATAAGGAAGGAGTGAGAGAGCTCACATTTCAGACACAGCATCCAGGCTGCAATGGCTTCAATTTGTGTGATTTTGGGGCAAATTGGGGAATATTGAATTTTTGGTGAAAATGTTGACCCCGCGGTCAATGTATTTTTCAGCTGAGGAGAACTTGAAACGCCCATATCTTGGGCAAGGAAGGAGTTAGAGTGTTAAAATTTTTAGACGCAGCATCCAGGCTGCAATGGCTTCAATTTGTGTCATTTTGGGGCAAATTGGGGAATATTGATTTTTTTGTGAAAATGTTGACCCCGCGGTCAATGTTTTTTTCAGCTGAGGAGAACTTGAAACGCCCATATCTTGGATAAGGAAGGAGTGAGAGAGCTCACGTTTCAGACACAGCATCCAGGCTGCAATGGCTTCAATTTGTGTAATTTTGGGGCAAATTGGGGAATATTGAATTTTTGGTGAAAATGTTGACCCCGCGGTCAACGTGTTTTTTCAACTGGAGAAAACTTGAAACGCCCATATCTTGGATAAGGAAGGAGTGAGAGAGCTCACATTTCAGACACAGCATCCAGGCTGCAATGGCTTCAATTTGTGTTATTTTAGGGCAAAGTGGGGAATATTGAATTTTTTGTGAAAATGTTGACCCCGCGGTCAATGTTTTTTTCAGCTGAGGAGAAATTGAAACGCCCATATCTTGGATAAGGAAGGAGTGAGAGAGCTCACGTTTCAGACACAGCATCCAGGCTGCAATGGCTTCAATTTGTGTCATTTTGGGGCAAATTGGGGAATATTGAATTTTTTGTGAAAATGTTGACCCCGCGGTCAATGTTTTTTTCAGCTGAGGAGAACTTGAAACGCCCATATCTTGGATAAGGAAGGAGTGAGAGAGCTCACGTTTCAGACGCAGCATCCAGGCTGCAATGGGATAAATTTGTGTTATTTTGGGGCAAATTGGGGAATATTGAATTTTTGGTGAAAATGTTGACCCCGCGGTCAATGTTTTTTTCAGCTGAGGAGATAACTTGAAACGCCCATATCTTGGATAAGGAAGGAGTGAGAGAGCTCACATTTCAGACACAGCATCCAGGCTGCAATGGGATGAATTTGTGTTATTTTGGGGCAAATTGGGGAATATTGAATTTTTGGTGAAAATGTTGACCCCGCGGTCAATGTTTTTTTCAGCTGAGGAGAACTTTAAACGCCCATATCTTGGGCAAGGAAGGAGTGAGAGAGCTTAAATTTCAGACGCAGCATCCAGGCAGGAATGGCATCAATTTGTGTTATTTTGGGGCAAATTGGGGAATATTGAATTTTTTGTGAAAATGTTGACCCCGCGGTCAATGTTTTTTTCAGCTGAGGAGAACTTGAAACGCCCATATCTTGGATAAGGAAGGAGTGAGAGAGCTCACATTTCAGACACAGCATCCAGTCTGCAATGGGATGAATTTGTGTTATTTTGGGGCAAATTGGGGAATATTGAATTTTTGGTGAAAATGTTGACCCCGCGGTCAATGTTTTTTTCAGCTGAGGAGATAACTTGAAACGCCCGTATCTTGGGCAAGGAAGGAGTGAGAGAGCTCACATTTCAGACACAGCATCCAGGCTGCAATGGGATGAATTTGTGTTATTTTGGGGCAAATTGGGGAATATTGAATTTTTTGTGAAAATGTTGACCCCGCGGTCAATGTTTTTTTCAGCTGAGGAGAACTTGAAACGCCCATATCTTGGATAAGGAAGGAGTGAGAGAGCTCACATTTCAGACACAGCATCCAGGCTGCAATGGGATGAATTTGTGTTATTTTGGGGCAAATTGGGGAATATTGAATTTTTGGTGAAAATGTTGACCCCGCGGTCAATGTTTTTTTCAGCTGAGGAGAACTTGAAACGCCCATATCTTGGGCAAGGAAGGAGTGAGAGAGCTTAAATTTCAGACGCAGCATCCAGGCAGGAATGGCATCAATTTGTGTTATTTTGGGGCAAATTGGGGAATATTGAATTTTTGGTGAAAATGTTGACCCCGCGGTCAATGTATTTTTCAGCTGAGGAGAACTTGAAACGCCCATATCTTGGATAAGGAAGGAGTGAGAGAGCTCACATTTCAGACACAGTATCCAGGCTGCAATGGGATAAATTTGTGTTATTTTGGGGCAAATTGGGGAATATTGATTTTTTTGTGAAAAAGTTGACCCCGCGGTCAATGTTTTTTTCAGCTGAGGAGATAACTTGAAACGCCCGTATCTTGGGCAAGGAAGGAGTTAGAGTGTTAAAATTTTTAGACGCAGCATCCAGGCTGCAATGGCTTCAATTTGTGTCATTTTGGGGCAAATTGGGGAATATTGATTTTTTTGTGAAAATGTTGACCCCGCGGTCAATGTTTTTTTCAGCTGAGGAGAACTTGAAACGCCCATATCTTGGATAAGGAAGGAGTGAGAGAGCTCACGTTTCAGACACAGCATCCAGGCTGCAATGGCTTCAATTTGTGTAATTTTGGGGCAAATTGGGGAATATTGAATTTTTGGTGAAAATGTTGACCCCGCGGTCAACGTGTTTTTTCAACTGGAGAAAACTTGAAACGCCCATATCTTGGATAAGGAAGGAGTGAGAGAGCTCACATTTCAGACACAGCATCCAGGCTGCAATGGCTTCAATTTGTGTTATTTTAGGGCAAAGTGGGGAATATTGAATTTTTTGTGAAAATGTTGACCCCGCGGTCAATGTTTTTTTCAGCTGAGGAGAAATTGAAACGCCCATATCTTGGATAAGGAAGGAGTGAGAGAGCTCACGTTTCAGACGCAGCATCCAGGCTGCAATGGGATAAATTTGTGTTATTTTGGGGCAAATTGGGGAATATTGATTTTTTTGTGAAAAAGTTGACCCCGCGGTCAATGTTTTTTTCAGCTGAGGAGATAACTTGAAACGCCCGTATCTTGGGCAAGGAAGGAGTGAGAGAGCTCACGTTTCAGACACAGCATCCAGGCTGCAATGGCTTCAATTTGTGTTATTTTGGGGCAAATTGGGGAATATTGAATTTTTGGTTAAAATGTTGACCTCGCGGTCAAGGTTTTTTTCAGCTGAGGAGAACTTGAAACGCCCATATCTTGGATAAGGAAGGAGTGAGAGAGCTCACATTTCAGACACAGCATCCAGGCTGCAATGGGATGAATTTGTGTTATTTTGGGGCAAATTGGGGAATATTGAATTTTTGGTGAAAATGTTGACCCCGCGGTCAATGTTTTTTTCAGCTGAGGAGATAACTTGAAACGCCCATATCTTGGATAAGGAAGGAGTGAGAGAGCTCACATTTCAGACACAGCATCCAGGCTGCAATGGGATGAATTTGTGTTATTTTGGGGCAAATTGGGGAATATTGAATTTTTGGTGAAAATGTTGACCCCGCGGTCAATGTTTTTTTCAGCTGAGGAGATAACTTGAAACGCCCATATCTTGGATAAGGAAGGAGTGAGAGAGCTCACATTTCAGACGCAGCATCCAGGCAGGAATGGCATCAATTTGTGTTATTTTGGGGCAAATTGGGGAATATTGAATTTTTTGTGAAAATGTTGACCCCGCGGTCAATGTTTTTTTCAGCTGAGGAGAACTTGAAACGCCCATATCTTGGATAAGGAAGGAGTGAGAGAGCTCACATTTCAGACACAGCATCCAGGCTGCAATGGGATGAATTTGTGTTATTTTGGGGCAAATTGGGGAATATTGAATTTTTGGTGAAAATGTTGACCCCGCGGTCAATGTTTTTTTCAGCTGAGGAGATAACTTGAAACGCCCGTATCTTGGGCAAGGAAGGAGTGAGAGAGCTCACATTTCAGACACAGCATCCAGGCTGCAATGGGATGAATTTGTGTTATTTTGGGGCAAATTGGGGAATATTGAATTTTTTGTGAAAATGTTGACCCCGCGGTCAATGTTTTTTTCAGCTGAGGAGAACTTGAAACGCCCATATCTTGGATAAGGAAGGAGTGAGAGAGCTCACATTTCAGACACAGCATCCAGGCTGCAATGGGATGAATTTGTGTTATTTTGGGGCAAATTGGGGAATATTGAATTTTTGGTGAAAATGTTGACCCCGCGGTCAATGTTTTTTTCAGCTGAGGAGAACTTGAAACGCCCATATCTTGGGCAAGGAAGGAGTGAGAGAGCTTAAATTTCAGACGCAGCATCCAGGCTGCAATGGGATGAATTTGTGTTATTTTGGGGCAAATTGGGGAATATTGAATTTTTGGTGAAAATGTTGACCCCGCGGTCAATGTTTTTTTCAGCTGGAGAAAACTTGAAACGCCCATATCTTGGATAAGGAAGGAGTGAGAGAGCTCACATTTCAGACACAGCATCCAGGCTGCAATGGCTTCAATTTGTGTGATTTTGGGGCAAATTGGGGAATATTGAATTTTTGGTGAAAATGTTGACCCCGCGGTCAATGTATTTTTCAGCTGAGGAGAACTTGAAACGCCCATATCTTGGGCAAGGAAGGAGTTAGAGTGTTAAAATTTTTAGACGCAGCATCCAGGCTGCAATGGCTTCAATTTGTGTCATTTTGGGGCAAATTGGGGAATATTGATTTTTTTGTGAAAATGTTGACCCCGCGGTCAATGTTTTTTTCAGCTGAGGAGAACTTGAAACGCCCATATCTTGGATAAGGAAGGAGTGAGAGAGCTCACGTTTCAGACACAGCATCCAGGCTGCAATGGCTTCAATTTGTGTAATTTTGGGGCAAATTGGGGAATATTGAATTTTTGGTGAAAATGTTGACCCCGCGGTCAACGTGTTTTTTCAACTGGAGAAAACTTGAAACGCCCATATCTTGGATAAGGAAGGAGTGAGAGAGCTCACATTTCAGACACAGCATCCAGGCTGCAATGGCTTCAATTTGTGTTATTTTAGGGCAAAGTGGGGAATATTGAATTTTTTGTGAAAATGTTGACCCCGCGGTCAATGTTTTTTTCAGCTGAGGAGATAACTTGAAACGCCCATATCTTGGATAAGGAAGGAGTGAGAGAGCTCACATTTCAGACACAGCATCCAGGCTGCAATGGGATGAATTTGTGTTATTTTGGGGCAAATTGGGGAATATTGAATTTTTGGTGAAAATGTTGACCCCGCGGTCAATGTTTTTTTCAGCTGAGGAGATAACTTGAAACGCCCATATCTTGGATAAGGAAGGAGTGAGAGAGCTCACATTTCAGACACAGCATCCAGGCTGCAATGGGATGAATTTGTGTTATTTTGGGGCAAATTGGGGAATATTGAATTTTTGGTGAAAATGTTGACCCCGCGGTCAATGTTTTTTTCAGCTGAGGAGATAACTTGAAACGCCCATATCTTGGATAAGGAAGGAGTGAGAGAGCTCACATTTCAGACACAGCATCCAGGCTGCAATGGGATGAATTTGTGTTATTTTGGGGCAAATTGGGGAATATTGAATTTTTGGTGAAAATGTTGACCCCGCGGTCAATGTTTTTTTCAGCTGAGGAGAACTTAAAACGCCCATATCTTGGGCAAGGAAGGAGTGAGAGAGCTTAAATTTCAGACGCAGCATCCAGGCAGGAATGGCATCAATTTGTGTTATTTTGGGGCAAATTGGGGAATATTGAATTTTTGGTGAAAATGTTGACCCCGCGGTCAATGTTTTTTTCAGCTGAGGAGATAACTTGAAACGCCCATATCTTGGATAAGGAAGGAGTGAGAGAGCTCACATTTCAGACACAGCATCCAGGCTGCAATGGGATGAATTTGTGTTATTTTGGGGCAAATTGGGGAATATTGAATTTTTGGTGAAAATGTTGACCCCGCGGTCAATGTTTTTTTCAGCTGAGGAGATAACTTGAAACGCCCATATCTTGGATAAGGAAGGAGTGAGAGAGCTCACATTTCAGACACAGCATCCAGGCTGCAATGGGATGAATTTGTGTTATTTTGGGGCAAATTGGGGAATATTGAATTTTTGGTGAAAATGTTGACCCCGCGGTCAATGTTTTTTTCAGCTGAGGAGAACTTAAAACGCCCATATCTTGGGCAAGGAAGGAGTGAGAGAGCTTAAATTTCAGACGCAGCATCCAGGCAGGAATGGCATCAATTTGTGTTATTTTGGGGCAAATTGGGGAATATTGATTTTTTTGGTGAAAATGTTGACCCCGCGGTCAATGTTTTTTTCAGCTGAGGAGATAACTTGAAACGCCCGTATCTTGGGCAAGGAAGGAGTGAGAGAGCTCACATTTCAGACACAGCATCCAGGCTGCAATGGGATGAATTTGTGTTATTTTGGGGCAAATTGGGGAATATTGATTTTTTTGTGAAAATGTTGACCCCGCGGTCAATGTTTTTTTCAGCTGAGGAGAACTTGAAACGCCCATATCTTGGATAAGGAAGGAGTGAGAGAGCTCACGTTTCAGACACAGCATCCAGGCTGCAATGGCTTCAATTTGTGTAATTTTGGGGCAAATTGGGGAATATTGAATTTTTGGTGAAAATGTTGACCCCGCGGTCAACGTGTTTTTTCAACTGGAGAAAACTTGAAACGCCCATATCTTGGATAAGGAAGGAGTGAGAGAGCTCACATTTCAGACACAGCATCCAGGCTGCAATGGCTTCAATTTGTGTTATTTTAGGGCAAAGTGGGGAATATTGAATTTTTTGTGAAAATGTTGACCCCGCGGTCAATGTTTTTTTCAGCTGAGGAGAAATTGAAACGCCCATATCTTGGATAAGGAAGGAGTGAGAGAGCTCACGTTTCAGACACAGCATCCAGGCTGCAATGGCTTCAATTTGTGTCATTTTGGGGCAAATTGGGGAATATTGAATTTTTTGTGAAAATGTTGACCCCGCGGTCAATGTTTTTTTCAGCTGAGGAGAACTTGAAACGCCCATATCTTGGATAAGGAAGGAGTGAGAGAGCTCACGTTTCAGACGCAGCATCCAGGCTGCAATGGGATAAATTTGTGTTATTTTGGGGCAAATTGGGGAATATTGATTTTTTTGTGAAAAAGTTGACCCCGCGGTCAATGTTTTTTTCAGCTGAGGAGATAACTTGAAACGCCCGTATCTTGGGCAAGGAAGGAGTGAGAGAGCTCACGTTTCAGACACAGCATCCAGGCTGCAATGGCTTCAATTTGTGTTATTTTGGGGCAAATTGGGGAATATTGAATTTTTGGTTAAAATGTTGACCTCGCGGTCAAGGTTTTTTTCAGCTGAGGAGAACTTGAAACGCCCATATCTTGGATAAGGAAGGAGTGAGAGAGCTCACATTTCAGACACAGCATCCAGGCTGCAATGGGATGAATTTGTGTTATTTTGGGGCAAATTGGGGAATATTCAATTTTTGGTGAAAATGTTGACCCCGCGGTCAATGTTTTTTTCAGCTGAGGAGATAACTTGAAACGCCCATATCTTGGATAAGGAAGGAGTGAGAGAGCTCACATTTCAGACACAGCATCCAGGCTGCAATGGGATGAATTTGTGTTATTTTGGGGCAAATTGGGGAATATTGAATTTTTGGTGAAAATGTTGACCCCGCGGTCAATGTTTTTTTCAGCTGAGGAGATAACTTGAAACGCCCATATCTTGGATAAGGAAGGAGTGAGAGAGCTCACATTTCAGACGCAGCATCCAGGCAGGAATGGCATCAATTTGTGTTATTTTGGGGCAAATTGGGGAATATTGAATTTTTTGTGAAAATGTTGACCCCGCGGTCAATGTTTTTTTCAGCTGAGGAGAACTTGAAACGCCCATATCTTGGATAAGGAAGGAGTGAGAGAGCTCACATTTCAGACACAGCATCCAGGCTGCAATGGGATGAATTTGTGTTATTTTGGGGCAAATTGGGGAATATTGAATTTTTGGTGAAAATGTTGACCCCGCGGTCAATGTTTTTTTCAGCTGAGGAGATAACTTGAAACGCCCGTATCTTGGGCAAGGAAGGAGTGAGAGAGCTCACATTTCAGACACAGCATCCAGGCTGCAATGGGATGAATTTGTGTTATTTTGGGGCAAATTGGGGAATATTGAATTTTTTGTGAAAATGTTGACCCCGCGGTCAATGTTTTTTTCAGCTGAGGAGAACTTGAAACGCCCATATCTTGGATAAGGAAGGAGTGAGAGAGCTCACATTTCAGACACAGCATCCAGGCTGCAATGGGATGAATTTGTGTTATTTTGGGGCAAATTGGGGAATATTGAATTTTTGGTGAAAATGTTGACCCCGCGGTCAATGTTTTTTTCAGCTGAGGAGATAACTTGAAACGCCCATATCTTGGATAAGGAAGGAGTGAGAGAGCTCACATTTCAGACACAGCATCCAGGCTGCAATGGGATGAATTTGTGTTATTTTGGGGCAAATTGGGGAATATTGAATTTTTGGTGAAAATGTTGACCCCGCGGTCAATGTTTTTTTCAGCTGAGGAGATAACTTGAAACGCCCATATCTTGGATAAGGAAGGAGTGAGAGAGCTCACATTTCAGACACAGCATCCAGGCTGCAATGGGATGAATTTGTGTTATTTTGGGGCAAATTGGGGAATATTGAATTTTTGGTGAAAATGTTGACCCCGCGGTCAATGTTTTTTTCAGCTGAGGAGATAACTTGAAACGCCCATATCTTGGATAAGGAAGGAGTGAGAGAGCTCACATTTCAGACACAGCATCCAGGCTGCAATGGGATGAATTTGTGTTATTTTGGGGCAAATTGGGGAATATTGAATTTTTGGTGAAAATGTTGACCCCGCGGTCAATGTTTTTTTCAGCTGAGGAGAACTTAAAACGCCCATATCTTGGGCAAGGAAGGAGTGAGAGAGCTTAAATTTCAGACGCAGCATCCAGGCAGGAATGGCATCAATTTGTGTTATTTTGGGGCAAATTGGGGAATATTGAATTTTTGGTGAAAATGTTGACCCCGCGGTCAATGTTTTTTTCAGCTGAGGAGATAACTTGAAACGCCCATATCTTGGATAAGGAAGGAGTGAGAGAGCTCACATTTCAGACACAGCATCCAGGCTGCAATGGGATGAATTTGTGTTATTTTGGGGCAAATTGGGGAATATTGAATTTTTGGTGAAAATGTTGACCCCGCGGTCAATGTTTTTTTCAGCTGAGGAGAACTTAAAACGCCCATATCTTGGGCAAGGAAGGAGTGAGAGAGCTTAAATTTCAGACGCAGCATCCAGGCAGGAATGGCATCAATTTGTGTTATTTTGGGGCAAATTGGGGAATATTGATTTTTTTGGTGAAAATGTTGACCCCGCGGTCAATGTTTTTTTCAGCTGAGGAGATAACTTGAAACGCCCGTATCTTGGGCAAGGAAGGAGTGAGAGAGCTCACATTTCAGACACAGCATCCAGGCTGCAATGGGATGAATTTGTGTTATTTTGGGGCAAATTGGGGAATATTGAATTTTTTGTGAAAATGTTGACCCCGCGGTCAATGTTTTTTTCAGCTGAGGAGATAACTTGAAACGCCCATATCTTGGATAAGGAAGGAGTGAGAGAGCTCACATTTCAGACACAGCATCCAGGCTGCAATGGGATGAATTTGTGTTATTTTGGGGCAAATTGGGGAATATTGAATTTTTGGTGAAAATGTTGACCCCGCGGTCAATGTTTTTTTCAGTTGGAGAAAACTTGAAACGCCCATATCTTGGATAAGGAAGGAGTGAGAGAGCTCACATTTCAGACACAGCATCCAGGCTGCAATGGCTTCAATTTGTGTTATTTTGGGGCAAATTGGGGAATATTGAATTTTTGGTGAAAAAGTTGACCTCGCGGTCAATGTTTTTTTCAGCTGAGGAGATAACTTGAAACGCCCGTATCTTGGGCAAGGAAGGAGTTAGAGTGTTAAAATTTTTAGACGCAGCATCCAGGCTGCAATGGCTTCAATTTGTGTCATTTTGGGGCAAATTGGGGAATATTGATTTTTTTGTGAAAATGTTGACCCCGCGGTCAATGTTTTTTTCAGCTGAGGAGAACTTGAAACGCCCATATCTTGGATAAGGAAGGAGTGAGAGAGCTCACGTTTCAGACACAGCATCCAGGCTGCAATGGCTTCAATTTGTGTAATTTTGGGGCAAATTGGGGAATATTGAATTTTTGGTGAAAATGTTGACCCCGCGGTCAACGTGTTTTTTCAACTGGAGAAAACTTGAAACGCCCATATCTTGGATAAGGAAGGAGTGAGAGAGCTCACATTTCAGACACAGCATCCAGGCTGCAATGGCTTCAATTTGTGTTATTTTAGGGCAAAGTGGGGAATATTGAATTTTTTGTGAAAATGTTGACCCCGCGGTCAATGTTTTTTTCAGCTGAGGAGAAATTGAAACGCCCATATCTTGGATAAGGAAGGAGTGAGAGAGCTCACGTTTCAGACACAGCATCCAGGCTGCAATGGCTTCAATTTGTGTCATTTTGGGGCAAATTGGGGAATATTGAATTTTTTGTGAAAATGTTGACCCCGCGGTCAATGTTTTTTTCAGCTGAGGAGAACTTGAAACGCCCATATCTTGGATAAGGAAGGAGTGAGAGAGCTCACGTTTCAGACGCAGCATCCAGGCTGCAATGGGATAAATTTGTGTTATTTTGGGGCAAATTGGGGAATATTGATTTTTTTGTGAAAAAGTTGACCCCGCGGTCAATGTTTTTTTCAGCTGAGGAGATAACTTGAAACGCCCGTATCTTGGGCAAGGAAGGAGTGAGAGAGCTCACGTTTCAGACACAGCATCCAGGCTGCAATGGCTTCAATTTGTGTTATTTTGGGGCAAATTGGGGAATATTGAATTTTTGGTTAAAATGTTGACCTCGCGGTCAAGGTTTTTTTCAGCTGAGGAGAACTTGAAACGCCCATATCTTGGATAAGGAAGGAGTGAGAGAGCTCACATTTCAGACACAGCATCCAGGCTGCAATGGGATGAATTTGTGTTATTTTGGGGCAAATTGGGGAATATTGAATTTTTGGTGAAAATGTTGACCCCGCGGTCAATGTTTTTTTCAGCTGAGGAGATAACTTGAAACGCCCATATCTTGGATAAGGAAGGAGTGAGAGAGCTCACATTTCAGACACAGCATCCAGGCTGCAATGGGATGAATTTGTGTTATTTTGGGGCAAATTGGGGAATATTGAATTTTTGGTGAAAATGTTGACCCCGCGGTCAATGTTTTTTTCAGCTGAGGAGATAACTTGAAACGCCCATATCTTGGATAAGGAAGGAGTGAGAGAGCTCACATTTCAGACGCAGCATCCAGGCAGGAATGGCATCAATTTGTGTTATTTTGGGGCAAATTGGGGAATATTGAATTTTTTGTGAAAATGTTGACCCCGCGGTCAATGTTTTTTTCAGCTGAGGAGAACTTGAAACGCCCATATCTTGGATAAGGAAGGAGTGAGAGAGCTCACATTTCAGACACAGCATCCAGGCTGCAATGGGATGAATTTGTGTTATTTTGGGGCAAATTGGGGAATATTGAATTTTTGGTGAAAATGTTGACCCCGCGGTCAATGTTTTTTTCAGCTGAGGAGATAACTTGAAACGCCCGTATCTTGGGCAAGGAAGGAGTGAGAGAGCTCACATTTCAGACACAGCATCCAGGCTGCAATGGGATGAATTTGTGTTATTTTGGGGCAAATTGGGGAATATTGAATTTTTTGTGAAAATGTTGACCCCGCGGTCAATGTTTTTTTCAGCTGAGGAGAACTTGAAACGCCCATATCTTGGATAAGGAAGGAGTGAGAGAGCTCACATTTCAGACACAGCATCCAGGCTGCAATGGGATGAATTTGTGTTATTTTGGGGCAAATTGGGGAATATTGAATTTTTGGTGAAAATGTTGACCCCGCGGTCAATGTTTTTTTCAGCTGAGGAGAACTTGAAACGCCCATATCTTGGGCAAGGAAGGAGTGAGAGAGCTTAAATTTCAGACGCAGCATCCAGGCAGGAATGGCATCAATTTGTGTTATTTTGGGGCAAATTGGGGAATATTGAATTTTTGGTGAAAAAGTTGACCTCGCGGTCAATGTTTTTTTCAGCTGAGGAGATAACTTGAAACGCCCGTATCTTGGGCAAGGAAGGAGTTAGAGTGTTAAAATTTTTAGACGCAGCATCCAGGCTGCAATGGCTTCAATTTGTGTTATTTTGGGGCAAATTGGGGAATATTGAATTTTTGGTGAAAATGTTGACCCCGCGGTCAACGTGTTTTTTCAACTGGAGAAAACTTGAAACGCCCATATCTTGGATAAGGAAGGAGTGAGAGAGCTCACATTTCAGACACAGCATCCAGGCTGCAATGGCTTCAATTTGTGTTATTTTGGGGCAAATTGGGGAATATTGAATTTTTGGTGAAAATGTTGACCCCGCGGTCAATGTATTTTTCAGCTGAGGAGAACTTGAAACGCCCATATCTTGGATAAGGAAGGAGTGAGAGAGCTCACATTTCAGACACAGTATCCAGGCTGCAATGGGATAAATTTGTGTTATTTTGGGGCAAATTGGGGAATATTGATTTTTTTGTGAAAAAGTTGACCCCGCGGTCAATGTTTTTTTCAGCTGAGGAGAACTTGAAACGCCCATATCTTGGGCAAGGAAGGAGTTAGAGTGTTCAAATTTTTAGACGCAGCATCCAGGCTGCAATGGCTTGAATTTGTGTTATTTTGGGGCAAATTGGGGAATATTGAATTTTTGGTGAAAAAGTTGACCTCGCGGTCAATGTTTTTTTCAGCTGAGGAGATAACTTGAAACGCCCGTATCTTGGGCAAGGAAGGAGTTAGAGTGTTAAAATTTTTAGACGCAGCATCCAGGCTGCAATGGCTTCAATTTGTGTCATTTTGGGGCAAATTGGGGAATATTGATTTTTTTGTGAAAATGTTGACCCCGCGGTCAATGTTTTTTTCAGCTGAGGAGAACTTGAAACGCCCATATCTTGGATAAGGAAGGAGTGAGAGAGCTCACGTTTCAGACACAGCATCCAGGCTGCAATGGCTTCAATTTGTGTAATTTTGGGGCAAATTGGGGAATATTGAATTTTGGTGAAAATGTTGACCCCGCGGTCAACGTGTTTTTTCAACTGGAGAAAACTTGAAACGCCCATATCTTGGATAAGGAAGGAGTGAGAGAGCTCACATTTCAGACACAGCATCCAGGCTGCAATGGCTTCAATTTGTGTTATTTTAGGGCAAAGTGGGGAATATTGAATTTTTTGTGAAAATGTTGACCCCGCGGTCAATGTTTTTTTCAGCTGAGGAGAAATTGAAACGCCCATATCTTGGATAAGGAAGGAGTGAGAGAGCTCACGTTTCAGACGCAGCATCCAGGCTGCAATGGGATAAATTTGTGTTATTTTGGGGCAAATTGGGGAATATTGATTTTTTTGTGAAAAAGTTGACCCCGCGGTCAATGTTTTTTTCAGCTGAGGAGATAACTTGAAACGCCCGTATCTTGGGCAAGGAAGGAGTGAGAGAGCTCACGTTTCAGACACAGCATCCAGGCTGCAATGGCTTCAATTTGTGTTATTTTGGGGCAAATTGGGGAATATTGAATTTTTGGTTAAAATGTTGACCTCGCGGTCAAGGTTTTTTTCAGCTGAGGAGAACTTGAAACGCCCATATCTTGGATAAGGAAGGAGTGAGAGAGCTCACATTTCAGACACAGCATCCAGGCTGCAATGGGATGAATTTGTGTTATTTTGGGGCAAATTGGGGAATATTGAATTTTTGGTGAAAATGTTGACCCCGCGGTCAATGTTTTTTTCAGCTGAGGAGATAACTTGAAACGCCCATATCTTGGATAAGGAAGGAGTGAGAGAGCTCACATTTCAGACACAGCATCCAGGCTGCAATGGGATGAATTTGTGTTATTTTGGGGCAAATTGGGGAATATTGAATTTTTGGTGAAAATGTTGACCCCGCGGTCAATGTTTTTTTCAGCTGAGGAGATAACTTGAAACGCCCATATCTTGGATAAGGAAGGAGTGAGAGAGCTCACATTTCAGACACAGCATCCAGGCTGCAATGGGATGAATTTGTGTTATTTTGGGGCAAATTGGGGAATATTGAATTTTTGGTGAAAATGTTGACCCCGCGGTCAATGTTTTTTTCAGCTGAGGAGAACTTGAAACGCCCATATCTTGGATAAGGAAGGAGTGAGAGAGCTCACATTTCAGACACAGCATCCAGGCTGCAATGGGATGAATTTGTGTTATTTTGGGGCAAATTGGGGAATATTGAATTTTTGGTGAAAATGTTGACCCCACGGTCAATGTTTTTTTCAGCTGAGGAGATAACTTGAAACGCCCGTATCTTGGGCAAGGAAGGAGTGAGAGAGCTCACATTTCAGACACAGCATCCAGGCTGCAATGGGATGAATTTGTGTTATTTTGGGGCAAATTGGGGAATATTGAATTTTTTGTGAAAATGTTGACCCCGCGGTCAATGTTTTTTTCAGCTGAGGAGAACTTGAAACGCCCATATCTTGGATAAGGAAGGAGTGAGAGAGCTCACATTTCAGACACAGCATCCAGGCTGCAATGGGATGAATTTGTGTTATTTTGGGGCAAATTGGGGAATATTGAATTTTTGGTGAAAATGTTGACCCCGCGGTCAATGTTTTTTTCAGCTGAGGAGAACTTGAAACGCCCATATCTTGGGCAAGGAAGGAGTGAGAGAGCTTAAATTTCAGACGCAGCATCCAGGCAGGAATGGCATCAATTTGTGTTATTTTGGGGCAAATTGGGGAATATTGAATTTTTGGTGAAAAAGTTGACCTCGCGGTCAATGTTTTTTTCAGCTGAGGAGATAACTTGAAACGCCCGTATCTTGGGCAAGGAAGGAGTTAGAGTGTTAAAATTTTTAGACGCAGCATCCAGGCTGCAATGGCTTCAATTTGTGTTATTTTGGGGCAAATTGGGGAATATTGAATTTTTGGTGAAAATGTTGACCCCGCGGTCAACGTGTTTTTTCAACTGGAGAAAACTTGAAACGCCCATATCTTGGATAAGGAAGGAGTGAGAGAGCTCACATTTCAGACACAGCATCCAGGCTGCAATGGCTTCAATTTGTGTTATTTTGGGGCAAATTGGGGAATATTGAATTTTTGGTGAAAATGTTGACCCCGCGGTCAATGTATTTTTCAGCTGAGGAGAACTTGAAACGCCCATATCTTGGATAAGGAAGGAGTGAGAGAGCTCACATTTCAGACACAGTATCCAGGCTGCAATGGGATAAATTTGTGTTATTTTGGGGCAAATTGGGGAATATTGATTTTTTTGTGAAAAAGTTGACCCCGCGGTCAATGTTTTTTTCAGCTGAGGAGATAACTTGAAACGCCCGTATCTTGGGCAAGGAAGGAGTGAGAGAGCTCACGTTTCAGACACAGCATCCAGGCTGCAATGGCTTCAATTTGTGTTATTTTGGGGCAAATTGGGGAATATTGAATTTTTGGTTAAAATGTTGACCCCGCGGTCAATGTTTTTTTCAGCTGAGGAGAACTTGAAACGCCCATATCTTGGGCAAGGAAGGAGTTAGAGTGTTCAAATTTTTAGACGCAGCATCCAGGCTGCAATGGCTTGAATTTGTGTTATTTTGGGGCAAATTGGGGAATATTGAATTTTTGGTGAAAAAGTTGACCTCGCGGTCAATGTTTTTTTCAGCTGAGGAGATAACTTGAAACGCCCGTATCTTGGGCAAGGAAGGAGTTAGAGTGTTAAAATTTTTAGACGCAGCATCCAGGCTGCAATGGCTTCAATTTGTGTCATTTTGGGGCAAATTGGGGAATATTGATTTTTTTGTGAAAATGTTGACCCCGCGGTCAACGTGTTTTTTCAACTGGAGAAAACTTGAAACGCCCATATCTTGGATAAGGAAGGAGTGAGAGAGCTCACGTTTCAGACGCAGCATCCAGGCTGCAATGGGATAAATTTGTGTTATTTTGGGGCAAATTGGGGAATATTGATTTTTTTGTGAAAAAGTTGACCCCGCGGTCAATGTTTTTTTCAGCTGAGGAGATAACTTGAAACGCCCGTATCTTGGGCAAGGAAGGAGTGAGAGAGCTCACGTTTCAGACACAGCATCCAGGCTGCAATGGCTTCAATTTGTGTTATTTTGGGGCAAATTGGGGAATATTGAATTTTTGGTTAAAATGTTGACCTCGCGGTCAAGGTTTTTTTCAGCTGAGGAGAACTTGAAACGCCCATATCTTGGATAAGGAAGGAGTGAGAGAGCTCACATTTCAGACACAGCATCCAGGCTGCAATGGGATGAATTTGTGTTATTTTGGGGCAAATTGGGGAATATTGAATTTTTGGTGAAAATGTTGACCCCGCGGTCAATGTTTTTTTCAGCTGAGGAGATAACTTGAAACGCCCATATCTTGGATAAGGAAGGAGTGAGAGAGCTCACATTTCAGACACAGCATCCAGGCTGCAATGGGATGAATTTGTGTTATTTTGGGGCAAATTGGGGAATATTGAATTTTTGGTGAAAAAGTTGACCTCGCGGTCAATGTTTTTTTCAGCTGAGGAGATAACTTGAAACGCCCGTATCTTGGGCAAGGAAGGAGTTAGAGTGTTAAAATTTTTAGACGCAGCATCCAGGCTGCAATGGCTTCAATTTGTGTTATTTTGGGGCAAATTGGGGAATATTGAATTTTTGGTGAAAATGTTGACCCCGCGGTCAACGTGTTTTTTCAACTGGAGAAAACTTGAAACGCCCATATCTTGGATAAGGAAGGAGTGAGAGAGCTCACATTTCAGACACAGCATCCAGGCTGCAATGGCTTCAATTTGTGTTATTTTGGGGCAAATTGGGGAATATTGAATTTTTGGTGAAAATGTTGACCCCGCGGTCAATGTTTTTTCAGCTGAGGAGAACTTGAAACGCCCATATCTTGGATAAGGAAGGAGTGAGAGAGCTCACATTTCAGACACAGTATCCAGGCTGCAATGGGATAAATTTGTGTTATTTTGGGGCAAATTGGGGAATATTGATTTTTTTGTGAAAAAGTTGACCCCGCGGTCAATGTTTTTTTCAGCTGAGGAGATAACTTGAAACGCCCGTATCTTGGGCAAGGAAGGAGTGAGAGAGCTCACGTTTCAGACACAGCATCCAGGCTGCAATGGCTTCAATTTGTGTTATTTTGGGGCAAATTGGGGAATATTGAATTTTTTGTGAAAATGTTGACCCCGCGGTCAATGTTTTTTTCAGCTGAGGAGAACTTGAAACGCCCATATCTTGGGCAAGGAAGGAGTTAGAGTGTTCAAATTTTTAGACGCAGCATCCAGGCTGCAATGGCTTGAATTTGTGTTATTTTGGGGCAAATTGGGGAATATTGAATTTTTGGTGAAAAAGTTGACCTCGCGGTCAATGTTTTTTGCAGCTGAGGAGATAACTTGAAACGCCCGTATCTTGGGCAAGGAAGGAGTTAGAGTGTTAAAATTTTTAGACGCAGCATCCAGGCTGCAATGGCTTCAATTTGTGTCATTTTGGGGCAAATTGGGGAATATTGATTTTTTTGTGAAAATGTTGACCCCGCGGTCAATGTTTTTTTCAGCTGAGGAGAACTTGAAACGCCCATATCTTGGATAAGGAAGGAGTGAGAGAGCTCACGTTTCAGACACAGCATCCAGGCTGCAATGGCTTCAATTTGTGTAATTTTGGGGCAAATTGGGGAATATTGAATTTTTGGTGAAAATGTTGACCCCGCGGTCAACGTGTTTTTTCAACTGGAGAAAACTTGAAACGCCCATATCTTGGATAAGGAAGGAGTGAGAGAGCTCACATTTCAGACACAGCATCCAGGCTGCAATGGCTTCAATTTGTGTTATTTTAGGGCAAAGTGGGGAATATTGAATTTTTTGTGAAAATGTTGACCCCGCGGTCAATGTTTTTTTCAGCTGAGGAGATAACTTGAAACGCCCGTATCTTGGGCAAGGAAGGAGTGAGAGAGCTCACGTTTCAGACACAGCATCCAGGCTGCAATGGCTTCAATTTGTGTTATTTTGGGGCAAATTGGGGAATATTGAATTTTTGGTTAAAATGTTGACCTCGCGGTCAAGGTTTTTTTCAGCTGAGGAGAACTTGAAACGCCCATATCTTGGATAAGGAAGGAGTGAGAGAGCTCACATTTCAGACACAGCATCCAGGCTGCAATGGGATGAATTTGTGTTATTTTGGGGCAAATTGGGGAATATTGAATTTTTGGTGAAAATGTTGACCCCGCGGTCAATGTTTTTTTCAGCTGAGGAGATAACTTGAAACGCCCATATCTTGGATAAGGAAGGAGTGAGAGAGCTCACATTTCAGACACAGCATCCAGGCTGCAATGGGATGAATTTGTGTTATTTTGGGGCAAATTGGGGAATATTGAATTTTTGGTGAAAATGTTGACCCCGCGGTCAATGTTTTTTTCAGCTGAGGAGATAACTTGAAACGCCCATATCTTGGATAAGGAAGGAGTGAGAGAGCTCACATTTCAGACACAGCATCCAGGCTGCAATGGGATGAATTTGTGTTATTTTGGGGCAAATTGGGGAATATTGAATTTTTGGTGAAAATGTTGACCCCGCGGTCAATGTTTTTTTCAGCTGAGGAGAACTTGAAACGCCCATATCTTGGGCAAGGAAGGAGTGAGAGAGCTTAAATTTCAGACGCAGCATCCAGGCAGGAATGGCATCAATTTGTGTTATTTTGGGGCAAATTGGGGAATATTGAATTTTTGGTGAAAAAGTTGACCTCGCGGTCAATGTTTTTTTCAGCTGAGGAGATAACTTGAAACGCCCGTATCTTGGGCAAGGAAGGAGTTAGAGTGTTAAAATTTTTAGACGCAGCATCCAGGCTGCAATGGCTTCAATTTGTGTTATTTTGGGGCAAATTGGGGAATATTGAATTTTTGGTGAAAATGTTGACCCCGCGGTCAACGTGTTTTTTCAACTGGAGAAAACTTGAAACGCCCATATCTTGGATAAGGAAGGAGTGAGAGAGCTCACATTTCAGACACAGCATCCAGGCTGCAATGGCTTCAATTTGTGTTATTTTGGGGCAAATTGGGGAACATTGAATTTTTGGTGAAAAAGTTGACCCCGCGGTCAATGTTTTTTTCAGCTGAGGAGAACTTGAAACGCCCATATCTTGGATAAGGAAGGAGTGAGAGAGCTCACGTTTCAGACACAGCATCCAGGCTGCAATGGCTTCAATTTGTGTTATTTTGGGGCAAATTGGGGAACATTGAATTTTTGGTGAAAAAGTTGACCCCGCGGTCAATGTTTTTTTCAGCTGAGGAGAACTTGAAACGCCCATATCTTGGGCAAGGAAGGAGTTAGAGAGCTCACATTTCAGACACAGCATCCAGGCTGCAATGGGATCAATTTGTGTTATTTTGGGGCAAATTGGGGAAAATTGAATTTTTGGTGAAAAAGTTGACCTCGCGGTCAATGTTTTTTGCAGCTGAGGAGATAACTTGAAACGCCCGTATCTTGGGCAAGGAAGGAGTTAGAGTGTTAAAATTTTTAGACGCAGCATCCAGGCTGCAATGGCTTCAATTTGTGTCATTTTAGGGCAAATTGGGGAAAATTGAATTTTTTGTGAAAATGTTGACCCCGCGGTCAATGTTTTTTTCAGCTGAGGAGAACTTGAAACGCCCATATCTTGGATAAGGAAGGAGTGAGAGAGCTCACATTTCAGACACAGCATCCAGGCTGCAATGGCTTCAATTTGTGTCATTTTGGGGCAAATTGGGGAACATTGAATTTTTGGTGAAAAAGTTGACCACGCGGTCAATGTTTTTTTCAGCTGAGGAGAACTTGAAACGCCCATATCTTGGATAAGGAAGGAGTGAGAGAGCTCACGTTTCAGACACAGCATCCAGGCTGCAATGGCTTCAATTTGTGTCATTTTGGGGCAAATTGGGGAATATTGAATTTTTGGTGAAAATGTTGACCCCGCGGTCAATGTTTTTTTCAGCTGAGGAGAACTTGAAACGCCCATATCTTGGACAAGGAAGGAGTGAGAGAGCTCATATTTCAGACACAGCATCCAGGCTGCAATGGGATGAATTTGTGTTATTTTGGGGCAAATTGGGGAATATTGAATTTTTGGTGAAAATGTTGACCCCGCGGTCAATGTTTTTTTCAGCTGAGGAGAACTTGAAACGCCCATATCTTGGGCAAGGAAGGAGTTAGAGTGTTCAAATTTTTAGACGCAGCATCCAGGCTGCAATGGCTTGAATTTGTGTTATTTTGGGGCAAATTGGGGAATATTGAATTTTTGGTGAAAAAGTTGACCTCGCGGTCAATGTTTTTTTCAGCTGAGGAGATAACTTGAAACGCCCGTATCTTGGGCAAGGAAGGAGTTAGAGTGTTAAAATTTTTAGACGCAGCATCCAGGCTGCAATGGCTTCAATTTGTGTAATTTTGGGGCAAATTGGGGAATATTGAATTTTTGGTGAAAATGTTGACCCCGCGGTCAACGTGTTTTTTCAACTGGAGAAAACTTGAAACGCCCATATCTTGGATAAGGAAGGAGTGAGAGAGCTCACATTTCAGACACAGCATCCAGGCTGCAATGGCTTCAATTTGTGTTATTTTAGGGCAAAGTGGGGAATATTGAATTTTTTGTGAAAATGTTGACCCCGCGGTCAATGTTTTTTTCAGCTGAGGAGAAATTGAAACGCCCATATCTTGGATAAGGAAGGAGTGAGAGAGCTCACGTTTCAGACACAGCATCCAGGCTGCAATGGCTTCAATTTGTGTCATTTTGGGGCAAATTGGGGAATATTGAATTTTTTGTGAAAATGTTGACCCCGCGGTCAATGTTTTTTTCAGCTGAGGAGAACTTGAAACGCCCATATCTTGGATAAGGAAGGAGTGAGAGAGCTCACGTTTCAGACGCAGCATCCAGGCTGCAATGGGATAAATTTGTGTTATTTTGGGGCAAATTGGGGAATATTGATTTTTTTGTGAAAAAGTTGACCCCGCGGTCAATGTTTTTTTCAGCTGAGGAGATAACTTGAAACGCCCGTATCTTGGGCAAGGAAGGAGTGAGAGAGCTCACGTTTCAGACACAGCATCCAGGCTGCAATGGCTTCAATTTGTGTTATTTTGGGGCAAATTGGGGAATATTGAATTTTTGGTTAAAATGTTGACCCCGCGGTCAATGTTTTTTTCAGCTGAGGAGAACTTGAAACGCCCATATCTTGGGCAAGGAAGGAGTTAGAGTGTTCAAATTTTTAGACGCAGCATCCAGGCTGCAATGGCTTGAATTTGTGTTATTTTGGGGCAAATTGGGGAATATTGAATTTTTTGTGAAAATGTTGACCCCGCGGTCAATGTTTTTTTCAGCTGAGGAGAACTTGAAACGCCCATATCTTGGATAAGGAAGGAGTGAGAGAGCTCACATTTCAGACACAGCATCCAGGCTGCAATGGGATGAATTTGTGTTATTTTGGGGCAAATTGGGGAATATTGAATTTTTGGTGAAAATGTTGACCCCGCGGTCAATGTTTTTTTCAGCTGAGGAGATAACTTGAAACGCCCGTATCTTGGGCAAGGAAGGAGTGAGAGAGCTCACATTTCAGACACAGCATCCAGGCTGCAATGGCTTCAATTTGTGTTATTTTGGGAAAAAGTGGGGAATATTGAATTTTTGGTGAAAATGTTGACCCCGCGGTCAATGTTTTTTTCAGCTGAGGAGAACTTGAAACGCCCATATCTTGGATAAGGAAGGAGTGAGAGAGCTCACATTTCAGACACAGCATCCAGGCTGCAATGGGATGAATTTGTGTTATTTTGGGGCAAATTGGGGAATATTGATTTTTTTGTGAAAATGTTGACCCCGCGGTCAATGTTTTTTTCAGCTGAGGAGAACTTGAAACGCCCATATCTTGGATAAGGAAGGAGTGAGAGAGCTCACATTTCAGACACAGCATCCAGGCTGCAATGGGATGAATTTGTGTTATTTTGGGGCAAATTGGGGAATATTGAATTTTTTGTGAAAATGTTGACCCCGCGGTCAACGTGTTTTTTCAACTGGAGAAAACTTGAAACGCCCATATCTTGGATAAGGAAGGAGTGAGAGAGCTCACGTTTCAGACACAGCATCCAGGCTGCAATGGCTTCAATTTGTGTCATTTTGGGGCAAATTGGGGAACATTGAATTTTTGGTGAAAATGTTGACCCCGCGGTCAATGTTTTTTTCAGCTGAGGAGAACTTGAATTGCCATATCTTGGGCAAGGAAGGAGTTAGAGTGTTCAAATTTTTAGACGCAGCATCCAGGCTGCAATGGCTTCAATTTGTGTTATTTTGGGGCAAATTGGGGAATATTGAATTTTTGGTGAAAATGTTGACCCCGCGGTGAATGTTTTTTTCAGCTGAGGAGAACTTGAAACGCCCATATCTTGGGCAAGGAAGGAGTGAGAGAGCTCACATTTCAGACACAGCATCCAGGCTGCAATGGCTTCAATTTGTGTTATTTTGGGGCAAATTGGGGAATATTGAATTTTTTGTGAAAATGTTGACCCCGCGGTCAATGTTTTTTTCAGCTGAGGAGATAACTTGAAACGCCCGTATCTTGGGCAAGGAAGGAGTGAGAGAGCTCACATTTCAGACACAGCATCCAGGCTGCAATGGGATGAATTTGTGTTATTTTGGGGCAAATTGGGGAATATTGAATTTTTGGTGAAAATGTTGACCCCGCGGTCAATGTTTTTTTCAGCTGAGGAGAACTTGAAACGCCCATATCTTGGGCAAGGAAGGAGTGAGAGAGCTTAAATTTCAGACGCAGCATCCAGGCAGAAATGGCATCAATTTGTGTTATTTTGGGGCAAATTGGGGAACATTGAATTTTTGGTGAAAAAGTTGACCACGCGGTCAATGTTTTTTTCAGCTGAGGAGAACTTGAAACGCCCATATCTTGGATAGGGAAGGAGTGAGAGAGCTCACATTTCAGACACAGCATCCAGGCTGCAATGGCTTCAATTTGTGTTATTTTGTGGCAAAGTGGGGAATATTGAATTTTTGGTGAAAATGTTGACCCCGCGGTCAATGTTTTTTTCAGCTGAGGAGAACTTGAAACGCCCATATCTTGGATAGGGAAGGAGTGAGAGAGCTCACATTTCAGACACAGCATCCAGGCTGCAATGGCTTCAATTTGTGTTATTTTGTGGCAAAGTGGGGAATATTGAATTTTTGGTGAAAATGTTGACCCCGCGGTCAATGTTTTTTTCAGCTGAGGAGAACTTGAAACGCCCATATCTTGGATAAGGAAGGAGTGAGAGAGCTCACGTTTCAGACACAGCATCCAGGCTGCAATGGCTTCAATTTGTGTAATTTTGGGGCAAATTGGGGAATATTGAATTTTTGGTGAAAATGTTGACCCCTCGGTCAACGTGTTTTTTCAACTGGAGAAAACTTGAAACGCCCATATCTTGGATAAGGAAGGAGTGAGAGAGCTCACATTTCAGACACAGCATCCAGGCTGCAATGGCTTCAATTTGTGTCATTTTGGGGCAAATTGGGGAACATTGAATTTTTGGTGAAAAAGTTGACCACGCGGTCAATGTTTTTTTCAGCTGAGGAGAACTTGAAACGCCCATATCTTGGATAAGGAAGGAGTGAGAGAGCTCACGTTTCAGACACAGCATCCAGGCTGCAATGGGATGAATTTGTGTCATTTTGGGGCAAATTGGGGAATATTGCATTTTTGGTGAAAATGTTGACCCCGCGGTCAATGTTTTTTTCAGCTGAGGAGAACTTGAAACGCCCATATCTTGGATAAGGAAGGAGTGAGAGAGCTCACGTTTCAGACACAGCATCCAGGCTGCAATGGCTTCAATTTGTGTCATTTTGGGGCAAATTGGGGAATATTGAATTTTTGGTGAAAATGTTGACCCCGCGGTCAATGTTTTTTTCAGCTGAGGAGAACTTGAAACGCCCATATCTTGGACAAGGAAGGAGTGAGAGAGCTCACATTTCAGACACAGCATCCAGGCTGCAATGGGATGAATTTGTGTTATTTTGGGGCAAATTGGGGAATATTGAATTTTTGGTGAAAATGTTGACCCCGCGGTCAATGTTTTTTTCAGCTGAGGAGAACTTGAAACGCCCATATCTTGGATAAGGAAGGAGTGAGAGAGCTCACGTTTCAGACACAGCATCCAGGCTGCAATGGCTTCAATTTGTGTCATTTTGGGGCAAATTGGGGAATATTGAATTTTTTGTGAAAATGTTGACCCCGCGGTCAATGTTTTTTTCAGCTGAGGAGAACTTGAAACGCCCATATCTTGGATAAGGAAGGAGTGAGAGAGCTCACATTTCAGACACAGCATCCAGGCTGCAATGGGATGAATTTGTGTTATTTTGGGGCAAATTGGGGAATATTGAATTTTTGGTGAAAATGTTGACCCCGCGGTCAATGTTTTTTTCAGCTGAGGAGAACTTGAAACGCCCATATCTTGGATAAGGAAGGAGTGAGAGAGCTCACGTTTCAGACACAGCATCCAGGCTGCAATGGCTTCAATTTGTGTCATTTTGGGGCAAATTGGGGAATATTGAATTTTTGGTGAAAATGTTGACCCCGCGGTCAATGTTTTTTTCAGCTGAGGAGATAACGTGAAACGCCCGTATCTTGGGCAAGGAAGGAGTTAGAGTGTTAACATTTTTAGACGCAGCATCCAGGCTGCAATGGCTTCAATTTGTGTTATTTTGGGGCAAATTGGGGAATATTGAATTTTTGGTGAAAATGTTGACCCCGCGGTCAATGTTTTTTTCAGCTGAGGAGATAACGTGAAACGCCCATATCTTGGATAAGGAAGGAGTGAGAGAGCTCACATTTCAGACACAGTATCCAGGCTGCAATGGGATAAATTTGTGTTATTTTGGGGCAAATTGGGGAATATTGATTTTTTTGTGAAAAAGTTGACCCCGCGGTCAATGTTTTTTTCAGCTGAGGAGAACTTGAAACGCCCATATCTTGGATAAGGAAGGAGTGAGAGAGCTCACGTTTCAGACACAGCATCCAGGCTGCAATGGCTTCAATTTGTGTTATTTTGGGGCAAATTGGGGAATATTGAATTTTTGGTGAAAAAGTTGACCCCGCGGTCAATGTTTTTTTCAGCTGAGGAGATAACTTGAAACGCCCGTATCTTGGGCAAGGAAGGAGTGAGAGAGCTCACATTTCAGACACAGCATCCAGGCTGCAATGGGATGAATTTGTGTTATTTTGGGGCAAATTGGGGAATATTGAATTTTTGGTGAAAATGTTGACCCCGCGGTCAATGTTTTTTTCAGCTGAGGAGAACTTGAAACGCCCATATCTTGGGCAAGGAAGGAGTGAGAGAGCTTAAATTTCAGACGCAGCATCCAGGCAGAAATGGCATCAATTTGTGTTATTTTGGGGCAAATTGGGGAATATTGAATTTTTGGTGAAAAAGTTGACCTCGCGGTCAATGTTTTTTTCAGCTGAGGAGATAACTTGAAACGCCCGTATCTTGGGCAAGGAAGGAGTTAGAGTGTTAAAATTTTTAGACGCAGCATCCAGGCTGCAATGGCTTCAATTTGTGTCATTTTGGGGCAAATTGGGGAATATTGAATTTTTTGTGAAAATGTTGACCCCGCGGTCAATGTTTTTTTCAGCTGAGGAGAACTTGAAACGCCCATATCTTGGATAAGGAAGGAGTGAGAGAGCTCACATTTCAGACACAGCATCCAGGCTGCAATGGCTTCAATTTGTGTCATTTTGGGGCAAATTGGGGAACATTGAATTTTTGGTGAAAAAGTTGACCACGCGGTCAATGTTTTTTTCAGCTGAGGAGAACTTGAAACGCCCATATCTTGGATAGGGAAGGAGTGAGAGAGCTCACATTTCAGACACAGCATCCAGGCTGCAATGGCTTCAATTTGTGTTATTTTGTGGCAAAGTGGGGAATATTGAATTTTTGGTGAAAATGTTGACCCCGCGGTCAATGTTTTTTTCAGCTGAGGAGAACTTGAAACGCCCATATCTTGGATAGGGAAGGAGTGAGAGAGCTCACATTTCAGACACAGCATCCAGGCTGCAATGGCTTCAATTTGTGTTATTTTGTGGCAAAGTGGGGAATATTGAATTTTTGGTGAAAATGTTGACCCCGCGGTCAATGTTTTTTTCAGCTGAGGAGAACTTGAAACGCCCATATCTTGGATAAGGAAGGAGTGAGAGAGCTCACATTTCAGACACAGCATCCAGGCTGCAATGGGATGAATTTGAGTTATTTTGGGGCAAATTGGGGAATATTGAATTTTTGGTGAAAAAGTTGACCCCGCGGTCAATGTTTTTTTCAGCTGAGGAGAACTTGAAACGCCCATATCTTGGGCAAGGAAGGAGTGAGAGAGCTTAAATTTCAGACGCAGCATCCAGGCAGGAATGGCATTAATTTGTGTTATTTTGGGGCAAATTGGGGAATATTGAATTTTTGGTGAAAAAGTTGACCTCGCGGTCAATGTTTTTTTCAGCTGAGGAGATAACTTGAAACGCCCGTATCTTGGGCAAGGAAGGAGTTAGAGTGTTAAAATTTTTAGACGCAGCATCCAGGCTGCAATGGCTTCAATTTGTGTCATTTTGGGGCAAATTGGGGAATATTGAATTTTTGGTGAAAATGTTGACCCCGCAGTCAATGTGTTTTTTCAGCTGAGGAGAACTTGAAACGCCCATATCTTGGGCAAGGAAGGAGTGAGAGAGCTTAAATTTCAGACGCAGCATCCAGGCAGGAATGGCATCAATTTGTGTTATTTTGGGGCAAATTGGGGAATATTGAATTTTTGGTGAAAAAGTTGACCTCGCGGTCAATGTTTTTTTCAGCTGAGGAGATAACTTGAAACGCCCGTATCTTGGGCAAGGAAGGAGTTAGAGTGTTAAAATTTTTAGACGCAGCATCCAGGCTGCAATGGCTTCAATTTGTGTCATTTTGGGGCAAATTGGGGAATATTGATTTTTTTGTGAAAATGTTGACCCCGCGGTCAATGTTTTTTTCAGCTGAGGAGAACTTGAAACGCCCATATCTTGGATAAGGAAGGAGTGAGAGAGCTCACATTTCAGACACAGCATCCAGGCTGCAATGGCTTCAATTTGTGTTATTTTGGGGCAAATTGGGGAATATTGAATTTTTGGTGAAAATGTTGACCCCGCGGTCAACGTGTTTTTTCAACTGGAGAAAACTTGAAACGCCCATATCTTGGATAAGGAAGGAGTGAGAGAGCTCACGTTTCAGACACAGCATCCAGGCTGCAATGGCTTCAATTTGTGTTATTTTGGGGCAAATTGGGGAATATTGAATTTTTGGTGAAAATTTTTACCCCGCGGTCAATGTTTTTTTCAGCTGAGGAGAACTTGAAACGCCCATATCTTGGGCAAGGAAGGAGTTAGAGTGTTCAAATTTTTAGACGCAGCATCCAGGCTGCAATGGCTTCAATTTGTGTTATTTTGGGGCAAATTGGGGAATATTGTTTTTTTGGTGAAAAAGTTGACCCCGCGGTCAATGTTTTTTTCAGCTGAGGAGAACTTGAAACGCCCATATCTTGGATAAGGAAGGAGTGAGAGAGCTCACATTTCAGACACAGCATCCAGGCTGCAATGGGATGAATTTGTGTTATTTTGGGGCAAATTGGGGAATATTGAATTTTTGGTGAAAATGTTGACCCCGCGGTCAATGTTTTTTTCAGCTGAGGAGAACTTGAAACGCCCATATCTTGGATAAGGAAGGAGTGAGAGAGCTCACATTTCAGACACAGCATCCAGGCTGCAATGGCTTCAATTTGTGTTATTTTGGGGCAAATTGGGGAATATTGAATTTTTGGTGAAAATGTTGACCCCGCGGTCAACGTGTTTTTTCAACTGGAGAAAACTTGAAACGCCCATATCTTGGACAAGGAAGGAGTGAGAGAGCTCACATTTCAGACACAGCATCCAGGCTGCAATTGCTTCAATTTGTGTAATTTTGGGGCAAATAAGGGAATATTGAATTTTTGGTGAAAATGTTGACCCCGCGGTCAATGTTTTTTTCAGCTGAGGAGAACTTGAAACGCCCATATCTTGGATAAGGAAGGAGTGAGAGAGCTCACATTTCAGACACAGCATCCAGGCTGCAATGGGATGAATTTGTGTTATTTTGGGGCAAATTGGGGAATATTGAATTTTTGGTGAAAATGTTGACCCCGCGGTCAATGTTTTTTTCAGCTGAGGAGAACTTGAAACGCCCGTATCTTGGGCAAGGAAGGAGTTAGAGTGTTAAAATTTTTAGACGCAGCATCCAGGCTGCAATGGCTTCAATTTGTGTTATTTTGGGGCAAATTGGGGAATATTGAATTTTTTGTGAAAATGTTGACCCCGCGGTCAATGTTTTTTTCAGCTGAGGAGAACTTGAAACGCCCATATCTTGGATAAGGAAGGAGTGAGAGAGCTCACATTTCAGACACAGCATCCAGGCTGCAATGGCTTCAATTTGTGTCATTTTGGGGCAAATTGGGGAATATTGAATTTTTGGTGAAAATGTTGACCCCGCGGTCAACGTGTTTTTTCAACTGGAGAAAACTTGAAACGCCCATATCTTGGATAAGGAAGGAGTGAGAGAGCTCACATTTCAGACACAGCATCCAGGCTGCAATGGCTTCAATTTGTGTTATTTTGGGGCAAATTGGGGAACATTGAATTTTTGGTGAAAAAGTTGACCACGCGGTCAATGTTTTTTTCAGCTGAGGAGAACTTGAAACGCCCATATCTTGGGCAAGGAAGGAGTTAGAGTGTTCAAATTTTTAGACGCAGCATCCAGGCTGCAATGGCTTCAATTTGTGTTATTTCGGGGCAAATTGGGGAATATTGAATTTTTGGTGAAAATGTTGACCCCGCGGTCAATGTTTTTTTCAGCTGAGGAGAACTTGAAACGCCCATATCTTGGGCAAGGAAGGAGTTAGAGAGCTCACATTTCAGACACAGCATCCAGGCTGCAATGGGATGAATTTGTGTTATTTTGGGGCAAATTGGGGAATATTGAATTTTTGGTGAAAAAGTTGACCCCGCGGTCAATGTTTTTTTCAGCTGAGGAGATAACTTGAAATGCCCGTATCTTGGGCAAGGAAGGAGTTAGAGTGTTAAAATTTTTAGACGCAGCATCCAGGCTGCAATGGCTTCAATTTGTGTTATTTTGGGGCAAATTGGGGAAAATTGAATTTTTGGTGAAAAAGTTGACCTCGCGGTCAATGTTTTTTGCAGCTGAGGAGATAACTTGAAACGCCCATATCTTGGATAAGGAAGGAGTGAGAGAGCTCACATTTCAGACACAGCATCCAGGCTGCAATGGCTTCAATTTGTGTTATTTTGGGGCAAATTGGGGAACATTGAATTTTTGGTGAAAAAGTTGACCACGCGGTCAATGTTTTTTTCAGCTGAGGAGAACTTGAAACGCCCATATCTTGGATAAGGAAGGAGTGAGAGAGCTCACATTTCAGACACAGCATCCAGGCTGCAATGGGATGAATTTGTGTTATTTTGGGGCAAATTGGGGAATATTGAATTTTTGGTGAAAATGTTGACCCCGCGGTCAATGTTTTTTTCAGCTGAGGAGAACTTGAAACGCCCATATCTTGGGCAAGGAAGGAGTTAGAGTGTTAAAATTTTTAGACGCAGCATCCAGGCTGCAATGGCTTCAATTTGTGTCATTTTGGGGCAAATTGGGGAATATTGAATTTTTTGTGAAAATGTTGACCTCGCGGTCAATGTTTTTTGCAGCTGAGGAGATAACTTGAAACGCCCATATCTTGGATAAGGAAGGAGTGAGAGAGCTCACATTTCAGACACAGCATCCAGGCTGCAATGGCTTCAATTTGTGTTATTTTGGGGCAAATTGGGGAACATTGAATTTTTGGTGAAAAAGTTGACCACGCGGTCAATGTTTTTTTCAGCTGAGGAGAACTTGAAACGCCCATATCTTGGATAAGGAAGGAGTGAGAGAGCTCACATTTCAGACACAGCATCCAGGCTGCAATGGGATGAATTTGTGTTATTTTGGGGCAAATTGGGGAATATTGAATTTTTGGTGAAAATGTTGACCCCGCGGTCAATGTTTTTTTCAGCTGAGGAGAACTTGAAACGCCCATATCTTGGGCAAGGAAGGAGTTAGAGTGTTAAAATTTTTAGACGCAGCATCCAGGCTGCAATGGCTTCAATTTGTGTCATTTTGGGGCAAATTGGGGAATATTGAATTTTTTGTGAAAATGTTGACCCCGCGGTCAATGTTTTTTTCAGCTGAGGAGAACTTGAAACGCCCATATCTTGGGCAAGGAAGGAGTTAGAGTGTTCAAATTTTTAGACGCAGCATCCAGGCTGCAATGGCTTCAATTTGTGTCATTTTGGGGCAAATTGGGGAATATTGAATTTTTTGTGAAAATGTTGACCCCGCGGTCAATGTTTTTTTCAGCTGAGGAGAACTTGAAACGCCCATATCTTTGATAAGGAAGGAGTGAGAGAGCTCACATTTCAGACACAGCATCCAGGCTGCAATGGGATGAATTTGTGTTATTTTGGGGCAAATTGGGGAATATTGAATTTTTGGTGAAAATGTTGACCCCGCGGTCAATGTTTTTTTCAGCTGAGGAGAACTTGAAACGCCCATATCTTGGATAAGGAAGGAGTGAGAGAGCTCACGTTTCAGACACAGCATCCAGGCTGCAATGGCTTCAATTTGTGTAATTTTGGGGCAAATTGGGGAATATTGAATTTTTGGTGAAAATGTTGACCCCTCGGTCAACGTGTTTTTTCAACTGGAGAAAACTTGAAACGCCCATATCTTGGATAAGGAAGGAGTGAGAGAGCTCACGTTTCAGACACAGCATCCAGGCTGCAATGGGATGAATTTGTGTCATTTTGGGGCAAATTGGGGAATATTGCATTTTTGGTGAAAATGTTGACCCCGCGGTCAATGTTTATTTCAGCTGAGGAGAACTTGAAACGCCCATATCTTGGATAAGGAAGGAGTGAGAGAGCTCACGTTTCAGACACAGCATCCAGGCTGCAATGGCTTCAATTTGTGTCATTTTGGGGCAAATTGGGGAATATTGAATTTTTGGTGAAAATGTTGACCCCGCGGTCAATGTTTTTTTCAGCTGAGGAGAACTTGAAACGCCCATATCTTGGACAAGGAAGGAGTGAGAGAGCTCACATTTCAGACACAGCATCCAGGCTGCAATGGGATGAATTTGTGTTATTTTGGGGCAAATTGGGGAATATTGAATTTTTGGTGAAAATGTTGACCCCGCGGTCAATGTTTTTTTCAACTGAGGAGAACTTGAAACGCCCATATCTTGGATAAGGAAGGAGTGAGAGAGCTCACATTTCAGACACAGCATCCAGGCTGCAATGGCTTCAATTTGTGTTATTTTGGGGCAAATTGGGGAATATTGAATTTTTTGTGAAAATGTTGACCCCGCGGTCAATGTTTTTTTCAGCTGAGGAGATAACTTGAAACGCCCGTATCTTGGGCAAGGAAGGAGTGAGAGAGCTCACATTTCAGACACAGCATCCAGGCTGCAATGGGATGAATTTGTGTTATTTTGGGGCAAATTGGGGAATATTGAATTTTTGGTGAAAATGTTGACCCCGCGGTCAATGTTTTTTTCAGCTGAGGAGAACTTGAAACGCCCATATCTTGGGCAAGGAAGGAGTGAGAGAGCTTAAATTTCAGACGCAGCATCCAGGCAGAAATGGCATCAATTTGTGTTATTTTGGGGCAAATTGGGGAACATTGAATTTTTGGTGAAAAAGTTGACCCCGCGGTCAATGTTTTTTTCAGCTGAGGAGAACTTGAAACGCCCATATCTTGGATAAGGAAGGAGTGAGAGAGCTCACATTTCAGACACAGCATCCAGGCTGCAATGGCTTCAATTTGTGTTATTTTGGGGCAAATTGGGGAATATTGAATTTTTTGTGAAAATGTTGACCCCGCGGTCAATGTTTTTTTCAGCTGAGGAGATAACTTGAAACGCCCGTATCTTGGGCAAGGAAGGAGTGAGAGAGCTCACATTTCAGACACAGCATCCAGGCTGCAATGGGATGAATTTGTGTTATTTTGGGGCAAATTGGGGAATATTGAATTTTTGGTGAAAATGTTGACCCCGCGGTCAATGTTTTTTTCAGCTGAGGAGAACTTGAAACGCCCATATCTTGGGCAAGGAAGGAGTGAGAGAGCTTAAATTTCAGACGCAGCATCCAGGCAGAAATGGCATCAATTTGTGTTATTTTGGGGCAAATTGGGGAACATTGAATTTTTGGTGAAAAAGTTGACCACGCGGTCAATGTTTTTTTCAGCTGAGGAGAACTTGAAACGCCCATATCTTGGATAGGGAAGGAGTGAGAGAGCTCACATTTCAGACACAGCATCCAGGCTGCAATGGCTTCAATTTGTGTTATTTTGTGGCAAAGTGGGGAATATTGAATTTTTGGTGAAAATGTTGACCCCGCGGTCAATGTTTTTTTCAGCTGAGGAGAACTTGAAACGCCCATATCTTGGATAGGGAAGGAGTGAGAGAGCTCACATTTCAGACACAGCATCCAGGCTGCAATGGCTTCAATTTGTGTTATTTTGTGGCAAAGTGGGGAATATTGAATTTTTGGTGAAAATGTTGACCCCGCGGTCAATGTTTTTTTCAGCTGAGGAGAACTTGAAACGCCCATATCTTGGATAAGGAAGGAGTGAGAGAGCTCACGTTTCAGACACAGCATCCAGGCTGCAATGGCTTCAATTTGTGTAATTTTGGGGCAAATTGGGGAATATTGAATTTTTGGTGAAAATGTTGACCCCTCGGTCAACGTGTTTTTTCAACTGGAGAAAACTTGAAACGCCCATATCTTGGATAAGGAAGGAGTGAGAGAGCTCACATTTCAGACACAGCATCCAGGCTGCAATGGCTTCAATTTGTGTCATTTTGGGGCAAATTGGGGAACATTGAATTTTTGGTGAAAAAGTTGACCACGCGGTCAATGTTTTTTTCAGCTGAGGAGAACTTGAAACGCCCATATCTTGGATAAGGAAGGAGTGAGAGAGCTCACGTTTCAGACACAGCATCCAGGCTGCAATGGGATGAATTTGTGTCATTTTGGGGCAAATTGGGGAATATTGCATTTTTGGTGAAAATGTTGACCCCGCGGTCAATGTTTTTTTCAGCTGAGGAGAACTTGAAACGCCCATATCTTGGATAAGGAAGGAGTGAGAGAGCTCACGTTTCAGACACAGCATCCAGGCTGCAATGGCTTCAATTTGTGTCATTTTGGGGCAAATTGGGGAATATTGAATTTTTGGTGAAAATGTTGACCCCGCGGTCAATGTTTTTTTCAGCTGAGGAGAACTTGAAACGCCCATATCTTGGACAAGGAAGGAGTGAGAGAGCTCACATTTCAGACACAGCATCCAGGCTGCAATGGGATGAATTTGTGTTATTTTGGGGCAAATTGGGGAATATTGAATTTTTGGTGAAAATGTTGACCCCGCGGTCAATGTTTTTTTCAGCTGAGGAGAACTTGAAACGCCCATATCTTGGATAAGGAAGGAGTGAGAGAGCTCACGTTTCAGACACAGCATCCAGGCTGCAATGGCTTCAATTTGTGTCATTTTGGGGCAAATTGGGGAATATTGAATTTTTTGTGAAAATGTTGACCCCGCGGTCAATGTTTTTTTCAGCTGAGGAGAACTTGAAACGCCCATATCTTGGGCAAGGAAGGAGTGAGAGAGCTCACATTTCAGACACAGCATCCAGGCTGCAATGGGATGAATTTGTGTTATTTTGGGGCAAATTGGGGAATATTGAATTTTTGGTGAAAATGTTGACCCCGCGGTCAATGTTTTTTTCAGCTGAGGAGAACTTGAAACGCCCATATCTTGGGCAAGGAAGGAGTGAGAGAGCTTAAATTTCAGACGCAGCATCCAGGCAGAAATGGCATCAATTTGTGTTATTTTGGGGCAAATTGGGGAACATTGAATTTTTGGTGAAAAAGTTGACCCCGCGGTCAATGTTTTTTTCAGCTGAGGAGAACTTGAAACGCCCATATCTTGGATAAGGAAGGAGTGAGAGAGCTCACATTTCAGACACAGCATCCAGGCTGCAATGGCTTCAATTTGTGTTATTTTGGGGCAAATTGGGGAATATTGAATTTTTTGTGAAAATGTTGACCCCGCGGTCAATGTTTTTTTCAGCTGAGGAGATAACTTGAAACGCCCGTATCTTGGGCAAGGAAGGAGTGAGAGAGCTCACATTTCAGACACAGCATCCAGGCTGCAATGGGATGAATTTGTGTTATTTTGGGGCAAATTGGGGAATATTGAATTTTTGGTGAAAATGTTGACCCCGCGGTCAATGTTTTTTTCAGCTGAGGAGAACTTGAAACGCCCATATCTTGGGCAAGGAAGGAGTGAGAGAGCTTAAATTTCAGACGCAGCATCCAGGCAGAAATGGCATCAATTTGTGTTATTTTGGGGCAAATTGGGGAACATTGAATTTTTGGTGAAAAAGTTGACCCCGCGGTCAATGTTTTTTTCAGCTGAGGAGAACTTGAAACGCCCATATCTTGGATAAGGAAGGAGTGAGAGAGCTCACATTTCAGACACAGCATCCAGGCTGCAATGGCTTCAATTTGTGTTATTTTGGGGCAAATTGGGGAATATTGAATTTTTTGTGAAAATGTTGACCCCGCGGTCAATGTTTTTTTCAGCTGAGGAGATAACTTGAAACGCCCGTATCTTGGGCAAGGAAGGAGTGAGAGAGCTCACATTTCAGACACAGCATCCAGGCTGCAATGGGATGAATTTGTGTTATTTTGGGGCAAATTGGGGAATATTGAATTTTTGGTGAAAATGTTGACCCCGCGGTCAATGTATTTTTCAGCTGAGGAGAACTTGAAACGCCCATATCTTGGATAAGGAAGGAGTGAGAGAGCTCACATTTCAGACACAGCATCCAGGCTGCAATGGCTTCAATTTGTGTTATTTTAGGGCAAAGTGGGGAATATTGAATTTTTTGTGAAAATGTTGACCCCGCGGTCAATGTTTTTTTCAGCTGAGGAGAAATTGAAACGCCCATATCTTGGATAAGGAAGGAGTGAGAGAGCTCACGTTTCAGACGCAGCATCCAGGCTGCAATGGGATAAATTTGTGTTATTTTGGGGCAAATTGGGGAATATTGAATTTTTGGTGAAAATGTTGACCCCGCGGTCAATGTTTTTTTCAGCTGAGGAGATAACTTGAAACGCCCATATCTTGGATAAGGAAGGAGTGAGAGAGCTCACATTTCAGACACAGCATCCAGGCTGCAATGGGATGAATTTGTGTTATTTTGGGGCAAATTGGGGAATATTGAATTTTTGGTGAAAATGTTGACCCCGCGGTCAATGTTTTTTTCAGCTGAGTAGATAACTTGAAACGCCCGTATCTTGGGCAAGGAAGGAGTTAGAGTGTTAAAATTTTTAGACGCAGCATCCAGGCTGCAATGGCTTCAATTTGTGTTATTTTGGGGCAAATTGGGGAATATTGAATTTTTGGTGAAAATGTTGACCCCGCGGTCAACGTGTTTTTTCAACTGGAGAAAACTTGAAACGCCCATATCTTGGATAAGGAAGGAGTGAGAGAGCTCACATTTCAGACACAGCATCCAGGCTGCAATGGCTTCAATTTGTGTTATTTTGGGGCAAATTGGGGAATATTGAATTTTTGGTGAAAATGTTGACCCCGCGGTCAATGTTTTTTTCAGCTGAGGAGAACTTGAAACGCCCATATCTTGGATAAGGAAGGAGTGAGAGAGCTCACATTTCAGACACAGTATCCAGGCTGCAATGGGATAAATTTGTGTTATTTTGGGGCAAATTGGGGAATATTGATTTTTTTGTGAAAAAGTTGACCCCGCGGTCAATGTTTTTTTCAGCTGAGGAGATAACTTGAAACGCCCGTATCTTGGGCAAGGAAGGAGTGAGAGAGCTCACGTTTCAGACACAGCATCCAGGCTGCAATGGCTTCAATTTGTGTTATTTTGGGGCAAATTGGGGAATATTGAATTTTTGGTGAAAAAGTTGACCTCGCGGTCAATGTTTTTTTCAGCTGAGGAGATAACTTGAAACGCCCGTATCTTGGGCAAGGAAGGAGTTAGAGTGTTAAAATTTTTAGACGCAGCATCCAGGCTGCAATGGCTTCAATTTGTGTTATTTTGGGGCAAATTGGGGAATATTGAATTTTTGGTTAAAATGTTGACCTCGCGGTCAAGGTTTTTTTCAGCTGAGGAGAACTTGAAACGCCCATATCTTGGATAAGGAAGGAGTGAGAGAGCTCACATTTCAGACACAGCATCCAGGCTGCAATGGCTTCAATTTGTGTTATTTTGTGGCAAAGTGGGGAATATTGAATTTTTGGTGAAAATGTTGACCCCGCGGTCAATGTTTTTTTCAGCTGAGGAGAACTTGAAACGCCCATATCTTGGATAAGGAAGGAGTGAGAGAGCTCACGTTTCAGACACAGCATCCAGGCTGCAATGGCTTCAATTTGTGTAATTTTGGGGCAAATTGGGGAATATTGAATTTTTGGTGAAAATGTTGACCCCTCGGTCAACGTGTTTTTTCAACTGGAGAAAACTTGAAACGCCCATATCTTGGATAAGGAAGGAGTGAGAGAGCTCACATTTCAGACACAGCATCCAGGCTGCAATGGCTTCAATTTGTGTCATTTTGGGGCAAATTGGGGAACATTGAATTTTTGGTGAAAAAGTTGACCACGCGGTCAATGTTTTTTTCAGCTGAGGAGAACTTGAAACGCCCATATCTTGGATAAGGAAGGAGTGAGAGAGCTCACGTTTCAGACACAGCATCCAGGCTGCAATGGGATGAATTTGTGTCATTTTGGGGCAAATTGGGGAATATTGCATTTTTGGTGAAAATGTTGACCCCGCGGTCAATGTTTTTTTCAGCTGAGGAGAACTTGAAACGCCCATATCTTGGATAAGGAAGGAGTGAGAGAGCTCACGTTTCAGACACAGCATCCAGGCTGCAATGGCTTCAATTTGTGTCATTTTGGGGCAAATTGGGGAATATTGAATTTTTGGTGAAAATGTTGACCCCGCGGTCAATGTTTTTTTCAGCTGAGGAGAACTTGAAACGCCCATATCTTGGACAAGGAAGGAGTGAGAGAGCTCACATTTCAGACACAGCATCCAGGCTGCAATGGGATGAATTTGTGTTATTTTGGGGCAAATTGGGGAATATTGAATTTTTGGTGAAAATGTTGACCCCGCGGTCAATGTTTTTTTCAGCTGAGGAGAACTTGAAACGCCCATATCTTGGATAAGGAAGGAGTGAGAGAGCTCACGTTTCAGACACAGCATCCAGGCTGCAATGGCTTCAATTTGTGTCATTTTGGGGCAAATTGGGGAATATTGAATTTTTTGTGAAAATGTTGACCCCGCGGTCAATGTTTTTTTCAGCTGAGGAGAACTTGAAACGCCCATATCTTGGATAAGGAAGGAGTGAGAGAGCTCACATTTCAGACACAGCATCCAGGCTGCAATGGGATGAATTTGTGTTATTTTGGGGCAAATTGGGGAATATTGAATTTTTGGTGAAAATGTTGACCCCGCGGTCAATGTTTTTTTCAGCTGAGGAGAACTTGAAACGCCCATATCTTGGATAAGGAAGGAGTGAGAGAGCTCACGTTTCAGACACAGCATCCAGGCTGCAATGGCTTCAATTTGTGTCATTTTGGGGCAAATTGGGGAATATTGAATTTTTGGTGAAAATGTTGACCCCGCGGTCAATGTTTTTTTCAGCTGAGGAGATAACGTGAAACGCCCGTATCTTGGGCAAGGAAGGAGTTAGAGTGTTAACATTTTTAGACGCAGCATCCAGGCTGCAATGGCTTCAATTTGTGTTATTTTGGGGCAAATTGGGGAATATTGAATTTTTGGTGAAAATGTTGACCCCGCGGTCAATGTTTTTTTCAGCTGAGGAGATAACGTGAAACGCCCATATCTTGGATAAGGAAGGAGTGAGAGAGCTCACATTTCAGACACAGTATCCAGGCTGCAATGGGATAAATTTGTGTTATTTTGGGGCAAATTGGGGAATATTGATTTTTTTGTGAAAAAGTTGACCCCGCGGTCAATGTTTTTTTCAGCTGAGGAGAACTTGAAACGCCCATATCTTGGATAAGGAAGGAGTGAGAGAGCTCACGTTTCAGACACAGCATCCAGGCTGCAATGGCTTCAATTTGTGTTATTTTGGGGCAAATTGGGGAATATTGAATTTTTGGTGAAAAAGTTGACCCCGCGGTCAATGTTTTTTTCAGCTGAGGAGATAACTTGAAACGCCCGTATCTTGGGCAAGGAAGGAGTGAGAGAGCTCACATTTCAGACACAGCATCCAGGCTGCAATGGGATGAATTTGTGTTATTTTGGGGCAAATTGGGGAATATTGAATTTTTGGTGAAAATGTTGACCCCGCGGTCAATGTTTTTTTCAGCTGAGGAGAACTTGAAACGCCCATATCTTGGGCAAGGAAGGAGTGAGAGAGCTTAAATTTCAGACGCAGCATCCAGGCAGAAATGGCATCAATTTGTGTTATTTTGGGGCAAATTGGGGAATATTGAATTTTTGGTGAAAAAGTTGACCTCGCGGTCAATGTTTTTTTCAGCTGAGGAGATAACTTGAAACGCCCGTATCTTGGGCAAGGAAGGAGTTAGAGTGTTAAAATTTTTAGACGCAGCATCCAGGCTGCAATGGCTTCAATTTGTGTCATTTTGGGGCAAATTGGGGAATATTGAATTTTTTGTGAAAATGTTGACCCCGCGGTCAATGTTTTTTTCAGCTGAGGAGAACTTGAAACGCCCATATCTTGGATAAGGAAGGAGTGAGAGAGCTCACATTTCAGACACAGCATCCAGGCTGCAATGGCTTCAATTTGTGTCATTTTGGGGCAAATTGGGGAACATTGAATTTTTGGTGAAAAAGTTGACCACGCGGTCAATGTTTTTTTCAGCTGAGGAGAACTTGAAACGCCCATATCTTGGATAGGGAAGGAGTGAGAGAGCTCACATTTCAGACACAGCATCCAGGCTGCAATGGCTTCAATTTGTGTTATTTTGTGGCAAAGTGGGGAATATTGAATTTTTGGTGAAAATGTTGACCCCGCGGTCAATGTTTTTTTCAGCTGAGGAGAACTTGAAACGCCCATATCTTGGATAGGGAAGGAGTGAGAGAGCTCACATTTCAGACACAGCATCCAGGCTGCAATGGCTTCAATTTGTGTTATTTTGTGGCAAAGTGGGGAATATTGAATTTTTGGTGAAAATGTTGACCCCGCGGTCAATGTTTTTTTCAGCTGAGGAGAACTTGAAACGCCCATATCTTGGATAAGGAAGGAGTGAGAGAGCTCACATTTCAGACACAGCATCCAGGCTGCAATGGGATGAATTTGAGTTATTTTGGGGCAAATTGGGGAATATTGAATTTTTGGTGAAAAAGTTGACCCCGCGGTCAATGTTTTTTTCAGCTGAGGAGAACTTGAAACGCCCATATCTTGGGCAAGGAAGGAGTGAGAGAGCTTAAATTTCAGACGCAGCATCCAGGCAGGAATGGCATTAATTTGTGTTATTTTGGGGCAAATTGGGGAATATTGAATTTTTGGTGAAAAAGTTGACCTCGCGGTCAATGTTTTTTTCAGCTGAGGAGATAACTTGAAACGCCCGTATCTTGGGCAAGGAAGGAGTTAGAGTGTTAAAATTTTTAGACGCAGCATCCAGGCTGCAATGGCTTCAATTTGTGTCATTTTGGGGCAAATTGGGGAATATTGAATTTTTGGTGAAAATGTTGACCCCGCAGTCAATGTGTTTTTTCAGCTGAGGAGAACTTGAAACGCCCATATCTTGGGCAAGGAAGGAGTGAGAGAGCTTAAATTTCAGACGCAGCATCCAGGCAGGAATGGCATCAATTTGTGTTATTTTGGGGCAAATTGGGGAATATTGAATTTTTGGTGAAAAAGTTGACCTCGCGGTCAATGTTTTTTTCAGCTGAGGAGATAACTTGAAACGCCCGTATCTTGGGCAAGGAAGGAGTTAGAGTGTTAAAATTTTTAGACGCAGCATCCAGGCTGCAATGGCTTCAATTTGTGTCATTTTGGGGCAAATTGGGGAATATTGATTTTTTTGTGAAAATGTTGACCCCGCGGTCAATGTTTTTTTCAGCTGAGGAGAACTTGAAACGCCCATATCTTGGATAAGGAAGGAGTGAGAGAGCTCACATTTCAGACACAGCATCCAGGCTGCAATGGCTTCAATTTGTGTTATTTTGGGGCAAATTGGGGAATATTGAATTTTTGGTGAAAATGTTGACCCCGCGGTCAACGTGTTTTTTCAACTGGAGAAAACTTGAAACGCCCATATCTTGGATAAGGAAGGAGTGAGAGAGCTCACGTTTCAGACACAGCATCCAGGCTGCAATGGCTTCAATTTGTGTTATTTTGGGGCAAATTGGGGAATATTGAATTTTTGGTGAAAATTTTTACCCCGCGGTCAATGTTTTTTTCAGCTGAGGAGAACTTGAAACGCCCATATCTTGGGCAAGGAAGGAGTTAGAGTGTTCAAATTTTTAGACGCAGCATCCAGGCTGCAATGGCTTCAATTTGTGTTATTTTGGGGCAAATTGGGGAATATTGTTTTTTTGGTGAAAAAGTTGACCCCGCGGTCAATGTTTTTTTCAGCTGAGGAGAACTTGAAACGCCCATATCTTGGATAAGGAAGGAGTGAGAGAGCTCACATTTCAGACACAGCATCCAGGCTGCAATGGGATGAATTTGTGTTATTTTGGGGCAAATTGGGGAATATTGAATTTTTGGTGAAAATGTTGACCCCGCGGTCAATGTTTTTTTCAGCTGAGGAGAACTTGAAACGCCCATATCTTGGATAAGGAAGGAGTGAGAGAGCTCACATTTCAGACACAGCATCCAGGCTGCAATGGCTTCAATTTGTGTTATTTTGGGGCAAATTGGGGAATATTGAATTTTTGGTGAAAATGTTGACCCCGCGGTCAACGTGTTTTTTCAACTGGAGAAAACTTGAAACGCCCATATCTTGGACAAGGAAGGAGTGAGAGAGCTCACATTTCAGACACAGCATCCAGGCTGCAATGGGATGAATTTGTGTTATTTTGGGGCAAATTGGGGAATATTGAATTTTTGGTGAAAATGTTGACCCCGCGGTCAATGTTTTTTTCAGCTGAGGAGAACTTGAAACGCCCATATCTTGGGCAAGGAAGGAGTGAGAGAGCTTAAATTTCAGACGCAGCATCCAGGCAGGAATGGCATCAATTTGTGTTATTTTGGGGCAAATTGGGGAATATTGAATTTTTGGTGAAAAAGTTGACCTCGCGGTCAATGTTTTTTTCAGCTGAGGAGATAACTTGAAACGCCCGTATCTTGGGCAAGGAAGGAGTTAGAGTGTTAAAATTTTTAGACGCAGCATCCAGGCTGCAATGGCTTCAATTTGTGTTATTTTGGGGCAAATTGGGGAATATTGAATTTTTTGTGAAAATGTTGACCCCGCGGTCAATGTTTTTTTCAGCTGAGGAGAACTTGAAACGCCCATATCTTGGATAAGGAAGGAGTGAGAGAGCTCACATTTCAGACACAGCATCCAGGCTGCAATGGCTTCAATTTGTGTCATTTTGGGGCAAATTGGGGAATATTGAATTTTTGGTGAAAATGTTGACCCCGCGGTCAACGTGTTTTTTCAACTGGAGAAAACTTGAAACGCCCATATCTTGGATAAGGAAGGAGTGAGAGAGCTCACATTTCAGACACAGCATCCAGGCTGCAATGGCTTCAATTTGTGTTATTTTGGGGCAAATTGGGGAACATTGAATTTTTGGTGAAAAAGTTGACCACGCGGTCAATGTTTTTTTCAGCTGAGGAGAACTTGAAACGCCCATATCTTGGGCAAGGAAGGAGTTAGAGTGTTCAAATTTTTAGACGCAGCATCCAGGCTGCAATGGCTTCAATTTGTGTTATTTCGGGGCAAATTGGGGAATATTGAATTTTTGGTGAAAATGTTGACCCCGCGGTCAATGTTTTTTTCAGCTGAGGAGAACTTGAAACGCCCATATCTTGGGCAAGGAAGGAGTTAGAGAGCTCACATTTCAGACACAGCATCCAGGCTGCAATGGGATGAATTTGTGTTATTTTGGGGCAAATTGGGGAATATTGAATTTTTGGTGAAAAAGTTGACCCCGCGGTCAATGTTTTTTTCAGCTGAGGAGATAACTTGAAACGCCCGTATCTTGGGCAAGGAAGGAGTTAGAGTGTTAAAATTTTTAGACGCAGCATCCAGGCTGCAATGGCTTCAATTTGTGTTATTTTGGGGCAAATTGGGGAAAATTGAATTTTTGGTGAAAAAGTTGACCTCGCGGTCAATGTTTTTTGCAGCTGAGGAGATAACTTGAAACGCCCATATCTTGGATAAGGAAGGAGTGAGAGAGCTCACATTTCAGACACAGCATCCAGGCTGCAATGGCTTCAATTTGTGTTATTTTGGGGCAAATTGGGGAACATTGAATTTTTGGTGAAAAAGTTGACCACGCGGTCAATGTTTTTTTCAGCTGAGGAGAACTTGAAACGCCCATATCTTGGATAAGGAAGGAGTGAGAGAGCTCACATTTCAGACACAGCATCCAGGCTGCAATGGGATGAATTTGTGTTATTTTGGGGCAAATTGGGGAATATTGAATTTTTGGTGAAAATGTTGACCCCGCGGTCAATGTTTTTTTCAGCTGAGGAGAACTTGAAACGCCCATATCTTGGGCAAGGAAGGAGTTAGAGTGTTAAAATTTTTAGACGCAGCATCCAGGCTGCAATGGCTTCAATTTGTGTCATTTTGGGGCAAATTGGGGAATATTGAATTTTTTGTGAAAATGTTGACCTCGCGGTCAATGTTTTTTGCAGCTGAGGAGATAACTTGAAACGCCCATATCTTGGATAAGGAAGGAGTGAGAGAGCTCACATTTCAGACACAGCATCCAGGCTGCAATGGCTTCAATTTGTGTTATTTTGGGGCAAATTGGGGAACATTGAATTTTTGGTGAAAAAGTTGACCACGCGGTCAATGTTTTTTTCAGCTGAGGAGAACTTGAAACGCCCATATCTTGGATAAGGAAGGAGTGAGAGAGCTCACATTTCAGACACAGCATCCAGGCTGCAATGGGATGAATTTGTGTTATTTTGGGGCAAATTGGGGAATATTGAATTTTTGGTGAAAATGTTGACCCCGCGGTCAATGTTTTTTTCAGCTGAGGAGAACTTGAAACGCCCATATCTTGGGCAAGGAAGGAGTTAGAGTGTTAAAATTTTTAGACGCAGCATCCAGGCTGCAATGGCTTCAATTTGTGTCATTTTGGGGCAAATTGGGGAATATTGAATTTTTTGTGAAAATGTTGACCCCGCGGTCAATGTTTTTTTCAGCTGAGGAGAACTTGAAACGCCCATATCTTGGGCAAGGAAGGAGTTAGAGTGTTCAAATTTTTAGACGCAGCATCCAGGCTGCAATGGCTTCAATTTGTGTCATTTTGGGGCAAATTGGGGAATATTGAATTTTTTGTGAAAATGTTGACCCCGCGGTCAATGTTTTTTTCAGCTGAGGAGAACTTGAAACGCCCATATCTTTGATAAGGAAGGAGTGAGAGAGCTCACATTTCAGACACAGCATCCAGGCTGCAATGGGATGAATTTGTGTTATTTTGGGGCAAATTGGGGAATATTGAATTTTTGGTGAAAATGTTGACCCCGCGGTCAATGTTTTTTTCAGCTGAGGAGAACTTGAAACGCCCATATCTTGGATAAGGAAGGAGTGAGAGAGCTCACGTTTCAGACACAGCATCCAGGCTGCAATGGCTTCAATTTGTGTAATTTTGGGGCAAATTGGGGAATATTGAATTTTTGGTGAAAATGTTGACCCCTCGGTCAACGTGTTTTTTCAACTGGAGAAAACTTGAAACGCCCATATCTTGGATAAGGAAGGAGTGAGAGAGCTCACGTTTCAGACACAGCATCCAGGCTGCAATGGGATGAATTTGTGTCATTTTGGGGCAAATTGGGGAATATTGCATTTTTGGTGAAAATGTTGACCCCGCGGTCAATGTTTATTTCAGCTGAGGAGAACTTGAAACGCCCATATCTTGGATAAGGAAGGAGTGAGAGAGCTCACGTTTCAGACACAGCATCCAGGCTGCAATGGCTTCAATTTGTGTCATTTTGGGGCAAATTGGGGAATATTGAATTTTTGGTGAAAATGTTGACCCCGCGGTCAATGTTTTTTTCAGCTGAGGAGAACTTGAAACGCCCATATCTTGGACAAGGAAGGAGTGAGAGAGCTCACATTTCAGACACAGCATCCAGGCTGCAATGGGATGAATTTGTGTTATTTTGGGGCAAATTGGGGAATATTGAATTTTTGGTGAAAATGTTGACCCCGCGGTCAATGTTTTTTTCAGCTGAGGAGAACTTGAAACGCCCATATCTTGGATAAGGAAGGAGTGAGAGAGCTCACATTTCAGACACAGCATCCAGGCTGCAATGGCTTCAATTTGTGTTATTTTGGGGCAAATTGGGGAATATTGAATTTTTGGTGAAAATTTTTACCCCGCGGTCAATGTTTTTTTCAGCTGAGGAGAACTTGAAACGCCCATATCTTGGGCAAGGAAGGAGTTAGAGTGTTCAAATTTTTAGACGCAGCATCCAGGCTGCAATGGCTTCAATTTGTGTTATTTTGGGGCAAATTGGGGAATATTGTTTTTTTGGTGAAAAAGTTGACCCCGCGGTCAATGTTTTTTTCAGCTGAGGAGAACTTGAAACGCCCATATCTTGGATAAGGAAGGAGTGAGAGAGCTCACATTTCAGACACAGCATCCAGGCTGCAATGGGATGAATTTGTGTTATTTTGGGGCAAATTGGGGAATATTGAATTTTTGGTGAAAATGTTGACCCCGCGGTCAATGTTTTTTTCAGCTGAGGAGAACTTGAAACGCCCATATCTTGGATAAGGAAGGAGTGAGAGAGCTCACATTTCAGACACAGCATCCAGGCTGCAATGGCTTCAATTTGTGTTATTTTGGGGCAAATTGGGGAATATTGAATTTTTGGTGAAAATGTTGACCCCGCGGTCAACGTGTTTTTTCAACTGGAGAAAACTTGAAACGCCCATATCTTGGACAAGGAAGGAGTGAGAGAGCTCACATTTCAGACACAGCATCCAGGCTGCAATTGCTTCAATTTGTGTAATTTTGGGGCAAATAAGGGAATATTGAATTTTTGGTGAAAATGTTGACCCCGCGGTCAATGTTTTTTTCAGCTGAGGAGAACTTGAAACGCCCATATCTTGGATAAGGAAGGAGTGAGAGAGCTCACATTTCAGACACAGCATCCAGGCTGCAATGGGATGAATTTGTGTTATTTTGGGGCAAATTGGGGAATATTGAATTTTTGGTGAAAATGTTGACCCCGCGGTCAATGTTTTTTTCAGCTGAGGAGAACTTGAAACGCCCATATCTTGGGCAAGGAAGGAGTGAGAGAGCTTAAATTTCAGACGCAGCATCCAGGCAGGAATGGCATCAATTTGTGTTATTTTGGGGCAAATTGGGGAATATTGAATTTTTGGTGAAAAAGTTGACCTCGCGGTCAATGTTTTTTTCAGCTGAGGAGATAACTTGAAACGCCCGTATCTTGGGCAAGGAAGGAGTTAGAGTGTTAAAATTTTTAGACGCAGCATCCAGGCTGCAATGGCTTCAATTTGTGTTATTTTGGGGCAAATTGGGGAATATTGAATTTTTTGTGAAAATGTTGACCCCGCGGTCAATGTTTTTTTCAGCTGAGGAGAACTTGAAACGCCCATATCTTGGATAAGGAAGGAGTGAGAGAGCTCACATTTCAGACACAGCATCCAGGCTGCAATGGCTTCAATTTGTGTCATTTTGGGGCAAATTGGGGAATATTGAATTTTTGGTGAAAATGTTGACCCCGCGGTCAACGTGTTTTTTCAACTGGAGAAAACTTGAAACGCCCATATCTTGGATAAGGAAGGAGTGAGAGAGCTCACATTTCAGACACAGCATCCAGGCTGCAATGGCTTCAATTTGTGTTATTTTGGGGCAAATTGGGGAACATTGAATTTTTGGTGAAAAAGTTGACCACGCGGTCAATGTTTTTTTCAGCTGAGGAGAACTTGAAACGCCCATATCTTGGGCAAGGAAGGAGTTAGAGTGTTCAAATTTTTAGACGCAGCATCCAGGCTGCAATGGCTTCAATTTGTGTTATTTCGGGGCAAATTGGGGAATATTGAATTTTTGGTGAAAATGTTGACCCCGCGGTCAATGTTTTTTTCAGCTGAGGAGAACTTGAAACGCCCATATCTTGGGCAAGGAAGGAGTTAGAGAGCTCACATTTCAGACACAGCATCCAGGCTGCAATGGGATGAATTTGTGTTATTTTGGGGCAAATTGGGGAATATTGAATTTTTGGTGAAAAAGTTGACCCCGCGGTCAATGTTTTTTTCAGCTGAGGAGATAACTTGAAACGCCCGTATCTTGGGCAAGGAAGGAGTTAGAGTGTTAAAATTTTTAGACGCAGCATCCAGGCTGCAATGGCTTCAATTTGTGTTATTTTGGGGCAAATTGGGGAAAATTGAATTTTTGGTGAAAAAGTTGACCTCGCGGTCAATGTTTTTTGCAGCTGAGGAGATAACTTGAAACGCCCATATCTTGGATAAGGAAGGAGTGAGAGAGCTCACATTTCAGACACAGCATCCAGGCTGCAATGGCTTCAATTTGTGTTATTTTGGGGCAAATTGGGGAACATTGAATTTTTGGTGAAAAAGTTGACCACGCGGTCAATGTTTTTTTCAGCTGAGGAGAACTTGAAACGCCCATATCTTGGATAAGGAAGGAGTGAGAGAGCTCACATTTCAGACACAGCATCCAGGCTGCAATGGGATGAATTTGTGTTATTTTGGGGCAAATTGGGGAATATTGAATTTTTGGTGAAAATGTTGACCCCGCGGTCAATGTTTTTTTCAGCTGAGGAGAACTTGAAACGCCCATATCTTGGGCAAGGAAGGAGTTAGAGTGTTAAAATTTTTAGACGCAGCATCCAGGCTGCAATGGCTTCAATTTGTGTCATTTTGGGGCAAATTGGGGAATATTGAATTTTTTGTGAAAATGTTGACCTCGCGGTCAATGTTTTTTGCAGCTGAGGAGATAACTTGAAACGCCCATATCTTGGATAAGGAAGGAGTGAGAGAGCTCACATTTCAGACACAGCATCCAGGCTGCAATGGCTTCAATTTGTGTTATTTTGGGGCAAATTGGGGAACATTGAATTTTTGGTGAAAAAGTTGACCACGCGGTCAATGTTTTTTTCAGCTGAGGAGAACTTGAAACGCCCATATCTTGGATAAGGAAGGAGTGAGAGAGCTCACATTTCAGACACAGCATCCAGGCTGCAATGGGATGAATTTGTGTTATTTTGGGGCAAATTGGGGAATATTGAATTTTTGGTGAAAATGTTGACCCCGCGGTCAATGTTTTTTTCAGCTGAGGAGAACTTGAAACGCCCATATCTTGGGCAAGGAAGGAGTTAGAGTGTTAAAATTTTTAGACGCAGCATCCAGGCTGCAATGGCTTCAATTTGTGTCATTTTGGGGCAAATTGGGGAATATTGAATTTTTTGTGAAAATGTTGACCCCGCGGTCAATGTTTTTTTCAGCTGAGGAGAACTTGAAACGCCCATATCTTGGGCAAGGAAGGAGTTAGAGTGTTCAAATTTTTAGACGCAGCATCCAGGCTGCAATGGCTTCAATTTGTGTCATTTTGGGGCAAATTGGGGAATATTGAATTTTTTGTGAAAATGTTGACCCCGCGGTCAATGTTTTTTTCAGCTGAGGAGAACTTGAAACGCCCATATCTTTGATAAGGAAGGAGTGAGAGAGCTCACATTTCAGACACAGCATCCAGGCTGCAATGGGATGAATTTGTGTTATTTTGGGGCAAATTGGGGAATATTGAATTTTTGGTGAAAATGTTGACCCCGCGGTCAATGTTTTTTTCAGCTGAGGAGAACTTGAAACGCCCATATCTTGGATAAGGAAGGAGTGAGAGAGCTCACGTTTCAGACACAGCATCCAGGCTGCAATGGCTTCAATTTGTGTAATTTTGGGGCAAATTGGGGAATATTGAATTTTTGGTGAAAATGTTGACCCCTCGGTCAACGTGTTTTTTCAACTGGAGAAAACTTGAAACGCCCATATCTTGGATAAGGAAGGAGTGAGAGAGCTCACGTTTCAGACACAGCATCCAGGCTGCAATGGGATGAATTTGTGTCATTTTGGGGCAAATTGGGGAATATTGCATTTTTGGTGAAAATGTTGACCCCGCGGTCAATGTTTATTTCAGCTGAGGAGAACTTGAAACGCCCATATCTTGGATAAGGAAGGAGTGAGAGAGCTCACGTTTCAGACACAGCATCCAGGCTGCAATGGCTTCAATTTGTGTCATTTTGGGGCAAATTGGGGAATATTGAATTTTTGGTGAAAATGTTGACCCCGCGGTCAATGTTTTTTTCAGCTGAGGAGAACTTGAAACGCCCATATCTTGGACAAGGAAGGAGTGAGAGAGCTCACATTTCAGACACAGCATCCAGGCTGCAATGGGATGAATTTGTGTTATTTTGGGGCAAATTGGGGAATATTGAATTTTTGGTGAAAATGTTGACCCCGCGGTCAATGTTTTTTTCAGCTGAGGAGAACTTGAAACGCCCATATCTTGGATAAGGAAGGAGTGAGAGAGCTCACATTTCAGACACAGCATCCAGGCTGCAATGGCTTCAATTTGTGTTATTTTGGGGCAAATTGGGGAATATTGAATTTTTTGTGAAAATGTTGACCCCGCGGTCAATGTTTTTTTCAGCTGAGGAGATAACTTGAAACGCCCGTATCTTGGGCAAGGAAGGAGTGAGAGAGCTCACATTTCAGACACAGCATCCAGGCTGCAATGGGATGAATTTGTGTTATTTTGGGGCAAATTGGGGAATATTGAATTTTTGGTGAAAATGTTGACCCCGCGGTCAATGTTTTTTTCAGCTGAGGAGAACTTGAAACGCCCATATCTTGGATAAGGAAGGAGTGAGAGAGCTCACGTTTCAGACACAGCATCCAGGCTGCAATGGCTTCAATTTGTGTCATTTTGGGGCAAATTGGGGAATATTGAATTTTTGGTGAAAATGTTGACCCCGCGGTCAATGTTTTTTTCAGCTGAGGAGAACTTGAAACGCCCATATCTTGGACAAGGAAGGAGTGAGAGAGCTCACATTTCAGACACAGCATCCAGGCTGCAATGGGATGAATTTGTGTTATTTTGGGGCAAATTGGGGAATATTGAATTTTTGGTGAAAATGTTGACCCCGCGGTCAATGTTTTTTTCAGCTGAGGAGAACTTGAAACGCCCATATCTTGGATAAGGAAGGAGTGAGAGAGCTCACATTTCAGACACAGCATCCAGGCTGCAATGGCTTCAATTTGTGTTATTTTGGGGCAAATTGGGGAATATTGAATTTTTTGTGAAAATGTTGACCCCGCGGTCAATGTTTTTTTCAGCTGAGGAGATAACTTGAAACGCCCGTATCTTGGGCAAGGAAGGAGTGAGAGAGCTCACATTTCAGACACAGCATCCAGGCTGCAATGGGATGAATTTGTGTTATTTTGGGGCAAATTGGGGAATATTGAATTTTTGGTGAAAATGTTGACCCCGCGGTCAATGTTTTTTTCAGCTGAGGAGAACTTGAAACGCCCATATCTTGGGCAAGGAAGGAGTGAGAGAGCTTAAATTTCAGACGCAGCATCCAGGCAGAAATGGCATCAATTTGTGTTATTTTGGGGCAAATTGGGGAACATTGAATTTTTGGTGAAAAAGTTGACCCCGCGGTCAATGTTTTTTTCAGCTGAGGAGAACTTGAAACGCCCATATCTTGGATAAGGAAGGAGTGAGAGAGCTCACATTTCAGACACAGCATCCAGGCTGCAATGGCTTCAATTTGTGTTATTTTGGGGCAAATTGGGGAATATTGAATTTTTTGTGAAAATGTTGACCCCGCGGTCAATGTTTTTTTCAGCTGAGGAGATAACTTGAAACGCCCGTATCTTGGGCAAGGAAGGAGTGAGAGAGCTCACATTTCAGACACAGCATCCAGGCTGCAATGGGATGAATTTGTGTTATTTTGGGGCAAATTGGGGAATATTGAATTTTTGGTGAAAATGTTGACCCCGCGGTCAATGTTTTTTTCAGCTGAGGAGAACTTGAAACGCCCATATCTTGGGCAAGGAAGGAGTGAGAGAGCTTAAATTTCAGACGCAGCATCCAGGCAGAAATGGCATCAATTTGTGTTATTTTGGGGCAAATTGGGGAACATTGAATTTTTGGTGAAAAAGTTGACCACGCGGTCAATGTTTTTTTCAGCTGAGGAGAACTTGAAACGCCCATATCTTGGATAGGGAAGGAGTGAGAGAGCTCACATTTCAGACACAGCATCCAGGCTGCAATGGCTTCAATTTGTGTTATTTTGTGGCAAAGTGGGGAATATTGAATTTTTGGTGAAAATGTTGACCCCGCGGTCAATGTTTTTTTCAGCTGAGGAGAACTTGAAACGCCCATATCTTGGATAGGGAAGGAGTGAGAGAGCTCACATTTCAGACACAGCATCCAGGCTGCAATGGCTTCAATTTGTGTTATTTTGTGGCAAAGTGGGGAATATTGAATTTTTGGTGAAAATGTTGACCCCGCGGTCAATGTTTTTTTCAGCTGAGGAGAACTTGAAACGCCCATATCTTGGATAAGGAAGGAGTGAGAGAGCTCACGTTTCAGACACAGCATCCAGGCTGCAATGGCTTCAATTTGTGTAATTTTGGGGCAAATTGGGGAATATTGAATTTTTGGTGAAAATGTTGACCCCTCGGTCAACGTGTTTTTTCAACTGGAGAAAACTTGAAACGCCCATATCTTGGATAAGGAAGGAGTGAGAGAGCTCACATTTCAGACACAGCATCCAGGCTGCAATGGCTTCAATTTGTGTCATTTTGGGGCAAATTGGGGAACATTGAATTTTTGGTGAAAAAGTTGACCACGCGGTCAATGTTTTTTTCAGCTGAGGAGAACTTGAAACGCCCATATCTTGGATAAGGAAGGAGTGAGAGAGCTCACGTTTCAGACACAGCATCCAGGCTGCAATGGGATGAATTTGTGTCATTTTGGGGCAAATTGGGGAATATTGCATTTTTGGTGAAAATGTTGACCCCGCGGTCAATGTTTTTTTCAGCTGAGGAGAACTTGAAACGCCCATATCTTGGATAAGGAAGGAGTGAGAGAGCTCACGTTTCAGACACAGCATCCAGGCTGCAATGGCTTCAATTTGTGTCATTTTGGGGCAAATTGGGGAATATTGAATTTTTGGTGAAAATGTTGACCCCGCGGTCAATGTTTTTTTCAGCTGAGGAGAACTTGAAACGCCCATATCTTGGACAAGGAAGGAGTGAGAGAGCTCACATTTCAGACACAGCATCCAGGCTGCAATGGGATGAATTTGTGTTATTTTGGGGCAAATTGGGGAATATTGAATTTTTGGTGAAAATGTTGACCCCGCGGTCAATGTTTTTTTCAGCTGAGGAGAACTTGAAACGCCCATATCTTGGATAAGGAAGGAGTGAGAGAGCTCACGTTTCAGACACAGCATCCAGGCTGCAATGGCTTCAATTTGTGTCATTTTGGGGCAAATTGGGGAATATTGAATTTTTTGTGAAAATGTTGACCCCGCGGTCAATGTTTTTTTCAGCTGAGGAGAACTTGAAACGCCCATATCTTGGGCAAGGAAGGAGTGAGAGAGCTCACATTTCAGACACAGCATCCAGGCTGCAATGGGATGAATTTGTGTTATTTTGGGGCAAATTGGGGAATATTGAATTTTTGGTGAAAATGTTGACCCCGCGGTCAATGTTTTTTTCAGCTGAGGAGAACTTGAAACGCCCATATCTTGGGCAAGGAAGGAGTGAGAGAGCTTAAATTTCAGACGCAGCATCCAGGCAGAAATGGCATCAATTTGTGTTATTTTGGGGCAAATTGGGGAACATTGAATTTTTGGTGAAAAAGTTGACCCCGCGGTCAATGTTTTTTTCAGCTGAGGAGAACTTGAAACGCCCATATCTTGGATAAGGAAGGAGTGAGAGAGCTCACATTTCAGACACAGCATCCAGGCTGCAATGGCTTCAATTTGTGTTATTTTGGGGCAAATTGGGGAATATTGAATTTTTTGTGAAAATGTTGACCCCGCGGTCAATGTTTTTTTCAGCTGAGGAGATAACTTGAAACGCCCGTATCTTGGGCAAGGAAGGAGTGAGAGAGCTCACATTTCAGACACAGCATCCAGGCTGCAATGGGATGAATTTGTGTTATTTTGGGGCAAATTGGGGAATATTGAATTTTTGGTGAAAATGTTGACCCCGCGGTCAATGTTTTTTTCAGCTGAGGAGAACTTGAAACGCCCATATCTTGGGCAAGGAAGGAGTGAGAGAGCTTAAATTTCAGACGCAGCATCCAGGCAGAAATGGCATCAATTTGTGTTATTTTGGGGCAAATTGGGGAACATTGAATTTTTGGTGAAAAAGTTGACCCCGCGGTCAATGTTTTTTTCAGCTGAGGAGAACTTGAAACGCCCATATCTTGGATAAGGAAGGAGTGAGAGAGCTCACATTTCAGACACAGCATCCAGGCTGCAATGGCTTCAATTTGTGTTATTTTGGGGCAAATTGGGGAATATTGAATTTTTTGTGAAAATGTTGACCCCGCGGTCAATGTTTTTTTCAGCTGAGGAGATAACTTGAAACGCCCGTATCTTGGGCAAGGAAGGAGTGAGAGAGCTCACATTTCAGACACAGCATCCAGGCTGCAATGGGATGAATTTGTGTTATTTTGGGGCAAATTGGGGAATATTGAATTTTTGGTGAAAATGTTGACCCCGCGGTCAATGTATTTTTCAGCTGAGGAGAACTTGAAACGCCCATATCTTGGATAAGGAAGGAGTGAGAGAGCTCACATTTCAGACACAGCATCCAGGCTGCAATGGCTTCAATTTGTGTTATTTTAGGGCAAAGTGGGGAATATTGAATTTTTTGTGAAAATGTTGACCCCGCGGTCAATGTTTTTTTCAGCTGAGGAGAAATTGAAACGCCCATATCTTGGATAAGGAAGGAGTGAGAGAGCTCACGTTTCAGACGCAGCATCCAGGCTGCAATGGGATAAATTTGTGTTATTTTGGGGCAAATTGGGGAATATTGAATTTTTGGTGAAAATGTTGACCCCGCGGTCAATGTTTTTTTCAGCTGAGGAGATAACTTGAAACGCCCATATCTTGGATAAGGAAGGAGTGAGAGAGCTCACATTTCAGACACAGCATCCAGGCTGCAATGGGATGAATTTGTGTTATTTTGGGGCAAATTGGGGAATATTGAATTTTTGGTGAAAATGTTGACCCCGCGGTCAATGTTTTTTTCAGCTGAGTAGATAACTTGAAACGCCCGTATCTTGGGCAAGGAAGGAGTTAGAGTGTTAAAATTTTTAGACGCAGCATCCAGGCTGCAATGGCTTCAATTTGTGTTATTTTGGGGCAAATTGGGGAATATTGAATTTTTGGTGAAAATGTTGACCCCGCGGTCAACGTGTTTTTTCAACTGGAGAAAACTTGAAACGCCCATATCTTGGATAAGGAAGGAGTGAGAGAGCTCACATTTCAGACACAGCATCCAGGCTGCAATGGCTTCAATTTGTGTTATTTTGGGGCAAATTGGGGAATATTGAATTTTTGGTGAAAATGTTGACCCCGCGGTCAATGTTTTTTTCAGCTGAGGAGAACTTGAAACGCCCATATCTTGGATAAGGAAGGAGTGAGAGAGCTCACATTTCAGACACAGTATCCAGGCTGCAATGGGATAAATTTGTGTTATTTTGGGGCAAATTGGGGAATATTGATTTTTTTGTGAAAAAGTTGACCCCGCGGTCAATGTTTTTTTCAGCTGAGGAGATAACTTGAAACGCCCGTATCTTGGGCAAGGAAGGAGTGAGAGAGCTCACGTTTCAGACACAGCATCCAGGCTGCAATGGCTTCAATTTGTGTTATTTTGGGGCAAATTGGGGAATATTGAATTTTTGGTGAAAAAGTTGACCTCGCGGTCAATGTTTTTTTCAGCTGAGGAGATAACTTGAAACGCCCGTATCTTGGGCAAGGAAGGAGTTAGAGTGTTAAAATTTTTAGACGCAGCATCCAGGCTGCAATGGCTTCAATTTGTGTTATTTTGGGGCAAATTGGGGAATATTGAATTTTTGGTTAAAATGTTGACCTCGCGGTCAAGGTTTTTTTCAGCTGAGGAGAACTTGAAACGCCCATATCTTGGATAAGGAAGGAGTGAGAGAGCTCACATTTCAGACACAGCATCCAGGCTGCAATGGGATGAATTTGTGTTATTTTGGGGCAAATTGGGGAATATTGAATTTTTGGTGAAAATGTTGACCCCGCGGTCAATGTTTTTTTCAGCTGAGGAGATAACTTGAAACGCCCATATCTTGGATAAGGAAGGAGTGAGAGAGCTCACATTTCAGACACAGCATCCAGGCTGCAATGGGATGAATTTGTGTTATTTTGGGGCAAATTGGGGAATATTGAATTTTTGGTGAAAATGTTGACCCCGCGGTCAATGTTTTTTTCAGCTGAGGAGATAACTTGAAACGCCCATATCTTGGATAAGGAAGGAGTGAGAGAGCTCACATTTCAGACACAGCATCCAGGCTGCAATGGGATGAATTTGTGTTATTTTGGGGCAAATTGGGGAATATTGAATTTTTGGTGAAAATGTTGACCCCGCGGTCAATGTTTTTTTCAGCTGAGGAGAACTTAAAACGCCCATATCTTGGGCAAGGAAGGAGTGAGAGAGCTTAAATTTCAGACGCAGCATCCAGGCAGGAATGGCATCAATTTGTGTTATTTTGGGGCAAATTGGGGAATATTGAATTTTTTGTGAAAATGTTGACCCCGCGGTCAATGTTTTTTTCAGCTGAGGAGAACTTGAAACGCCCATATCTTGGATAAGGAAGGAGTGAGAGAGCTCACATTTCAGACACAGCATCCAGGCTGCAATGGGATGAATTTGTGTTATTTTGGGGCAAATTGGGGAATATTGAATTTTTGGTGAAAATGTTGACCCCGCGGTCAATGTTTTTTTCAGCTGAGGAGATAACTTGAAACGCCCGTATCTTGGGCAAGGAAGGAGTGAGAGAGCTCACATTTCAGACACAGCATCCAGGCTGCAATGGGATGAATTTGTGTTATTTTGGGGCAAATTGGGGAATATTGAATTTTTGGTGAAAATGTTGACCCCGCGGTCAATGTTTTTTTCAGCTGGAGAAAACTTGAAACGCCCATATCTTGGATAAGGAAGGAGTGAGAGAGCTCACATTTCAGACACAGCATCCAGGCTGCAATGGCTTCAATTTGTGTTATTTTGGGGCAAATTGGGGAATATTGAATTTTTGGTGAAAAAGTTGACCTCGCGGTCAATGTTTTTTTCAGCTGAGGAGATAACTTGAAACGCCCGTATCTTGGGCAAGGAAGGAGTTAGAGTGTTAAAATTTTTAGACGCAGCATCCAGGCTGCAATGGCTTCAATTTGTGTTATTTTGGGGCAAATTGGGGAATATTGAATTTTTGGTGAAAATGTTGACCCCGCGGTCAATGTTTTTTTCAGCTGAGGAGAACTTGAAACGCCCATATCTTGGACAAGGAAGGAGTGAGAGAGCTCATATTTCAGACACAGCATCCAGGCTGCAATGGGATGAATTTGTGTTATTTTGGGGCAAATTGGGGAATATTGAATTTTTGGTGAAAATGTTGACCCCGCGGTCAATGTTTTTTTCAGCTGAGGAGAACTTGAAACGCCCATATCTTGGATAAGGAAGGAGTGAGAGAGCTCACGTTTCAGACACAGCATCCAGGCTGCAATGGCTTCAATTTGTGTCATTTTGGGGCAAATTGGGGAATATTGAATTTTTTGTGAAAATGTTGACCCCGCGGTCAATGTTTTTTTCAGCTGAGGAGAACTTGAAACGCCCATATCTTGGATAAGGAAGGAGTGAGAGAGCTCACATTTCAGACACAGCATCCAGGCTGCAATGGGATGAATTTGTGTTATTTTGGGGCAAATTGGGGAATATTGAATTTTTGGTGAAAATGTTGACCCCGCGGTCAATGTTTTTTTCAGCTGAGGAGAACTTGAAACGCCCATATCTTGGATAAGGAAGGAGTGAGAGAGCTCACGTTTCAGACACAGCATCCAGGCTGCAATGGCTTCAATTTGTGTCATTTTGGGGCAAATTGGGGAATATTGAATTTTTGGTGAAAATGTTGACCCCGCGGTCAATGTTTTTTTCAGCTGAGGAGATAACGTGAAACGCCCGTATCTTGGGCAAGGAAGGAGTTAGAGTGTTAACATTTTTAGACGCAGCATCCAGGCTGCAATGGCTTCAATTTGTGTTATTTTGGGGCAAATTGGGGAATATTGAATTTTTGGTGAAAATGTTGACCCCGCGGTCAATGTTTTTTTCAGCTGAGGAGATAACGTGAAACGCCCGTATCTTGGGCAAGGAAGGAGTGAGAGAGCTCACGTTTCAGACACAGCATCCAGGCTGCAATGGCTTCAATTTGTGTTATTTTGGGGCAAATTGGGGAATATTGAATTTTTGGTGAAAATGTTGACCCCGCGGTCAATGTATTTTTCAGCTGAGGAGAACTTGAAACGCCCATATCTTGGATAAGGAAGGAGTGAGAGAGCTCACATTTCAGACACAGTATCCAGGCTGCAATGGGATAAATTTGTGTTATTTTGGGGCAAATTGGGGAATATTGATTTTTTTGTGAAAAAGTTGACCCCGCGGTCAATGTTTTTTTCAGCTGAGGAGAACTTGAAACGCCCATATCTTGGGCAAGGAAGGAGTTAGAGTGTTCAAATTTTTAGACGCAGCATCCAGGCTGCAATGGCTTGAATTTGTGTTATTTTGGGGCAAATTGGGGAATATTGAATTTTTGGTGAAAAAGTTGACCTCGCGGTCAATGTTTTTTTCAGCTGAGGAGATAACTTGAAACGCCCGTATCTTGGGCAAGGAAGGAGTTAGAGTGTTAAAATTTTTAGACGCAGCATCCAGGCTGCAATGGCTTCAATTTGTGTAATTTTGGGGCAAATTGGGGAATATTGAATTTTTGGTGAAAATGTTGACCCCGCGGTCAACGTGTTTTTTCAACTGGAGAAAACTTGAAACGCCCATATCTTGGATAAGGAAGGAGTGAGAGAGCTCACATTTCAGACACAGCATCCAGGCTGCAATGGCTTCAATTTGTGTTATTTTAGGGCAAAGTGGGGAATATTGAATTTTTTGTGAAAATGTTGACCCCGCGGTCAATGTTTTTTTCAGCTGAGGAGAAATTGAAACGCCCATATCTTGGATAAGGAAAGAGTGAGAGAGCTCACGTTTCAGACACAGCATCCAGGCTGCAATGGCTTCAATTTGTGTCATTTTGGGGCAAATTGGGGAATATTGAATTTTTTGTGAAAATGTTGACCCCGCGGTCAATGTTTTTTTCAGCTGAGGAGAACTTGAAACGCCCATATCTTGGATAAGGAAGGAGTGAGAGAGCTCACGTTTCAGACGCAGCATCCAGGCTGCAATGGGATAAATTTGTGTTATTTTGGGGCAAATTGGGGAATATTGATTTTTTTGTGAAAAAGTTGACCCCGCGGTCAATGTTTTTTTCAGCTGAGGAGATAACTTGAAACGCCCGTATCTTGGGCAAGGAAGGAGTGAGAGAGCTCACGTTTCAGACACAGCATCCAGGCTGCAATGGCTTCAATTTGTGTTATTTTGGGGCAAATTGGGGAATATTGCATTTTTGGTTAAAATGTTGACCCCGCGGTCAATGTTTTTTTCAGCTGAGGAGAACTTGAAACGCCCATATCTTGGGCAAGGAAGGAGTTAGAGTGTTCAAATTTTTAGACGCAGCATCCAGGCTGCAATGGCTTGAATTTGTGTTATTTTGGGGCAAATTGGGGAATATTGAATTTTTTGTGAAAATGTTGACCCCGCGGTCAATGTTTTTTTCAGCTGAGGAGAACTTGAAACGCCCATATCTTGGATAAGGAAGGAGTGAGAGAGCTCACATTTCAGACACAGCATCCAGGCTGCAATGGGATGAATTTGTGTTATTTTGGGGCAAATTGGGGAATATTGAATTTTTGGTGAAAATGTTGACCCCGCGGTCAATGTTTTTTTCAGCTGAGGAGATAACTTGAAACGCCCGTATCTTGGGCAAGGAAGGAGTGAGAGAGCTCACATTTCAGACACAGCATCCAGGCTGCAATGGCTTCAATTTGTGTTATTTTGGGAAAAAGTGGGGAATATTGAATTTTTGGTGAAAATGTTGACCCCGCGGTCAATGTTTTTTTCAGCTGAGGAGAACTTGAAACGCCCATATCTTGGATAAGGAAGGAGTGAGAGAGCTCACATTTCAGACACAGCATCCAGGCTGCAATGGGATGAATTTGTGTTATTTTGGGGCAAATTGGGGAATATTGATTTTTTTGTGAAAATGTTGACCCCGCGGTCAATGTTTTTTTCAGCTGAGGAGAACTTGAAACGCCCATATCTTGGATAAGGAAGGAGTGAGAGAGCTCACATTTCAGACACAGCATCCAGGCTGCAATGGGATGAATTTGTGTTATTTTGGGGCAAATTGGGGAATATTGAATTTTTTGTGAAAATGTTGACCCCGCGGTCAACGTGTTTTTTCAACTGGAGAAAACTTGAAACGCCCATATCTTGGATAAGGAAGGAGTGAGAGAGCTCACGTTTCAGACACAGCATCCAGGCTGCAATGGCTTCAATTTGTGTCATTTTGGGGCAAATTGGGGAACATTGAATTTTTGGTGAAAATGTTGACCCCGCGGTCAATGTTTTTTTCAGCTGAGGAGAACTTGAATTGCCATATCTTGGGCAAGGAAGGAGTTAGAGTGTTCAAATTTTTAGACGCAGCATCCAGGCTGCAATGGCTTCAATTTGTGTTATTTTGGGGCAAATTGGGGAATATTGAATTTTTGGTGAAAATGTTGACCCCGCGGTGAATGTTTTTTTCAGCTGAGGAGAACTTGAAACGCCCATATCTTGGGCAAGGAAGGAGTGAGAGAGCTCACATTTCAGACACAGCATCCAGGCTGCAATGGCTTCAATTTGTGTTATTTTGGGGCAAATTGGGGAATATTGAATTTTTTGTGAAAATGTTGACCCCGCGGTCAATGTTTTTTTCAGCTGAGGAGATAACTTGAAACGCCCGTATCTTGGGCAAGGAAGGAGTGAGAGAGCTCACATTTCAGACACAGCATCCAGGCTGCAATGGGATGAATTTGTGTTATTTTGGGGCAAATTGGGGAATATTGAATTTTTGGTGAAAATGTTGACCCCGCGGTCAATGTTTTTTTCAGCTGAGGAGAACTTGAAACGCCCATATCTTGGGCAAGGAAGGAGTGAGAGAGCTTAAATTTCAGACGCAGCATCCAGGCAGAAATGGCATCAATTTGTGTTATTTTGGGGCAAATTGGGGAACATTGAATTTTTGGTGAAAAAGTTGACCACGCGGTCAATGTTTTTTTCAGCTGAGGAGAACTTGAAACGCCCATATCTTGGATAGGGAAGGAGTGAGAGAGCTCACATTTCAGACACAGCATCCAGGCTGCAATGGCTTCAATTTGTGTTATTTTGTGGCAAAGTGGGGAATATTGAATTTTTGGTGAAAATGTTGACCCCGCGGTCAATGTTTTTTTCAGCTGAGGAGAACTTGAAACGCCCATATCTTGGATAGGGAAGGAGTGAGAGAGCTCACATTTCAGACACAGCATCCAGGCTGCAATGGCTTCAATTTGTGTTATTTTGTGGCAAAGTGGGGAATATTGAATTTTTGGTGAAAATGTTGACCCCGCGGTCAATGTTTTTTTCAGCTGAGGAGAACTTGAAACGCCCATATCTTGGATAAGGAAGGAGTGAGAGAGCTCACGTTTCAGACACAGCATCCAGGCTGCAATGGCTTCAATTTGTGTAATTTTGGGGCAAATTGGGGAATATTGAATTTTTGGTGAAAATGTTGACCCCTCGGTCAACGTGTTTTTTCAACTGGAGAAAACTTGAAACGCCCATATCTTGGATAAGGAAGGAGTGAGAGAGCTCACATTTCAGACACAGCATCCAGGCTGCAATGGCTTCAATTTGTGTCATTTTGGGGCAAATTGGGGAACATTGAATTTTTGGTGAAAAAGTTGACCACGCGGTCAATGTTTTTTTCAGCTGAGGAGAACTTGAAACGCCCATATCTTGGATAAGGAAGGAGTGAGAGAGCTCACGTTTCAGACACAGCATCCAGGCTGCAATGGGATGAATTTGTGTCATTTTGGGGCAAATTGGGGAATATTGCATTTTTGGTGAAAATGTTGACCCCGCGGTCAATGTTTTTTTCAGCTGAGGAGAACTTGAAACGCCCATATCTTGGATAAGGAAGGAGTGAGAGAGCTCACGTTTCAGACACAGCATCCAGGCTGCAATGGCTTCAATTTGTGTCATTTTGGGGCAAATTGGGGAATATTGAATTTTTGGTGAAAATGTTGACCCCGCGGTCAATGTTTTTTTCAGCTGAGGAGAACTTGAAACGCCCATATCTTGGACAAGGAAGGAGTGAGAGAGCTCACATTTCAGACACAGCATCCAGGCTGCAATGGGATGAATTTGTGTTATTTTGGGGCAAATTGGGGAATATTGAATTTTTGGTGAAAATGTTGACCCCGCGGTCAATGTTTTTTTCAGCTGAGGAGAACTTGAAACGCCCATATCTTGGATAAGGAAGGAGTGAGAGAGCTCACGTTTCAGACACAGCATCCAGGCTGCAATGGCTTCAATTTGTGTCATTTTGGGGCAAATTGGGGAATATTGAATTTTTTGTGAAAATGTTGACCCCGCGGTCAATGTTTTTTTCAGCTGAGGAGAACTTGAAACGCCCATATCTTGGATAAGGAAGGAGTGAGAGAGCTCACATTTCAGACACAGCATCCAGGCTGCAATGGGATGAATTTGTGTTATTTTGGGGCAAATTGGGGAATATTGAATTTTTGGTGAAAATGTTGACCCCGCGGTCAATGTTTTTTTCAGCTGAGGAGAACTTGAAACGCCCATATCTTGGATAAGGAAGGAGTGAGAGAGCTCACGTTTCAGACACAGCATCCAGGCTGCAATGGCTTCAATTTGTGTCATTTTGGGGCAAATTGGGGAATATTGAATTTTTGGTGAAAATGTTGACCCCGCGGTCAATGTTTTTTTCAGCTGAGGAGATAACGTGAAACGCCCGTATCTTGGGCAAGGAAGGAGTTAGAGTGTTAACATTTTTAGACGCAGCATCCAGGCTGCAATGGCTTCAATTTGTGTTATTTTGGGGCAAATTGGGGAATATTGAATTTTTGGTGAAAATGTTGACCCCGCGGTCAATGTTTTTTTCAGCTGAGGAGATAACGTGAAACGCCCATATCTTGGATAAGGAAGGAGTGAGAGAGCTCACATTTCAGACACAGTATCCAGGCTGCAATGGGATAAATTTGTGTTATTTTGGGGCAAATTGGGGAATATTGATTTTTTTGTGAAAAAGTTGACCCCGCGGTCAATGTTTTTTTCAGCTGAGGAGAACTTGAAACGCCCATATCTTGGATAAGGAAGGAGTGAGAGAGCTCACGTTTCAGACACAGCATCCAGGCTGCAATGGCTTCAATTTGTGTTATTTTGGGGCAAATTGGGGAATATTGAATTTTTGGTGAAAAAGTTGACCCCGCGGTCAATGTTTTTTTCAGCTGAGGAGATAACTTGAAACGCCCGTATCTTGGGCAAGGAAGGAGTGAGAGAGCTCACATTTCAGACACAGCATCCAGGCTGCAATGGGATGAATTTGTGTTATTTTGGGGCAAATTGGGGAATATTGAATTTTTGGTGAAAATGTTGACCCCGCGGTCAATGTTTTTTTCAGCTGAGGAGAACTTGAAACGCCCATATCTTGGGCAAGGAAGGAGTGAGAGAGCTTAAATTTCAGACGCAGCATCCAGGCAGAAATGGCATCAATTTGTGTTATTTTGGGGCAAATTGGGGAATATTGAATTTTTGGTGAAAAAGTTGACCTCGCGGTCAATGTTTTTTTCAGCTGAGGAGATAACTTGAAACGCCCGTATCTTGGGCAAGGAAGGAGTTAGAGTGTTAAAATTTTTAGACGCAGCATCCAGGCTGCAATGGCTTCAATTTGTGTCATTTTGGGGCAAATTGGGGAATATTGAATTTTTTGTGAAAATGTTGACCCCGCGGTCAATGTTTTTTTCAGCTGAGGAGAACTTGAAACGCCCATATCTTGGATAAGGAAGGAGTGAGAGAGCTCACATTTCAGACACAGCATCCAGGCTGCAATGGCTTCAATTTGTGTCATTTTGGGGCAAATTGGGGAACATTGAATTTTTGGTGAAAAAGTTGACCACGCGGTCAATGTTTTTTTCAGCTGAGGAGAACTTGAAACGCCCATATCTTGGATAGGGAAGGAGTGAGAGAGCTCACATTTCAGACACAGCATCCAGGCTGCAATGGCTTCAATTTGTGTTATTTTGTGGCAAAGTGGGGAATATTGAATTTTTGGTGAAAATGTTGACCCCGCGGTCAATGTTTTTTTCAGCTGAGGAGAACTTGAAACGCCCATATCTTGGATAGGGAAGGAGTGAGAGAGCTCACATTTCAGACACAGCATCCAGGCTGCAATGGCTTCAATTTGTGTTATTTTGTGGCAAAGTGGGGAATATTGAATTTTTGGTGAAAATGTTGACCCCGCGGTCAATGTTTTTTTCAGCTGAGGAGAACTTGAAACGCCCATATCTTGGATAAGGAAGGAGTGAGAGAGCTCACATTTCAGACACAGCATCCAGGCTGCAATGGGATGAATTTGAGTTATTTTGGGGCAAATTGGGGAATATTGAATTTTTGGTGAAAAAGTTGACCCCGCGGTCAATGTTTTTTTCAGCTGAGGAGAACTTGAAACGCCCATATCTTGGGCAAGGAAGGAGTGAGAGAGCTTAAATTTCAGACGCAGCATCCAGGCAGGAATGGCATTAATTTGTGTTATTTTGGGGCAAATTGGGGAATATTGAATTTTTGGTGAAAAAGTTGACCTCGCGGTCAATGTTTTTTTCAGCTGAGGAGATAACTTGAAACGCCCGTATCTTGGGCAAGGAAGGAGTTAGAGTGTTAAAATTTTTAGACGCAGCATCCAGGCTGCAATGGCTTCAATTTGTGTCATTTTGGGGCAAATTGGGGAATATTGAATTTTTGGTGAAAATGTTGACCCCGCAGTCAATGTGTTTTTTCAGCTGAGGAGAACTTGAAACGCCCATATCTTGGGCAAGGAAGGAGTGAGAGAGCTTAAATTTCAGACGCAGCATCCAGGCAGGAATGGCATCAATTTGTGTTATTTTGGGGCAAATTGGGGAATATTGAATTTTTGGTGAAAAAGTTGACCTCGCGGTCAATGTTTTTTTCAGCTGAGGAGATAACTTGAAACGCCCGTATCTTGGGCAAGGAAGGAGTTAGAGTGTTAAAATTTTTAGACGCAGCATCCAGGCTGCAATGGCTTCAATTTGTGTCATTTTGGGGCAAATTGGGGAATATTGATTTTTTTGTGAAAATGTTGACCCCGCGGTCAATGTTTTTTTCAGCTGAGGAGAACTTGAAACGCCCATATCTTGGATAAGGAAGGAGTGAGAGAGCTCACATTTCAGACACAGCATCCAGGCTGCAATGGCTTCAATTTGTGTTATTTTGGGGCAAATTGGGGAATATTGAATTTTTGGTGAAAATGTTGACCCCGCGGTCAACGTGTTTTTTCAACTGGAGAAAACTTGAAACGCCCATATCTTGGATAAGGAAGGAGTGAGAGAGCTCACGTTTCAGACACAGCATCCAGGCTGCAATGGCTTCAATTTGTGTTATTTTGGGGCAAATTGGGGAATATTGAATTTTTGGTGAAAATTTTTACCCCGCGGTCAATGTTTTTTTCAGCTGAGGAGAACTTGAAACGCCCATATCTTGGGCAAGGAAGGAGTTAGAGTGTTCAAATTTTTAGACGCAGCATCCAGGCTGCAATGGCTTCAATTTGTGTTATTTTGGGGCAAATTGGGGAATATTGTTTTTTTGGTGAAAAAGTTGACCCCGCGGTCAATGTTTTTTTCAGCTGAGGAGAACTTGAAACGCCCATATCTTGGATAAGGAAGGAGTGAGAGAGCTCACATTTCAGACACAGCATCCAGGCTGCAATGGGATGAATTTGTGTTATTTTGGGGCAAATTGGGGAATATTGAATTTTTGGTGAAAATGTTGACCCCGCGGTCAATGTTTTTTTCAGCTGAGGAGAACTTGAAACGCCCATATCTTGGATAAGGAAGGAGTGAGAGAGCTCACATTTCAGACACAGCATCCAGGCTGCAATGGCTTCAATTTGTGTTATTTTGGGGCAAATTGGGGAATATTGAATTTTTGGTGAAAATGTTGACCCCGCGGTCAACGTGTTTTTTCAACTGGAGAAAACTTGAAACGCCCATATCTTGGACAAGGAAGGAGTGAGAGAGCTCACATTTCAGACACAGCATCCAGGCTGCAATTGCTTCAATTTGTGTAATTTTGGGGCAAATAAGGGAATATTGAATTTTTGGTGAAAATGTTGACCCCGCGGTCAATGTTTTTTTCAGCTGAGGAGAACTTGAAACGCCCATATCTTGGATAAGGAAGGAGTGAGAGAGCTCACATTTCAGACACAGCATCCAGGCTGCAATGGGATGAATTTGTGTTATTTTGGGGCAAATTGGGGAATATTGAATTTTTGGTGAAAATGTTGACCCCGCGGTCAATGTTTTTTTCAGCTGAGGAGAACTTGAAACGCCCATATCTTGGGCAAGGAAGGAGTGAGAGAGCTTAAATTTCAGACGCAGCATCCAGGCAGGAATGGCATCAATTTGTGTTATTTTGGGGCAAATTGGGGAATATTGAATTTTTGGTGAAAAAGTTGACCTCGCGGTCAATGTTTTTTTCAGCTGAGGAGATAACTTGAAACGCCCGTATCTTGGGCAAGGAAGGAGTTAGAGTGTTAAAATTTTTAGACGCAGCATCCAGGCTGCAATGGATTCAATTTGTGTTATTTTGGGGCAAATTGGGGAATATTGAATTTTTTGTGAAAATGTTGACCCCGCGGTCAATGTTTTTTTCAGCTGAGGAGAACTTGAAACGCCCATATCTTGGATAAGGAAGGAGTGAGAGAGCTCACATTTCAGACACAGCATCCAGGCTGCAATGGCTTCAATTTGTGTCATTTTGGGGCAAATTGGGGAATATTGAATTTTTGGTGAAAATGTTGACCCCGCGGTCAACGTGTTTTTTCAACTGGAGAAAACTTGAAACGCCCATATCTTGGATAAGGAAGGAGTGAGAGAGCTCACATTTCAGACACAGCATCCAGGCTGCAATGGCTTCAATTTGTGTTATTTTGGGGCAAATTGGGGAACATTGAATTTTTGGTGAAAAAGTTGACCACGCGGTCAATGTTTTTTTCAGCTGAGGAGAACTTGAAACGCCCATATCTTGGGCAAGGAAGGAGTTAGAGTGTTCAAATTTTGAGACGCAGCATCCAGGCTGCAATGGCTTCAATTTGTGTTATTTCGGGGCAAATTGGGGAATATTGAATTTTTGGTGAAAATGTTGACCCCGCGGTCAATGTTTTTTTCAGCTGAGGAGAACTTGAAACGCCCATATCTTGGGCAAGGAAGGAGTTAGAGAGCTCACATTTCAGACACAGCATCCAGGCTGCAATGGGATGAATTTGTGTTATTTTGGGGCAAATTGGGGAATATTGAATTTTTGGTGAAAAAGTTGACCCCGCGGTCAATGTTTTTTTCAGCTGAGGAGATAACTTGAAACGCCCGTATCTTGGGCAAGGAAGGAGTTAGAGTGTTAAAATTTTTAGACGCAGCATCCAGGCTGCAATGGCTTCAATTTGTGTTATTTTGGGGCAAATTGGGGAAAATTGAATTTTTGGTGAAAAAGTTGACCTCGCGGTCAATGTTTTTTGCAGCTGAGGAGATAACTTGAAACGCCCATATCTTGGATAAGGAAGGAGTGAGAGAGCTCACATTTCAGACACAGCATCCAGGCTGCAATGGCTTCAATTTGTGTTATTTTGGGGCAAATTGGGGAACATTGAATTTTTGGTGAAAAAGTTGACCACGCGGTCAATGTTTTTTTCAGCTGAGGAGAACTTGAAACGCCCATATCTTGGATAAGGAAGGAGTGAGAGAGCTCACATTTCAGACACAGCATCCAGGCTGCAATGGGATGAATTTGTGTTATTTTGGGGCAAATTGGGGAATATTGAATTTTTGGTGAAAATGTTGACCCCGCGGTCAATGTTTTTTTCAGCTGAGGAGAACTTGAAACGCCCATATCTTGGGCAAGGAAGGAGTTAGAGTGTTAAAATTTTTAGACGCAGCATCCAGGCTGCAATGGCTTCAATTTGTGTCATTTTGGGGCAAATTGGGGAATATTGAATTTTTTGTGAAAATGTTGACCTCGCGGTCAATGTTTTTTGCAGCTGAGGAGATAACTTGAAACGCCCATATCTTGGATAAGGAAGGAGTGAGAGAGCTCACATTTCAGACACAGCATCCAGGCTGCAATGGGATGAATTTGTGTTATTTTGGGGCAAATTGGGGAATATTGAATTTTTGGTGAAAATGTTGACCCCGCGGTCAATGTTTTTTTCAGCTGAGGAGAACTTGAAACGCCCATATCTTGGATAAGGAAGGAGTGAGAGAGCTCACGTTTCAGACACAGCATCCAGGCTGCAATGGCTTCAATTTGTGTAATTTTGGGGCAAATTGGGGAATATTGAATTTTTGGTGAAAATGTTGACCCCTCGGTCAACGTGTTTTTTCAACTGGAGAAAACTTGAAACGCCCATATCTTGGATAAGGAAGGAGTGAGAGAGCTCACGTTTCAGACACAGCATCCAGGCTGCAATGGGATGAATTTGTGTCATTTTGGGGCAAATTGGGGAATATTGCATTTTTGGTGAAAATGTTGACCCCGCGGTCAATGTTTATTTCAGCTGAGGAGAACTTGAAACGCCCATATCTTGGATAAGGAAGGAGTGAGAGAGCTCACGTTTCAGACACAGCATCCAGGCTGCAATGGCTTCAATTTGTGTCATTTTGGGGCAAATTGGGGAATATTGAATTTTTGGTGAAAATGTTGACCCCGCGGTCAATGTTTTTTTCAGCTGAGGAGAACTTGAAACGCCCATATCTTGGACAAGGAAGGAGTGAGAGAGCTCACATTTCAGACACAGCATCCAGGCTGCAATGGGATGAATTTGTGTTATTTTGGGGCAAATTGGGGAATATTGTATTTTTGGTGAAAATGTTGACCCCGCGGTCAATGTTTTTTTCAGCTGAGGAGAACTTGAAACGCCCATATCTTGGATAAGGAAGGAGTGAGAGAGCTCACATTTCAGACACAGCATCCAGGCTGCAATGGCTTCAATTTGTGTTATTTTGGGGCAAATTGGGGAATATTGAATTTTTTGTGAAAATGTTGACCCCGCGGTCAATGTTTTTTTCAGCTGAGGAGATAACTTGAAACGCCCGTATCTTGGGCAAGGAAGGAGTGAGAGAGCTCACATTTCAGACACAGCATCCAGGCTGCAATGGGATGAATTTGTGTTATTTTGGGGCAAATTGGGGAATATTGAATTTTTGGTGAAAATGTTGACCCCGCGGTCAATGTTTTTTTCAGCTGAGGAGAACTTGAAACGCCCATATCTTGGGCAAGGAAGGAGTGAGAGAGCTTAAATTTCAGACGCAGCATCCAGGCAGAAATGGCATCAATTTGTGTTATTTTGGGGCAAATTGGGGAACATTGAATTTTTGGTGAAAAAGTTGACCCCGCGGTCAATGTTTTTTTCAGCTGAGGAGAACTTGAAACGCCCATATCTTGGATAAGGAAGGAGTGAGAGAGCTCACATTTCAGACACAGCATCCAGGCTGCAATGGCTTCAATTTGTGTTATTTTGGGGCAAATTGGGGAATATTGAATTTTTTGTGAAAATGTTGACCCCGCGGTCAATGTTTTTTTCAGCTGAGGAGATAACTTGAAACGCCCGTATCTTGGGCAAGGAAGGAGTGAGAGAGCTCACATTTCAGACACAGCATCCAGGCTGCAATGGGATGAATTTGTGTTATTTTGGGGCAAATTGGGGAATATTGAATTTTTGGTGAAAATGTTGACCCCGCGGTCAATGTTTTTTTCAGCTGAGGAGAACTTGAAACGCCCATATCTTGGGCAAGGAAGGAGTGAGAGAGCTTAAATTTCAGACGCAGCATCCAGGCAGAAATGGCATCAATTTGTGTTATTTTGGGGCAAATTGGGGAACATTGAATTTTTGGTGAAAAAGTTGACCACGCGGTCAATGTTTTTTTCAGCTGAGGAGAACTTGAAACGCCCATATCTTGGATAGGGAAGGAGTGAGAGAGCTCACATTTCAGACACAGCATCCAGGCTGCAATGGCTTCAATTTGTGTTATTTTGTGGCAAAGTGGGGAATATTGAATTTTTGGTGAAAATGTTGACCCCGCGGTCAATGTTTTTTTCAGCTGAGGAGAACTTGAAACGCCCATATCTTGGATAGGGAAGGAGTGAGAGAGCTCACATTTCAGACACAGCATCCAGGCTGCAATGGCTTCAATTTGTGTTATTTTGTGGCAAAGTGGGGAATATTGAATTTTTGGTGAAAATGTTGACCCCGCGGTCAATGTTTTTTTCAGCTGAGGAGAACTTGAAACGCCCATATCTTGGATAAGGAAGGAGTGAGAGAGCTCACGTTTCAGACACAGCATCCAGGCTGCAATGGCTTCAATTTGTGTAATTTTGGGGCAAATTGGGGAATATTGAATTTTTGGTGAAAATGTTGACCCCTCGGTCAACGTGTTTTTTCAACTGGAGAAAACTTGAAACGCCCATATCTTGGATAAGGAAGGAGTGAGAGAGCTCACATTTCAGACACAGCATCCAGGCTGCAATGGCTTCAATTTGTGTCATTTTGGGGCAAATTGGGGAACATTGAATTTTTGGTGAAAAAGTTGACCACGCGGTCAATGTTTTTTTCAGCTGAGGAGAACTTGAAACGCCCATATCTTGGATAAGGAAGGAGTGAGAGAGCTCACGTTTCAGACACAGCATCCAGGCTGCAATGGGATGAATTTGTGTCATTTTGGGGCAAATTGGGGAATATTGCATTTTTGGTGAAAATGTTGACCCCGCGGTCAATGTTTTTTTCAGCTGAGGAGAACTTGAAACGCCCATATCTTGGATAAGGAAGGAGTGAGAGAGCTCACGTTTCAGACACAGCATCCAGGCTGCAATGGCTTCAATTTGTGTCATTTTGGGGCAAATTGGGGAATATTGAATTTTTGGTGAAAATGTTGACCCCGCGGTCAATGTTTTTTTCAGCTGAGGAGAACTTGAAACGCCCATATCTTGGACAAGGAAGGAGTGAGAGAGCTCACATTTCAGACACAGCATCCAGGCTGCAATGGGATGAATTTGTGTTATTTTGGGGCAAATTGGGGAATATTGAATTTTTGGTGAAAATGTTGACCCCGCGGTCAATGTTTTTTTCAGCTGAGGAGAACTTGAAACGCCCATATCTTGGATAAGGAAGGAGTGAGAGAGCTCACGTTTCAGACACAGCATCCAGGCTGCAATGGCTTCAATTTGTGTCATTTTGGGGCAAATTGGGGAATATTGAATTTTTTGTGAAAATGTTGACCCCGCGGTCAATGTTTTTTTCAGCTGAGGAGAACTTGAAACGCCCATATCTTGGGCAAGGAAGGAGTGAGAGAGCTCACATTTCAGACACAGCATCCAGGCTGCAATGGGATGAATTTGTGTTATTTTGGGGCAAATTGGGGAATATTGAATTTTTGGTGAAAATGTTGACCCCGCGGTCAATGTTTTTTTCAGCTGAGGAGAACTTGAAACGCCCATATCTTGGGCAAGGAAGGAGTGAGAGAGCTTAAATTTCAGACGCAGCATCCAGGCAGAAATGGCATCAATTTGTGTTATTTTGGGGCAAATTGGGGAACATTGAATTTTTGGTGAAAAAGTTGACCCCGCGGTCAATGTTTTTTTCAGCTGAGGAGAACTTGAAACGCCCATATCTTGGATAGGGAAGGAGTGAGAGAGCTCACATTTCAGACACAGCATCCAGGCTGCAATGGCTTCAATTTGTGTTATTTTGTGGCAAAGTGGGGAATATTGAATTTTTGGTGAAAATGTTGACCCCGCGGTCAATGTTTTTTTCAGCTGAGGAGAACTTGAAACGCCCATATCTTGGATAGGGAAGGAGTGAGAGAGCTCACATTTCAGACACAGCATCCAGGCTGCAATGGCTTCAATTTGTGTTATTTTGTGGCAAAGTGGGGAATATTGAATTTTTGGTGAAAATGTTGACCCCGCGGTCAATGTTTTTTTCAGCTGAGGAGAACTTGAAACGCCCATATCTTGGATAAGGAAGGAGTGAGAGAGCTCACGTTTCAGACACAGCATCCAGGCTGCAATGGCTTCAATTTGTGTAATTTTGGGGCAAATTGGGGAATATTGAATTTTTGGTGAAAATGTTGACCCCTCGGTCAACGTGTTTTTTCAACTGGAGAAAACTTGAAACGCCCATATCTTGGATAAGGAAGGAGTGAGAGAGCTCACATTTCAGACACAGCATCCAGGCTGCAATGGGATGAATTTGTGTTATTTTGGGGCAAATTGGGGAATATTGAATTTTTGGTGAAAATGTTGACCCCGCGGTCAATGTTTTTTTCAGCTGAGGAGAACTTGAAACGCCCATATCTTGGGCAAGGAAGGAGTTAGAGTGTTAAAATTTTTAGACGCAGCATCCAGGCTGCAATGGCTTCAATTTGTGTCATTTTGGGGCAAATTGGGGAATATTGAATTTTTTGTGAAAATGTTGACCTCGCGGTCAATGTTTTTTGCAGCTGAGGAGATAACTTGAAACGCCCATATCTTGGATAAGGAAGGAGTGAGAGAGCTCACATTTCAGACACAGCATCCAGGCTGCAATGGCTTCAATTTGTGTTATTTTGGGGCAAATTGGGGAACATTGAATTTTTGGTGAAAAAGTTGACCACGCGGTCAATGTTTTTTTCAGCTGAGGAGAACTTGAAACGCCCATATCTTGGATAAGGAAGGAGTGAGAGAGCTCACATTTCAGACACAGCATCCAGGCTGCAATGGGATGAATTTGTGTTATTTTGGGGCAAATTGGGGAATATTGAATTTTTGGTGAAAATGTTGACCCCGCGGTCAACGTGTTTTTTCAACTGGAGAAAACTTGAAACGCCCATATCTTGGACAAGGAAGGAGTGAGAGAGCTCACATTTCAGACACAGCATCCAGGCTGCAATTGCTTCAATTTGTGTAATTTTGGGGCAAATAAGGGAATATTGAATTTTTGGTGAAAATGTTGACCCCGCGGTCAATGTTTTTTTCAGCTGAGGAGAACTTGAAACGCCCATATCTTGGATAAGGAAGGAGTGAGAGAGCTCACATTTCAGACACAGCATCCAGGCTGCAATGGGATGAATTTGTGTTATTTTGGGGCAAATTGGGGAATATTGAATTTTTGGTGAAAATGTTGACCCCGCGGTCAATGTTTTTTTCAGCTGAGGAGAACTTGAAACGCCCATATCTTGGGCAAGGAAGGAGTGAGAGAGCTTAAATTTCAGACGCAGCATCCAGGCAGGAATGGCATCAATTTGTGTTATTTTGGGGCAAATTGGGGAATATTGAATTTTTGGTGAAAAAGTTGACCTCGCGGTCAATGTTTTTTTCAGCTGAGGAGATAACTTGAAACGCCCGTATCTTGGGCAAGGAAGGAGTTAGAGTGTTAAAATTTTTAGACGCAGCATCCAGGCTGCAATGGCTTCAATTTGTGTTATTTTGGGGCAAATTGGGGAATATTGAATTTTTTGTGAAAATGTTGACCCCGCGGTCAATGTTTTTTTCAGCTGAGGAGAACTTGAAACGCCCATATCTTGGATAAGGAAGGAGTGAGAGAGCTCACATTTCAGACACAGCATCCAGGCTGCAATGGCTTCAATTTGTGTCATTTTGGGGCAAATTGGGGAATATTGAATTTTTGGTGAAAATGTTGACCCCGCGGTCAACGTGTTTTTTCAACTGGAGAAAACTTGAAACGCCCATATCTTGGATAAGGAAGGAGTGAGAGAGCTCACATTTCAGACACAGCATCCAGGCTGCAATGGCTTCAATTTGTGTTATTTTGGGGCAAATTGGGGAACATTGAATTTTTGGTGAAAAAGTTGACCACGCGGTCAATGTTTTTTTCAGCTGAGGAGAACTTGAAACGCCCATATCTTGGGCAAGGAAGGAGTTAGAGTGTTCAAATTTTTAGACGCAGCATCCAGGCTGCAATGGCTTCAATTTGTGTTATTTCGGGGCAAATTGGGGAATATTGAATTTTTGGTGAAAATGTTGACCCCGCGGTCAATGTTTTTTTCAGCTGAGGAGAACTTGAAACGCCCATATCTTGGGCAAGGAAGGAGTTAGAGAGCTCACATTTCAGACACAGCATCCAGGCTGCAATGGGATGAATTTGTGTTATTTTGGGGCAAATTGGGGAATATTGAATTTTTGGTGAAAAAGTTGACCCCGCGGTCAATGTTTTTTTCAGCTGAGGAGATAACTTGAAACGCCCGTATCTTGGGCAAGGAAGGAGTTAGAGTGTTAAAATTTTTAGACGCAGCATCCAGGCTGCAATGGCTTCAATTTGTGTTATTTTGGGGCAAATTGGGGAAAATTGAATTTTTGGTGAAAAAGTTGACCTCGCGGTCAATGTTTTTTGCAGCTGAGGAGATAACTTGAAACGCCCATATCTTGGATAAGGAAGGAGTGAGAGAGCTCACATTTCAGACACAGCATCCAGGCTGCAATGGCTTCAATTTGTGTTATTTTGGGGCAAATTGGGGAACATTGAATTTTTGGTGAAAAAGTTGACCACGCGGTCAATGTTTTTTTCAGCTGAGGAGAACTTGAAACGCCCATATCTTGGATAAGGAAGGAGTGAGAGAGCTCACATTTCAGACACAGCATCCAGGCTGCAATGGGATGAATTTGTGTTATTTTGGGGCAAATTGGGGAATATTGAATTTTTGGTGAAAATGTTGACCCCGCGGTCAATGTTTTTTTCAGCTGAGGAGAACTTGAAACGCCCATATCTTGGGCAAGGAAGGAGTTAGAGTGTTAAAATTTTTAGACGCAGCATCCAGGCTGCAATGGCTTCAATTTGTGTCATTTTGGGGCAAATTGGGGAATATTGAATTTTTTGTGAAAATGTTGACCTCGCGGTCAATGTTTTTTGCAGCTGAGGAGATAACTTGAAACGCCCATATCTTGGATAAGGAAGGAGTGAGAGAGCTCACATTTCAGACACAGCATCCAGGCTGCAATGGCTTCAATTTGTGTTATTTTGGGGCAAATTGGGGAACATTGAATTTTTGGTGAAAAAGTTGACCACGCGGTCAATGTTTTTTTCAGCTGAGGAGAACTTGAAACGCCCATATCTTGGATAAGGAAGGAGTGAGAGAGCTCACATTTCAGACACAGCATCCAGGCTGCAATGGGATGAATTTGTGTTATTTTGGGGCAAATTGGGGAATATTGAATTTTTGGTGAAAATGTTGACCCCGCGGTCAATGTTTTTTTCAGCTGAGGAGAACTTGAAACGCCCATATCTTGGGCAAGGAAGGAGTTAGAGTGTTCAAATTTTTAGACGCAGCATCCAGGCTGCAATGGCTTCAATTTGTGTCATTTTGGGGCAAATTGGGGAATATTGAATTTTTTGTGAAAATGTTGACCCCGCGGTCAATGTTTTTTTCAGCTGAGGAGAACTTGAAACGCCCATATCTTGGGCAAGGAAGGAGTTAGAGTGTTCAAATTTTTAGACGCAGCATCCAGGCTGCAATGGCTTCAATTTGTGTCATTTTGGGGCAAATTGGGGAATATTGAATTTTTTGTGAAAATGTTGACCCCGCGGTCAATGTTTTTTTCAGCTGAGGAGAACTTGAAACGCCCATATCTTTGATAAGGAAGGAGTGAGAGAGCTCACATTTCAGACACAGCATCCAGGCTGCAATGGGATGAATTTGTGTTATTTTGGGGCAAATTGGGGAATATTGAATTTTTGGTGAAAATGTTGACCCCGCGGTCAATGTTTTTTTCAGCTGAGGAGAACTTGAAACGCCCATATCTTGGATAAGGAAGGAGTGAGAGAGCTCACGTTTCAGACACAGCATCCAGGCTGCAATGGCTTCAATTTGTGTAATTTTGGGGCAAATTGGGGAATATTGAATTTTTGGTGAAAATGTTGACCCCTCGGTCAACGTGTTTTTTCAACTGGAGAAAACTTGAAACGCCCATATCTTGGATAAGGAAGGAGTGAGAGAGCTCACGTTTCAGACACAGCATCCAGGCTGCAATGGGATGAATTTGTGTCATTTTGGGGCAAATTGGGGAATATTGCATTTTTGGTGAAAATGTTGACCCCGCGGTCAATGTTTATTTCAGCTGAGGAGAACTTGAAACGCCCATATCTTGGATAAGGAAGGAGTGAGAGAGCTCACGTTTCAGACACAGCATCCAGGCTGCAATGGCTTCAATTTGTGTCATTTTGGGGCAAATTGGGGAATATTGAATTTTTGGTGAAAATGTTGACCCCGCGGTCAATGTTTTTTTCAGCTGAGGAGAACTTGAAACGCCCATATCTTGGACAAGGAAGGAGTGAGAGAGCTCACATTTCAGACACAGCATCCAGGCTGCAATGGGATGAATTTGTGTTATTTTGGGGCAAATTGGGGAATATTGAATTTTTGGTGAAAATGTTGACCCCGCGGTCAATGTTTTTTTCAGCTGAGGAGAACTTGAAACGCCCATATCTTGGATAAGGAAGGAGTGAGAGAGCTCACATTTCAGACACAGCATCCAGGCTGCAATGGCTTCAATTTGTGTTATTTTGGGGCAAATTGGGGAATATTGAATTTTTGGTGAAAATGTTGACCCCTCGGTCAACGTGTTTTTTCAACTGGAGAAAACTTGAAACGCCCATATCTTGGATAAGGAAGGAGTGAGAGAGCTCACGTTTCAGACACAGCATCCAGGCTGCAATGGGATGAATTTGTGTCATTTTGGGGCAAATTGGGGAATATTGCATTTTTGGTGAAAATGTTGACCCCGCGGTCAATGTTTATTTCAGCTGAGGAGAACTTGAAACGCCCATATCTTGGATAAGGAAGGAGTGAGAGAGCTCACGTTTCAGACACAGCATCCAGGCTGCAATGGCTTCAATTTGTGTCATTTTGGGGCAAATTGGGGAATATTGAATTTTTGGTGAAAATGTTGACCCCGCGGTCAATGTTTTTTTCAGCTGAGGAGAACTTGAAACGCCCATATCTTGGACAAGGAAGGAGTGAGAGAGCTCACATTTCAGACACAGCATCCAGGCTGCAATGGGATGAATTTGTGTTATTTTGGGGCAAATTGGGGAATATTGAATTTTTGGTGAAAATGTTGACCCCGCGGTCAATGTTTTTTTCAGCTGAGGAGAACTTGAAACGCCCATATCTTGGATAAGGAAGGAGTGAGAGAGCTCACATTTCAGACACAGCATCCAGGCTGCAATGGCTTCAATTTGTGTTATTTTGGGGCAAATTGGGGAATATTGAATTTTTTGTGAAAATGTTGACCCCGCGGTCAATGTTTTTTTCAGCTGAGGAGATAACTTGAAACGCCCGTATCTTGGGCAAGGAAGGAGTGAGAGAGCTCACATTTCAGACACAGCATCCAGGCTGCAATGGGATGAATTTGTGTTATTTTGGGGCAAATTGGGGAATATTGAATTTTTGGTGAAAATGTTGACCCCGCGGTCAATGTTTTTTTCAGCTGAGGAGAACTTGAAACGCCCATATCTTGGGCAAGGAAGGAGTGAGAGAGCTTAAATTTCAGACGCAGCATCCAGGCAGAAATGGCATCAATTTGTGTTATTTTGGGGCAAATTGGGGAACATTGAATTTTTGGTGAAAAAGTTGACCCCGCGGTCAATGTTTTTTTCAGCTGAGGAGAACTTGAAACGCCCATATCTTGGATAAGGAAGGAGTGAGAGAGCTCACATTTCAGACACAGCATCCAGGCTGCAATGGCTTCAATTTGTGTTATTTTGGGGCAAATTGGGGAATATTGAATTTTTTGTGAAAATGTTGACCCCGCGGTCAATGTTTTTTTCAGCTGAGGAGATAACTTGAAACGCCCGTATCTTGGGCAAGGAAGGAGTGAGAGAGCTCACATTTCAGACACAGCATCCAGGCTGCAATGGGATGAATTTGTGTTATTTTGGGGCAAATTGGGGAATATTGAATTTTTGGTGAAAATGTTGACCCCGCGGTCAATGTTTTTTTCAGCTGAGGAGAACTTGAAACGCCCATATCTTGGGCAAGGAAGGAGTGAGAGAGCTTAAATTTCAGACGCAGCATCCAGGCAGAAATGGCATCAATTTGTGTTATTTTGGGGCAAATTGGGGAACATTGAATTTTTGGTGAAAAAGTTGACCACGCGGTCAATGTTTTTTTCAGCTGAGGAGAACTTGAAACGCCCATATCTTGGATAGGGAAGGAGTGAGAGAGCTCACATTTCAGACACAGCATCCAGGCTGCAATGGCTTCAATTTGTGTTATTTTGTGGCAAAGTGGGGAATATTGAATTTTTGGTGAAAATGTTGACCCCGCGGTCAATGTTTTTTTCAGCTGAGGAGAACTTGAAACGCCCATATCTTGGATAGGGAAGGAGTGAGAGAGCTCACATTTCAGACACAGCATCCAGGCTGCAATGGCTTCAATTTGTGTTATTTTGTGGCAAAGTGGGGAATATTGAATTTTTGGTGAAAATGTTGACCCCGCGGTCAATGTTTTTTTCAGCTGAGGAGAACTTGAAACGCCCATATCTTGGATAAGGAAGGAGTGAGAGAGCTCACGTTTCAGACACAGCATCCAGGCTGCAATGGCTTCAATTTGTGTAATTTTGGGGCAAATTGGGGAATATTGAATTTTTGGTGAAAATGTTGACCCCTCGGTCAACGTGTTTTTTCAACTGGAGAAAACTTGAAACGCCCATATCTTGGATAAGGAAGGAGTGAGAGAGCTCACATTTCAGACACAGCATCCAGGCTGCAATGGCTTCAATTTGTGTCATTTTGGGGCAAATTGGGGAACATTGAATTTTTGGTGAAAAAGTTGACCACGCGGTCAATGTTTTTTTCAGCTGAGGAGAACTTGAAACGCCCATATCTTGGATAAGGAAGGAGTGAGAGAGCTCACGTTTCAGACACAGCATCCAGGCTGCAATGGCTTCAATTTGTGTCATTTTGGGGCAAATTGGGGAATATTGAATTTTTTGTGAAAATGTTGACCCCGCGGTCAATGTTTTTTTCAGCTGAGGAGAACTTGAAACGCCCATATCTTGGATAAGGAAGGAGTGAGAGAGCTCACATTTCAGACACAGCATCCAGGCTGCAATGGGATGAATTTGTGTTATTTTGGGGCAAATTGGGGAATATTGAATTTTTGGTGAAAATGTTGACCCCGCGGTCAATGTTTTTTTCAGCTGAGGAGAACTTGAAACGCCCATATCTTGGATAAGGAAGGAGTGAGAGAGCTCACGTTTCAGACACAGCATCCAGGCTGCAATGGCTTCAATTTGTGTCATTTTGGGGCAAATTGGGGAATATTGAATTTTTGGTGAAAATGTTGACCCCGCGGTCAATGTTTTTTTCAGCTGAGGAGATAACGTGAAACGCCCGTATCTTGGGCAAGGAAGGAGTTAGAGTGTTAACATTTTTAGACGCAGCATCCAGGCTGCAATGGCTTCAATTTGTGTTATTTTGGGGCAAATTGGGGAATATTGAATTTTTGGTGAAAATGTTGACCCCGCGGTCAATGTTTTTTTCAGCTGAGGAGATAACGTGAAACGCCCATATCTTGGATAAGGAAGGAGTGAGAGAGCTCACATTTCAGACACAGTATCCAGGCTGCAATGGGATAAATTTGTGTTATTTTGGGGCAAATTGGGGAATATTGATTTTTTTGTGAAAAAGTTGACCCCGCGGTCAATGTTTTTTTCAGCTGAGGAGAACTTGAAACGCCCATATCTTGGATAAGGAAGGAGTGAGAGAGCTCACGTTTCAGACACAGCATCCAGGCTGCAATGGCTTCAATTTGTGTTATTTTGGGGCAAATTGGGGAATATTGAATTTTTGGTGAAAAAGTTGACCCCGCGGTCAATGTTTTTTTCAGCTGAGGAGATAACTTGAAACGCCCGTATCTTGGGCAAGGAAGGAGTGAGAGAGCTCACATTTCAGACACAGCATCCAGGCTGCAATGGGATGAATTTGTGTTATTTTGGGGCAAATTGGGGAATATTGAATTTTTGGTGAAAATGTTGACCCCGCGGTCAATGTTTTTTTCAGCTGAGGAGAACTTGAAACGCCCATATCTTGGGCAAGGAAGGAGTGAGAGAGCTTAAATTTCAGACGCAGCATCCAGGCAGAAATGGCATCAATTTGTGTTATTTTGGGGCAAATTGGGGAATATTGAATTTTTGGTGAAAAAGTTGACCTCGCGGTCAATGTTTTTTTCAGCTGAGGAGATAACTTGAAACGCCCGTATCTTGGGCAAGGAAGGAGTTAGAGTGTTAAAATTTTTAGACGCAGCATCCAGGCTGCAATGGCTTCAATTTGTGTCATTTTGGGGCAAATTGGGGAACATTGAATTTTTGGTGAAAAAGTTGACCACGCGGTCAATGTTTTTTTCAGCTGAGGAGAACTTGAAACGCCCATATCTTGGATAGGGAAGGAGTGAGAGAGCTCACATTTCAGACACAGCATCCAGGCTGCAATGGCTTCAATTTGTGTTATTTTGTGGCAAAGTGGGGAATATTGAATTTTTGGTGAAAATGTTGACCCCGCGGTCAATGTTTTTTTCAGCTGAGGAGAACTTGAAACGCCCATATCTTGGATAGGGAAGGAG